>NC_039368.1:6037859-6754543 GCF_003573695.1 Papaver somniferum | reverse complement strand
TAGCGGTATTTGCAATATTATTTATTAGTGGTATTGAGAATATTATATATACATGTTGATATATATGAGGGACACTGTACTCTTATGCACATTACACCAGTTGTTGTGACATGTGCAGATTGTTTGTGTAAAAGGTGTTTACTGTTTCTTTTACTTTCGTACCTTAATTATTTATTTTTGTAGCATGTTGGTGATTATTTATGAGATATGTATGTTTCCACCGAGCACCCTTCGGGATGATGTGCACACTTGTATCCACTTTAGTTTTCAGTAATCAAAAGAAAAGGTGTGTGCGAAGTAATCCGTTTTCGTTGCTTATAAGTTTTTCGATACTAGTGATATCGTATATCTTTTATATATATGTATATTCTTTCTGTATTCTGTAAAACAACACATTAACATATTCATATCACTTGAGAGATTTTCAGATATAAAATATCAAAGAATTTGGATTTTGTTATTAACATTTTATGTAATTATGACTTTTAAATTTAATAATCTAAATTTATTGTTTCAATTAGGGTTGAAATCGCTAAGTAGGAAAAACCCGTTTTAAAAAACTATATCAAACACGGTTTTACTGTTGTCATTAATTTCGGTTTATGAAATGAAGATATAATACGAGGACGCAAGAGCATAACGGTGGACCCTGGAAAATTCTTTTTACCCCACCATTTCTCCCCGAAAAGCTTTTCCCCTATGACGTGTGGCACCCTTATTGGACGTTCATATCCAGCCAGGGACTCATCGCGGGTCCAAAAGGTTCAACGTTCCCATACGTGGGGTTTATATGTAAGACAAGTCTTGGGGGAAAAGCCGGGGGCAGATGGTAGAGTATGTAGCAGGGTCGGTGGACCCCGGTGTCTTTACCTAAAAAGCCCCCGACAATTCCACCCATTAGCTGTTTAGCCTGCTTTGCATTGACGATTTTTCTCTTGAAAACCCTTTCTTAAAACCTCTTTCTTTCAAACCATTTTCTTGGTTAAAGATTCTCGTTTTCAAACTTCAGCAAGTGAGGTTATTGTTCTAAATAAGGGTTTTAATTTGATGTAGCAGTTAGTAGAAGACTTGCAGATTCAGTTGAATTTGTCAAATATCTTCAGGTATAATATCTCTATGAAATTTCCCATGCTTCCATTACTAGTGGAAACAAGGGGATCTAGATCTGCAACTTTCTCAGAGAGAAAAAGGTATAATCACTTTCTCTCTTTCATATACACTGTTTATGCGATTAAGGGTTTTTATTGTATTTTGTTTTTCGAAATGATTTGTAATTTGATTAACTTTTTTAGAGGATTTAATATCAGTTGTGATTTTGCCATTTTGGGTTTTGTTTGGTATGTTGAAGTTTGCACTTAAATTGATTTTTGGGTTTTTTTTTTCTGACTGTGGGTATGGGTTTTAAGGGTTATTAGGTATGTTAGTGAATGGGAAATACTGCTAATTATATGTATTGATTTTAAAAATGATCGTTGTGGCTTGACTGTTGTGCCTTCTGAGAATAGGAGTTGCTAGGTGGATTGGTTTTAAGGTTTACTAAGGATGTTGGATATGGGAGTTTATAACACAAGTGAGTAAAATCGATATGGTGAACAACTAAACAGAGGAGTAAATAGCATTTCTCATACTTCTTTTTCTTGGTGAAATGCAATAGTAAAAGTTTCTCTGGTGAACTTCATTTCTATCTTTTCTAGAATCTAAGCAATAGGCAAAGGGCGCAAGAACAATCTAAATAACTATCTGTAGCTTATCAGTCTGAATTCTGACCATGTTAATGAGATTGATATGTCAAGGTTCTCGTTTTTCGACATCAGAAGCCCTGTGTACAGTAGTATAGCTAAGAAGATGCACACAATTCAAGAGCAGAAAACTCATCTGTGTAATTTGTATATTTGTTGTAGAGCTGCTCAAAAGAAGTTAAAGGATGTGATGGCTGAATTTCAGGTATTACTTTTGAAGCTGAAATTTTCCTTTTCCACCTAGATTCAGCTTTCTTTACATCTCATTTGTCGTAATTCTTCTAAAATAGGCTGATTTTAAGGCAAAATATCAGCCAAGGGTACCGAGAGGTCGTCGAGAGTAGGGTCTTTACAGGTTTGTATTCCCTGCAGTGTTAGTGTAAAGTACGCTGAATTCTTTAGTTTCATCAAATCAACTTACCATTTCCATGGTGCTGACTCTATAACCTTTTGTTGGTATATTTATTCACCAGTGACAAGAGAAGAGCTGACTAGGAGGTACTATTATCTCCTCTATTAATCTGTTACTCCTATGTTTTTGCAATTTCATATGTATTAACATTGCCTGCTGTTATTGGATACCTACAGACAATTGACCAATTGATTGAGACTGGAAACAGTGAGCAAATCCAGAAAGCTATTGAGGAACACTGTCGAGGCCATGTCTGTTTTATTCTGCCTTCTACTGTTCTATTTGTGTGATAAAAAATTCTTTACAGTTTTGAAATACAATCCTTTCTGTTTGCACTTTGCAGGTAATGGGCACCCTGACGGAAATTCAGGAACGTCATGAGGCAGCTATAGACGTCGAGAAGAATCTTCTTGAGTTGCAGCAGGTATTTCTTCTTTTTCCCATTAGATCTCAGACTCTTTAACAAACAGACAATGGTTCAATGACAACAGTTATCTATGTCTTCAGTTGCTAGGTATGTTAGTGAGTGGGAAATAACTGCTAGGTAGATGTATTGATTTTAAAAATGATTATTCTGGCTTGTCTGGTTTGTCTTTTGAGAATAGTAGTTGCTAGGTAGATGGATTGATTTTAAGGGTTGCTAAGGATGTTGGATAGGAGTTCCATATTAAGTTAGCTTTAGGGAGTTTGTCACACAAGCGAGTAAAAATGATAGGAGTTCCATATTAAGTTAGTGTAGATTTATTTACTGCAGCTGTGAACTTGTTACCTTATGCTGAGCAATATGGGGGACGATGGGCTTTCCTAAGACCTTTTACTCTGCAAATGTGGTGCATCTTCGCATAATTTTTTCTTTTTGTAGGAGTGGACATGTGGTACCTAAAGTATAGGATGAATAATGAGTTTCGGGGACCTTCCAGAAATCAAGTAATAACCATTGTGTGGTGTGTTTCCCATTCATGTACGAATATATTGACTGATTTCATTTTTTAATTCAATAAGTTTCAAATGAGGATTGTGCTCAGCTTTATATGGTAAATAAGTTCTTTAGATTCTCTGATCATTCTTGGTTCTATTCCCTTGCAGGTTTAGCTTCTCAACTTTGTTCTTTGCTAGGTATGACCATCCATATGTAGGCTTGCACAAAATGTTTAGTTTTTTTTAATTTTGTTCTGTTTTGAAAATGCGACTAAGATAATGTGCTGTTTCATGTTTGTCTCCTCTTTTAAAACGCTGTTGGTTGGATTATTTGGCCGCCATTATAGAGTAAAAGTTGAATAACCAAGCATTGCAGCATGAACAGCCAAGCCATTGTATAATTTGTTTCATGAAGTATTAGAGCAAGTCTTATGGTGGGATCCAACCTATTCCAAGCTTGGAAAAAAGTGTGGAATGTGAAGTCTAATAGACTCCAAGTTGGTACCATCCACACTTTTTCCAAGTCATGTTTCATGGTAGTGTGGAATGGTGTATGCAATCCAAATAAACGCTATTTTTAATAGTGTGCTAAAAGACGAAAAAGGCTGTTCTAAATAGCGATAAAAAAATGCTAACTAGAATAGCTTCTTTTGCCTTTTAGCATAAGTAAAACTAGGGGTGTAAATCCGGGCAGGCCATGCCGCCCGGCCCAAAAACTAAGATAGGCCGGGCAGGACAGACTTAATATTTGCGAGCCCGTAAAAAAATTCAGGCTGGGCAGGCCGGGTAAAAATAGATAATCTGCTACCCAAAGTTCGTTCCAAGTCCGCTTTTTATACGGGCATGCCAGATCGGGCCGAACATGTCACTATTTTTTATTTTTTTTTAAAAGTTTAAATTTTTCAAATGGATGGTATTAAATTTATTTAGTTTAATACGATATCCTTTTCTTTCTAACATGACATATCATAAGTGATAGTATTATTTTATTTTTAAATTACGATGACAAACTTCTTATTTTAGCTTATAATAAATAAAATAATTAATTAGAGTATAATAAACTTTCTAAATAAGAAAATATATTACCATTAATGTTTTGAAAAGGTTAATTATTAGTAAAAATAACTATATATTTTATTTTTCAAGATACACAATTGATAATTATAAAATGGTAACTTTTAAGTCTTTTTAAGAGGATACTAAATGATTGATGGCATATAGAAAGCTTTCAGGCTGGGCATCAGGCCGGGTATCACGCTGGGCATCATAATTAATTGCAAAGCCCGAGTCCGCCTAATAAATTAATCCAGGTCAGGCCAGACGGCTCGCGACGAGCCATAACAGGCTTTGGGCTACTTGGACATAGGCTCAGGCGAGTATAGGCAAGCCGAGTGTTTTTGGATATTATTTACACCTCTAAATAAAACATATAAAAGCCACTTAGTTTAACCATGTAAGTATATTCTAGTCAAATACCATTGACTAAGTCACATGCTATTAATTTTAGGGTTAAACGCTATTCTTTTCAGTTTCTATGACTCCACCATAAGACTTGAGCTTCCATGAACGATTGCAAATGCCGAGGTGACATGGAAGATGGAAGATGTTATTCTTCCACCACACGACTTGCTCTTATATACTATACTTGGTACAAGTATTATCAAATTCGTGATATGAAAAAAAAGAATAAAGAAATCAGAGGAAGAAAGGGAAGGATTGAAGAGATTAAGAAAGAAATGAGACGAATTAGGTAGATGCAGGAGGTAGATGAAGGTCTAGTTAGTAGAACTCAGACGTAATAAGAGTTTTATCAATCCTTTAGATGATTGGTCTTTTCTTACACATTAAATAGTCACTCGCAGGACTCTGTCGTAATAAGAGTTTTATTAATCCTTAGGATAATTGGTCTTTCCTTACACATTAAATAGCTACTCATACTGACCCTGAGATCAGAGTTTTATTAATCCTTAAGATAATTGGGCTTTTCTTACACATTAAATAGCTACTCGTACTGACCCTAAGATCAGCCACCTACGGGACGACGACATGTGTTGCAAATCCTAACAGAATTATTATTACACCCAAGGGTAAGGGCACCCTTTACAATGGGTACCTGAATATGTGATAGATACACAACATTGTACCCCGCTTAAAGCTGATCCTTGTCCTCAAGGATGTTGATAGAGAGTGAACATCCATGAATTTTGGGAAATGAGCTGCTATATTAGTCTTGTCCTCCCAGGTGGCATTTTCTGGAGATGAGTTAGTCCACTGAATGAGCAATTGTAATGCCTCTCAGCCATTCCTAGTGTCTGCTCTGGACTCCAAGATGCTTTCAGGTTGCATTATAATTTGTCCTGCATGATCCATTATGGGTAGAGATGATGAAGGGAGATGAGCTTGACTAATCTGTTTCTTTAACTGGGACACATGGAAGACTGGGTGAATTCTGGCACTTGCTAGTAGGTCAAGCTTGTAAGCTAATGATCCAATACTTTGTAAGACGGTAAATGGACCATAGTATTTAGCGGATAGTTTGAAGTTCTTGAGCAATGCTACAAATGCTTGCCTGTAAGGTTGTAGCTTTAAATAAATTTTATCACCAACTTCAAAAACTCTATCTACCCTGCTTCTGTCAGCAAAGAACTTCATTCTTTCCCGAGCCTTATGTAATGTCTCCTGAAGGACATCAAGCATAGCATCTGTTTCCTTTAGGTAACTCTCCACTGCGGCAACTGAGGTGACTGCTGTTGCTGGAAATGCTAGGTGTGGTGGATTGTATTCATAGTGAACTTTGAAGGGTGTCATCTTCAAACTGGTGTGGTAACTGGTGTTATACCACTATTCTGCTAAGGCTAGCCAGTGAAACCACTTCTTAGGTAGATGACTTGTACCACATCTCAGATAATTATCCAGACAAGCATTCACTCTTTTTGTGTGCCCATCAGTTTAAGGGATGTACTTAAGTTTTGGTTAGCACCCAATGCCTTGAAGAGAACCTGTCAAAAATTACTTGTGAACACCTTGTCTCTGTCGGATACAATAGAGGCAGGTAACCCATGTAGCTAGCACCTGATTCAAGAAAGTTTTGGCCACAATTACTACTGTATAAGGATGTTGTAACCCAATAGAAATGGCCATTCTTAGTCGGTCTATCCACCACTACTAGAATGACAGTTTTTCTTTCACTCATTAGGAGCCCTTCAATAAAATCTATAGTGATGTGTTGCCATGCTTGGTCTGGAACAGGTAATGGGTGAAGAAGACCTACTGGAAAATGATGGTCACTTTTATTCCTTTGGCATATATCACAAGGAGAGACATAAGAGAGTACATCTTTTTTCATATAAGTGACTTGAATTCCTTAGTGACCACCTATTGCAGAAGTATGAACAGATCCTAAAATAATGTTTCTGCTGTCGTTGTTGTTTCCTACATATATTTTGTTCTAGTATCTCAACACTTCATCAGTGTAAGTGTAATGCTCTACAGATGTAGGTGTTATACGCAATTGAGAAATTAGTTGTTGTGCCTTTGTATTTTGAGAGTAGCTGTTTACCAATTCTTGTGTCCAGTTAAACCTTGATACTGTCAGGGCATTAAAACTAGCCTATGGGTGTGGTCTTCTTGATAAAGCATTTGCAACAACATTCTTTGCCCCCTTTTTGTACTTGATTTCATAATCAAAGCCTAGCAATTTCATTAAACACCTTTGTTGAAGTACTGTAGTAATTTCCGCTCCAAAAAATACTTAATGCTTTGGAAGTCTGTTTGAATAATTAATCTCCCTCCTTGTAAATGATGTCTACACCTTGTAACTGCCATTATTACAGCCAATAACTCCTTTTCATAAGTAGATAGAGCCACTGCTCTAGGCCCTAATGGTTTGCTGTAATAGGCAATGAGTCTACCCTCTTGAGTCAAGACGGCTCCAATACAATTATTACTTGCATCAATCTCCACAGTAAATTGCTTGGTATACTTTGGTAAAGCTAGAATAAGAGTTTTGGTCATAGCAAGCTTCAATTGTTCAAATGCTTTAGTGGCTTCATCCGATCATAAGAATGAGTTCTTCATCAAAAGGTTGGTGACTGGTCTGCATATGGCTCCATAACCTTGGACAAATTTTCTGTAGTATCCAGTGAGACCAAAAAATCCCCTTAGCTCTCTAATACTAGTTGGAAGTGGCTAATTCTTCGTACTTGCAACCTTCTTGGGATCTGCAGCTACTCCATCTGCTGTAACAATATGGCCCAAGTACTCCAATTCGGTTTGGCCAAAGCAACACTTAGATAGTTTGGCATATAGTTGATGTTTCCTTGATAGAGAAAAGACAATGTGAAGATGGTCTAGATGTTCTTGCATTGAGGAGCTATAGATCAAGATGTTATCAAAAAATACTAGAACAAATGGCATTAGAGCTTGAAATGTAGCTTGAAATGTAGCTGGAGCATTGGTGAGTCCAAATGGCATCACTTTGAATTTATAATGTCCCTGGTGGTTTCTGAATGCAGTCTTGTACACATCTGGCCCATAAATCTTGATTTGGTGATGTCCATCCCTAAGATCAATCTTTGAAAATATGAAGGATCTATGAAGTTCATCTAGCAACTCATCAATGATAGGTATAGGAAATTTATCCTTAACAGTAGTATCATTAAGCCTCCTATAATCCACATAGAACCTCTATGAGTTATCCTGCTTTTTAACTAATAATATTGGTGAGGCAAAAGGACCGTGACTGGTTTGTATAATTCTAGTGTGCAGCATCTCCTTAACCAACTGTTCTACAACTCCCTTCTGTATAAGGGAATTTGTAGGGTTTGAGATTGACTGGTTCTGAGTTTGATTTTAATGAAACGGAGTGAATTAAGCTTCTAGTGGATAGTAATTGTTTGGGCTCCTTAAACACATCTTCAAATTCTTGAAGGAGTTTTGAAATGGGTTTAGGGACTGTGGTTGGAATTTCAGTGAGTAATATTGTTGATAATTGGCCTATGAGCCCATGTGAAGTATTAGATAAGAAGTTTTTAAATGCATTGCAACTCATCATTTTCAGTGACACCTTCTCTGTGGCCTCTTGCAGAAGAATCTTTTTTCCATTGTGAAGGAATGAAATACATAATTTGGAGAGGTTAAACATAACATCACCTAGCTTTCTTAGCCAGTCAGCCCCAAGCACCATGTCACATCCTCATAAGGATAACATCCTTAAGTCTTCAGAGAACATGTGATCATGCATTGTCCATTGAAGTTGAGAGCAGATACCAGTACGGACAATCCTATCCCCATTAGCTATAGTAACCATCATAGGAACTGTAGGTTCTACCTTACACTTCAAAGCCTTGACTAGAGCACAATCAATTAAACTATGTGTGCTACCTGTGTCAATCAAAATAGATATCTTCTGCTTCTTAATGGTGCTTGGTATCCTAATGGTATCCCCATTCACATTGCCAGTGAGAGCATGGAGGGAGATTTCCATGTCAGACTCAACTGGAGATTCCACAGCTTCTTCATAAACTTCATCTTCTGCTTCTTCAGAAGACTCTAGTTGCTCTACCTATACCATAAATAGTTGTTGTCTCTTATAGATGTGGCATGGAGTGTTCTTGTCTTAAACCTCTTGATGGGTGGTATTGGTGGACTGGACTTTGGGGTGGTATTTCCTGATTTTGGTGTAAAGGGAGGAGAAACTGTAGTAGTGGTTTGAATAGGCTTAGGGGGAAATTGAGATGTTGAAGCCTGGTATGGCCTACTGTTGGCAGATGAATTAGTAAATGATCTATCGAATGGCCTTGAGGGTTTAGCTTGTTGTGCACACTTTTGTTCTTGAAGGCTTGTAAAAGCTTAGAGGGATGAAACATCAACACAGAGTTTTTAATTTCATCCTTCAACCCACTGATGAAGCTCATTACAAAATATTGCTCAGTTAAATCAGGTTTACTACTCAACATAAGAGCTTTAAGAGATTCAAATTGTTCAAAGTTTTCTTCTACAGTAGTAACTTGACATAATTTGTTAAAACTTCCGATAAAATTATCATCCGCGGAGTTTTCAAATCTAGCACAAACGCCATCAGCTAACTCTCTCCAAGATAAAAAAATGTTTTCCAATTTGAAAATTAAGAAGCCACTTATCAGCCTTACCTTCTAGGTAGATGGAAGCCACCCTAACCTTCTGATTTTCTTCTGAGTTGTGGATATGGAAATACCTTTCACTCTTTGAAACCCAACCACGCAGATTCTCTTTATCGAATCTAGGAAAATCAAGTTTTGGAGCACGCGGATGTCGAGCATAAGATGTCTTTCCCGCAAAAAGATGACCAAAGTGGTTATTACTACCTATTAGTGTGAATCCAGGTGTACCCAAGATTCCTAGTTCTCTACCGCTGTGCTGTGTAGAACTAGAAGCTTGAATTAGCTTCGCCGTTTGTCTAGTCAGTAATTTCAAACTGTCGTTCGTCTGTTCTTGATAGGTATGCATTCTGGTTGATTGTTCATTTAATTGTCGACTCATTTTTGTTACTTTAGTATTCAGATTCGTGAATTTCCGTTAATTTTATCTATAAAAATCAGATAATTCTTTGAGTGTGAAGTTATTGGTACCCATGATTGAAAAAGGGGAACGGCTTTGATGCCAAATATATAATACTTAGTACAAATATTATCAAATTCGCGATGTGAGAAGCAGGAATAAAGGAATCAGAGGAAGAACATGGAAGGATTGAAGTGATTAAGAAAGAAATGAAACAAATTAGGTGGATTCAGGAGGTAGACGAAGGTCTGATTCGTAGAACTCAGCCGTAATAGGAGTTTTATTAATCCTTCAGATGATTGGTCTTTTTTTACACATTGAATAGCCACTCATACTAACCCTAAGATCGACCACCTACGGGACGGCACGTGTTGCAAGTCCTAACAGAATTATTTTTACACCCAAGGATAAGAGCACCCTCTATAATGGGCTACCTGAATATGTGATAGATACATGACATATTAACTGATACAGGATATGAATCTTAAAAGGCTCAGTTGACTAGGACAACTGATCCATGAGTAAAATTACGGGCCCATTCATTATCATTGCCGAGCACTATTTGACATTCTTTAATGGTATTATTAGTTTTGTTTTCGTTATGGATTGTCATAGGAAGTTAATTCATTGGGTATTATGCTAATTATGACTTGTTACTTGTAGGTGATGCCATACAGTACAAGCTGCGAAACTCCACTTTTAAACTTTGAAACTAATTCCAATTACAAGGTACTAAATTGTGATATTATGTAGCAGTAGTTTAGTTGTTTATTATTGTTGTATATAGCTTTTAATAAAAGAAACATGCTTTATGAATAAGTGCCATTCTAACAGTGGATTTCTCAAAATAGAGCTAGAGAAGTTGAAATTACCTGGAGTTCCTGGTAGACTCCTTTTTTTCTTAAGAACACTTGGTAGCTTTAAGGGAGGGAGATGTTGCTAACCATAGTAGTAGGATTGAATTAGAGCTGCCATGAGTTAGGTGATCTTGAAGTTGTTGTTTGTCATAATTATGTTGTTGAGCTACTACTTCTTGAGTAGTGTTTCCATAACAGAAATTCCTACTATCTCCTGAAATGTTTGACATAATGAAAAAATTACTTTGATCAAGTAGTTATTCTTCTTGCTCTCTTTTTTATCTCTCTTTCCTTTGATGAAATTAACTTTTCCTTCCTTTTGTTTCTTGTTCAATTATGTATGCTGGTCTCGCTTTTGCTGTCCTAATTCTGGTGCTTACGCAGGTATGAGGGGTTTCAGTGGTATTTGTGAATCATGGATGAAATTTTGGCGTCATCATCTCCGTTGTAAGTTGTGATTTCTTAAAGAATTTATGAAGCTCACATCTTAATATGTATTATGTTCTTTCAGATATTAATAACTTCACATCTTATATATAAAATCCAGTTCAAGTTTATGAATCTCAAAATAGAACAATTTATGTCAATTCCAGGACCCTGTATTTTAAAATTTTCATGTCCAAGTCTTCAACTTTTTCACTTAAGTAATTTGTTCTATCTATTAGCAGTCCAGGATTGTTAAATTGATTAACTTATGCATGTCTCTGTTTTTGATGTTGCAAACAGAGTACCAAGACTGGACAATGAAAAACTCACTGCTCACTCGTATGTGTGATGTGTCACTGAAATGGTATTTGTTTTTGTTGATACTTGTCATTCTTCAGAAACTGAAAGAGCATAAGAAATGTTTGGATGCTTGCTTATGTATCATGTAAAACAACTACACATTTAGAATTACAACTGTAGAATTTCGATGTTCACATAACTTTGGAAATATTTCTATACTAGTCATTCTTTTGATACTATACAAATCTAATGTTCGCATAGAAACTTATGATTCTATGTTTGTATTGTTCTCTAAGAACAA
Source organism: Papaver somniferum (assembly GCF_003573695.1). Classification (NCBI taxonomy): domain Eukaryota; kingdom Viridiplantae; phylum Streptophyta; class Magnoliopsida; order Ranunculales; family Papaveraceae; genus Papaver; species Papaver somniferum. The sequence goes on along the minus strand of NC_039368.1, from coordinate 6,743,053 downwards.
TTGCAGAGAATTCTAGTGAATTGCAGTGTGTTCTAGATTGAATTTAAAACAATAATATCACAAACCCATCTTTGTTTAAACACTGGTCGAAACATTATCTTTAAACGTATTTCTCCACCTGGATAATTATTATCCATTGTTCCGGTACCAGACTTAAAACCCCACACAGCGTACGAGGTAACCACAAGCGCACAAACAAAAGCAATGATAAAGACATTCATATTATATTTCTCTGGTAAGCTTAAGAACACCGGGATTTTCGACAACAGTGAACACTCGACTACTGATCGAAGCAACGATAGCACTAGTGTGAAAGCGTTATAAAAAATATCCATGCTGAACAACAATTAGAAACTGCCGTGTGAAATATGTGGCTTTGGTGCTAGACGTATGATACCCCCGTGTCATGTGCATTAACCCCACAAGGCTAAATTTGATCCTAGTTTGCTGAAACTAACAGTCCTTACTTGTAGGATCAAGCTTTCCAATCTTGGGTTGTCGACCATTAACTATTTGCATATGACCGACTTATAATTAACTAGTCCCTCCTATTAATACTAGTCCACATGAGTCGCATCATCTGAGTTCTTTAGGTTGCTTGAGTACAAAATATTAGTTTGTTCCGATTTTTTAAGCCAACATAATAATTGCTGAGTTGATATATTTGATAAGCTAACAGAAGCCAATAATACAAAGAAGAAAAATATAAACGGAAAAATATTTTCTATGACATTAATAACTGATGATGACTAAAATTGCTAGAGATTTAATATTTTCTCCTTAGGGAAAGTAGACCTTGACAAATCCGAGACACCAGAAATGAGTAAGCAAATTTTACTCACTCCACAAGTTACCTTCGACGCTACATTCCACGTCGTCGAAAAGTAACCTTCCAAGTGGGTCAAGTAGCATTCCTTGTGCCATGTTGGCGGCATACTTATGCATCCAAAAACTTTTTTTTTCTTTTTGTTTCTCCTTTTCCATACTGCAAACTACATTTCTTCCTTGTATCTATTACGTAATTAAAACTCCAGATCTCTGAATGGGGTGAGGGTCTAATTCACGACCACTCTCAACCATTCTCAAAAGGGAGGCGATAGGAATCCATAGGCTACACGAAAGTAGAATTCAAGCAGAAGGATTACCAATAATCTCCTAAAACTCTGTTTGGATAAATGAGTAATGTAAATTCTACTCACTCCACAAATTTCCATCCATGCCATACTCCACATCATCGATATAGTAACCCTCTTGTGGTGGGTCAAGTAGCATCCCTTCTGCCATGCTGGCCATTAACGACGGCATATTAAACAACGCTTCTTCATCCAAAAACGTGGAAGAACTTTCTTCAACTTCATCAACGTTATTTTCCACTCGTCTGGAAAATTGCTTAAAAGGAAAAGTCTCTGACGGTGCGTTCATCATCGGTGGTGCTCCGGTATCAGCAAAAAATGGGAAACCTAGAGAGACTTCAGCAACAGCGGATTGAATATCTTTGATAGACGATGACTTAGCACGAGGTAAAACCCACGGAGAATCTTCGAAATTCAGCGGAGCCGATTTTCCTCTAAGAGCTAATGCAGCAACATCATACGCTCTGGCTGCCATTTCAGGACTTGAATGAGTTCCGAGCCAAATTCTTGATTTGCTATTACCTGGTTCTCTAACTTCACAAACCCATTTATCATTTTTCCTCTCCCTAACTCCTCTATAAATCGGATGCCTAGTTTCTTTGAACTTCTTTCTTCCTGCCCTTTTCTTATGGGGTACTAATTGCGGTGGCGAATCTGACACCAAGGATGATAATGGCGACTTCCCTTTTGATCCGGAGTTGTTGTCTGAATACAGTCTTTGGTCTGTCCCGGACGATGATGAAGACGGTGAGGAAAGGGAAGAAAACTCATAAGAGTGTTCATAATTCATAATCAGTTAGTGAAATCGTGTGTGTGTGTGTGACTGTATATAAGAGTGAGCAAGTTCAGTTCAGAAGGCAGATAAAGAGAGTTGAGACAGTTGATATGCAATTCTCAGAGTACTTATAGATTTTGGGAAGAAATGAAACAGCTATGTTACACGGACAAAAACGCGGTTAAATGTAACTGGTGGAGGAAGGTGAATATGCGGTAAGTGTTAGAATTTGTTTGCTTAGTTGGGGCCTCACTGGGGTCTATCTCCTTTAACGTTGTGACGTTTGTCTGTGGTAGCTGTTGTTGTTAACTGAATAGAAAGTTAGAAACCCTACTTATTAGATACAGTATTTGCCAAAAGATATCGTGGGGCAAAACTCTCGTCTACATCCTGATCATGAAACAAAAAACAGTCAAGAAGCAACATATAGTGCCATAAAGTAAGATGTACTATATATGATGCCCACCAATGGAAAGAACTTTCATGAAGGTGTGGCCCTAACTCACATCACAGTCTAGTTTTCATTGTACTCTGCTAGATTTTAAGCACATAATTGACACTCTAATAGTAAGTAATTATACCTATCTGTATTAGTCTAAAAGTATGATACCAGAAGTAGAAGTAGATGAGACTGACTCTGAGAGTGTTAGAATTTGAACCCACAAATCATAATTTGCGAATTTGTTTCTTACTAGTATAGACTCAACCTTTCGAGGGGTGCATTTATTCCAACAGAAAGTGAGAGCTTTAGGTTCGGGTTATATAGGGGAAGGCAAATGAGAGAACGCTAAATACGTTAGCAGTGACGCCTGGTTTTTAAAATTTTAGAAAGCTAAAGACTCCACCATAAAGTGACGACAAAGACATTGATTTTATATGTAACCCTAAATACACTGATATATTTGAAAGATATCTGGAATCATGAGTGAATACTTAATCAGTGAATAAGCAAAATGCAGTGCGAAAGCGTTTCACAAAATATCCGTTACAAAGAGCAACAAAAAATTGCCATCTGTCCCGAGCATTTTCTAGAGTAAAATAGGGTTCCGAATGATTGTACGTTGAGAAATGATTTTTGGTAACAAATGGTGTTTAATAATACACCAATGTATGCTAACCCTACTGGTGTACCTGACGACCGCCATCATTGTCATGCATATAGGCCTACTATACCTTGCTTCGTTGGGGGATCACACACAGGGACGGACCTCTTGTGGGAAACTCATCATGACACATAGAGAAGTCAGAGAATGATTGAGTCATAAATGAAACTAAACGTAAATACAAAGCACTGATAAGCACTCTCTTATAAATTCCATAAGCACAATAAATTATTCAATTCCATTAGCATAAAACTGTATTGTTATTTTATATAAACTTTTGTAATAAAAAATTCCTAAACTTACAGGACTTACTCCCGTGCTCAACTGATTCAAACCCACTCAAAAGAAATGAAATTATTATAATCTTTTTTTTCTTTTATTTCCAACAAATTCAGCTGCGGATCTCTTTCAAGTTTATTGCACATTGGATATACTATACGGTATTCCCTACTTAGTAAGTTCGCGAACTGTACATTACCTATTCAAAAACGTACTAATAAGTGTATTTTAGACACATTTTTACATCCCGGATTGTATTCGCGATTTTTCTAGCATTTCCGAATAGTTCATGAACTATACGGATTAACGAATTATTTGTCACATTAATTCGGCAATTATTTCAACCGTATTTTACGGTGATTCCACCCTATTCATTATATCCTTTTAGCAATTACATTGGATATATTTTACGGTATAGTACACATCATAGAACTATGTTGGAAAAATATGCGGTTTCGGTTACTCGGAAATCATGTTAATGTGACAAACAAAATACTAACGAGAAGAGAGTTAGAAAACTTATCGGATTGGTTGATCTAGGCGAGGTAATCCTGTTTTCTTAAAGACAATTCATCTCCGCATACGGTGTTCATGGTTCTACGGATGTCGACTTACAAGATACAACAATCACGTCTTATGGTAAGTAGCACTACAATACAACTCGGCCGGTTTGACAATTAATGTGCTCTTAAATGACTCTTGACTTCAGAACATGTTTTCTACTTCTCAAAAACTTGTAAAAAAAAAATTACAAAACAAAACTAAGAGATGAGTTTATATAGAGTCACTACAAGGTGTCTTTTCACCAATAGGTGACTCATCATGTCCAATGATGACTCTCCATAACACCTATCCATGACTAAATGTCTTATGATAAAGAGCTATAACCCAAAAGCATCTCTTGGAGTTTAAATCTTGAAAACAATTTTCACTCACATAATAAATTTTAACTCAAAATTCCAACAAACACAAAATTTTCAGAATTATACCCGTCAACTAATTTTATGTCGTCGAAACAATGGATAATTATGTCCATTTTGATTTTCTTTTCTTTTCTTAAAGCATAGTCCTTTTTTTTTTGCAATTACATCATTATGTGTCTTGAAAGGAAAAGCAACATCAACATAACTAATTTCTACTTCGTTAACCTCGCTAACAAAGTGAGCCAAAAACCCCTAAATCAAGCTTTCATGGGAAGTGGAGCGTGTATCCTCATTCAAAAATAACATCTTGAAGACAAACAAAAGCTACGAGGAAGACAAGTATAGTACAAAAATTTAGCCTATTCTTTTTTTTCTTTTTTTCTTTTAATAGAACACCAAGCATTGGTATAACTACACAAGAACTGTTTAAAACATCCAGATTAATCTCTACGGATTGAATCCTAATAGGAAAATACAGAAGATTTGGTCATTTCCAATTAAAGTTCTCTAAACCAGTAAACAAAAAGCTATAGTATGACGTTTTAATGCCGTAGAGTGCTGAAGCCTAGTAATTCTGGTCAGCTTTCTAATGACAAAAGAGATTGCTTCAAAATTTTCATCCCTCATTTGATGGTGGACCTGACTGAACCTTTCCTACACTTCAGTTATGTAGATTTATTGTATTTCTGCTAAGGTAGTGTTGTGTTCTGCCTGGAAATCAACATTTCATCGCTGTATTTCTTTGGCCCATTGGATGGCTAGTTGTGCTTCTCTTCTGGTTCTTCCAACTCCAGTGATTGCGTTTTGAGATTCCTTGCTCCCACGCATGTGCCAGTAAAATTCATGGGAATTAGAACATAGTTAGTAAAAGAGTTTGTATTAGCATTGTGCTCCATGTTTATTAAACTCATGTATTGTAACTCCAAATTTTTGTCTATGAATTCTAGTTAATCTTTCTATTCTCTATTGTTCCTCCTTCTTGTAGTAGATGTCATTAGGATATGAGCTTGGTTATGCATGACTCTCTTGAAGGAGAAGATATGTTGGGTAATATTCCTTGTAGTTAAGCTGGCAGAAGATTTTATTTTGTTGAAGACAAAGTCATGATGTGATTTGTAGATAGTCGTAAAAAGTGATTGGATTCTCGAACTTGTGAAAGATAACATTAGACTTAATTTCAAAACTAAATAGAAAACTCACTAATAATTATAAAAAACACTGACAAAGTTGGTATCAATATTAAAAGAACACTGAGGCTAAGATTCCACTATTCTCCAAGTTCAAAGTGATTTGGTCCAAATATTTATATTCATGCAATTTTCTCGTTTACTTTGATTCTAAAATATTGCAACTAATAGATTTTCACAAGTAATAATTGTAAATACCAATTATGAAGCATCAAGAGTATGAAGCATACTCCATCAAAATAGATCACAATAACTCAAATAAAAATGATATTCAATAATAGTTCAAGGCAAATAATCATAATAGCAATAAATTAAATAAAATAAACTGTACCACTTTTTGTTGGAAAAATAGCTTCCTCCATCGCCTCAGCAATGGGGTTTAGATCCTCATATTAATCATGATCTCAAAATATTTGTTTATGGCTCAAAAGATGATTAAAAAGATGAAAAGTGATAATACAGACGATTAGCAACAATTTGTTGGTGTTGCAGAATCACTGTTACAGGGAGAAATAGTAGCTAAAGACCTAATGCAACCGCTGTGATGAACGACACATAGGTTATGCTGTGAAACAACGATAGTTTTCTGCGACAGATGCTTGTGCGTCAATGTTCTTCGTGTTCTTCCTCTTCAGCAACAGCAACAGACTAAGGTATTTTCCTGCAACTCGATCTATGGAGCTCTGTGGTGTTCTAAACTTCTCTGAAAGGATTCGTACCCCTTATATGACTTATCCCCTCTCCTTTTATAGGCCACAACTCGATTAAATCTCCCCCAAAATCTTGGTTTATCTCCACAACAAGTTTCGGAGTTTTCTTTCTGCCAAACTCTCTTCACGCGTATTTGACCTCTCCCAATACTTCCAAACTCTTTATTAGATAACTACGAATGTTGGGGAAGATTTTCTAGCCTTTAATCTCCCTGAATTGTCGAAAAAATATTCCAACAGCAACCCGTGACCACAACACCTATGTTTCCTTCTCCTGGTCGATCTAACCCAATTCATTCGATCCAATCACATATACCAACCCTGTTATGCTCTAGGAAGTCCAGCCCAACAAAAATCAGCCATTGAATCTCGTTATTTCACGTCCAACTGATGCTGCCAAATTCACACAGGTAATAATAGAGTTTCCCTCCAAAATTGTGTTTGAACGATGAAGAAAAAGGGGGCGCCCCCTATCCAGAGTAGGGGTTCCTTTAGCAGCTGCCTTAAGGGGTGTCCTGAGGGTGCCCCTTATCCAAACCGGGGGTCCAAATAGCAAGTGTCTTCTGGGTGCTTTCCGACAACTTTTCGAGCCAATTTTTTCCAAAAATGTTTATTAGCCAAAAATACCTACAAATAAATAAAAAACCATAATAAGTACAAAAATGACCCTAACAATATATAGAATCGAGACAAATCGGACACAAATATGTGTCTATCAAATACCCCCAAACCTATTATTTGCTAGTCCTCGAGCAAAAATAAAATATAAATAAAATCCTAACTCACTGTCGCAGGCATCGTCGATTGCATTTAGCGTATGCAATAAGCCTTTAAACCCCTAGGTATTCTTAGTGGTCGAGTTATAGTCTCGGGAGGGCTTACCAGAGGTATACCCACAAAACTTTTATACTTCAGACCCTAGCTATCTACACAGAACCTTGGAAGGCACTAAAGAATCTCCTTAGTTGGCATACTTATTGACTACAGGAGGAAGTACCCTGATACGAAATTCCAATTGTTGTACACGAGTTTGCACTCAAGCATACTAAAATTCATATATAAGTGACAAAGCTCGACTCAGTTAGTCGCACTATGAACATCAATATCCGGAGTCAAAACTAATCACATGGATAGATCAAGAAGATGGAAATAGAGAAAAACATAGATGGTTTTGATGTTTACTAGATGAACGGTGTTTCTCATATCTGTCTGAAGGCCTCCGCCAAAATGAACCTATCCTAATGGACCGAGATACTAGTCTGACTAATATCAACACACTGGCATATATAAGGGAACCAGTGATTGATAATCCTAACTCTAGGTCAACACAACTGGCATATACAAGGGTTCCAGTGGTCGACTTTATTGAATTTAATCCAGTTGGTCTGATGGTCTGGTCTCAATTTCTCTTCTTTTTTTTTTCTATTTTTTTTTAACTTTTTTAAACTTTTTTTTTTTTTTTTTTTGTATCTCAATCACTGTAATTCACCCTAGCATTGGTAATAACTTGAATCGTGATCCCCACCTAATCACTTAGAGAAACATAGTTTAACAACAAAACAAAATAAAAACAGAAGTGAAAAGGACTCAACGAGATATGGTGAAAATATCATGTTATTTCGAACACCTAAGCTCTGTGCTTTTATGAATAGACTCTTTAGATGTTGCCATCTAGTCAGATTGGTTCCTCAACTCCCACAACCAAAATGCTTCCGTCCACTTAGATTGGTTAGTGTCATCCTTAATAAGGATAAATTTCTAGGCTCTCGAGTTTATTTATTGCAACGAAAAGGTAACAAAAAGTTCTACCCCACCCCCAAACTTAAATATAACATTGTCCTCAATGTTTCTAATTAAATAACAGTACCAAAAATATAAGTAACATGAGGAAATAGTAAAGAGAGAAGTCGGAAAGATAGTACCTGGGTGAAGTGTAACCAAAACCCTACAAAAATATTATACAACATACAAAATCGCCTCGATAGTCAATCAAGGTAAACAGGGTCCTCCAGAGGGACCTCCTCAACATCACCTGTAGGAAAAGGCTCTAAAAAGGGATTCAATCGCTGACCGTTAACCTTCGAAGAACTACTATCATCTGGTGTCTCAATCTCAACAGCGCCATGAGGAAAAACAGCACGGACCACAAAAGGACGGTCCACCTAAAGCGCAACTTCCCGGGGAATAGATGCAAACGAGTGTCATACAGAAGAAATTTTTGACCTAGAGAAAATGAATTTCGTAAAATATTCCTATCATGCACAAGTTTCATTTTGTTCTTGTACTCCTTAGCACTATCGTATGCATCTCTACGAATCTCGTCCAACTCATTGAGCTGGAGATTTCTTTGAGCTCCTGCCTTGTCAAGTGAAAAGTTTAAGTTCTTAATATCCCAATAGGCTCGATGCTCTAACTCAACAGGAAGGTGACATGCCTTGCCAAAAACTAAACGATAAGGTGACATTCCAATGGGTGTCTTAAACGCAGTACGGTATGCCCACAAGGCATCAGTAAGCCTCGACGACCAGTCTTTCCTGTTTGGATTAACTGTTTTCTCTAGAATACGCTTAATTTCCCTATTGGAGACCTCCACATGACCACTAGTTTGTTGGTGATATGGGGTAGCTACTTTGTGGGTAATACCATATTGTTTCATTAAAAGTGCAAACGGTCTATTACAAAAGTGTGAACCTCCATCACTAATTATAGCTCGCGGCGTACCAAAACGTGTAAGTATATTCTCTTTCAAAACCTGGACTACGACCCTGTGGTCATTCGTTTTACACGGAACTGCCTCAACCCACTTAGACACATAGTCTACAACGACAAGTATGTAAAGATAACCAAACGAAATAGGAAATGGACCCATAAAATCAATGCCCCATACATCAAAGACCTCAATCACTAAAATAGGGTTCAAAGGAATCATATTTTTATGGGAAATGGTTCCCAACTTCTGGCAACGATCACAAGAAACACAATGACTATGGGAATCTTTAAACAACGAAGGCCAGTAAAATCCACACTGCAAAAAATTTTAGCAGCAGTCTTCTTAGCACTAAAATGACCCCCACATGCATGCTCATGACAAAAGGAGATAATACTAGACTGGTCACTCTCAGATACACATCTCCTAATAATCTGGTCCGGACAATACTTAAACAGATAAGGATCGTCCCAAAATAAATGCTTAACCTCGGCTAAAAACCTAGAACGATCTTACTTACCCCAATGTTGAGGCATTCGATCATAACAAGATAATTCACTATATTTGCATACCAAGGTGATTGGGAAACAGAGAACAATTGTTCATCAGGAAAACTGTCCCTTATAGGAAGGGAATTATTAGGGGGACTAACAACTAATGTCTGGAAAAAATTCTTGTAAAAAAAGGATCCATCTAATCAATCTAGGTTTGGTATCCTTCTTAGACAAAAGGTATTTCAAAGCAGCATGATCAGTATAGATTACGATCTTAGAACCTAATAAATAGGATCTAAACTTATACAAGGCAAACACGATGGCTAGCAATTCCTTCTCGGTAGTTGTATAGTTCATTTGGGCATCATTCAGAGTTTTTCTAGCATAGTAAGTCACATAGAGTAATTTGATTTCTCGTTGACCTAGCACAACGCCTATAGCATAATCTGAAGCATCACACATGATCTCAAAGGGTAGGTTCCAGTTGGGTGCCTGGACTATCGGGGCAGTAGTGAGTAAAGTTTTAAGCTTATCAAAAGCCTTTAAGAAAGCATCATCAAAGACAAACTTAATATCTTTTGCAAGCAAATTGCAAAGAGGTCTAGAAATCAAGATAAAATCCTTAATGAATCGACGGTAAAAACCTGCATGCCCTAAGAATGACCTAATATTTTTTACGGTTTTTGGGACCTGTAGAGTCTTAATAAGGTCAATTTTGGATTTGTCTACCTCTATACCCTTTGAAGAAACGATGTGCCCTAAGACAATTCCTGATTCAACCATGAAAGGGCATTTTTCCCAATTAAGCACTAAATTCTTTTCCTTACACCTAGTCAACACTAATGTCAAATGATACAAGAACTCATCAAAAGATGAACCAAACACTGAAAAATCATCCATAAAGACCTCTAAAAACCGTTCTACCATATCAGAAAATCTGCTCATCATACAACGCTGAAAAATCGCAAGGCACTACACAACCCGAAAGGCATGCGTCTATACGTAAAGTTACCAAAGGGACAGGTAAAAGTGGTTTTCTCTTGGTCTTCTGGGGCAATAATGATCTTATTATAACCGGAGTAGCCATCTAAGAAGCAATAGTGACTATGTCCAGCTAATCTCTCTAGCATTTGGTCGATAAAAGGAAGGGGAAAGTGATCCTTCCTTGTGACCTTGTTCAATTTCCTATAGTTAATACAGACACGCCATCCCGTGGTCACTCGGGTTGGGATTAACTTATTATCATCATTCTGGACTACAGTGATACCTGATTTCTTGGGGACAACCTGAACGGGGCTAACTCACTTACTGTCTGAAATTGGGTAAATAATACCCGCATCTAACAATTTAAGCACCTCTTTTCGAACTACCTCTTTCATGTTAGGTTTCAGTCGACGTTGCATCTCCCTAGAAGGTTTGGAGTCTTCCTCTAAATGAATCTGATGCATACACACAGTAGGACTTATACCCTTAATATCTGCTATAGTCCACCATAAAGCTTCCTTATTGTCTTGAAGTACTTTACTAGCCTACTTTCCTGATCACTATCCAAATCGGAAGCTACAATCACAGGTAAAGTCTCAGATGGGCCTAAAAACACATACTTTAGAGTATCGGGTAGTGGTTTAAGGTCCAACTTTGGGGGCTCTTCTAAAGAAGGAATTAGGGTAGTCTCAGAAACTGGTAACGGTTCGAACCTAGCTTTCCATCTATCAGTGTCTAACACAGGGGTAGAATCTAATAGAGCATTCACTTTTCAATAGTGCTATCGTCATCAAAATCTAAACCAAAATGGGATAGACAACTTTCTAATGGGTCTTCAAAAAAATGTTTGGTAATGACTTCTGAACTAAGGCTTCTATCATGTTCACCTCTTCAACACATGTGTCATCTAGCTCATAAGGTAGCTTACTGACATTAAAAATGTTCATCTCTATAGTCATATTACCAAAAGATAAATTCATCACACCATTTCGACAGTTAATGATCGCATTAGACGTAGCTAAAAATGGGCGACCTAAAATCACAGGTATCTGGTTCTCTGGGTCAGGGACAGGTTGAGTATCTAGGACCACGAAATCCACTGGATAGATAAACTTGTCGACCTCAATAAGGACATCCTCAATAACACCTCGAGGAATTTTAACAGACCTATCAGCTAACTGCAGTGTTATCTGAGTAGGTTTCATTTCACCAAGTCCTAGCTGTAAGTAACATGGAAGGATAGGTTCACACTGGCTCCTAAGTCAAGTAAAGCTTTTTCTACCCGGTTACCTATTGTACAAGCAATGGTAGGGAACCTGGGTCTTTGTACTTTGGAGTTGTAGTGTTTTGAATAATTGAACTTACGTGACTAGCTAAAAAGGCTTTCTTATGGACGCTAAGTTTTCGCTTTCGCGTACACATATCCTTAAGGAACTTGGCATAAGCAGGAATTTCCTAATTGCATCTAATAAAGGAAGGTTTATGGTAACTTGCTTAAAAACCTCCAATATGTCATTAAAGTTCGATTCCTTCTTTGTTGGTACTAATAGCTGAGGAAATGGGGCTCTAGGCACAGAATCAGACCTCTCAGGAACTGAGTTGGCATCATCAGAAATTTTATCAGTTTCCTTAGCTAGTGGTCCTGAGGGGTGAACTACAGTATGTTCACTATCGGGCATGGTTACCTGATTGTCTACTATTCTACCACTCCTAAGGGTTCTAATAGCATTCAATTGATTCGATGGTTTTGTACCTACTTCATGAACTCCTCTAGGATTGGGATTAGTCTGACTAGGGAACCTACCATTATCTCTCTCACTTAAGGTCTTAGCTATTTGGCCGACTTGAAGTTCTAACTTAGCAAGGCTCTGAGCATTAGTTTGAAAATTCTGCTTGGTTTCCTGTTGAAAACTAACATGGCTCTGTGCTAACATTTCCTGAGTTTTTGCTAACATCTTAATAGATTCCTCTAAGCTAGTCGTTTTATTTTCTGGGCCTGATGTATTCCTAGTGTAGCCAAAACCTGGGGGAGCATTAGAATTATTAGACTGACCCTGACTCTGGCCCTTAGACCATGAAAAGTTCGGATGGTTCCTCCAACCAGGATTATAGGTTTCTGAATATGGGTCAAACTTCTGACGATTATCAAACCTAGTGTTTATATAGAGCATTGGCTTGCTCTTCATTATTCTGGCCTTCCCAAAAGGCTCCAATCTACCACTAGTGTTACCCACTTCTAAAGCTTCTAACCTTTTCGCTATAGCAGCAATTTTGGCATCTGATTCATAGCCTCCTTCTACCCTATTAACGTTTCCTCTGCCGAGAAGAATTGTTTTCTGGGGTCCCCTACTACTTTCCCATTGTTGGGCTTTTCGGCGACTTTGCAAATATGTCATCGCGTCATCAACTGTTTGGTTCTCAAATCCACCAGTACACATAGATTCTACTGTGTTGGTGGGATAATCTAAACCCTCATAAAGGATCTGAACTAACCTAACCTTCTCTAAACCATGATGAGGACATTGGGCTAATAAATCATTGAACCTTTCCAAATACCTATACAAAGTTTCTCCCTCCTGTTGAGAAAACGTGCAGATTTGCGTCCTAATAGACGATGTTTTGTGCCTAGGGAAAAACTTGTTCAAAAAGGCAGATGTAAGTTGTTCATACGTTTCGATTGACCCGGAAGCCAAACTATATAGCCACGATTTAGCTTTATCTTTCAGGGAAAAGGGGAATAACCTAAGTTTCAAAGCATCATCATCTAGGTTTCTAATCCTGAGGGTACTACAAATTTCCTCAAAGTCCCTAACATGGAAATAGGGGTTTTCATTTTCTTTCCCTAAAAAGATTGGGAGCAGCTGTAAGGTCCCAGGTTTAAGTTCATAAGTTGCTTCCGTCTCAGCTAACCTGATACATGAGGGACGAGTAGTCCTAGTTGGATTCAACAAAGCTTTCAAAGTTGCCATTTCTGGCGCTATCGGAGCAACATGGATTCTCTCCTCAGTCAAAGGACGTTCAAAACAGACTCTTCAAAAGTCGGACTCTCTAGATTAAGGTAATCGAGACGCTTCGAACTACTAGGTTTCTCTTTAACAAATCTACCTAGTGCGTCTCTTTTACGTTCAGGCATACAATAGAATTTTCTAAATTGGAAGGGTAAGCAAACACAGATCAAGGCCGACTCAACCAAATCAAACCTATTGATTTCTAGCAAACAAAAAGCATGATGGCTCCACTTAGATTGTTTATAGACCAGCTTCTAATCCTTCGAACGGGAATTCGTTACAATTTAAGCAAACCCCTCTGGAATCAATCCGAGTTAACGTAAGTTGAATAGAGGCGAGGGAAGCTCGGTGGAGCTTTGATACCCAAGGCCTCACCGGTATTACAAGGCGGCGCAGTCACGCATTCAACTTACAGAAACCGTCAAGAACTTCGAAGTATGCTTAAAAGAGTAACCAATATTTTTCGAATGACTTTCCTGTTAAGCTCGTTACCCTATCGGTCTCGTTCTAGTCAAAATTTTAGGCTTAGGTTCGCGTAGGTTATGTGTTCCTAAAGCGGGCAAGAAGAGAACGGTGATGAAATCCGAACCCTTATCTTGTATGGCCAGGCCTTGCCCTTTACTAGAAAAATAAATATCCGTATTCAGTCCTCGGCGTATATGCATACGAAGGAGTCTAGTAACTCGCTGACAGGGGATTCGCGAGTGTTTAAAATCTTACCTCCCGTTCTAGACGGGGGATGAATCTGTTGTAGTCGACTCAGGCCACTGACTCTGATGTCTCGTGTACGAACCCAAGGTGCAGAGACAATATCGTAATTGTCCTCCTTCTCTGCAAAAAATTTATATTTAAAGTACCCTTCCGTAGAGTAATAAAAAAAATAATGTCCCAAAGTCCAAAAGTCCAAAAAGAAAAGAAAAACTACAAAAATAATAAACCCTAATACAGTTTTTTTTTTCTAAAAGAAAATAAACAAACCCTAAACTAAAATTGTCTAAAATAAAATTGTCTAAAATAAAATTGTCCTCTTTTGTGTTCTTTTTGCTTTAATCTTTAGCTCCAAGTCTTTATGAAATCACCAAACTCTTTGGCTCAATTTTCTTTATGATCCAGAACCTGTAGACACAAGATAAATACCCAAAAACATAAAAAGAACAAAAATAATAAAAAAATAAAAATAAAATCAATCTAAAACACTAAAAACAATTCCGCGTCGGCGGCGCCAAAAATTGATGTGATTTGTAGATAGTGGTAAAAAGTGATTCGATTCTCGAACTTGTGAAGGATTATTTTAGACTAATTTCAAAACTAAATAGAAAACTCACTAATAATTATAAAAAACACTGAAAAATTTGGTATCAATATTAAAAGAACACTGGGTCTAAGATTCCACTATTTTCCAAGTTCAAAGTGATTTGGTCCAAATATTTATATTCATGCAATTTTCTCGTTTACTTTGATTCTAAAATATTGCAACTAATAGATTTTCACAAGTAATAATTGTAAATACCAAGTATGAAGCATCAAGAGTATGAAGCATACTCCATCAAAATAGATCACAATAACTCAAATAAAAATGATATTCAATAATAGTTCAAGGCAAATAATCATAATAGCAATAAATTAAATAAAATAAACTGTACCACTTTTTGTTGGAAAAATAGCTTCCTCCATCGCCTCAGCAATGGGGTTTAGATCCTCATATTAATCATGATCTCAAAATATTTGTTTATGTCTCAAAAGATGATTAAAAAGATGAAAAGTGATAATACAGACGA
This sequence comes from Papaver somniferum, assembly GCF_003573695.1. NCBI lineage: Eukaryota > Viridiplantae > Streptophyta > Magnoliopsida > Ranunculales > Papaveraceae > Papaver > Papaver somniferum. Next base: position 6,727,972 of record NC_039368.1, on the reverse strand, counting down.
TTAGCAACAATTTGTTGGTGTTGCAGAATCACTGTTACAGGGAGAAATAGTAGCTAAAGACCTAATGCAACCGCTGTGATGAACGACACATAGGTTATGCTGTGAAACAACGATAGTTTTCTGCGACAGATGCTTGTGCGTCAATGTTCTTCGTGTTCTTCCTCTTCAGCAACAGCAACAGACTAAGGTATTTTCCTGCAACTCGATCTCTGGAGCTCTGTGGTGTTCTAAACTTCTCTGAAAGGATTCGTACCCCTTATATGACTTATCCCCTCTCCTTTTATAGGCCACAACTCGATTAAATCTCCCCCAAATCTTGGTTTATCTCCACAGCAAGTTTCGGAGTCTTCTTTCTGCCAAACTCTCTTCACGCGTATTTGATCTCTCTTAATACTTCCAAACTCTTTATTAGATAACCACGAATGTTGGGGAAGCTTTTCTAGCCTTTAATCTCCCTGAATTGTCGAAAAAATATTCCAACAGCAACCCGTGACCACAACACCTCTGTTTCCTTCTCCCGGTCGATCTAACCCAATTCATTCGATCCAATCACATATACCAACCTTGTTATGCTCTAGGAAGTCCATCCCAAAAAAAAACCAGCCATTGAATCTCGTTATTTCACGTCCAACTGATGCGGCCAAATTCACACAAGTAATAATAGAGTTTCCCGCCAAAATTGTGTTTGAACGATGAAGAAAAAGGGGGCGCCCCCTATCCAGAATAGGGGTGCCTTTAGCAGCTACCTTAAGGGGTGTCTTGGGGGTGCCCTTATCCAAACGGGGGTCGAATAGCAAGTGTACTCTGGGTGCTTTCCGACAACTTTTCGAGCCAATTTTTTCCAAAAATGTTTATTTGCCAAAAATACCTACAAATAAATAAAACACCATATAAGTACAAAAATGAGCCCTAACAATATATAGAATCGAGACAAATAGGACACAAAAATGTGTCTATCAAGTCACATATAACTTTCCATATGAACCAGAAAACAGTAGCACAGAATTGGAATCCAATCATTATGTTGGTTGGAACCAATTGTTTAGCCAATGTGTGAAATTGTTGATGTTTCCAAATAGTTGGTGTTGATGCCAAAGAGATTTTTCCATACTTCAGTAGCATAAGGACATGAGATAAGAATATAAGTGATGTCTTCTTTAGCATTGTTGCAGATGGTACAAATGGAATCAATATAGTTGAGGATGCTAGCAGTTTTGGCATTGGTAGGAGTGATCCCATGAGCACATTTCCAGATGAATATATGGATAGAAGGAGAGGTATCAAGCTTCCAAATTTGGCTTCATGCTGACTTTGGGGATCATTTTTGTACTTGTCTTGTATTTTCCTGTCATAAAGGGACTTGACAGAGAATTTACCATTATCAGTTAGACTCCATATTATAGAGTCTTTTTTTGAGTATCAATGCTAGTGTTCTTGATAGCATTTTGATCCTCTTTAGTGAACCAGATTTTAATGATATCCATCTCCCATTACCCTCTAGCTATTATTAATGAGCTGTCTTACATTTATGAGACTTTCTGGGCACCGAGCAGCTTGGAAGGGATGTCATCTTTTTGGTTAATCCATCTATCTTCCAAGATTTTGATTGATTTACCATCTCCAATCTCCCACTTGTAGTATCTTTGAATGTTAGCTACCCCTTCAAGTATTCCTTTCCACAACCAAGAATCATATCTTTTAGGTTTAGTGTCCAATCTGATGATGTGATCATTGTTGAAGTGATTAGCTTTCATGGTTGTAAAACAAAGAGTGTCTGGTTCAGAGATTAGCCTCCAAGCAATTTTTCTTATCATAACACTATTGAAGAATTCCATGTTTTTGAAGCCGAGTCCTCCCAATTCTTTTGATTTGCAGACACTGCTCCAAGCTATGTAGAAAATACCTTTTGGTTTTTCAGGGTCTTTTTTGCAGAGAAAGTTTCTTTGAATTTTATCAATTTCCTGGCAGGTGTTCTTAGGTATCTTGAAGCAGTTCATATGATAAATGCTATAAGTAGAAGTGACACTATTTATCATAGTAACTCTATCATTCGGGGATAAATTCTCACTTTTCCATCTAGCGAGTCTCAACTAAGGTTTATCAATGCATGGTTTGAAAGCTTGTATCTTACTGTTGTTAGTGAATAGAGGAGATCCTAGGTATTTATCTTTGGGATCAATTTTTTGAACAATCATGAAGGTACTTATAGTATTGGCAATTTGGGGATCAGTGTTTCTGCTGAAAAATATCCTAGATTTGGAGGAATTTATCATTTGACCAGAAGCATCACTGAAGTTGTTGAAGATATTAAATAGTCTAGAGCATTCCTCCATATTGGCTTTGCAGAACACCATGTAATCATCAACAGACAGAAGGTGATTTATGGGAGGTGCATCATTGCAGACTTTAGTTCCATGAATGAGACCATCATTTTCATCTTGCACTGGACTTCTCATCATTTTCACCCCTCCTTCCCAGTCTCATATCCCATTCCAATCTTTTATTCATGGAAGACAAATATCTGATAATATTGCTATAGCTCACGAAATTATTCACCATATGAATACAAAATATGGAAAGAAATGGGATAAGGTCTAATGGGTATAAAAATTGATATGACAAAAACCTCTGACGGAGTGGATTAGAAATTTATTCAGGATATTATTGGAAAAATAGGAATCAATGACAAATGATGCAATCTCATTCATCCGTCCTTATTAATGATGCTCCTCTGAGATTTCTTTAAACCCTCAAGTGGTCTAAGATAAAGAAATTCACTATCAACTTTAGCCTATTTCAAATCAGGTAAATATCAACAAAAGGATCACTATGCTTGATGACCGGAAATAGTACACTGAGTTAGGTACACGTCCTTGAAGAATTGAAATTTTGAATTGCCGCCTCCTTCAAATTTTTCAATTTTCTTTTCCCTTTTAATGTTTTCAAATATTTCATGGGGTTAAAGTGACCTTAACAGACAGAACCAAACAAAAAACAACAAAGTAAACTAATTACACATATAATAAACATTTATTATTTTTTATTGTTTGGGTGTTCCTATTTTCCCACAATTATTAAAGGCTGGTACCAACCCCTCGTGCTGGTACCCGCCTTTAGCAATAATGTATTTTTCGAAGTTAAGTCTAGGAAAAAATACATTCAATCGATGATGGACAAAATTAAATTTACTTGGAAAAGCCAATCTCTTTTCATGATGGGAAGAGTAGAATTGGTTAATTCTGTAATAGTTAGCTCTTCATTGTACTGTTTTCATGTGTATGAGTGGACTAAAGACTGTATTCATATTCTAGAAAACTGGATTAGAAATTACGAAATCAATATTGTTAAACGTATACTGTTAGGTGGCCGAAAATTTGCGTGCCCATTGTTGAAGGTGGTCTGAACGTCAAATATTTGGTGAGCCTAAACCATGCCGCACAATGAAAACAACTTGATAAATTATTACGGGGGATGCTTATGGTGTAACTTCTTCCGAACGAGGTTCTTGAGATGTTTTTACAAAGAAATCTTCTATTTGACCTGGTACTCGTCGCTAATTAATGTTATAAAATCAAACAAGACATTTTTTGGTTAATGGGTACAAGAACAAGGATAGATTTCTGGCATGACAATTGATGTGGCATTTTGGGTAACATTGCTAATAGAGGTACCAAATTAAGTGCGGTGTACCAAAATAATAATACGACAAAACAGATTTTCATATAAAACAAAACAGATTTTGTCTTGACTTCGTACATTCCCACTAAATCTGGTACCCCTATTAGCAGCCTTGCATTTTGAGGTCCTCGATAAATGATAATCTGGAGTAGGCAATGTAATCGTTTATTACGGTTATCACAAATCACTAAAACCTAGTTTTCCTTCCTCTTGATCAACAACTCTAACTATTGACCACTAATTAATCAAAGAAAGATCAGCTATTATGCAAAATGTACGGTATCAGGAGTTGTTGAATTTACTTCAAAGCCGTCATATCATATCTTATCGCCTTTAATTAGTTTGAGCAACTCCCAATTTCAAAGATTAATTTTAAGGAAAAAATTAAATAAAAACACTTATTCCCCCCGTCATAAATTATTAGTTCGTTTTGATTAAGTCAAGATATTAAGAAGACTGCAGGAGTATACAAAACTATGTCTATTAAATACTATGTTATTACCAAGTTTAAAAAGAGTATATGGGTTATTGAGTATGTAAAATTTGATGAAACTAATATTGAAATTTGGAAGTTTTTGTATCAATTTTTAAAAATTTGGAATTTTTGTATCAATTTTGTTTACGATGGAGTTTTAATGGATCCCAACATTTGAGTGGGGTTTTTTGTACCACAAGTTTGGTCACCTTGGATTTTTACGACTAGTTTTGTAAAAAGAATACATATTCAATAGTTTTATTATTTATAGGAATATTTAAATAGAAGATAAAAATAAAAATCTTTATGAATTGATTTAGTATATTTGTTTCCAATTCAAGAAGATATCATTAAAGATTATACATTGATTATATTTAAAAATGATTTTATGGATTGATTTAGTAGATTTGATTCCTATTCAGGGAGATATCATTAAAGGTTATAGATTGGTTATATTTAAAAATAATTTTATAATTATAAAAAATTGTATGGTATATTTGAAAGTTTGACTATAAACAGAAATTGACCAGTATTTTAGGACAGACGAAAATATAATAGAGGACATAAATTTTAGGACAGAAGGAGTATTTTGGAACAAAGAAAATACATAATTTTCGGGTACATACGAAATTAGTAGATCCAGAATTGGAATATATAATAATCCCGGGTACCCATTAGTTCCAGGTAAAAGATTTCAAAAAATGAATATGTTTCTCTTTTTGGCTTGAATGCAAATTATTTTTATAAAAATTTATCATGATTTATCTATTAATGTGCTAAATAAAGATTAAATATAAAGGTGAAAATGAAAAAAAATCAAAATCAAAACTACCAAAGTACTTAGAATTTTACTAAAATGATGAATTAAAAAGTGAATAACCGGCTACCTAATACCGGCAAATATTATCCTATTGGCTCAAAATCTTAACGAATCCAAATGAATAATACCCATTGAATCTTAAATTATTAATAGATCCGATTTTAAGACGACCCTAATTCATCGGGTCCGGTTCTGGATAATGGGTACCCATCGACAACTTTATTGTCAACATACTACAGTATTCCACCACATCTCCACGCTGCATTCCACGTCGTCTAAAGAGTAATGTCCTTGTGTCGATCAAGTAAGTCCCTTTCCGCCGTGCTGGCAACATGTGACGTTGCATTAGTTAACGCTTCTTCATCCTAAAAAGTAAAATGTCTTAAAAATCTTGGATTACATTGGAAAGCATGGTCTCCACGGTCCACCCTTTAGATATTCCGACCAACTAATGTCTTGAAGAACTAGAAGACAAAATAATCCACAGCAAAACTGTTGTCTATTCGAGTTCAAATGCTTTCCATAAACAAATAAGGAAAGAAATTGATTGGACCCAAAAACAAAACACACTCTGAAATCAACAATAATGGCAAAAAAAAAGAAGAAGCAATCAACAGGATCAATATCCATCAAAACCTTGACCATCTAATCCAATCAATCCACAAGAAATGAATAAATAACTCAATCGAGTTTTATTCGCTCCACGGCCACAAAGTGCAGTCCACGTTGTTTCCGCCGTCGTCAGAAATGTAGCCTTTTTGTGGTGGTTGAAGTAGCATCCCTTCTGCCATGCCGGAAAGTAGTGACGGCATATTAAACAGCGCTTCTTCATCCAAAAATGTCGCCGCCTTCGATGAAGTTTTGGGAGCTGTTTCAACATTTTCCACATGACGGGATGACTGAGCCGATGATGATAATGATGATACTGTGAAATCAATAGGGAGTGGAAAACATTGAGTGGCTTCAGCAACAGCTGCCTGAATATCTTTGGAGGATGCTGATTTAGCACGAGGCAAAGTGGTTAACGAATCTTCGAAATTCAATGGAGCCGATTCACCTCTAAGAGCTAATGCAGCAACATCATAAGCTCTAGCTGCCATTTCAGGAGAATTATGAGTTCCAAGCCAGATTCTTGATTGGCTATTGGGTTCTCTAACTTCACAAACCCATTTATCATTCCTCCTCTCCCTTACTCCTCTGTAAATCGGGTGTCTAGTTTCCCTGAACTTTTTCCTTCCTGTTCTTTTCTTATGTGACGCTGCTGATTGCGAAGGTGATGATGATTGCGATGGTGAAGTTGATAATGAAGAAGTGTGGGTGGAATCGAAACTGTTGTATGAAGATAATCTTCTACCCCTATTTGGTGACGACGACGAAGACGGTGAAAGCTCAGATGACTGTTCTCTATTCATAATCCGTTACTGAATTTAACTAGTGGTAGAATTGTTTTTAAAAGAAAGAGCAAGTTGTTCAGTTTAAATTTGAAAACAGACAATTTCAAGTGTACTTATAGAGGAAAAATGAAACAGCTAAGTCCCACTCCCACTAGAATGAACGCGGTGAAAATTATACAGGTGGAAGATGCATGTGGTAACTTAGTAACGGGGTTTTCTTTTGGAATGTGTGATCCGGTGAGCTGATACTGCCAAAAAGAAAAGATATTTGCCCAAATAAACAAACTGAATTATCTGATTGGATTGAATAAAAAAGATATTTTTGCCACTTTGGGCTCCTCCATCCAAAAGTGCAAAGCGCTGTCAGAATATGTAAGCATATAATTGTGGAGTAGAATCTAACTAGTGGTGAAGCAATAATGCCATAAAGTAACCACAAAAATGACACTCTGGGTTTTAGTTTCTAAAAAAAGTATCATACCAGAAGTAGGTAGGAAACTAGGAATATTTTTTCCATTATTCTAAATCTGCATCTGGAAATAGATTCAGGCATTCAGCCAAACCTAATGTTTTTTTTTTCTTTTTTCGGCTGATTTACCAAAACACTTTCACAGGCATCCCTAAGACTGAATTTTCTGAATCTGTGTTTTTCTTTGATCCAATAAGATCAATTCTCTTAGAATTTGATTTGCAACTTTAGCAACAACTCATGTCTAAATAATATATGATTGTTAGCATTTAAAGCAGCGGCTATATAAGCGTTCCTAACTGCTCTTGGACTTTTATGTTTGGCAGGCAGGAACGGATATAAACGTTCGTAAATAATTTTGTTTTAATATAATCTTATACTAATTTGGTTACCAAATTCTTTAGGAAATTAGTAAATTCATATAAAATAAAAGAAACTCAATACCATCGGCAACCGCAAATATCTGGCGACGACAGAGAAAGCAACCCGTCTGCTGTGGCGGGGCTGCTTAGCGACTTGGTATAATCAGAAGTGAATTTTCGTAAAGAATAATACAAATGCAAGTGAAGGGTTAAATATCTATTCAATCTATTTTTACAGACACAAAATAAAAATCCATTCAAACGGTAAAATATCCTGTCCACAAGAGATCTGTTCAGACATCATAATATACTCCACATAATCCTTAATATACTCGAATTAAACCTCAGACTAACCTCATCCACAACAAATGAATAAATAAAGTAAAGAAACTATACCTCTGGTGTAGCCCACGCGTGGAACGTGCGGGTGTTCTTGAATATACCATCACTAATTGACGGCATGAAAGAAAGGATGCTTCTTGATACACAACAAGGAATCACACTTTTCCTATGATGTCGACTGCAGTTCTTTTAAATGATTAATCTCAAAAGCGGTATTTGTATCATGGGACAAAGACACCGCTTTTAAAGTAATAAGAAAAGCCAAGTCTCGTAGTGTATCAAGTAGCATCCTTCTTCCACGCTGGCAACTAGTAATGGAGTATCAAACAATACAATGCTTCTCAGTGGAAAAAGGTCACTTTCCATGAATTTCCATCCACAACTTCTTCCACCTGTTTCTGGATGATGTGAAGTAACATGTTTTGTTGAATTGTCTGAGATTTTTGTGACTTGGAATCAGTAGGGAGTACTGGAAAATTTGATTAAGTAACTGCCATGCATATTCTTACTTCGCTCAGGGTTCTTACTCAAACATAGCTAACTAGTTTTCTTTTTCAAAAAAAAAAAAGCTTCATAATCGTTTTTTTCTTACCCGTTACTCATGCGACAGCATTTGGTGTCAGTGAAAAGCTTTTTTTTCTTTTTTCTTTTCCAAATAAGTAATTCATTTAAAGACTAATTTAGAAAGTTAGGAACCCTTAAAACATGACTAATAATAGAGCTATCTAATTTGGAATGAGTCTGCTCCTTCTTAACATTAGATTTATCTACCAATAAAGCTGAACTAATAACACAAGATGAGTTTACGCAACAATGCTTAAGAGAATGTGAAATTCGGTTTTGAGTTTGATCTCAAACAAATAGAGAGAAAAATTCAGTTTTAAGATTGATAAAACGGAGAAAGAGAGAGATGTTCGGAATTTGATAGACGATTTCATGGGTACTTATAGATTTGGAATAGAGTGGAAAGAGCCGTGAAAAGACATGGTTAAAAGTAACAGATGGAGGTGGAGTTGGAGGTAGAGATGAAGATGGCGGTGGATGAATACGGCAAAAAAGAGTGACCCGTAACAGTGAGCCGGTACTTAACTTAGTAAGGGGTCCATGACGCACCATCTCCTTTAAGATTTTTGCCAAAAATAATTGAATTGCGGTCCAACTTCTGCATTATTATAAGAAAGAGCCATAAAGTAGTAACAAGTACTACAGTCTGGCCCCGACAAGATTGTGGCCCAAAATTTCATTTCATTACAGTCCACTTCCTTTACTGTCCTTAATTTTACTAAAATAGGCACTTTAATGCTTGTGGCTGAAAATGTGATGCCAGAAGTAGATGGGAATTCTTATAAGAATGTTTAAATATACTACGTTTAGTTCAAAAAATATATCTTTAAATAATTAATTAAACAATAGTATTAAACAATGAATGGATTAATTAAACCCTATTTTATTCCCAGCCACAAGCAAATGACTACATATTACTCCACAAATTGATACCCACGTCGCGTTCCACGTTGTCAATAAAGTAATATCTTGTGGTGGGTGGATTGTTCAGTGTTCCCTCTGCTAGCCTATCCTGGCAATCTGTGCTGGCATTTGATACACCGGTGAAGATATCTCCGTCATTGGAAACTTCCCAATCTTCGTTGGCAATTTCACCCTGTCGGATCAACTTTAGTTGTATCATCTTATGAAAATTTCTTTGCAATCGCTGGTGGTTTAGCTTTTTACAAGTACTAGCAGAGAAGTGTGATTCGCCGGGGAATAATGACTTACCACAAGGTGAGTGCCGTGAAGAATACTCGAAGTTTAATGGAGCCAATTTCTTTCCAAGAGCTAGTGCAGCAAGATCATAAGCTTTTGCTGCCATTCTCATAATCTGGTTCTCTAACTTCACAAACCCACTTATCTTGCATATTTCTTCCCATATATACACCTCTTGTATCGATGTTGTTCACTGATCTTTATTCTTCCTGCCCTTTTGTTAATGACATTGTTGGAACAATTGTTGAAACTTGCCTAGCAAAACGACATCAAAATCCAAAATAAAATGTCATGACATTTTTTTGATCCAAAGAGAAGATTTATCAGTAATGAGAAGGATGTACAAAGAGATCTACCAGAGTAGATTAAAAAAAAAAAAAAAACAAACAAAATTACAAGAACATTGAGTTCCAGATAAACAAAACTGTATTCGAAAAATTCAGATGGACTCTATGTCCTGCTGTTGCCTCCCAAGCCAACACTATCACTATTGCAGGTCGCTTTTTTCTAAAATAAAAACCAGGTTGCTTCATTTAACAGGTCGCTTTTTTCTTTTTTCCGAAATAAAATGTTATGACGTAAATCGTAAACCAGGTCGCTTTTTTCTTTTAACGTTTCAAGGTTGTAACGTTCCCATAATAAAACAACCGAGCAAAGTTTCCTTCACTATCACTATTGCAGTACTAGATAATGTGATATTTCTACACTTTTATTATTGCTCAAAATCTTACTTGTAGAAATAAAGGATGACCACACATATGTTTTCTCTTTCCCAATAATTTTTTTTTGTATTAAACTCCCAAAGAAAAACTATTTTTCCTTTTTCTTGCAAATAAATGATTTTATAGTTAAAAGATCCCAGTTGAGGTTCATGAAAATTTGTAATGGTGTAATTTACACTATTAACGCACTAAACATACAACGGTTAAGGGCTATACAAATAAGAAAAAAACCCGTTAATGAAAATATTATGACTATCTATATTAAAAAAGAATTTCAATGACAATAATGGATGGAAATCATTTTGTTGGAAAACATATAGTTGTAGTGCCGGTACTGGGCTCACTTTTGATTCCTCTAATCTGTTGTCTGATGATGAAGGTGAACTTTGTATTTGTACTTTGATGGAGATGCTGCTGGTGAAGAGTTTGCATACTCGTAAGAGTTTTTCCAGCAAATTACATAGTGCTGTATTTACTGAGATAAACCTTGATGGAAAAAAAAAATTGTATCGAGATATGACATACAGAGAGAGGATTGGTGTGGAACTATAGAGAGTCAGAATGGGTTATTTATAGAGTGGAGGATGTCAATCAACTTAAGACCCCATGAGGTGACCACAAGCACAAAGCGATGTCGACCAACATATATTGATATTCTATTTTGGTAACCCTTTAAGCATATCCAATAGTGAGTGCAGGGGATCTTTGCTTTTCAATGTTTTCATGGTGTTGAGTAGTTTTTAGTGGTGGAGGGTAATTTTTGTCTTAAGTCTTAAACCCAGGTGGTTGTGCACCATACATATTGTAGTCACGTTCATTTGCAAAGAAATCATTATTTTCCTCAAAGTAAAAGCAACGTCAACGTAAAAAACTATTGCTCTAACTCAAAAACATATCGAGCCCACAAGTCCCTCACATCAAGCTGACATCCACACTCCCAAATAGTAATATCTTGATTCTTGAAGACAAATACATAAAAGAAATTAAAAGGACAGCCTCTATTCATCAAAATATCTTTAAACTTGCTGATGACAATTATTGTATTATAGAGAGTCTCCTGTCCACAAGAAATGACTGGAGGAGTTTTTTAGTGACTTCACAGGCTATAGTCCACGCTGCATTCCATGTCATCGAAAAGTAACTTGCATGTGTGCTGCATTCCACGTCGTCAAAATGTAACCTACCTGTGGTGGATTAAGTAGCCTTCCTTCTGAACATGCTGGCAATTAGTAACAGTATGTTGAACGTCGCTTGTCATCCCAAAACGTCGTTCTCCTAGAATTTTTTTGAAGTTTTTCAACATCGTTTCCCACTTGCCTGGAAAATTTACAAGTAGGACTGGTAAGGATATATCTTCGTCATGGATGACGGTTTGGACTCATTAGATAGTAAAGTCATATCTGCTTAATTTAACCAGAAGTGATTTCTAAAAGAATAAAAAACAAAAGGAAGGTTAAATATCTATTCAAAGATCACAATGATCCTCAACTGTATACAATACTAGCCACAACAAATGAATAAAATATGAAGAAAAAAAAAAACGAAAATGAATAAAATAAGAAAAGAATTGTACCCCTCGTGTAGCCCATGTGTAGAATATGTTGGTGTTATTAAATATACCATCACTAATTGCCAGCACGAAAGAAGGATGCTTCCTGATACACAACAATGAAGTTCACTTTTCCTATGATGTCGACTACAGTCTTTTAAAATGACTAAAACTGAAAAACAAATTTGTCATCATCGGACAAACTTGCAAGTCTACCCTTTTTAAGTCGCATACGAAAACCAAACTATAAGAAAAGAAACTTTTTTGTAGTTTATCAAGCAGCATCCTTCTGCCATGCTGGCAATCAGTGATGGACTATTAAACAATACTTCTCCATCGGAAAAGGTCAATTTCCATGAACTTTTTTTTTTTTTATCAGTAAAGAATTTGAAGCTGGCGAGTTTCGAACTCAGGTCATTGGTATCATCATCCAGTGACTTTACCACTGTACTATAGTGACACCGGCAATTTCCATGAACTCTTCCACCTGTTTCTGGATGATCTGAAGTAAAACGTTTTGACAATATCTCTTTCAACAATATGATTTGGTTGAACTCACATCAAAATTATTATGATGTGGAATCAGTAGTGAGTACTGGAACAACTCGAGTGGGTTCAACAAATTTAGTTGCTATGGGGTTAATGCAGTAAGCTCTACCTGCCATTTCAGGAGTAGAGTAAATTTGAAGCCACATTCTTAGTTTGCTATTGAGTTGTGTCTTACTTCACAAACCCATTTATATATCTTGTTACATCTTTCTTACTCCTGTGTGTAATTAAGTTGGGATTCTATAGTGTTTCTTCGAAGATATTTCTACCTGCCTTTTTTTCTTCGAACATATTTCTACCTGCCCTTTTCTTATGTGATAACAGTTGCTCTCAACAAAAGCAATGAAAAAAGAGTGTTCGTGTGCTTAAGAGAGTGAGTTTGAAGTTGGAAAATAGATTGATAAAAGAGAGACGCTACAGAAAGATGTTTGGAAGAAGAGAGACAATCTGATGGCTACTTATTGATTTTTGGGGGAAAAGGAAACAGCTGTGAAAGAACACGGTTAAAAGGAACAGGTGGAGGAGGGAGGATAATGAATACGCAAAAAGAGCACAGAAGGTCCTTGACTCATCATCTCCTTAAGATTTACCAGCTAGATATTTGCCAGAAAAGAATCGAATTGTGGTCCAACTCTGCATTTTTATATCTAAAAAGAGCCATAAAGTACGACAGTCTGTGCCCGACCAGAAAACTTTCCTATGATGTGGCCCTAAATTCATCACACGTCCTTCATAGTTTCTTACTAAAAATGACACTTTAGTAATGACACTACTTTAATAGCAAGTTTACCAGAAGTAGAAAAGATTCATACAGAACATTATTAAACGAAAATATCTCCCAATAGTCTAATGATTTGTTAAATTCTATTTATTCCCAGCCACAAGAAATGACTCCAGTAATGGATGCCCACGTTGTCGATAAAGTAGTCTTTGGCACCACTCCTCCGCCATGCTGGCAATCTGTGCTGGCATATAATTCAAGACTAGAATTATCTCCTTCATGGAAAACTTCTGAATCTTGTTTTTGAATTGCAAACTTTCCAAATCTTCGCTGGAAATTTCACCTTGTTGGGTTATTTCTTTAAAATCGATGGTGGTTAATATTTACTAGTATGGATGTAGTAGAAAAGTGTGATTCGTCAGCCGAAAATTGAAGATCTTTACGAGAATTTTCCAAATTCAATAGAGCATGTGGCGGAGCTAGAAATGTAGTATAGGGTGGGCTTGGCCATTTTCTTTCACCGGGCTTAAGCCTAAAATAGGTAATAAAATACTGAATTTTTGAGCTTTTGGTGAATAGAACTAAATTCCCAGTCCTACTGCAATGACATCATAAGTTGTAAGTTTCCATCTATGGCGATAAATACAGGTTATAACTAATATAACTCCGGCGAAAGTTGAAACTATTAAATACACTAGGGTGTTTTGAAAAAAAAAATCATGTTTGAAAAATTCGATACAGCCTATAAGAGGTTATGGTAAATTGAAGGTATAACATATATACCATAAATTTGATAAACCTATTAAGATCAGAATTAACTTAATTTCTCATTAGAAAAACAATTAACCAAAATAATTCTTCCCTAGGTTCGATAATCTTATTAATTAATTTAGTTACTTATTTTATTTTATTTTAGGAATATGTAAATTATTCATCATCAAAAGAATTATTACACAAGAAACTAGTTGGAAGCCTAGCAACAAGCTGAGCTCCAACATCTTTTTGAATTGCGATCCTATCCAATTGAAAAGAATGTTACTTACTGGGGGAAAAAAAATTAACCAAAGTAATTCTTCCCCAAATTTTCAGAACCATACTCCCCAAAAAGATATAACATTAAGTACAACATCAATTAAGCATTATCAGCATGTGTGTGTTATCCTCTAACGGAAAACGGACAACAACAAACTAAGACAACCTTTACCAAAGAAAGGTTAAGAAAACGATTTTAGTACTCACCTGCCACGAAGAAAGGCTAAATCTGTTACAATCTCGATCATGTTTATACCGAAACATTCAAATACATAAGCATCACATAATATTAGGATACATGACTCACATATGAAATAAATCATCACCACTTCCTTATAATGTTGTTGTAGTAACCACAAGGGTGTTGTTCAACAATCGTCTATAATCAAGTACCACAAATCATATGAAAAGAAGCCAAATATGAGATAGAAACATTGAGGATCAGAAATACGAAAGTTTATCTCGTAACCCGAAAGCAACGCAAAGTGATAATCGTCAAAGAACAAGAATTGCAATCACACTATCAATTATTGATGACACCATGAATTTTAAAATAAATGTTAATCATTAATAGTTTATGAATAATATAAAAAAATTACAAAATAAATGAAATACATCGAAAACAAATCCGAAAAAAAGGTTATATTAAAAGAAAAAAAGAGAATTGAGTACATATTTGATCACTCAAGCATGAGTGCTTCCCAATTATTCCAAACGAGACTAGGGGCAACAAATATAAAAGCCTCGGGATCGGAGGACCAAAGAACTACTAATTGTTTTACAAGATCGATACTTTCGGCAGCACTTTTCTGTAGACCACCAAACACTCTCCCATTCCCCTCCTTCCACAGAATCCAACAAATTGTGTAATGAATAACCTTCCGTCCATCTTTACCTCTTCCGTGAATCACATTTGTAGTCCAAGTTTCAAACAAATGAAACAGCGTTCTCGGCATTGGCCATAAAATCTTGAAAGATTAATAAAGTAGTCTCAAATCTCAAATAAGTAAGAGCAATGCATAAACATGTGGTCAGGAGTTTCTTTTTCATTATTGCAGAACACACACAAATCACTCTCTATTTGGATACCTCTATGAGACAACATGTCCCTTGTTGGCAGCGATTCGTGAAAGGAAGCCCTGAGAATGAAGCTTACCTTGTTACGAATGTTCCGATTCCAAAGATGTCTTCCAAAATTGCAGGTAATATAGTATCTGTGATTGCTAAAATTTTCCACAATAGTCACGTCATCTTCACCGGCTACCAGCTCTAGGACAGGGATATCTCGTCTCAACAGATCCCATTCAAGATGCTCGTTTGCATTCAAAGCTCTTTAGAAATTGTAGTTCCAACTTCCATGCACAATAGTATCGGCTATTGTAGCATCCTTTTCCTTAGTCACTTTAAAAACAACCGAGAATAAGTCTTGCAGTCGTCCCTTAGAGCATCCAAAGTCATGGAGTCGACCAAATGCCAAATAGCAGACCAAAAGCTAATTTTTTTTGGCATTTACATTGATCAAACACAGTCATGGAAGACTATTTTTTAGTCAGGCGGAAGTATAAAAGACGCCCCAATTTAGACGCACTTTTAATGACCGTCCGATATCATGCGCACTTTTAATGTCCACCTGATTCAGGCGCACTTTTAATGACCGCCTGATTAGTGAATTTACAGAAATATTAGCCCACTAATCTTCTTCTAATAACATATTAGCCCGCTAATCTTCTTCTAATAACGTATTAGTCCACTAATCTTCTTCTAATAACGTATTATCCCACTAAACGAGTGAATACACCAACGTCCCATTGGGGCGTACATTAAAACAACGTCTCATTCAGCCGTACAATATACCAACGTCCCATTGAGGCGTACAATATAACTACGCCTGTGTTGGGACGTATGTGTTACATGCGTTCGGTTAGGCGGAGTTTATAGATGCGCCTGATTCATACGCTAATTGTATCACCGCCCCATCTTCAAACGGTAATTATACTCTCGTCTGATTTCATACGGTCACTAAAATCTCGCCTGCTTTCGTACGCTATTAATACTTCTGTCCCACTATATCTTCGTTTAGTCCGGATTGATGACCACATTTGGTCTCAAACCCTAATTTTGGCGACCAAATTTGGGTTTGGTCCCTTCCGTTGCGGCACATTTTGAGACCAAATTTGGGTTTAGTCCCCAAATTTGGTCATGGCTGTGGTTGCTCTTAGTCTAGCCATTTATCCTTCTAAAACCTAATACTTCTTCCATTTCTCACTGTAAAATGAGCCAAATCGTGAACTATATACAGGGACCAGATTCACTACGTTCTTGCACTGACTCATGCATTGAAGATTGTCGTCGAAATCCGGTAGTAACAAGTCATTGTTCCTTTTAAACTTTTAGTTCACAATTTTCCTCGAGTGACTATTTTTATTTCTTGAGAAAAATCCAAATCCACTTAACTAGCATTAATGATTTATTTTTTATTTAAAGTAGTTCTTTATTTAATCATAAGAACAAATTCTTATAGGACATTTTTGGGAAGTTGATCAACTTGTTCTCTCAAGCGAAAAATCTCAGCAGTTGTTTCGATTTTTTCTTTTGACTAATCTTGGTTTTGAACATAGATGACAAGTTTGTCTTTAACTTCTATGAAACCTCTGATATAAATAATCACGCCACCAATGGGTAACCTCCTTGCCTTTTCCGGAACTTTAAATCATAACCAAAAAATATGTTTCCTTTTGGAATCTACTGAAGCATCTGAATCGAAGTCCGACATCTTGTTGAAAAACCTTCTATTTTTCCTTTCTTATCAGTGCTTGAAAATTCTCAACAGTATGACCGCTTCTTTGTCCCAGCAGTTTAATTGAAACTGGTTTTCAATTTAAAAGTGATTTTATAAATATTATCACAAACATCCATATATTCATATAGTTGATTGTAATGTTGTAAGATTAAAAATGTTAGATCATCCCGTGAATGAATATTTCTCTCAAATATACGCCGAGATATCCAAATATAATCGGTGATATTTCCATCTGCCTAAACAAAATAGGCATGACAAAGATTAATAAGAAAGGACCATCTGCCATATCTTTATCTTTTGAAAAAAATCAAAAATATGTGTATTATCAAAAATAAAAAAAGAAACCTTATCTAAATGACAAGGGTATAATTGATTTCCAATGACATGTCTAACCTACACATACGCCTGTTTGACTACTTGGCGAAAATACTAGACTGGTGGGACATATTCCTTAATAATCAGTGTTACGGGACAGATCCACAACTCAATTATCCAATCCAAGACATATTTCAATTTTTCTTATTTTTTAAAATAAATACCAACACTAACTGCCGGCCTGAAATACGTGGCTTTTAACGGGGTTATCAATTTATTAGGAAGTACCAAATTACATATAATAAAAAAATATAAATGGTTTTCTCTTATATAAAATTTAAAATCGGTAAACCTATAAGTAAGAAGCCTATTATAGGGGCTCCAAGCATTTGATTTTAAGGGCTCTTATGGATTCAAATGTCTTAAATGTGGATAAAAGGTGACCTAATATATAAACAAAAATACAAATATACCATATGATAACTAACCTAATTACCTAATCATTTAACTAAAACCAAAAACTAAAGAGAAAGAAAAAACGCCCCTTCTTTTCTTGTTTTCTTCTTCTCCTCCCTTGCTTTTTCTCCTCTTAATTCATCCATTGTTTCTTCTTTGATGATGATTAATTGTAGATCCAAAGTCAGTAATGATTTCAATTAGATAATAATGGGAAAATCCACCCTTTTTTTGGTGCTTTTAATTGTATGAATAGTTAGATTTGATTAAATTAGGAATTTAGAAATCAGTTTCAGAACTAAAAACGGTTGAGAAAACATGAACTCCTAATCGTATATAATGTTTACGTTAATTATTTATTTAAAACAAAAATCAAATTCTTTTTTACGGTTGGAAAACCTAACCATAAGTTACTCTAATTTTATTTATGTACCATTGGGAAAACATATCTGTAAGTTACACTGAGTCTGTCTACGGTTGGGGCAATATGAACCCCCAATCGTATCCTGCATTTACGGTTAGGTTTCTAACCGTAATTTCAACTTCAAAGCAAAAAGAATCCCGCTTTCCTGTTTTGATTATCAAAAATTAACCGGAAATCAAACTATTAGTCTAATTAAATCACTAATTTTATTTAGTTTGGTTAATCTAATCGTAGCTTTAATTAATCGAGTGCATTCTAGGTATTAAGAAAATTACTAGGATAAGAGATTTTGGAGATTATTATTTGATTACCCGATTTTATCATCTTGTGAGCCCTCAAAATCAAAATTTTGGAGCCCCTATTTTAGAAAGCTGTCATAGGGGCTGGTGATTCCATTAAAGGGATTTAGTCATGATAATAATGTCCACCAAATTGGTTAGGGGTATCTAGTGTCATGATCATAAAGGTCAAGATCACCCTTCCATCTTTAAAGGACTAAATTACCTCCACCCATCCCTTAAAAAGACTAAATTACCCTACGGTGTATTTAAACCTAATCAGTAAAAAAAAACATCAGTTTTTTTCCCCATCTTTTCTCTTCTGCTTCAGTTTTAACTGTTCTTCTCCATTAGTTTTATTTTCAAACCCTTAAACCAATGGATAGATCAACCAACATGAGTTATGTAAGGTATGAGTTGTTTTTTTGTGCTCGAATTTAATTAGGTTAGAAGCATTCAAATTTAAATTAAGTTAGGGTTACAATTGGTTATTCTTCAATTACCAACCGTAAACTCAATTTCTGAAGATATTACGGTTGGTGATTGAAAAACTACCAACCATAAATCCTAAAAAACTATTTGAAATATCAAGTTAGAGTTCAATTTGTATACGTAAAATTATTTACGGTTGGTTTCGATTTTATCAGTACCAACCGTAAAAATTCCTGAGTAAAATAATTTATTTTTTAAAGTTTGATTACGGTTGGCTTTGACTTAAATGTTATCAACCGTAAATAGTTACGATTGGATACTAGCAACAGAAAAACGGACTGTAACTTACGGCCAGCTTTGACTTAAATGGTATCAACCGTAAACATTTATGGTTTCATAGCCATCAAAAAACGAACCTTAACTTATTTACGGTTCGTCTCGCAGGACAACGGTTGGATGTTCTTCAGATACTAACCGTAAATGGCCCATACGGTTGGCTTTTATGGCTAACTGCAACCGTAAATGGCCCTACAGTTGGCTTCTATGGTTAATTCCAACCGTAAATTTCCCTGAAATTGACATTTGAGCTAAGAGATCAACCATAGTAGGATCTCCATCATGGGGTATCTATAAAATATGATTTCTTTATCGTATAGAGATTCACACACCTCCAATTTACCACTGAAATCACTCATTTTGGTTGAGTAAATCAAAATTTAAGTTTTTGAAATAAATCTCAAAAAAAAAAAAAACCTTTTTATTTTATCTCTTCACCGAACCTAACTCCTGATCTGATTTAATTTTTCACTAAGTATAAAAAAAATCCATTAATCTAATAATTAGGTAATTAAATTAACAACACTAACTAAATAAGGACTTTTTAACCATTATGAAAAATATAATGATAATGGTTTTCTGAAATTATTAATTGGTGACCCTTTTTATCTTATTATAACAACCCCTCTAATGAAATCATCATCCTCTATATAACAGCTTTCCTGTTTCACGATTCATTAGTAATGTTGTGAAATTGATAAGGTCACTTTTCTCGTGATGGGCTTCACTTTTTTTTCTTTACTTTAAATGGGGCTCGAGCCCAATAGCTTCCTTATTATGTTAATTTCTTTTCTTTTTCTGATGCTAGGCATAGGCTCGTCCTGCCCCTGACAGCGTAGCCGTCGGTTTACTCACTGAGCAAACTCGGCATTCTTAAACTCATGTTAAAATCAATATAATTATGTTTGAGCGGAGACTCGAACTGGTGACCTTCTATTTGAGAGTCAGACTCAAATAGGACAAGGTGTCGTGTACGTTTTTCAAGACGGAGACTCTGGAGGAAAGTTTTTTTTTTTTTTTTTTTTTTCCTGTAATGTAACAAATAGCATCCTTATTCGTTGGCAATAGATATTATTAACCAACACTTTTCCTTGTTTCATGAACTCCACCCGCTCCTGGAATCTGGATGATGTAAAGTTGAAAGGTTGTGACGATATTTGTCGCCAATTGTGATGCGGAATTAGTTGAAGAGGAATTTGAGAGATAACGTCATGGATACTTACAGACTTTTGAGGAAAGAGCCGCACGGTTAGAAGTTGGTGCAAGTGGAGTATAATGAATATGCAAAAGAGTGACTCTTTCGGGGGTTCCATGACTCATCATCTCCTTTAGATATTTGCCAAAAGAAGAAGCTGTGGTCCAACATCTCTGCACCTCGAATATAAAAAGAGAGCCATAAAGGAACATAACAGTCTGCCCGACAAGAAAACTTGGCCCTATAATTTCCTTAACGATGACTATATTAATAAAATTGTATTTTATTCCCAGCCACAAGATAGTAGCTCCAGAAACGGACTCCCACGTAGCCCTCCACGTTGTCGATAAAGTAACTTCTTGTGGTGGGTTGGGTGGTGGATCATGTAACGTCCCAACCCGTGCTTGCAGGTAACTATGCTAAAAAAATGTCTTGGTCATGGAAGCTTCCGAATCTTCTTCGGCAGTTTAAACCTAATTTGGGAGGTAATTCAGTTGTTTCAGCTTGTGTTAACTTTGTTATCAATGGCGGTTAATTCCTTACAAGTACGTAGCAGAAAAGTGTGATTCGCCAGCCAAAACTTGATCAATATCTTTACGGACAATGACTTAGCACGATAGCTCTAGCTGCCATCTGAAGAGAGTTATAATATGGGTTTCAAGCAAAGAAAAAAGAAAGAAATAGATACTGTCACCTGGTTCTCATGCATTTTCCTTCTCGTACTTATTTGGTATATATGGTTTCCTTGAACTTTGTTCTTTCTGACCTTCTTTGTGCACGTGGTACAAACAGTGGTGCTGATATTCGGCTCCCATTTGATCCCTCTAAGGTGTTGCCCGAAGATGAAAGTGAATCATATCTGTACTTGTAGGCGATGAAGGCTAAGAGATCGGACACTCTTAAGAATTCTCTAAATCCATACTCGGCGAGTTGAATAGTATTGGGATATTAAGATAAACCTTGGAAGATGGACAAAACGTATTGAGATATGACATTCAGAGAGAGACTGGTGTGAAAGAACGAGAGTTACCAAGGGGTTTTCGGTTATTTATAGTGGAGATATTAATCAAGTTAAGACCCCACGAAGTAATGTCGACCACGAAGTTGCAACAACCACAAAATGAAAGTAATGTCGACCACGAGACGAGGTTACGAACAAAACAAAGTGAAGGTACTGTCGACCACGAGGTTACCATACGCGCAAAATGATAATGTTGTCGACAGACGCAGAGACATTGATATTGCATTTTCATGGTAACCTTAGAAACACCGAGATGTGTATGGTCCATTCGTTAGCAATGATATCATTTTTTCCCTCGAGTGTAAAAGCAATATCAACATCAAAAACTATTGCTCTAGCTAACAAACAGATTGATCCCACAAATCTCTCAAACCAAGCTTAAATCCTCACTGGCTCACTCACAAATAATATCTTGATTCTTCAAGTCTATTCATCAAAATATCTCTAAACTTGCGGATGGATGAGTGACGCTCACAATTATTTCCATAGGGAGTCTCCTCTCCACCACATTTGGTGTGACTCAGTCTTGAGCATTTTCTTAGCCCTGGCTTAAAGCCTAAAATCTGCATATTCAACACCCCGATATAAACTAGGCTATGCAAATATGGACTCTATAGGGCTGGCTTCGGTCAGGAGAAGCTGTCATGTACTAGGAGGTACAGTGACAGGATAAACACCTAATTCTGAGAACCAAGTTTCTCTGCTCTTGTGAACAGCCTTTCTCTGATTCCGAAGAACATAACCTAAATCGAAAAAACCTATTAATTTGATTAAAATTGTATTAAGAGTTTCATTACAGGTTTAGTAGCTTATATAACTCTCTCTCCCTATCTTAGCATCCAACGGCTATACAGCCTCCCACATCCTTACAATTTATAAAGACACCCACTAATAAGATTAATACTAAGTATTGACACTAAATGTGATAAGGGACATCCTCTTCTCATCATATCGAGTACATGACAGTAGCCTAGCCACAGTATTGCTGCCATTAGAAATGAATAACCAAATTTTAGTCACTCCATGCCGCATTCGACGTCGTCCAAAGTAACCTTTACATTGTAGATCAAGTAGCATTCCTACAAAATGATGAGTGACGAGTTTGTTACTCCTGTCATCATACATGCTTATTTTGAGAATGATCAATGTTAATCTTTAAATGAATGAGTGCTTCTTTTTTTATAGATAAGAAAAAGAGTTACCGAGAGTCTAAGTAAAGAGAATTTGCGTTTGACATTTGAGGGTTTAAGTTTCTTTTTCCAAATTTAGCTAAGTTCTTGAGAACAGGGAAGTTTTTGGACTTAGACTTAGTTTGGTATTGCTGCAGCTTTTGTAGAAGCACTTTTCTGCTGTGCGTTGCTGTGCTGTGAGAAAAAAACAGTTTGATGTTTGGTAAAATATTAACTAAAGTTAAAGCTGATTAAAAATGCAGTTAAAGTGTTTGGTAAAATATCAAATTCAACCATTGTTGTTGTAACAAATGACAAAAACACACATATCTTTGAAAATAGTTTTATTCGATTTTATTGGTTTTAAAAATAATCAATTTTTTTACTATTCAATATAAATATATATAATATTAAACTTACTAATTATTACTATTATTATGATTGTTAAAAAAATTATTTTACTTAATCACTTTTTAATATATATATATATATATATATATATATAATTTTCAAATAAAAAATCAAACTAAAATTCATGAAATAAATATTTAATATATTTTTTTAATTTAATATTTGTTTTTATTTTTATTATTGATAAATGAAATGAAATAGTTTGAAAATAAAAAATAATATTATTTAAAGACTAAAATATAAGATATAAAAAATTGATTGTACATAAGTTTAAGGATAACTTTTGTCATTTATAAAATAAAATAGGAACAAAAAAGATAAATCAAGCATTAAATTTAGATGGGACCAAAGCTTATGATAATCGAGGAATTTTAGTAGTCAAAACTAATAGTCAAGTTGCGAGTCATATTTCTAGTTTGTAAATCATTGCACATTCTGAAATGGTCCAAAATAAGTTTTCCAGTCCTTATTGGGCAGGGTTTTATCTTTTGAAAGACTGTTTCGCATCTTTCCTTCATTATGAACCAACAAATGGCATCACATAAGGTTTCCCAAAGACCAAAGGAGGTTTGAGGATGGTAGGTTTGAAACCAACTAGATCACCATTCATTGAAAGTATCAAAGAAAAAAGTAGCATTATCCAAATTCAAAGAACAGAAAGCTCAAACAGCTCTATTGAACGAGCAGCATATAAGAGATTGTTCGTCTATCTCAGTTACATTCGTGCACATGACACAAAGAGGATCAATATGATTTACATGGGAAGCCAGGGAGCCACTGAACGGTACAATGTTAGTATTCATTTTCCGGATGAACAACTTGATTTTCGGAATAACATTGAGACCCTAGATTTTCCCGGCAAGAATATAAGTTTCTTGATCACATTTTTTTTACCAAGGAGATCACATAAAGTTTTACTTGTAAACTTCGCCGGAGGATCAACCACCCACCTAAGGATGTCTTCTTCACTGCTATTGGTTTGGATAGATAAAATTCTCTCAATGGTATACCCGTCAAACATCTGATGCAAAACATGAATATCCCACCCAATTTCAAAGACTAAATCTTCAACCATAGTATGTGTGCCAATGTATTCAGGGTTTAATATTAGAGGATGGTCACCCATATCAGGTATCTAGTTGTCTTTAAGAATATTGACACTATTACCTCTGCCTATTTCCCAAATGCTATGATCTTTAATGATCATAAGACCTGTGTATATTCCTTTTCATGCCCAGAAAGTACTATCATTACAGGTAGCATGGAAAGAATTGGTAAAAGGAAAATACTTTCCTTTCATAGTCTTGGCATACATGGAGGCCGACAAATGAAACAGTCTCTAAGCATTTTTGTCTATCAAAGAAAGATTCATTTTATTTAGATCATTTAAACCATTTCATACACAGTTTAGTTCATTTTTTTCATATAAACACCCTTAGAGTCTCCTGATTTACCCCATCAGAAGTCTCTGATTAAATTAGTTGCTCTTTTAGTAATTTGCTTAAAAAGAATAAAAGTAGACATGTTATAGACATGAAGAGTTTCAAGAATAAATTTAGCTAAAATTTCTCTACCCACAGGAGTTAGAGAGTTACTTTTCCAGCCTATTAGCCTACCCATTTTATCTAACGAATTATCAAAGCCAGCAATTTTCGATTTTTTAGTGAACAAAGGGCTTCCCAAGTATTTATCGTCAAGTTTTATTTTCTTAACCTTAAGAATGACAATTACAGATTTACCGAACGCGTTACCAAAGTGAGGGGCGAAAAAAATCCCAGACTTGAAGAAGTTTATCATTTACCCGGAGGTCTTATCATAGTCCTCAAAAATATTTAACATATTTGAATTTTGGTTTAAGTTGCCTTTTTGTGAAAATTAGGCAGTCATATTTGGGGGACTGTTATTTTTTCTTGCAATGCACACTAGTAGATCAAGAAATTGAAAACATGTTCGTTATCTCACGATATATTGATATTTGGTACGACAGTGAGAGCTAATTCGCTTAAATTTGCAGTAGTACATCCCTTCGAACTCACCATAGTCCCTGCTGTAAGCTCTAAGTTTCCACCTCAGGCGCTGAATATGAGTTCTTACTAATATAAATCCGACGAAAATTGATACAACGAAATGAAAGAGTGCTGAGTTTGTTACGAAATGAAGGAGTGGTGAAATTCATATATGTTTTACTGTAGAGGTGTAAATTGGGCTGTGCTCGTGCTAGCACAGCCCAGCCCAGCCCAACGCGTGTTTTAGCCCAGCACGGTCCAGCACGTTAGTTTCGTGGGTTGTGCTGGCTTAGCCTAATCGGCAGAGTAGCACAGCACAACGCGCGGCACGGATAACACGTGGCCCATCCTAGCCCAGCACGTTAAGAAAACACGTCATAGCATGCACAAGTACACCATATAAGAAAACGTAATACATCACATTTTATGTATATTTCACAAAAGAGTCAATATTCTAGCTAGTTTTTGACATTTTATGCTAGCTAATTTTTATAACAACACACATAATACCTAAAATATTTGAAAAATATATTTCAATATCGTTGTTATAATGTCGTTACCATATTTGACTAGTACATTAATTTACATGACAATGATCCAATTTTATATTTGATGGAATATTTCTTTTTATTGAATAAACTTATTAATTTTACTTGAAATAACTTCAAATGAGATGTTATCTATTTAAATTCTCGTGATAATGTCCGACTTAATGTATACCATTAAGTGATTTCAAATTATTTATAACACGTGTGCCAGCACGGCACAACACGTTTAAATCATTGGCACAGTACATCACGATAAATGGCACGTGAAGCACGCGACTTCGTGTGCTGGGATGTGCGGGATCGACTCGTTTTACACCTCTATTTTATTGTCTCCTAAAATCTCTAAACTCATATAAAATCACTCGAAATCTCTTGCATAAAATATCCCTCGATATCTTTATTAATCCCAGTTGACTAACCCAACCCCTGTAAACTTATGAAAGATCAGAATTACTCAAGTGAACGAGTGTCAGAAGTCGCTCGTGGGGCAATGATCATTTCATATTGATCGTTTTATATTTTGAACTTTTTTTTGTTTTTGTTTTATTGTATGTTCTCATGATATCTTGATTTTCGAGTCCGTTAGAGATTTTTTAATTATAACATTTCTCTAATGCTTAGAGCAACTGCAGTGGTGCGATCAAAACCAAAGATCAAAGATCAAAAAAAAGACCAAATTTTGGGTTTAGTCCGTGTTGTGACGCAACGGTACATGATTAAAATTTCGTCAGGCGGACTTTAAAAGTCCGCCCCATTTTTTTTTCGTAAAATTTCATCAGGCGGACTTTAAAAGTCCGCCCCATTTTTTGTAACTTTCATCAGGCGGACTTTAAAAGTCCGCCCCATTTTTTTTTCGTAGAATTTCATCAGGCGGACTTTAAAAGTCCGCCCCATTTTTTGTAACTTTCATCAGGCGGACTTTAATTTGAATTTTCATCGGGCGTAATTTAAATCTCCGCCCGTTAACAAGCGTACTTTAAATTTACGCCCAGCAACAAGCGTACTTTAAATTTACGCCCGACTATATTAGAATTTGGGATTTGGTCGCGACCATATTTGGTCTGGAATTTGATCTTTGGTTGGGATTTGATCTTTACTCCGTCCCACTGTGTTACGATCTCATCCCAAATTTTTGGTTATACTCGCCCACTGTGGATGCTCTTAGCGATGTTAATTAATCTATAACGTGACATGTGGTACAATCATTTTCATAAAGAATCATCTCTGTCCATCAATGAGACAAGGATGTAGCAAGTATTTTGAAAATATCCTAGTAAAACTTTTACAGATGAAAAAAATACAAAAACACGTGAGCAAAATAATTCTAATAAGGTCCCAACACATATTTTCGTTTGTAATATTTACAGCCACAGTTATTGGGTCACTGTTATTCGGAACGCAAATATTCGCTCCTAATGCATGTTTGATTTTTAAGAGGCAGGCGTGGTCACCCGCGAAGAGAAAGATATAAATGGGGACGGATATATTGTTCTAGCTCTTATGCAACGGTTTTGTTTTGCCTTAGGAGCATTTATAAACGTGCCTCATGTCCTACTGCTTAGAGTTGAAGTTACCCACAAGAATCTATCCAACGGACATACAGTACTTATTAGGAAATCTATTGGACGGTCCAGGTGTTTTGATCAGCCAATCAGACGGCTGAGATCACAAAGGTCAATTATTTTTTTTTTATTTTGATTCCTTCATTGTTCCCTCCTTAGCCCCTTTATTTAAAGGGTAGATACCATCACTAATTGCCAGCACGATAGTAAGGATGTTTCCTGATGCACAACAAAAAAAGTTCACTTTTCCTATGATGTCGACTCCAGTTTTAGTGAAGATATAACTAGAAGTCTACGAAAACCAAAGTCATAAGAAAAGCAAAAAAAAAGTATTAGTGCATCAAGTATCATCCTTACACGCTGACATTAGTGATGGATTGTTGAATACTTCTCCGCAGAAAAAAGCCACTTTCTACCCTGAAGTCTACCTGCTTCTGGATGATGCAAAGTAAAAAGGTTGTGACGATATCTTTGTCATCAAAATTATGATGCAGAATCAGGTGAAGAGGAACTTGAGAGATAATATCATGGATACTTGCAGACTTTAGGGGCAGAAATAAAGGAGCTGTGAAAAAACACGGTTAAAAGTAACAGGTGGAGGAATCGGAGGATGATGATTGATGAGTATGCAAAAGGGTGACTCTTTAAGGTATCTATGACTCATCAGATTTTACTAAAAGATATTTGCCAAAAGAAGAAGTTGTGGTCCAACTCCAACAGCTCTGCACTGTGAATATAAACGAGAGCCATAAAATAACAAATACTACAGTCTGCCTGTCCCGACAAGAAAACTTGGCCCTAAATTTCATCACACTCCCAATAAAATATCTCACAGCAGTTCTTATTCCCAGCCACAAGAACTGAGTAGCTCCACAAATGGACTCCCACGTTGCGCTCCACCTTGTCGATAAAGTAATTTCATGTAACGTCCCCTCGCCTATCCTGGCAATCTTAGCTAAAGATAATAAATGTCTCCGTCATTGAAAACTTCCATATGGTCGTCGGCAATTTCACCTTGTCGGAGTAACTTAGATGTATCAGCTTGTGATAATTTCTTTGTAATCGATGGGAATCAACTCCTTGCATGCACGTAGCAGAGAAGTGTTATTCGCCATTAACAAATTCATCAATATTACTTAGCACAAGAACAGTAAGAATGAAAGAGCCTATTTTAGCAACATCATAAGCTCTAGTTGCCATCTGAGGAGAACGGGTTCAAAGCCAAATTCTATATATACTATATTAACTGGTTATCTAATTTGACAAACCCTTTATCATGCATGTCCCTTCTCGCACTCCTTTGGTATTTTTGAAACCTTCAACTTTGTTCTTCCTGATCTTTTTTATGCATGTGGTATCAATTGTGGTGCTGTTTCCCTAAGATGAAGTTGAAATATAAATATACTTGTAGGCAATGAAGACCAAGACGTCGGAAAAAAAAATCAATACTCGGCGAGTTAACTAGTATTGAGATGAACTTGGGAAAGAAAGAAAAATGTATTGAGATTTGACATTGAGAGAGAGATTGGTGTGTATGAACCGAGAGTTACCGAGTACTTTCGGTTATTTATAGTGGAGATGTGAGTTAAGACCCCACGAGGTAATGTTGTCGACCACGAGGTTACCAGAGGCACAAAATGAGAGCATTATCGACAAAGACATTCATATTACATTTTATTGTTAACCTTAAAGACACCGAGGCATAGCGGAATCAATAAGAAACGGCCATCTGCCCTTCAGTTCTTAGATACTCCAACGTAATTTGATCCCACAAATCTTTCAAATCAAGTTTACATCCTCACTGGTTCGCTCACAAATAATATCTTGATTCTTCAAGTCCATTCATCAAAATATCTCTAAAATTGCTGATGGATGAGTGATTTTATTGCTGTAGATAGTCTGCTGTCCAGTAGAAATGACTAACCAAACCTTATGCAGTAGTCCACGCTGCGCTCAACGTTGTAGAAAAAGTAACCTTCCTGTGGGGGATCAAGTAGCATTCCTTCTGCCATGCAGGAGATTAGTGACAGCAAATTAAAGGCTCCTTCTCCATCAAAAAAGGTAGTAGACTGTAACGATTTTCACTCTCCTGGAAAATTTACAAGTACGTAGTAGAGTGCGACGAATTTCTCGTCATGGATGACGGTTTCGATTTAGTAGATAGTAAAAGCTTAATGAGGTTCAACAACAACAATTAACAAATCTACGAATAGGTAAACCAGATTATAAACATTATAGCGTGTTTTAATACCACAAATAGAAGTCAATTCCTTATGTTAAAAACAAAAAGATTTTGATTCAGAGAAAAGTAACTTTTAGAGATCATTCTAATAAAATTGTGTCACCAACTAATATCTGATTTTCGGCTAATTACTTACCAAAGTGTATTTCATATTAGTAAAATTATCTGTGGAATTCTAAAAGAATAGGAAAGAAAAGCAAGGCTAAATATCTTATCAAACAGCTAAAAGATATCCATCTACAAGAGATGACTGTACAAATAATGTATAATCCACATAATCCTCAATATAGTCGAATTAAACCTGCACCAGATATAACCAAATCCAAAGCATAAAAAAAATAAGTAAAAAGAACATTACCCTTTGTGTAGCCCATGGGTGGAACATGATGGCATTATTGGATATGCCATCACTAATTGTCAGCAGGACAGAAGGATGCTTCTTGAGACACAACAACAAATGTCACTTTTATTATGATGTGGACTGCAGTTGAGTTAAATGACTAGAACTCAAGATTGATTTTAAATGACTAGAACTCGAAAGCAATAATCGGATAAAGATAACGCAGTCTACGCTTTTTCAAGTCATAAGAAAAGCGAACATATTGTAGTGTATCAAGTAGCATCCTTCTGCCACGCTGGCATTAGTGATGGATTATTAAACAAAACTTCTCCATTGAAAAAGGTCATTTTCCATAAACTTTCTTCAACTTCTTCCACCTGTTTCTGGATGATGTAAACTAAAAAAAAAAAACACTTAAAGGTTGCGACTATATGTTTGCCATCAATCATGCTGTGGATTCCGTAGAGAGCACTGGAAAAGCTTGAGTGGCTCAAACAGTTTAAGGCATCCGAACTTAATTTTTTCTTTTCAGAGAAGAGAAATTAATTTGCAATTGGATAATAATGCAGCAACATCATAAACTCTACCAGCCATTGCAGGATTGAGTGTATTCGAAAACACATTCTAACTTGATATTGGGATTCTCTAATTTACCAACCCATTTATCATTTTTCCTCTAATTTACCAGCCCTTTTCGTATGTGACGGCATTTGTTGTGACGAAAGATCTCAGTCCCACGACAAAAGTGTCTAGGCTACTATATGCTTAAGAGAGTGAGAAATTCAGTGTAAGTTTGAACTTGGAAAAATAGTGATGAACAGAGAAAGAGAAAGAAATGTTTGTAAGAAGAGAGACAATCTCATGGGTATATATATATAGAAAAGAGCTGTGAAAAACCACGAGTAAAAGTAACAGGTGGAGGTAGGAGGATGATGAATATAAAGAAGAGTGCTCATAAGTTCAGTACTTAGTAAGGAAAAGGGTCCATGCACATGCACATGCACATGCACATGCATTCATCATATACTTTAGATTTAACAGCTAGATTTTTGCCAATTGCGGCCCAACTCTGCATTCTGAAGAAAATATATAGAGAGCCATTAAGTAAGAAGTACTACAGTCTGCCTCGACAAGATTGTGGCCCTAAATTTCATTATAGTACACTTCTGTTATTGTCCTTCACTGAACTTTAAGCACATGCAAAAATGGCAATCAAATAAGTTTTAGTATCATACCAGAAGTAGATAAGATTCTTAAAGATAAGAAGAGAGCAACTTTATAGATAGAAGAATGTACAAAATCTAAAAAAGTAGCTAAGCAGGGGGGGGGGGGGGGGGGGGGGGGGGGGGGGGGGGGGGGGAAACAAAAAGAAAATTACAATAGAACTGAACTAGAGATGTTCATACGTAGGCGAGAGCTCGCAACAAGCGCCCAACTCAAAGCCATAGTTCTTGCCGCAATTAATACAACGAGGCTTCAGTCCATTTTGAATAAATAACTGTCCTCGAACATTCTCTTAATGCGTTCAGAAAAGAAAAAAAAAAAAAAAGATTTTCAAAGAATGAAAAGAAGAAGATTTTTAAACAATGCTTGAAAACAATTCCCCATGTTAGTTATGCCCGGATTAAGGCTAAGTCCTACGGTGTTCTAATCTGGCATCTAGATTGGCAGCCAAGTCCTATGATTATTTTAATCCAGTCTAACATCTAGATGTGCTGAATGGAACAACGAAAAGTAGAATTAGGTTGCGCTGAATAGAACAATACAACCATCTCAGCCGTCGGATCAAAAAATAAATCAATCTGCGCTGAACCATTCCGTGAAAAGGTGATTTTGGCTGAACCATTCAGCGAAACTATCTCGCTACTAGTTCACATGCGAGATATATCCAGAGAAAGAAGTAGTGTTAACAAATAGACAACGTTTTTTTTAATCTGCAACGCTTATTGTCTAATCTAACAACCAAATCTAGCCCATAGGACTCAGCCTTAATCAGAGCTATGAAATCTATACATAACCAAAATAATATGCGGTGTCTAAAGTATGTGAAGTTACCTAGCTACCCTTTCCCTAATACCAATTAAAACTACTCCCCGGTGGTTTTAGATCATAATCTTTTGGTTCTTTTCTCCTTTTTTATCAACCTAATAATCAAATCTTCACTCCCTCTTTATATTCTATCATTTTGAAAGAAAAATGTGTCAATTAATTCATGTCATAAACTTAATCTATTACTTTATTATATTTTTTAAATGACATTAAGTTAAAAATTGTTTTATACTGGGGCGGACCTATTACTGGGCTAAAGAGGACTTTAATTCGGATAGGCTTCCCAGTCCACAAACCAACAAAAAAACAAAAAATCTGCTCGACCAAAATTTCTAACCCGGATTTTAAAAGGAAATATATCCTTCCTGGATACGTCCCTAATTTTATGTTGAATTGCAATGCTTTGGTCGCCATGGTATCGTTTCTACTAGCATGACAATCTTTTATGTCTTCGATTAGTGGTCATGCTCTTTGATTAAGTACGATAAAAACTTTTCATGTTGCTCTTCATAATCGAAATAACAATTACCAGATTGATCATGGTCATCATCCAAAGAACAAATGACTAGTGATATAGTAGAATAAGTTATCATGGGTAAAAATGTTAAACCATGACGAATGTTTGGGGAAAAATATGACCGCATTTTACCTGGAAAATTAAAAAAGTCGACATGGCTCTTCTATAATGACCATGACGACATGGCTCTTCTGTAATGACCATGACGACAGTAGAGATGTCTGACATGGTTGGAAAAGGTAGACCATGGCGGTGTTTGGGTAAATATTTGACAACATTTTTCGTGTAAAGTTAAAAAATTCGTCATGGTCTTAATATATCCACCATGACGGCATTAGAGATCATCATAGTAAAGCTAGTCCATGCCAACTCTGGTTTAATCGTTAAGGATCATAACTTGTTTACAACTTGCGGTGGTCATAATTTTTATAAAACAAAGAATGACGAATTTTAATGGAAGGCTATTATTGGGGCGTCACATTTCATTAGAGGAGCGTCACCTAATAGGATAAAAACGGGTCACCCGTAAGTAATATGAAAAACTCCTTATGTAAAATAATTTTGTAATGACTAAACAACTCTTATTTAGTTAATTTTAATTTAATTTAATTAGATAAAAATTAAATTAATGAATTTTGTTGTATACTTGGTGAATTATGGGACAAAGTTTTTGTGGGAAGAAAAACTGGCTGTAAAATAAACTTCTACGACTGGAAATAATCCAAACCTGGACATAAAATCACTTTTACGGTTGGAAATAATCCGAATCTGGACGTAAAATCACTTCTACGGTTGGAATTAAAAGAAAACTAGACATAAAATCAGATTCTGCGGTTGGAATTAAAAAGAACCTGGACGTAAAACGAGCTTCTACCGTTGGAACTAATTCAAACCTGGACGTAAAACTACATGCAAATAAAATTCTACGGTTGAAATTAATCCAAACCTCGAAGTAAAATCACTTCTACGGTTGGAAATAATTCAAACCTGGACGTAAAATCACTTCTACGGTTGGAATTAAAAGAAAGCTGGACGTAAAATCGGATTCTACGGTTGGAATTAAAAGAAACCCGGACGTAAAATGAGCTTCTACGGTTGGAACTAATCCAAACCTGAACGTAAAACTACATGCGGATAAAATTTTACGGTTGGAATTAATCCAAACCTGGACGTAAAATCACTTCTACGGTTTTTAAGTTTTTATTTTAGTTAAAGGGTAATCTAGACATTTTGTATATGTGTTAGGATATCCCATAACCATTTTTTTGGACATTAAGAATCCAAGTGAAGCCCCTCTATTGGAATGTGACGCCCCAATAATAGCCTTGATCATCATAAAAATCGTCATGGTTTGTAACATTATGTGTCAATTAAAGCATATCGTTTTCCCATTGTCCGAGCCGTGAAGTCGAATCTCATCGTTTGACGAATTAAACCAACTAAACCTTGTGAATTTATGTACGAAAAACTATTTGACTAGACGAAAAGTTACAAGTTCTCAAATCCCTAATTTTTAAATTTTTCAAAAAGAACATCTTCTATTAATTCATAAGTTAAATTTAGCTAATCTAATTTAGTTAATCAAATGAATTATTAATCTAATTAAGTAAGATTAATTTAACTATTACTAAAATTAAATGGTCAGGGCTTCTTTTTTATTACTTAATCACCTAGCTGTTCTTCGGGACGAAGTGAAAGAAGAGAGGAGATTCTCGAACAGGGATATCTTCTTCCAAGCGCGGGATAACCACAAGGGGTTGTGGGTTATTTTCTATCAATTGGGACCCTTCCTTCACCACCCCTAAAGGCGTAAATTGGATTGTGCTAGCACGAGTACAGTCCAGACCAACATGTTAAAATTTGAGCATAACCCATTCCAGCACGTGACTTAGTCCAGCACGGCACAACACGTTAGTTTCATGAGATGAGCTGGGTTTAATTAATTGGCACAGTAGCCCAGCCCAGCATGTAATGACCCGTCCCTCCACCGATACCGTCCCCACTTAGCCACTGCGGTTATTCGGCAGTGTAGGGTTTTCAACGGGCATCGCTGCGATAAACTAGCAGAAACTTCTCGGATGGTCACACATCCCTGTATTACTCCCGCTCGAGCATGCTTAACTGTAAGTTTTCTTCCAACTCTATAACCAATTGTGCTGAAAAGGCCTTGGTATAATGTAGAAGATCCTTGGCTCCCGTGAGAGCAGTATCTGGCATAATCTCCCAGCATACTCCCCCAACCGAGAGCAAGTGAACGACCCCTAGTTGTATCCCAACTAACACCAATATTGTTCCCAGTTACCCACTGCGGCTATCCATCAGCGTGAGATTTTTAACGGCACTACCGCGGTTATCCGGCAGTAGCTTTCTGAGAGATCACCCATCCTGTGACTACTCCCGACCGAGCGCGCTTAACTGAAGTTTTTCCCACAACTCAATCAAGTGTACCCATCAAGCCTCGGTGTTGGAAATGACAAACCATTGCTTATATTCTATTTGGCCAACCACTGCCGAATATCGGGGTATTACACAACATGCGACACGGATAAGTACGTGGCACGACACAACACATCACGTTGAGAAAACACGTCATAATATGTATAAAATACTACACAACACATCATATTTTGTGTATATTTCACAAAAAAAAATTATTTTAGCCAATTATAGACATTTTATTATCGTTATGTTGACTTATTTTCATAATAACCCACATATAATACTTAAATATTTGGAAAACATTTGTATTTGAAAATAAAACATAAATGTGCCGGCACAACATGTCACGACACATCATGTTTATTTTTCTGGCACAACTCAACACAGCACACGTTCTAACACGGTACATCACGACACGTTATAACCTCCGTCACAGCACAACATGGCACATAAATCGCTAAGCACGTGATTTTTGGGCTGGAATGAGCGACCGGCACGTTTTACACCTCTCCACCCCAATGGGATGGTCTGACGGCCAAATTTCCTTTAATTGTTTGTCTCTTGCCGTCAGCCTAATATCAAATTATATTTATTCCCAGCCACAAGAAATTATTCATAGTAGCTCCATAAATTGATCCCCACGTTGCAGTCCACGTTGTCGATAGAGTAAATTCTTGTGGTGGGTGAATAACGTCTCTTCTGCTATCCAGGCAATCTGTGCTGGCAGATGATACAAGGCTAAAAATGTCTTCGTCATCATATTAAAACTTCTAAATCTTCGTCGGAAATTTCACCCTGTCCGGGGCATGTAACAGCTTGTGGTTAATTTCTGACAAGTACATAGCAGAAAAGTGTGATTTGCCAAACAGCAAATTGATCAATATAACACCGTAGAGAATCTTTAAAATTCAACGGAGACATATTTCCTCGAAGAGCCTGCAGCAGCAACAACATAAGTTCTGGCTGACATTCCAGCCTTTTGTACTCCTTTTCTGATTAATGAAAATCTTTGTTTATCGATAAAGATAAAATAGAGAAATTCTTTATTAACCTCGTTCTCTAATTTCGCAAACCCATTTTATCATGCATTTTTTCCTCTAACATCCCTCTTGTATATATTACATTGTTGTTCCTGACCTTTTTTTTCTGAGCTACCGATTGTGGTGCTGACATAGAGCTGCTCCCACTTGATTCCTCTAAGTAGATGAAGGTGAACCTATATCTGTACTTGTAGGTGAAGAAATCGGAAACTCGTAAGAGTATTAAAAAATCCATACTCGGGGAGTTAGATGTATGACTATTGACATTGAGACAAATCCTCAAAAGAAAAAAAACTATTTGAGAGCGAGATTGGTGGGAAAGAACAGAGAGTTACAGATGAGTTCGATTACTTATATAGAAGAGATATTTACCCCCACGACGAGGTTACCACAAGCACAAAATTAAAGTTTATATGTCGACAAAGAAATTGATACTATTACATTTCTATATGTGGTAACCTTAAAGACACCGGGACGTCCACTAAAAGATTGCCAACAGCCATGGCCAAGATCAATAAGAAATGGCCATCTGCACAAATATCTTTTTTGATATTCGAATATGTAATCAACCCAACAACCATCATTGTCATGCGTATGGCTACTGTACCTCGCTTTCTAATGGCGTGGGGGTGGTCACATATGGGGATCTGTTCTCTGATCCTTTGTCTTAACCTCGGTGGTTGTGTTGTTTGTGCACCATGTATAGTCCGTTCTTTTGCAATGAAATCAATTATTTCCCTCAAAAGGAAAAGCAACATCTACATCGAAAGCTCTTGTTCTAGCTCACAGATTGAGCCCACAAGTCCCTCAAATCAAGCTGACATCCACACTCACAAATAATATCTTCAAACAAACAAAAGAAACGAAATGAAGAAGACGGAGTTTTACTACTTTAGTCCATTCGTCAAAATATCTCTAAACTTGGTGATGAATGAATGACGATGACAATCAGAAACTGTATTATCTCCGTTTCATATATATATATATCAAAGATAACAATTAGAAACCGACCTATCTTTCTGAAACGAATGGAATAAGATCACTTTTTTGACGAATATGTTGGCCACAAAAGGTGAGTAAGCAAATGTTAGTCAATCCACAAGTTACAGTCCACGCTGCATTCCACGTCGTCGAAAAAGTAACCTTGTGGTGGATCAAGTAGCAAGCTAAAAATTTATTGACATTAGTGACGGCATATTAAACAACGCTTCTTCATCCAAAAAGTTTATTGACGATGAACTTCTTTTAATTTCATCAACATTATTTTCCCCCGGCCTGGAAAATTGAAAGGTAGAGGACTCGGTAGATAGTAAAGCTTGATAAGATTCAGCAACGGCAGATTGAATGTCTTTGGCAGACGAGGACTTAGCTCGAGGTAAACGCCACAATGAATCTTCAAAATTCAATGGAGTCGATTCACCTCTAAGAGCTAATGCAGCAACATCATAAGCTCTAGCTGCCATTTCAGGAGAATTATGAGTTCCAAGCCAAATTCTTGATTTGCTATTGGGTTCTCTAACTTCACACACCCATTTGTCATTCTTCCTCTCCCTTACTCCTCTATAAATTGGGTGTCGAGTTTCCTTGAACTTCTTTCTGCCTGCCCTTTTCTTATGTGACACCAATTCAGACGGCGACGACAAGAATGACGAAGTCTGGTTTGATTCAAAGCTGCTGTATGAACTTAATCTTTGGTCAGTACCCGACGAAGAAGATGGAGAATTAAGCGAATACTCAGAAGAGTACGGACAGTACTGCTCAAAATTCATAAATGTTTAGTGAAGCAGTAGTGAAAGAGTGTGTTTATGAGTATGAGAGTGAACAAGTTCAGTTCAGGTAAGTCGATGTTGGAAGTTGGATAAAGAGAGAGTTGAGAAAGTTGGGTGTGAAAGTGAGGAGACAATTTTAAGAGTACTTATACAGTTTGAGGAAAAGAAGAACCAGCTGTTTCACAACAAAAACACGGTTAGAAGTAACAGGTGGAAATAACTGCATAGTGTAATTCAACTTCGAAAGGGGTTTATCCTTTAAGTTTTGTCACGTTTGATACTGTTGAGAATCGAGTAGATAACTAGATATTTGCGAAGGGAACCGTGGACCAACTCTGGATTCTCATGAAACAAACTTAGATTAGCAGTTACAACAAATATAGGAAGCAACTAAACAGAAACATCTTCACTACAGTCAACAGTAGTGCATGCCGTGAAGCAATAAAATGTGCCACGAAGTGGGAAACTGTTAAAAAGTTGTTCAAAACAAAAAATGTCGTGTAGTTGGGTGTTCCCTTAGATTAATTAAGTCAATTTGCTCGATTAAGCCCATAAATGCCTTTTCTCAAATGTTTCTTTTCGTATCTTAGTGAGTGTGTTTTTTTTTTTTCTTTTTACTCATTGTAGATCAATATCAACAAACCCGGGTTGTTAACATTTATTATACCCAATTTAGTGTTTTCTTTTCATTATCAAATCTTTAAACTAATCACAAAATTG
Source organism: Papaver somniferum (assembly GCF_003573695.1). NCBI lineage: Eukaryota > Viridiplantae > Streptophyta > Magnoliopsida > Ranunculales > Papaveraceae > Papaver > Papaver somniferum. The sequence continues at coordinate 6,690,026 of NC_039368.1, read as the reverse complement.
GTTAAAAAGACCAAAATCAATAATTCCTGGGTGAAAAGGACATTTAGAAATTAATACTGTTTAAATGGACAAAAATTTAAGAATATCCAGGATGTAAATAGTTTCATCTTACCCATTTTCAAATACTTTTTCTTATTTTTAATTTACATCAGGATGCATCCAGTTTCATCCTTATATTTTTTAAGTTTAAGCCAAGATGAATCTAGTTTCATCCTTGCTATTTTTTTGGTGTCCATTTCACCCATACTAATTATTACTTGTCCATTTGAACCATGTTTAAAAAATATTTGAACAAATGACCCATTTTCCGTAAACTAATTTGGTTCCTCAAGAGATGAGGCAAAGGTTATACTCCCCCCGCTCCCACTATTAGTTGACTTATTTACTTTTAGATTTTGTCTCATATAGATGACTTATATCACTAAACAAAAAGATATTTCTAAAATTATCTTTTTAATTGATTATAAAAAATATAAGAAATATGCGTAATTTGATAGGCATGTTTATATTCGTTGCGTAAGTGTTTTAAAATGTTTTTCAATGGTATGAAGTTTGCGAACATCCGTGGTGTAGTTTGAGAGATAAATCATTTCAAAATTTCACTAGTTATTATCCATAAGGGTATAATTGTAAAAAATATTAACAAATACTCTTTTCCCTTCCTTCCCTTAAGAATTGTGCAAACTTGAACTAGATCATGTAAGAGCATCTCCAATGGAGTATGAGTATTTATCATATTTGTAGACCTAAAAAAAGTATTTAATAACATATATCCAAATACAAATCTAGTTTGTATCCATCTCTATTTTGATATACTTGTCGCTTATTTATAGATAAAATAATTCACAAAATCTATAAAATTAATTAAAATAATAACCGATTAATGACGTGGGTATGGATGAGAGTCTCCAAAAACCCATATTCTCCTCCAAACTCAAACTTCTATGTCATATTAAACTTTGGTTATCCAATCACCACTGGAGATGCTTTTTTTGTTGAGAGTTTTTAAAATCCTAGGTGACATCAATATTTTTTAAAACCCATACTCCATTGGAGGTGTTCTAATAATGGGACGGAGGGAGTAACTTATTTGAGTTATAACTTATAACTTAGGACGGAGGGATTATAATGTAGATTTTGGGGCATGGGAAATGATGAGGAGGATTTTAATCAACAAAGAACACTATTGCCCAGTCAACATATTTTGACAGATAGTAACCATGGCATATATTGAACTCACGATACATGAATGGGTCACTATCTAGGTCAAGAGTTATAATTTAGGTTAAGAGTTATAATGACAGATTTTGGGTGAAGGTGCAAATTTAATGTTACGAGATCGATTTTAGGCCACAGTGCAAAATTTTAGTTATGACTTACCGGGTAAATTTCGGTTCACAGGATAATTTTTAGCCAACGAATTAGATTTCTGGTTATCAAGGAAATTTGAGTCACGGTTCAAACGTATGTTCATAGTGGAAGATCCTTAGATTTCTGGTTATCAAGAAAACATGACGGAAAGCCGAACTATCGGCATCGAGAAGGGTCGAGCGAAGAGTGTTCCCCTTGGTAACAAGGATGTTTAGGCGATCTGGCCACGCCGACGGGACATCAGTTGTCTACAGCACTCACGGTCTAAACGGTGCGATTAGCTCACGCCCAAAACCACCCAACCCGAATAAAAGGAACAAAAGGTCATTTTCATCTTTTCATCATCTCAAGTTTTGGATCACAATAGCATGCCAAATATTCGGTCATATTAGACAGTTTCGGATCATAGACCGCAAATTTTCGGATCATATGAGGACCATTTTGTTGTTGCTTCTGTAACAATAAAACACTCAAGAAAGATGTTAGAATAAAATGATTAATTTCTGGAAAGTAAATAAACACTCAATTGGACTGCAAACAGAGGACAGAGTCACGTGTTCAACACGCTGTCCTTAACACGATATTTGACCGGTACGCCTCAAGAATGAGTGATGCCTATACCCTGTGGTCAAGTTCGTATCCAGGATAAAACTGCCCGTTGCAAGCACTACAGTACATGCCCACTCTTACGACCTCAACATCAATTGCGCACGGAATGAAAATAAAGGACCACGCAGGGGGAGAAGACGAAAAGAAGAGGATAGTAGCTCTTCTGGACACAAAATGAAAATGAAAAATGTGGTCGGTTTATATAGAGGAGAAATGAGAGAAGTCTCATTGAGTAGCTCTTCTGGACACACCCACACCCACACCCACAAGCCCGCAGCGTGCGTGCTTCGATGTGAAGCACCGCGCGTGTGTGAAAATATGTGGTTGCACCAACTAGCCCATTGCCTCCTCCCCCTCGCACAAAAATGCTAATGACCCAAGGGCCACTCTTAATATCAAAAAATTCAATACTTATCGAGAGGTATCATCTTTAGTTTTCCCTATGTGGGACTAAAGGTTCATTCACAATAAGTGAAAATGAGCTAGTGTTCTTAGTGACCAATAGGTCTTAAGTTCCAATCCTTTAAACCAAACTTATTTTATAAACTCAATTTTTATAAACTCATTTTCTCTAACATTTTTTCCCCTACAAGGTAGTTTCTTAGTCGTAGGTGGTATACAGGGCCACATCGGTACATCTAAGCCTATAACTATGCGAAATTTAGCTCACAATAAAATTTTTAGCTCGCTTGGTAGTTGTTGGGTTGGATTACGGATTTTCTGGTTGATGTTTATGGATATGCTGTTAAAATAATTACATTTATGCTTCTTCTTTTTTTTGTGTTGAAAGAAAAATTAACATCTATGCAGATAAGAAAAAACATACAAAGTTAGCTTCTGTCTCTCAGAAGCGGCATCCTAATCATATTAGAAGGTGTTACACACCACACTCGTGTATATAATTGGTTCTTACAAACTTGGCCTACCCGTTGGCTGGTTTATATAGGAAACCACTCAAGAAGGAAAAAAAAAATGACATAGCTCTAATATTGAGATTTCTCTCCTACAACTGGAAAACAGGTGAGAAACAACTTCAGCCACACCCTTATTATCAGTTTGTTGAAAGAGTTTATCACACTACAGTTATTACGCCCATAGCAAACTCTCCAATACCGCTAAAGCTTCATGATTAAAGTAATTATAAAAGCACCACCAGTAAAAGAAAATCTGCTTTTGTCAACCAAATTCTTTAGAATCCAATAAATGATTGAACTTACAAATTTGGCAAAAGAAAACAAAGGTAGAAGATATTATGTACAAATATATCTTCCAAAAGTCCAATTAATCGGCTTAATGATATCCACTTACTATAGAGATTATGATATCTATATTTTAATGGATAAGGTGTTTTTTCTTTGGACGGAGATCTACAGTTTGGACATATAAAGGATGTCACAGATTGAGATACATACTTAAGTTATTCAATTACATTTATGGCATATAAAGAATGGTCCAGATTGAGCTATATATTTAAGATTTTCAATCCATATTTTAGGCATATAAAAAAGGGTCCATATTAATTCACGTATTAATTTTACTTATAGAGGCAATGAAGTTAGATTTTTAATATCATTTATTAAAAAAAAACTAACATAAGAGTGAAAATGAATAGATAGCAATCATATTTGATCAATATCTTTTGACTACAAATGAAAAAAAACAAAACAAAATTGAGATAACAAAATACAATATTAATGAAAAGAATCAAAAGAGAAATTAAACTGATCAAATACAATATTTGATCAATATCTTTTGACTGCATAAATGATATAAAAATTAGGCGTGAGGCACCATGAATCCATTGATGTTAAACAAAAAATTAAAGATAAAATCTAACTTATCTCAATCCACCAAAACAATAGTGAATCATACCTTGGGAATAGAGTCGTGCAAAGGATTGATGTCAAACTGTTTATTTTATTCTAAATTAACAACTCTATTCATTCTTTGCACAACGCTATTCTCAAGATATGATTCTCTGTTGTTTTGGTTAATTGAGATAATTTTTGTTAGCTTTTTTTCTTTAATTTTTTGTTAATTTTTGTTAGCTTTTCATCCTTTGAACAACTCTATTCTCAAGATATGATTATCTGTTATTTTGCTTGACTTAGATAATTTTTGTTAGCTTTTCTCTTTAATTTGTTGTTTAACATCAATGGATTCATGGTTCCTCGCGCCTAATATTTGTGTCATTTATGCAGTTTAATTTCTCTAGATAATTTTTGTTAGTTTTTCTCTTTAATTTTTTGTTAGCTTTTCATCATTTGCACAACTCCATTCTCAAGGTATGATTATTCATGGTGCCTGGCGCTTAATATTTATGTTATTTATGCAGTTTAATTTCTCAAGATAATTTTTGTTAGCTTTTCTCTTTAATTTTTGTTAATTTTTGTTATTTACACAACTACATTCTCAAGGTATGATTGTCTGTTGTTTTGCTTGATTGAGTTAGTTTTTGTTAGCTTTTCTCTTTAATTTTTTGTTTAGCATCAATGGATTCATGGTGCCTCGCATCTAATATTTGTATCATTTATGCAGTTTAATTTCTCTTTGTTACTTTTCATTAATATTGTACTTTGTTATCTCGATTTTGTTTTTTCATTTGCAGTCAAAAGATACTGATCAGATATGATTGCTATCTATTCATTTTTATTTTTATGTTCTATTTAATACCATATTAACTTCTATTTTTTTACACTAAATTTTTTATTTTTCTCTGGATATGGAATTGTCCAATTAGACTTTGAATTCTTCGGGCCAAAATCAGAGCATTTACATGGATTTAAAATAAATGACGAAGAAAACGATGGTTCCATTGTTATGCACTTAACCTGGGTCGGCAAATAACACTTTTTAATTGTACTGCTACTGATGTTAGAGAGTTCATACTCTTTGTTGGATTAGAGTCGTGTACATGTTGATATCAAATGGATTAAAGTTTCTTGATTATGTATGTATGCTATTCTTCAAATTTTTTGTATCATGTGAAGCTTGAAATTACATTTCTTTATAATTATAACCTTTTGATGATTTACAAAGTGAGAATTTTTTTATCTTAAACTCTTCATGCATAGTCAAATAATGTTTATATGCAGTTCACATCTAAAAATAGTTATTCTCTTAAAAGATCATCTTAAATTATTTATTCATAATCAAGCATCTTGCTAAAATTGAAATTTAAGAAGCCTCAAAACAAGCAACGGGGAACTGGATTATTGAAACTCACCTATAATCTTTCATTTTCTGATTTCAAGAGATTTTTTTAAGCAATGAAGAAAGCGGTTTAGGGAGCAATACAACAGTAGAATTTTTTTTTGTGGGATGCACTATATCTATATGTGTCGGGACTACACAAATTTTCAGTGTATGCATTTTATCATTGATGCAAATGAAGAAGTTTTGGTATTCCAGAAAGGTACAAGTCTAATTTTTGCTAGAAGATGTGGTTCATATGAACATGTGTGATTGCGATGACTAAACTGTCGAGTTTTTTCAAGATTATCTTGGTTTAAGAGATTTTAGTGCATATGAACCGATCTACATTTTGCATCTAAAGATACCATGACTAATACTTGATCCATTACCTATCTTTTACTATGTGGATATCATCTAATACTTGAGCTTCTTTTATTTCATTGAAGATACCAACTAACCAAAGTCGGTACAAATATCTTACACTTTATAGAAGTTGATTTAAAAAATATTTTAATGTTCAATTGTACTGTCATGTTCATTTTATGCTAGCAAATTATTAAATTATGGATGTTTTAGGTCTCTTATGTACTCTTAGGTCAAGGTGTAATATCATTTCCATTTGCAAGTTTTCATACCGTTGATATTTAGATTGGGTCTCTTATTTACTTCTAGGTCTCAAACGCATATGTCGATAAAGAGCAACTCTCTTATACATGTATTTTATTAGAGGGGGAAATTTCTTTTGTTTGGATATGCAATTTTATTTAATGCGAGTCTTTCACTACTTAGTTAAGACAATAAGATTGTATTATTAATTTGCAAGGAAAAACATATTTGGCTTATGATATATGCAATATCATCACGCGCGTCATTTTTCACCGCTAAGAAATATTCAAGGACGCTTCGTATCACTAATATCCAAGAGAATGTTGTAGGATTTAATGTTTTACACTTTATTTATTTTTAATTTTTTGTTACGCTATAAGCTGCGAGTTTTTCATACGTTAGTTTAAACCATAAATATATAGTTATCATTATTTATCAAGAGGTTTCATATTATAGTATAATGTCTCTCAAACCTACAATACTGTAGGGAATGATGACGTTTAATGTCCGTAAATTATATTAACGCAACCGATTAATTTTTTTTTACCATGGATTTGAGTACTAAAGTGTAACCATGACAATTGTATATTGATACAAGCACAAAGTCAATATTCGTATTTTAAAACTGTCAGCGGTTCCAAAAATTAATGTGGATATAACACTTTTGAAGGATATGAAAGAAGGCTTCCCAACTCAGATTCAACTTTTTGAATTTCGAAAAAAAATTATTAAATTTTTTTAGCAAGAAATGACAATCTATTTAAATGAAGAACTGGCAAGGCTATTTCTAATGTTGTTGCAAGGAAACGCACTAAATACTGGGATAAATGTGCATCACTTGGTTATGGTCTCGGCGTTTTAGCTTTCACTACCTTAGGGGAACTGGGATATGATACTTTATGTTTTTTCAAGCGTCTGAAGAACTGTTTAGTTAGTAATGATACTAGTAGTAGAGTTGGTAGTTTTATTTTCCATCGATTAGGTATTGCGATCCAAAAAGGGGTTGGAGCTCAGCTTGTCGCTAGGTTACCAACCAAATAATATGTAATTTAAATTTATTCTTTTACTATTAACTTATTAATTATAAAATAATAATTTATTGTAAATTTTAAATGATTACTGAACCGCATTTATAATTTGGAATGCAATCAACAAGTTAATTTTATTCAAACCTGGAATTTATACGTGTTCCCTCTTGGGATATTAGGTTTTCAAGTTTTTTGGTATTATTTGGAACAACTATGAATAGATGGTACCATAAATGAAAACGGATGCAGATCCCAGTGTACACACTTACATTGGATATCTTAATCACCAAAAAAATACTTTCATCTGTATATATGTCAGTGTACATCCATGTGGATTGTGGACATCCTAATCGCCATTTAACAAGAAATCGATCCGGTTGATGTTAATAATATCGATCAAACTTTCGAATTCAGTTTGAGAAAGAATACAGTTCCCCCAAGTTTCCCATGCTCTAACTCATATCCTAGTTTTCTCCATTGGAAAAAAAATGATTCAAAAGGAAAACAAACATCGGAAATTAAACCTCTAATAAAAGAAAGAAAGAAATTTGAAATTGATATCCTTATTTGTATTAGGGTTTTAATTATCTTGATATTTTTTATGTATTTTGATGTTTTTGTTAATCTTGTAAGTGAACATGTAATCACTATTTTGATTTGAATGAATTGAAATTTGTTGATTGACAAAAAAAAAAAAAAAAAAAAAAAAAAAAAAAAAAAAAAAAAAAAAAAAAAAAAAAAAACCCTCTAAACCTCTAAAGCTCACAAACAGATTGAGCCCACAAGTCCCTCAAACTTCACTCACAAATAATATCTTGACAAACAAAAGAAATGGAAAAGACAAACCTTACTACTTTAGTCCATCCATGAAAATATCTCTAAACTTGCTGATAAATGAAGGATGATGACAATTATTGCTATAGAAAGTCTCTTGTCCACAAGAAATGACTAAGCAAATTTTAGTCACTCCACAAACTGCCGTAGTCCACGCTGCATTCCACGTCGTCGAAAAAGTAACCTTCCTGTGGTGGATCAAGTAGCATTCCTTGCGCCATGCTGGCCATTAGTGACGGCATATTAAACAACGCTTCTTCATCCAAAAACGTCCCTCTCGAAGAACTTTCTTGAATTTCTTCAACATTATTTTCGACCCGCCTGGAAAATTGGAAAGTAGAAGATTGTGACGAATTTCCCGTCATGGATGACGGTTGTGACTCAGTAGACAGTAAAGCTTGATAAGATTCAGCAATAGCAGATTGAATGTCTTTGGCAGACGATGACTTAGCGCGCGGTAAGCGCCACAATGAATCTTCAAAATTCAATGGAGTCGATTCACCTCTAAGAGCTAATGCAGCAACGTCGTAAGCTCTGGCTGCCATTTCAGGAGTATCATGCGTTCCGAGCCAAATTCTTGATTTGCTGTTACCTGGTTCTCTAACTTCACAAACCCACTTATCATTTTTCCTTTCTCTCACTCCTCTATAAATTGGGTGTCTGGTTTCCTTAAACTTCTTTCTGCCTGCCCTTTTCTTATGTGACACCAATTGAGTTGGCGACGACAAGAATGAGGAACCCTGGTTTGATTCGAAGCTGCTGTATGAACCTAATCTTCGGTCCGTACCCGACGAAGAAGAAGGAGAGTTAAGCGAATACTCAGAAGAGTAGTACTGTTCTAAGTTCATAGGCGTTTAGTGAAGTAGTAGTGAAAGAGTTTGTTTAAGAGTATGAGACTAGAGTGATCTAGTTCAGAACAGTGGAAGTTGGAAGTTGGAAGGTAGATAAGAGAGAGACACTTCTATGGGTACTTATAGTTTTGGGCAGAAAGAAACCAGGCTGTCCCGGCCAAAACAAAAAACACGGTTTGAAGTAACAGAGGGGACAAAATGAATAGTGACATTTACTTAGCAAGAGGTTTACCCCTTCAATTTTGTCACGTTTGATTGGAGAAGCAGTTGTTTTTGATTAAGGAAAGCTCTAGAAGATCGACTAGCTACTGCAAGCATATACTTCTTCACAAGTGTCAACATTAGTAGTGAAGCAATAAATTGTGCTGTAAAGTGGGAAAGTTAAATATCTGTTCGGTAAATAAATGTCATGTGGTGTGGTGTTCCCTTAGATTCATCAGAGCTGTAATTTGCTCACATAAGCACATAAATGACCTTTTCAAGTGTTTTACCCAAGAAAAGAAGAAGGGTTGTTTACATTTATTAATACCGATTTAGTGTCTTCTTCACATACTCCATTTTATCCTGATTTCGGTTCGAGGGATGGGGAAAATTATGGGTTATAATTATAATGACAGATTCTTCCGATTATGGTACATATTTCTCGTCCGAGGTCAAATTTGATAAAATCTTAGTAATTGGGCGGATTTTGGTCAACGAAGTACATTTTGGACTGAGATTGTAAACTTTTTCACTCGCAACAATTACGAGTCTTAAATTCATTCATTTACGCCTGAGATTTTAAACTTCAGTAAAAACGGACTTCTTTTTAAGATGAAGTAGGGTTTTAGTAACGCTTATATTCATTGCTAAAACATGAAGGAGAATAAACTGTTCCTGAATAAATTAGGAACGGAAATATCTTGAAGTTAAAACCAATTGAACTTGCTTAGGAGTAGTTTGATGAAATGCCTGGGAAGGTGTAACACCCGAGCAACATCTGGGTCCCAAATCATCTAGAGTTACTGTATACACCAAATCACCACTGACCACGTGTCCACAAGATTGAACACGTGGAGACTATACAACACTAGATCCTCAAAAGTGGATGGCACGTTTAACACCCGAGCAACATCTGGGTCCCAAACCATTACCAGCCACGCGGATGCCTAGATGTGCATCTAACAGTCGGAAGTTTAAGGAGAACATGAGGAAACATCGTCCGCGAAGCACACAAACAGATCCAGATCAACTTTATCCCATCTCGAGATGAATTCAAAATGGACGAACCAAATACGATCAAACTGACATCGAAAGGACAACACAACTTTAACAACTATCTAGGCGTGGGATTTCTCCAACCACCCACAATATATAAATGTGAGGTGAAAGCTCTTACGTGGCATAACATGAGCGGTTAAAGAGGAGGTGTATCATCGCGATCCGATGTAGCAACCGAAGAATCATCGGGAGGAACACGACCAATATCAGCGGGATGGGTACACTGATCAAGAGAGTATGTTACAACTGTTGAAGGAGGGACTCACTCGAAGATCCTATAAATACCCATCTCCAACAGATATCAAGGGGTCGGCAATTTTAGACTGGGAAGAAGTATTTTAGGAGAGAGAAAGTGAGTATTAGAGATGAACTACCATTATGGAATCTTATTTTTCCCATTTTACTCGAAGTCATTCGACTAAATTTTGTAGCTAACTTCAATCCATGTTGAAACTCTCAACACCTCATGGATGTAGGTTTTAGTGCTGAACCATGTAAATCGTCGTCTTATTTACTTACTGCACTTACTTTATCAACGTCATATTTATATTACATGTCCATTATAAATCTATTTACATCAATTCATATATTTTCATCATGTTTGATTTGTTAAGAATGTTCATAACGACCATAGGCTTCGATACACATCTTCGCCCCTCTTTATCCATCCTCATATTACTTGTTTACCCATTTTACTATGTTTTATTTATACTGCGAATATTGATTGTGAACACGAAGGCATCTTCGTAGTTTTGGTGTTTACAATTTGGCGTTGGAAACAAAGACTTTAGCCCGGTAAAAGATTTATCTTTCCTGTTTTCCTTGTGTTTGGTATACACATCGTTCAAATATTGTTTTCTTTTTATGTATGGTTGTTGGTTTTCGTGATCAACTCACGAGCCCAACTTCCTAGTTGTGCCCTGTTAGCAGATCTCACAGATCAATACCTCTTTAAGCACACAGAAAAATGAACACATTACCAAAGGCATGATCTGATCTTAAATGCATATTTTGGTAAGAGTGGACAGAAAATCTGATAAAACACCTTTCAAAACGCTAAATCTGAGCATTTTTCAAACTAAATAAGCATGTTTTTCACCGTAATTCGTTTACTCCCTCTAGATCTGGGTCTAGGCATTGCATCGATTTCGTAAACCACTGCATCTTTTCTCATCCCCGCCATGCTTAAATTAACGAAGCAACCATGGCCATCTCTTTTTTGATCGTTCATCTGTGCAGGACATGGACAAAGCAAAAGACATTGTTAAGACACACCGAGTACTTCACCTGTCATGACCAGAAGTAAGCAGAAAGGTGGAAGAAAAAACTAAGAACAAAAAGCAAGATACGGCGGAGAGTACCACACCCAAGGACACAACGGTTATAGTAGCGATAACACTCAAAGCAGCAGCGGCGAAAGCAGGTGCAGTAAAAGCAACGGCTATGGAAAGCACAACCGATCATCGTGAAGTAGTTGTCAATTCTATCGTGCAGCAACCTATTTACAGGATGTCACTGACCAACGATCAAAACCATCCTCTACTACCAGCAAATCTGCCGGTCACTGAAGTACATCAACAAGTCAATCCCTAGAGTTTACTTCCCGATCCACCAGTTCCTATTATCCAAACCCTAGATGAAGGTCACATTGTCGCTGCCGGAGTCCAAGCAGTTGGAGGGACGATGAACCAAGCCTCGAAGCCATCAGTACAATTAGTAGAAGAACTTGAAGAGATGAAGACAAATCAAAAGGCGTATGCTGATGCGGTAGCACCATTAGCATATGAAAACCAACAACTCAAGAAGAGGATAGCGCTCGAAACAGAAGCAACAAGCCTACAGGTAGCACACAACGAAGCAAACTCAAAAGATATAGAGCCAAATACGGACCGAAGAATGGTCGTTGTCAATATTGCCAACCCCGAGCCTTTAAATAATGATCGTCGTACCAATCAGTGTAACCGAAAATCAATCGTATCCGAAGTATGTACCAGGGAGCTCAGATTATTACGATAATGAATCTTGAAGACCAGGAAGAACAACGCTCTGGGACGAACATTACTAAGCCATGAAAGCTCTTCGTAATGAAATGATGGAAGAGATCAAGTTGCTGAAATCTAAGCACGGAGGAGGGAGGTTAGAAGAGGTAATGAGAGGAGATGTTACTACACTATTAATCTGACACCTGTCAAGGGCACCTAATCGACTCAAGTGCCCGATCCTGCCATTTGAATGCTACGACGGTTCAAATAACCCCGCAGCCCACCTTCGTTACTACAATCGAACTATGGCCAGATGGGAGAGAGACGATGCAGTTTTGTGCAGATATTTATCACCAAGCCTAAAGGGATTAGCTTTATCGTGGTTCGACAACCTTCCCCCAACTCCACCGACTCATGCGCCCAGCTCAGCAGGGTATTTTTCGAAACATATATGTATAACAAAACCGTGAGTGTAAGAATGGACAAGTTATTCTCAATGGCGATCGGACCAAAAGAAACAATAAGGGAATACACATACAGGTGATACAAGATCTTCCAGGAAATCAAGAACGTTAGTTCAGTGGTGAGTATCAACTGTTACAAGTGGCGTCTAGACATCATGAGTTCAGTGTTTGTTGAGACCCGTGGGAGTAACCCATCAACCGAAAGATATCTTTGTGTCATCATTGAAAAGCATGCCAGATTGGAAGATATCCAACGTGAAAATCTAAGAGCGCAAATGTAGAAATCTCACCGTACCAACTCCGTGGAACCAGCAAGCAGATCGTTCAAAGGGGCGAGTTCGACCGAACGTTTCAACGAAGAAAAGCGTGGATGACGAGATGATTATCGACGTAATAATTAGAAATTTGAATATGAGGTTTATACGAAGCTCAATACTAGCTATGTTCGCATGCTACGGGAAATCAAAGATAGTTTAGGCTTCGAATGACCATGGTCAAAAAGAAAACAACCTCAAAGATCAGAAAAGTCTAAGGATTACTGCGAGTATCACTGCTTCAACGATCATCAGACAGAGAAGTGCAAAAATTTAAATATAATGGTTCAGAAGCTAATTGATGTCGGATATCTCAAAGAATATTTCCAACTCCCAGGACCCCCTGAAAAGAGTCATCGCAACAAAACCATGCATTTACCTGAGAATGATAAGACGATTAACACCATCTCCCCTTTCGAACCTACAGGGACTTAATTAGTTGACATGACATATAAGCAAAATATTAAGAAAACAATTTGAATCCTATGAGTTATACAAGATCGACGTCAAATAAGTTGAAGAGCGTAAATAATGGATAAATGCACCGCTAACCTTTTCTGCATACGATGTAGACGAAGATATGGAAGATCACAAAGATCCCAAAGTCCTTACCTTGACGGTCAGGGGATGAAACATAAATAAGATTCTAATCGACGGTGGAAGCTCAGTCAACATTCTGTTTTATGACACCTTCAAACGTGTGAAGCTTAACGACGAACATTTAATGTCTTCTTACTACACCATCTACAGATTCAATGGGGAAGTATCAAAACCTTTAGGAGACATTATTATAGAAGTCAAAGAAGGCCCCATGAGGATAAATACCGGATTCAATATAGTCGATGCATTGTCGCCCTACAATGCAATCATTGGACGATGATGGGTACGTCGACTCAATGGGGTAGCGGAAAAATATTACCAGTACCTAAGATTCCCAACCCCAAACGGGAAAATGGAGATCAAAGGAGACCAAGTTACTGCCAGAGAGTTCCAAATCCAAGAGACTCAAATCATCATGGAACGTGAAGAACAAAGAAGGGCACTGAGAGGCAAGAACAAAGTAGAGGCCAAAAACAAAGCGATCGATCAATACCTCGAGGAAACTGCAGGAATTTTTTTTGTCGAACATCCAGCAAGATGGGACCGAAGCCATGAATACCGAATCCATCACCTCAGGGAAAAAGAGTGGTGAAAAATCCACTAAATAGCAATTAAAGAATGTTCCTTATCTAGGCCCACCAAAACCTACGTTCACCTCGGTCGAACCTATCAAAGAAATAAATATAGGTACCGATGTTAGAGCACTGTTCGATCGAACTCGCAAGCGTTGCTATCTCAAGCTTTTTTTTTTTCAAGTTTAGTTTCCAAAACTATAAGTCTTGATTTCTAGCCTACTTATAGCTACGTCTCTGATTAGGATAGAATGTGTAGTTGAGATTTATACTTCACGGCGTTCATCGATTGAAGACGAAGAACTACTAAGGGGATCTTGTGGAACTTCATTAACAAAAGGTATGTTGATACTTGAACTCATCTATCACTCAAAAGTCTATTTCTGTTCTATCTCCTATTAATACAAAAGTTGTATAACTATGTAGACTTTACTTTATACACATTTGATATTTCGAGCTGAGTTTAACTCGCTTACATATTTATCGAAATATGTGTTGGTAAGATTTCTCTTTAACCAAGTTCATCTTTTATTCTTGATGAAATTCAAAATATGATCATGTGAAACTCGTAACATCTTACATGATTTGTGTGAGACAGTCATTTGATGTAGACTCGGAATGTTTAGTATTGATCATTTGATCACTTAAAAATTGCTTTGAAGTTGATAGTTTGTATGAGATAGCTATTCCCGTCTTCTAAAAATGTTTCGATGATTAAAATGGGAATTTAGAAAAACTAACCATTGATTGGATATATTACATTATGTGTACTTGTATGCTAACAGTTCTAGATATATTCCAAGTCCGAGAAGTTAGTAAGCATACCCATATGCGTACTGATTCAACAGTTGAAGTCCGGGAACCATAGTATGCATACCCGTATGCGTATTGATTTCAACTGAGTTCGGTCATAAACGACAGTATGTATACCCGTTTTCATACTGACGAACAGACTAGGTCTAGGAACTCTAGGTATGCGTTCCCGTTTGCATACCTAAGTGGGTTAAGTTCTAAAATCAATTTATTCATGAAAAAATACATTTATATAATAAGGAATGAAATCTTTGCAAATCGTGGCTATAATTTTCATGAATTGATCCGAGTGAATAAAAAACGATTTTGCTTCAATTGTGTTTTGTGTACTTCTATGAGAATATAAACAATTGAACAACTCTATAACTAGTTTCATTTGAGTCATTTGAACTAGTTATGATTAAGATGAACAAGGTGGATATGAAAGTGTTCATATGGCTAACTTCGGTTAACTATTTTTGAGCCAACTAAGTGTACACATTTAGGTACGGTTACCCATAAATATAGGTACATTTAATTTGTGTGTAACAAGCTAAGTTCATTCTAACGGTTGAAAGATATTAGCTTGAATGTAATCAGGTTTTCATCTAACGGTGGATATTGAATGCTTTGTTACCAAGGTAACTTTGATTGCAAACCCTGATTTGAAGATTATATAAAGGAAACTTTAGCAACTGGGAAACCTAATCCCAACACCTCCAGTGTGATAGTAGTTGCGACTAGAGTCGATTCTCCTTTAACCTAGGTTTTTCTAAAATCATTATAGGTTAATGACTTAAAGACTTCAATTGGATTCAATCTTCGATAGGTAAGATAAAAAGTAATCAAAAAGCTCTTCGTCTCATTCTTTGTGATTCCACAATATCTTGTTCCGCTACCACACGTTTAAAAATATTATGAGGTGATTGATATTACTAGGTTTTTCTTTGGGAATATAAGTCTGGTGTATCAATTGGTTAATGTTCACCTTGATTTATTAAAAGACGAAACAAAATCTCTTAGGTATTTTTGTGGGAGACAGATTTATCTATTCAATAGACTTTTTATGTGAGACAGATTTTTTTATCAAGTCTTTGACTTTGGGTCGTAGCAACTCTTAGTTGTGGGTGAGATCATCTAAGGTAATCAAGTGCGTAGAGTCATCTTGGGATTCAGAGGCGTAAGGAACGCGATTGTACCTTGAT
Organism: Papaver somniferum; assembly: GCF_003573695.1. NCBI lineage: Eukaryota > Viridiplantae > Streptophyta > Magnoliopsida > Ranunculales > Papaveraceae > Papaver > Papaver somniferum. The sequence continues at coordinate 6,674,343 of NC_039368.1, read as the reverse complement.
CAGTGTGAGATTGGTATGGGCTCAACTAAATTTCAGTCCGAAGTTAAGTTGTAGTGGGCTAGAGTCTGTAACGGCTTAATACAGTGTGGTGTTCAAATATGGACTAGGTCCCGAGGTTTTTATACATTTGCGATTTCCTCGTTAACAAAATTTCTGGTGTCTGTGTTATTTCTTTTTTGCAATATATTTTCTATATAATTGAAATATCACAGGTTATGCGTAGTTCAATCAATTATATAATCCAACCTTTGGTTGTTGATTGAAATTGATTGACACTTGAACATTGGTCTTTGGTATCGTTCAAGTTGTTCTCATAAAAATCAGGCTCGCGGATTTCTATCTATTTGATTTGCTGATTACATTGAGAAACAAAGAGATAACTCTTGGATGTATTTTCCTTGATTGAGTCTGATTGTCTAGTTGATTCTCTTGGAAATAAATTGGACTTAGTCCATACAGATTTCCTAAACGAAATATTGGGTGTGGTTATTAGACCCTCCGCTTTTTCAATTGGTATCAGAGAAAGCAAACACGTTTAAGACCTCATAAGTCTATGTTTGCAGCAATCTGACTCTATGGACAAACACGTTATCTCTGAAAAATGCATCACCAGAGACAAAAGTTCTGTTTCTATGAAATTTATTAAAGAGAAACACTTGTCGATCTCACATATAGATGAACATTCTGTTTCTACGAAACAGACAAGTATTCATATGCGTTACCCTGATTATCTTACTGACGAATCTGAGTATGGAGTAGAAAGGGAAGCATCCAGAGAGAGTGCAGCGATTCTAAAACTTGTTAGAATCCGGGAAGTTGAAATCAATAGGCTGAAACACAAGTCAATATAATGGTTGGTATGGTAAAATATCATGATTCCCAACTAAGGGTTCTTCGTGAGGAAAATGATGCAGTTTGCTCATCCCAAACCTTACTCGAGGCTAAACTTAAGGAAGATGCCCATGAAATTGAACGATATTGAGTAATCTCTCTATTCAAGATAAAGGTCATTCTGGGGAGTCTGTCATACCAACTACTTCTGACTCTTTTGTGATATCAGAAAACATGACTAATTCTAATCATGTTTCTCTAATGAAAACAACTTCATAAGCTAAACTGCAAACCCTTCATATTGGAAAAGATGTGCTGGTATCTTCCTCTAATCAAGGAAACTTCACATCGCTCGTAAGCAAGAAATTTCCTAACGATGTTGTTAAGTCTGTTCAATCAAATCACTCAGGTGATCAGAAAGTGTGTCTCTTTTGTTATTTGAAAGGACATGTTGAACGAAAAAACAAATCTAGGTTGAATGACAATTCTATTGTTCGACTTCAACACACCTTAGACTTAATTTTCAAAGGTGTAACTGACATTCGTATGTCTAAACCAATTGGTTTTAGCACTCACCCTGTGAATCCTTCCAGGAAAGTCAGTTCGATTTTTTCCTCGAATGTTCAAGCTTGTAACAGTAAAATTAACACAAATCATCCAAGAAAATTTCAAAGAGGATCTTCTTCGGTTAAAAAATGAGACGTTGTTTTTCTTGATGTGAATAAGGTACCAGAAGAAGGAAGCAAAAATGGAGGTGTGAAAGACAACCTAAATTTGATAATTGAAGGATACAAAGATCTCATAAAAAGGTTATCAGATTCCCCCGGTCAAAACCTTTCAGGTAAGAATCCATACTATACGTCGCATTTTGATGATAGTAAGTTTTATTGATAACTTTTCACATCAAAAAGTTTTTCCTCAAAAGATTAGGAAAAGGAGGTTTAAATATGAAGAACAATCATTTGATGAGCACAACGCTCATACTTGTGCTAATTAATCACACGGTTGAAACTTCACTCACTAAAAACCCTGGCTGAGTGAGATTTGATCAGGTATACTTGATGGAAAAATGTTCTCCGATTGTCTAGCTATTTTCTTATCTTTCTTAGATGGATTGTCATTTGCAGACATTGTTGCATGGTATTTTTGTTTGGTTTTGTCATTGTTGATTGTTTTTTATGAAATTTTATTCTGATGCTACTCTTATGCTCTAAATTTTTCTCACTTAGCAAAAATTTGCTTTGCAAACAACTTTCTTGGTTTGCATTTTCAGTTGAGTGTTTTCCGTTTTTGGGTTCGGATTGTGTTCGTACGGGTATCTATATATTGGTTGCCATGAACCATTCCTACAAACCCTAAAATTTACCTTCCCTAAGAAACCATTTAAATACCGAACCTATTGAGTCACGTACGCGTACTCTAGGTTATTTTATTTTTTGTCAAGAATGTCTTCACCTTCTCGCACTTGTGATTTTGCAAGAGGTTTTCTTGATAAAGGTATTGGTTTCGAGTGCAAAGGGAGGAAGAAAATAACCCTAGTAGAAGTTGATGGTCAAAATTCCGATGCCTCATGCTATTATGCTTCTACTCATCAAGATGTTGAGAATGATGAGATGGTTTCGGCTGAAGTGGTTAATGATTTTCTTAAATAGTTTGAGGAAGAAAAACTGCGGCTCGTTGATATATACTATGAAGGGTCTAGATGTGTTAAGAACTGAGTTGAAAAGGGTTAACTCTGAGCTTGTTCTCATGAAGACGCATGTTAAAAATCTTCTCAATGAGGATATCTTCTCTGAAGAAGCAGCGGATGTTGTCAATCACAGGATCAAAGGTCTCAAGACTCGTAAGGGTTCCAGAAGTGCTATTTGATTTTAGTTCATGCTCGGTTTTGCTGGTTTAATAGTCCTTTTTGTTTTTAGCTTGTTGATTTTTATTTTGTTTAGGAAATTTCTTATGAGAATTTAGGGTTTGGAATAGCCTATATTGTGATTACACATTGTTATTGCCAACGATTTTCATCTTGCAATGTTTTTAGATTTATTTATTTAAATTCTAAAGTTTATTTGGAAGATGATTTTGCAGTATTAATCTTTATTGGTTTTATATGTTGCAAATATTGTTATGGGATATGTGTGTTTGTGTCCGTGAACTATGATTGTCCCATATATGTCAAAAGTTAAGTCTATTATGTCATTATGCAAATATTGATGGAAAATAGGATGAACTTTTGATGTCAAAGATTAATTCTATGGTATCATCATGCAAATACGAATGAAAATAGAATTAATCTTTGAATATTCTGCAATATTGATCTTTCCCTGATCCACTTCTATGTGAAAGTACTGTATGACTTCGTAAGTTCTCTTATGTTGAGCATTTCCGATTAAATTAATTATGGGTTCTCTTGTGGTTAATTTAATTGAGTTTCCTGGATACAAATTCATGTTTCATGTGATTTTTTAATGTCCAAATAAATCCTTCTTTTCTTGTAAAAGTAAGGTCGCTCTTATTGTTCTTTCGGAAATGACATTTTATGGGGGAAAGTTTTTAATTGAAAGTGTGCTTGATTGCCAAATCTTTGTGGGGAGTGCGGTTGTGGAATACTGTAGGAATTATCTTGTATATTTATAAATTCCTTGATGAATATACTAAGTTTTGACTATGTGAAATCATCGAAACAAAGTTGATATGTTCTCTTTTAGTCATGAAGTATATCTATGAGAATTTCATTATGATCCCTCTAGGTTTTGTACCTTTTCCAATTTATATTGACAAAAAGGGGGGGAATTATTATGTATTTCACACTACAAATACATATAGTTTGCGGATCATTATGTAAGGGGGATTAGTTTTTATTGTGAGATAAAGTATTGACTAAAGGGGAGTGATACATATCACCATAGTATTATTGTCAAAGTTGCGATACAATTGATCTTTAATTGATGTTGTGTAATAATACTATGACATTGTATAAAAAAGATTGAGAACAACTGTTTTCTTGTTGTTATGGCTACGGATCTTCAACAACAATGATGTTGAGTTGAACACGTTCAGAATAACTGGAGTACTTGGAAGTGACGAAGATTTCGATTAATGTTGAAGAACCAAGTAAATCAAGCATTTGGATGAGAAACTACAAAGTTTATTTATTTTGTAGTCCATATATATTGATAGTTTTGTCACTAAGATTGACAAAGTGGGAGATTATTAGAGCACTGCTCGGTCGAAATCGCGAATGTTGCTATCTTAAGATTGTTTGTCAAGTTTAGTTGCCAAAACTATAAGTCTTGATTTCTAGTCTGCATATAGTTATGTCTCGGATTAGGATAGAATGTGTAGTTGAGCTTTAGACTTCACGACGTTCATCGATTGAAAAAAAAGAACTACTAAGGGGAGATTGTGGAGCTTCATCAACAAAAGGTATGTGGAGACTTGAACTCATCTATCACTCAAAATTCTATTTCTATTATATCTCCTATTGAGACGAAGTCGTATAGCTATATAGAATTTACTTGATACACATTTGATATTTCGAGCTGAGTTTAACTTGCTTACATATTTCTCGAAATATGTGTTGGTAAGCTTTTGATTTAACCAAGTTCATCATTTATTATTGACGAAATTCAAAGGATGATCATATGAAAATCTCCTGGTAACATCTTACATGATTTGTGTGAGACAGTCATTTTATGTAGACTCGGAATGTTTCGTATTGATCATTTGATCACTTGAAAATTGATTTGAAGTTAATAGTTTGTGTGAGATAGCTATTCTCGTCTTCTAAAAATGTTTGGATGATTAAAATGGGAGTTTAGAACAAATAACCATTGATTGGATATAACACATTATGCATACTTGTATGCTAACTGTTGTAGATATATTACAAGTCCGGGAAGTTGGTATGCATACACGTATGCATACTGATTCAACAGTTGAAGTCCGGGAATCATAGTATGCATACCCGTATATGTACTGATTTCAACTGAGTTCGGTCGTGAACGACAGTATGCGTACTCGTTTACATATTGGCGAACAGACCAGGTCCAGGAACTCTAGGTATGCGTACATGTTTGCATACATGTGTGGGTTAAGTTCTAAAATCGGTTTGTTCATGAACAAATACATTGATATAATAAGGAATGAAATCTTTGCAAACCGTGACTATAATGTTCATGAACTGATTCGAGTGAATCAAAATCGATTTTGCTTCAATTGTGTCTTGTATACTTCTATGAGAATATAAACAATTGCACAAATCTATAACTAGTTTCATTTGAGTAATTTGAACTAGTTGTGATTAAGATGAACAAGGTTGATATGAAAGTGTTCATGTGGCTAACTTTGGTTAACTATTGTTGGGCCAACTAAGTGTGTACGTTTAGGTACCGTACCCATATCTAAATATAGGTACATTTCATTTGTGTGTAACAAGCTAAGTTCAATCTAACGGTTGAAAGATATTATCTTGAATCTAATCAGATTTTCATCTAACGATGAATATTGAATGCTTTGTTACCAAGGTAACTTTGATTGCAAACCCTGATTTGAAGACTATGTAAAGGAGGACTCTAGTAACTGGGAATCCTAATCCCTACACCTCATGTGTGATACTTGTTGCAACTAGAGTCGATTCTCTTTTAACCTAGGTTTTTCTAAAACCATCATAGGTTAAAGACTTAAAGACTTCATTGGGATTCTGAAGCCAGACCCAACTATTTTCTTTGTAGTTGCATGTTCTGATCTTACTTTGTTTAATATTGTTGAGTATTATCTTCTCTAATATTTGCTCGAGATTCAATCTCCGATAGGGAAGATAAAAAGTAATCAGAAAGCTCTTTGTCTCATTCTTTGTGATTCCGCAATATCTTGTTCCGCTACCATACTGTTAAGAATATTATGAGGTGATTGATATTACTAGGTTGTTCTTCGGGAATATAAGTCTGGTGTATCAATTGGTTCCTGTTCAGCTTGATTTATCAAAAGACGGAACAAAAACTCGTAGGTATTTCTGTGGGAGACAGATTTATCTATTCAATAGACTTTTCTCTGTGAGACAGATTTGTTTATCAAGTCTTCGACTTTGGGTCGTGGCAACTCTTAGTTGTGGGTGAGATCAGCTAAGGGAATCAAGTGCGTAGAGTCCTGCTGGGATTCATAGGCGTAAGGAACGCGATTGTACCTTGATCAGTGTGAGATTGGTATGGGCTCAACTACATTCCAGTCCGAAGTTAACTTGTAGTAGGCTAGAGTCTGTAACGGCTTAATACAGTGTGGTGTTCAAATCTGGACTAGGTCCCGGGTTTTTTCTGCATTTGAGGTTTCCTCGTTAACAAAATTTATGTTTTCTGTGTTATTTATTTTCCACATTATATTTTATATATAATTGAAATATCACAGGTTGTGCATAGTTTAATTAATTAGATAATCCAAGCTTTGGTTGTTGATTGAAATTGATTGACACTTGAACATTGGTCTTTGGTACCGTTCAAGTGGTTTCTAATAAAAATCAGGCTCGCGGATTTTATCTATTTGATTTGCTGATTACATTGAGAAGCATAGATATAACTCTTGGATGTATTTTCCTTGATTGAGTCTGACTGTCTAGTTGATTCTCTTGGAAATATATTGGAGTTAGTCCATATAGATTGCCTAAACAAAATATTGGGTGTGGTTCTTAGACCTCCGCTTTTTCAACCGAAGAAGAGTCCAAAATGATAAAGATTGGAACATTACTAGATGAGGATTGGGAGAATTCCTTGGTTAGCCTAATCAAATAATATGTAGATATCTTCACTTGGAAGTTAGGGGATATGCGGGGGATTGACCCGACGATCGTAAAACACGAACTTCGAATCTATCCGGGTATGAACCCATTCAAGCAACGAATATATTCGCTGTAGAGAATGAACTCAAATCGCATGGATGCGGGATTCATCAAAGAATTCAAATACCCAACATGGATCTTGAACATAGTCATCGTCCCCAAGAAACACGGCAGGTTAGAATATGCACTGATTCACCAATCTTAAAAAAGCTTTCCCAAAGGACAATTATCCGCTCCCTAGCATTGATTAACTACTAGACGCAGTGGAAGGACATGAGAAAATATCTTTCATGGACGGATACTCAGGTTATAACCAAATTTCTCTCGCAGAGGAATATCAACAACATACGGCCTTTTTCACCCCACATGGACTTTATTGTTACACCCACATGCCCTTCGAATTAAGGAATGCATGAGCAACATATCAAAGACTCGTCGATTAAATCTTCAAACCATGTATAGGATGAACTTTAGAGGTATACGTTGATGACATGCTCGTCATAAGAAAATTAAGGAAGGACCATCTGCGTGACCACATCCATCAAAATAGGATGTATGTACGAACCATCGATCCATCCCAGGACGATTTGACAGTGGAACATAATAAATATTTCATCAGTGATGTTAGAGAGGAGATGATCGGAGATGATGTCGGAGAAGATCTGATCGAACACACAAGTACAAAACAGACGTCTTAATAAACATCGTCTAAAGGAAGATTGTGTCGTTGTCTCTGGAAATAATGCTACTCCTGTTGAGAAAGGATGTTTAGAAGAAAGAAGAAAAATTGATGAAATGAGATATAATCTGAAAAAGATAATTGAAGGGTATAAAGAATTCGTCAACAGGTTGTCCTTCTCCTCAAACTAAAATTCTTCTGATAAGAACTCAAACTATGTCTCTTATTTTGTTGAAAGTAAGTTTTGTGATAATTTCTCACATAAAAGGGAGTCCCTCTCTAGATTCAGGAGGAAAAAGAGACTTGACCATAAACACAGATACCTTGATGAACTTGTGGCTCATACTTGTGCTAATTAATCACAAGGGTTGAAGAGCTTACTCATAAAAACCCTGTTGAGTAATATGTGTTAATATTCAGGTACAATTTTGGCATTTGCGTCTGTTAAGTTGAGCTATCTTCTTATCGTCCATAGCTAAGCTTTTTGTTTGCAGACTCACTGTGCTTAAAGTATTGTTTGTAAATTGTCGTTAGGAAGTCTTCTTTTGAGTCTTGTTTCTTGCTACAATTATGCTCAAAAGTGCTTTTCTGTGCTATGGAGTTTTTCAAACCTTGTTTTTGTAGCAAAAGTTTTGTTTATGGGCCTTTCTTTTCTGGGTAATTTTGCACTCGAACGGTTATCCATGTTCTGGCACGAGTCAACTATTTAAACTCTAAAATCCCTTCCTCAGGAAACCCTTATATACTTACCTATTGAGTTGCAAAAGTCACGTACGCATACTATAGGATGATTTCTGGGATGTCAATAATGTCTTATTCTTCATCTTTCTATGGTGGTTTTGCAAGAGGATTCCTTGACAAAGGTGTTTTTGTTGAGTCCAAGAAGAAGAAAACCCTTGTAGATGATAATCATCCGAATGCTTCATGTAGTCACAATATAGCTATTATTTTTCATCTTCTTGTTTTTTTTAGGTTTATTGATATTAAATTCTAAAAAAATTTGGAGGATGATGGTTTGCAGTATTTAATCTTTATGATTTGTTATATTGCAATTTGTTATGGGATATTGGTGTTTACGTCCGTGAACTATGTTGTCCCATATTTTGTCAAAAGTAAAGTCATTCATGATTGGTATTCATGTATTGATTTAAGGATGAATAGACTTTTGACATATAAAAAAGTTAAGCCTATATTGTCAATTATTTGATAAAAGATAGGTTAAAATCTTTTGTGTTCAAGGATTATGTCTATTAAAAATCGTTATGCAAATAGTGATGGAAGATAGAATGAATCCTTGTGTATTCCACGGTATTGATCTTTACTGATCCATATTTTATGTAATAATGTGAGGCTCCGTAATGTGTCTTATGTTGAGCACGATATAACCAAGTTGATTATTTTTGATTAGCTTTGTTGGTTGTTCCATAAGATACTTTATGTTGAGCATTATTGAACTACATTAATCATCTTGTTTGGTTATTTAGTCATTGCTCCATAAGTTTTTTTATGTCGAGCAAAACAAATGACAATTAAATTGATTACTTTTGTAATTAGTTTGATTGTGTATTTCAATTAGATTAATTATGGGTTCTCTTGTAATTAATCTAGTTGAGTATTTTCATACTCCGTAAGTTTCCTCTTATGTTAAGTATTGAACGACTATACTATTCATTTTTTTGATGGGTATGTTAGTCGTATGCTCCGTAAGTTCTCTTATGTCGAGCATAGTCAATTAAGTTGATCACTTTTGTATTTAGTTTGATTGCGTATTCTGATTAAATTAATCATGGGTTTAATTGTGATTAATTTGATTGAGATTTTGGATATAGAAAATCATTCTCATGGTTTTTAGTGTCCAATAAAAATCCTTCTTTTCTTTTGAAATTAAGGTCGCTCTTGTTATTTCCTTGGGAATGACATCAAATGGGGGAGAGTTATTTTGAACTTGTGCTTAATGGTCATATCTTGAGGGGTGTGCGGCAGTGGAATTTTAAAGGGTTTATCTTGTATCTTTTAAACTCCTTGATGAATGTTATTAGCTTCGGCTATATGATTGCATCTAAATTAGATGGTATGTATTTTTTTCTTTTATTCATGAAATGTCTCTTACGGAAATTTCATTATGATCCCGTTCTTGTACCTTTGCCAATTTTATTGAAAAAATTGGGAGAGTTAATATGTAGTTCACACTACAAATACATATGGTTTTCGGATCATTGTGTAAGAGGGAGTGGTTTCCATGTGAGATGGAGTATTGACTAAGGGGGAGTGATACATATCACCATAGTATTATTGTTGAAGTTGTGATAAAATTGGACTTTGACACTGTGTAATAATACTATGACACTGTATAATAGTGATCGAGACCGATGCTTTCTCATTGTTATAGCTACGGATCTTCAACAACGGTGATGCTAAACTTACAACCTTTGGGATCATTGGAGTACTTGGAAGTGACGAAGATTAGATATGTTGAATAGGAGCTACTAAAGTTTCTCTATCTTTTTTTGTATTCCATATGTATTGATAGTTTTGTCAGTAAAATTGACAAAAGGGGAGATTGTTAGAGCATTGCTCGGTCGAACTCGCATGCGTTGTTATCTCAAGAATGTTTGTAAATGATAGTGATCAAAACTATAAGTCTTGATTTCTAGTCTACTATAGCTAAGTCTCGGACTAGGATAGAAAGTGTAGTTGAGCTCAAGGACTTCATGGTGATTCATCAGACAAGAAGAAGAACTACTCAAGGAACCGGTGGAACTTCTCGACAAAAAGGTATGTGAAGACTTGAACTTATCTGTCACTCAAAAGTCTATCTACTATATCTCCTACTTCTTGAGACAAAAAGTCGTATGCTATATATAGACTTAGATTATACACATTTGGTATTTCGAGCCGAGTATACCTCGCCTATATATATCTCGAAATATGTGTTGGTAAGAGTTTCGCTTCGATCATGTATATCTTTATCTAGTGACGAAAGTCATGATATGTTTCAATCACTTTGAAAATTGCTTTGACGAGAAATGGTGTAACAATTATATAACGTCCTCTAAGAATATTTCAATGGTTGGAATGAGAGTTTAGATTACATAACCAATGATGGACATAAGTATTGTTGTGGAAACACATATGTGCATAAGTCCTATTCCTTGAACCAAAGTTTGCGAACTTTGTTGATCAAGAGAAACCGGAAGAATGACTTGTTGCCAAGTCCGCGAACTCAGTCCGCGAACTGCCGAACTTCTCATCCCGAGAAATTCTGCTGGAGTTGACAAACTTGTTATGTGAGTACCAGTCCGCGAACCAGCGGAAAGTCTTTGTCGAGATTTTCTGCTGGAGTTTGTAAACTCTACCCAGTTGCTTAAGTCCGCGAACCTTGTGTGCGAACTTAAGAAGGTTATATATCTGAAGATGATTTCTGAACTTAAACTTATAAAGACTAAGGAATGCAAATTCCAAACCGTGGCTATAAAGTTCATGAACCGATTCAAGTGAATCAAATCATCTTTGCTTCAATTATGTCTTGTGTAGTACATAAGATTTCTTTGCAATTGAAAAACTCTCTAACTAGTTCATCTGAGTCACTTGAACTAGTTATGGTGAAGAAGAATATGGTTGGTATGAAATGCTCATATGGCTAACCTTTTGGTTAACTATTGTTGAACCAGCAATGTACACATTTGGGTACGGTTAACAAACCTAGAAGCGTCCATTTCATTTGTGTATAACAAGCTAAGTTTTCGATCTAACGGTTGAGAAATATTAGCTTGAATCTAAATCAGGTTTTCATCTAACGGTGGATATTGTTTGCTTTGTGACCAAGGCGAAACCCTGATTTGAAAGACTATATAAGGGGACATCTAGCAACTCTGCAAAACTAATCCCCACACCTCACGTGTGATACTAGTTTGCGTGCTAGAGTCGTTTCTCCTTTAACCCTTGGTTTTCTTCTTCTAAAACCAGGTTAACGACTTAAAGACTTCATTGGATTGTGAATTCACACCGATACTACTTTTCTCGTAGTTGTGTGATCTGATCTTGCACCTTCTATCGTACGAGTACAATCAGATTGATTGGCTTGAGATTAATATCTCCGATAGGAAAGATATAAAAAGTAGTCACAAACATATTCGTCTCATTGTTTGTGATTCCGCAAGATCTTGTTTCGCTACCATACGATTAAGATTGTTGTGAGGTGATTGATTTATCTAGGATGCTCTTTGGGAATATAAGACCGGATTATCAATTGGTTTCTGTTCACCTTGATTATTATCAAAAGACAGAAAAAAACTTTAAGGTTTTTCTGTGGGAGACAGATTGATCCTTTGATAGACTTGTCTGTGTGAGACAGATTTGTTTATTGTTAAAGCCTGCGATTTTGGGTCGTAGCAACTCTTAGTTATGGGTGAGATCAGCTAAGGGAATCAAGTGCGCAGTATCCTACTGGTATCAGAGGCGTAGGGAGTACAACTGTACCTTGGATCAGTGGGAGACTGATTGGGGTTCAACTACAGTCCAGTCCGAAGTTAGCTTGGAGTAGGCTAGTTTCTGTAGCAGCTTAATACAGTGTGTGTTCAATCTGGACTAGGTCCCGGATTTTTTTTTCATTTGCGGTTTCCTCGTTAACAAAATTTCTGGTGTTTGTGTTATTTCAGTTTCCGCATTATATTGTTTTATTTTTATATTTGAAATAATATAGGTTGTGCGTTAGATCATCAACTAGAGTAATCCAACCTTTGGTTGTTGATTGTCATTGATTGATCCATGGATATTGGTCTTTGGTACCATCCAAGTTATTCCTTGTGTTTGATTAAAGACTCGCTGATTTCTATTAGCTCGAGTAAATCAAAACAAGATAGAGATATTAACTCCTTGAGATACTTTTACCTATATTGAGTCTGACTGTCTAGTTGATTCTCGAGAAAGTATTTCGGAGTTAGTCCATACAGATTTCTAAGCGTAATATTGGGTGGTTTTTTTAGACCCCCTCTTTTTCAATATAAAACACCAAAAAAAAACTTAAAATACCACACACACTTTACATTTCCTCACTGGTACGATAACTTGGGTACACCAACAAGGGCTTGAGATTGAGAACTCGACGTATCACAGTAAAAAGCCTAAGTATGACACGTATGTCATACATGAAATATAGTTGTGTGGACATGTATATAGGTATGGAATATCCAAACACAACGCAAGTGTACAACTTCATGCATTGTAGTCAAAGGATTAGTCATGGTTTTCAATTTTCACTCGGTCTCTCCGCCTCACTCTTTCATATCTCGTGCTTCAGATCATATTGGAAAAATCTACTCCAGAATAACATCTTCATCTTTTCTTACTCTATTTTTCTTATTTAGTTTGGAAACCCTAATACCCAAATTTCAAACAATACAGAGGATGAACAACAATAACCCATTATGCAATGTGATCTTCAAGAACAACTGTTAGAACATTGCTCGGTCGAACTCGTATGCGTCGCTATCTCCAGCATGTTTTTCAATGATAGTGATCAAAACTATAAGTCTTTATTTCAAGCCTATTTATAGATGTCTCGGACTAGGTCATAAATAATGTAGTTGAGCTTAGAGCTCTCGGTGTTCATCATTTGAAGACGAAGAACTACTAAGGAGAGCTTGTGAAAATTCATCGACAAAAAGGTATGTGGAGACTTAAACTCATCTATCACTAGGAAAGTCTATTTATATTCTATCTCCTATATTGAGACATAAGTCGTATTTACGATATAGTTTTCAACTGCGTACATTTGAGATTTCGAGCTGAGTATATCTCGCTTACATATTTCTTGAAATATGTGTTGGCAAGCTTTCTCTTTAGCCATGTTCATCTTTACTCGTGACGAAAGTCATGTTGACATTTCAATAACTTGAAAATTTCTTTGATGCTAATAGTGTGTGAAAACGACTATTGTCATCCTCTAAGAATCTTTCAATGATTGGAATGTAGAGTTGATAATGTAACCATCTTTGTATATAAGCATATATAATGTGTTCGCACATTAGTATATAAATCCATAAACCCGGAGCCAAGTGTATTCATATATGTGTATACCAAATTGGTGAAGGCGACAAGATAAGTATGCGTACCCGTGCGCATACTGGTAGAAGTTTTCGAGCCAAAAATATCTGCTGGTTTGGGAATTACAAACTCCGAAACTAGTCACCTTAAGTATGCGTACCCGTACGCATACTAGAGGAAGTTTTCGAACCGAAAATATCTGTTGGGTTTGGGAATTACAAACTCCTAAACTAGTCACCTTAAGTATGCGTACCCGTACCCATACTGGCGGAAGTTTTCGAACCGAAAAATTCTACTAAGTTTGGAAACTTAACAAATTCAAATCCGGTTGCTTAAGTACGCATACCCGTACGCATACTTAAGCTGGTTATTCTATCAAATCTTTGTGTTCATGAACTTAAACATTTAAATCTTAAGGAATGTAATCTTTGCAAACCATGGCTATAATTTTCATGATTGATTCAAGTTAATAAAACCGATTTTGTTTAGATTGTGTCTTCTATGAAATTGAAAAACTCATTAACTAGTTTCATTTGATGTCATTTGAACTAGTTATGGTTAAGATGGATAAGGTTAATATGATAGTAAACATATGGCTAACCTTGGTTAACTATTTGTGAACCAACATGGTGTACACGTTTAGGTACGGTTACATAAACCTAAATGAGGGTACATTTCATTTGTGTGTAACAAGCAAAGTTCGATGTAACGATTGAAAGATATTAGCTTGGTTGAATCAGGTTTTTCATCTAACGGTGAATATTGAATGCTTTGTTACTAAGATAATATTGATTGAAAAACCTGATTTGAAAACTACACAAAGGAGAACTCTAACAACTGGGAAACCTAATCCCCACACCTCATGTGTGATACTAGTTTTATTGCTAGAGTAGATTCTCCTTTAACCTTAGGTTTCTTCTCGAGACCCTGTAGGTTAACGAATAAAAGACTTTATTGGTATTGTGAAGCCAGACCGATACTACTTCTATTATAGTTGTGTGATCTGATCTTGTTGTATCTATCGTATGAGCACAGTTGAATAATTGGCTTGAGATTTTTATCTCCGGTAGGCGAGATAAAAAGTAATCACAAATATCTTCGTCCCATCGTTTGTGATTCCACAATATCTTGTTTCGCTAGTAAGATTATTGTGAGGTGATTCATAATACTAGGTTGTTCTTCGGGAATATAAGACCAGTTTATCAATTGGTTCTTGTTCACCTTGATTTATCAAACTACGGGACAAAAACTCTTGAGTATTTCTGTGGGTGACAGATTTATTTAATATTATATATTTTTCTGTGTGAGACATATTTGTTTATCAAGTCTTCGACTTTGGGTCGTAGCAACTCTTAGTTGCGGCTGAGATCAGCTAAGGGAATCAAGTGTGTAGTATCCTGCTGGGATCAGAGACGTAAGGAGCGCAACTGAACCTTGAATCAGTGTGAGATTGATTAGGGTGCAACTACAGTCCGTTGCGAAGTTAATTGGTAGTAGGCTAGTGTCTGTAGCGGCTTAATACAATGTGGTGTTCAATCTGGACTAGGTCCCGAGGTTTTCTGCATTTGCGGTTTCCTCGTAAACAAAATTTTGGTGTCTGTGTTATTTCTTTTCCGCATTATATTTTGTTATATAATTGAAATATCACAGGTTGTGCGTTAATATCAATCAATTAGAATATCCAACCTCTGTTTGTTGATTTACATTGATTGACACTTGAATATTGGTCTTTGGTACCGTTTAAGTTAACTCCTCTTATATTCAATCGGGCTCGCAGATTTCTATTTGCTGATTGCGGATTGAATTAAGAGTTAGAGATATGAAACTCCTTGATATACTTTTATCAAGATTGAGTCTGTGTGTCTGATTGATTCTCTTTAAAGTGTATTGGAGTAAGTCCTCTCAGATTGCCGAACGAATTATTGGGTGTGGTTGTTAGACCACCAGCATTTTCAATTGGCATCAGAGAAGGCAAACACATTAAAGACCTTATAAGTCTGTGTTTGTAGCGATCTGATATGGACAAAGGTGTTATCTCTATAAACGTACCCCCAGTCTTCGATGGATCAAATTACTTATTGTGGAAAATTTATATGCGAGCCTTTCTTCAATTGCGTGATTTTCAATCATGGGTTTATGTGGTTAATGGATATGATGCTCTCGTTGTGGCAATCGGTAATGCAATCATTCCAAAGAATATTGGTGCATATGATGCTGCCGAGATACTTACTTGAAAGCAAAAATCCGACGGGTTGAATGCCATCATTCATGCCATTACCCCAGGTCTTCAGCACCATGTGACAACGTGCACTCAGTCTAAAGATGCTTGGGATATCTTAGAAACCGTATTTGAAGGAAATACTAGAGAAAAGGAAGCCAGGATTCAAAACCTAAATTCCAATTGGGAAAACCTTTGTATGGCAGATGAAGATTCGTTTGATGAGTTTAATCACAAAGTGTATGAAATTGTTAATGCATCTTTTGCATTGGGTAAGACTATTCCTGAAAAGGATATTGTGATGAAACTTCTCAGATCGCTTCCATCTAGATACGATTCTAAGAAGCATGCCATAGTAGAAGGAAATAACCTTGGTACTCTCTCCAGAAATACGTTGGTTGGAAAGTTAGAGATCTTTGATCATGAGCATACATCCAAAATCTGAAAGGATGTTGCCTTTAAAGCACAAAGCAACACTAAATTACTTGACAAAGGTAAAAGTGTTTGTCTCTCTGAGGATGATTTTTCTGAGACTGATACATCAGATGAAGATCTTGACAAATCAGTCTCGATGATCACAAGACAGAGTAGAGATCTCTTATTAAAGAGAATTAAACGGTTCTCCAGAGACAAACGTAGGTCACCAGTTAAACCTCATAATCACATTCCTCCTAAAAATAGGGATGCTGACGAGGCTAATGACGAGGAGATGCCACAATGCTTTAAGTGTAAAGGTTTTGGTCATTTTTCCAATGAGTGTGCAAACCATAAAAAATACACTGGGAACAAAGGTCTTGCTGCAACCCTTGATGAAATGTCTCATCACTATGATTCTAATGAAGACGAAAAATCAAGTGTTGCACTTCTGTGTGAAGATATTGATTTTGATAATTGTAGCAATACATACATAAATCTTGATATTCTTCCAGAAGAAGATTCAACCAATATGGAAGAAAAATTAAACTTTCCATTGGAAACTCTCTGTCTGATTTTTCAGGTACCAATCTGTGTCTAGCCGCTTGCATATCTCGGGTTCTGAATCATATTATCCATTGACATGCTCTTATTGTTTACTTAAAGGTCATGAACTTTCAAAGTGTTTTAAGTACAAAACAAGATGATATATATCAATAAACTTCAACGAAGAGCAAATCGCCTGGCAAACAAGCTTAAACTTGTTCAAAAAACCGCTGAGACATGTAAGATTTTATCTTCTTCGAAGAAGTTGGTTTCCAAAGATAGGTCAAGACCACTAGAGAAAAGAGTATGGTCTAAACAAGTTGATAGACAGGTATCTATGAGTTCCTATCAAAAAGGTTATAGTGGACAGATTGATGTTCACCGCAGCACATCTTGATTGTGTTGTTTTTGTGCAGCTTGTCTTATGTTCCTAATTAAAAGAGACAAGATTTTGCACACCTCAGACTTTAAAAAGAAATATTTTTTTCTTAGATTTGTTGTTCTTTTATAGTTTGGGATTCTTTCATGTTGGAAGGGATTTTCCTGTTTAATCAATAAAAGAGGTTCTTCTCGACAATTCTACTCTCTTTAGGGTTGTAATTTTGCGTACGTGAATCTGTGTAGATAAAGGTTCCGTAAACCTACATTCCCTTTTCCTTCTCTGAAACTCTTTTCATCTTAAGATTGCCTGTTGAGATAAATTGTTTTTTCCTTTCACAAACCCATACTCGTATGGATACTCCAAGCTTCATGGCGTCAGATGGAAAAGATGTTAATATGATTGTTAAGCCATAAATCATAAAGGAAAAATAAAAATCTCTGTTGGCTCCAACTTTGAAAAGAAAAAGGAGGAATATGAGGAAGCCAAGAGCTATTCCTTCAAATTCTCAGAATTTTTCTGGTGTTCTTGAAGAGTTGAAGGAAGCAAGTAAGGAGATTCAACAAATAAAGGCTATTTTTTTTTTTGATTACTTTCAGAAGGCCCTGGTTCGACATCATCATCCTAGAAGGTTTGTTGGAATTGACTCCTTTCTCCACGAACCTTATGTTCGCATGGCTGTTGACGACAAGGAGTTCAGGGACGATAAATAATTCTTCAGAGGTCTTAATGTCTAGTAAATCTTCTTATGAGAATTTTTATTCTTGTTTTTGTTTAGAAAAATAACTAGGATTTGGAATAGCCATTATTGTGGGTACACATAGTTATTTCCAACATTTTCATCTTCATGTTTTTATATTTATTTATTTAAATTCTAAAGTTTCTTGCAAGAGTTTGCAAATTTAATCTTTAAGATTTTATATATTACAAACTGTTTTGGGATATATTGTTTACGTCCGTGAACTGTCTTTGTCCCAAACTTGTTCAAAAGTTATCTCTATTATGGCGGTATGAAAGTATTGATAAAAGACATAATGAACTTTTGACAAACAAAAGTTAAAGCCTTTTATGTCATTATTTGATGGTGGAAAGGATAAAACTTTTGTTTACAAGGATTAAGTCTATTATATGTCATTGTGCAAATGATGATGAAAGATAGAATGAATCCTTGTATATTCCGCAGTATTGATCGATCTCGATCCATATTTTTATGTAAGTACTGTGTTGCTCCATAAGTTTTCTTATGATTGAGCATAATCAATTGAATCAATCATTTTCATGATTTGTTTAGTTGTTTTGCTCCACAAATAATCTTATGAGGAGCATGACCAATTGAATTGATCATACTCTTGTGGTTAATTTAGTTGTGTATTCCAATTGAATTAATCATGGGTTTTCTTGTGATTAATTTAATTGAGTATTTTTGGATTACGAATTCATGTTTTCATGATATTTGTTTGTATCCAAAGAAATCCTTCTTTTCTTGCAAAAGTAAGGTCGCCTAATTTGTTGTTCCTATGTGAATAACATTTTATGAGGGAGAGTTCTTTTGAACTTGTGCTTAATTTCCATATATTTGTGGGGAGTGCGAGTGCGGTTGTGGAATTCTTGAGGGGTTATCTTGTATCTTTATAAACTCCTTGATGAATGCATTTAGCTTCGGCTATATGATTGCATCTAAATTTGTTGGTATGTTAATACACCTTTGGTCATGAAATATCTTCGTGGAAATTTCATTAGGATCCCACTAATTTTCGTACCTTTGCCAATTTTATTGACAAAAAGAGGGAGAATTAATGTGTAGTTCACACTACAAATACATATGGTTTACGGATCATTATGTAAGGGGGAGTGGTTTTCATATTGAGATAAAGTATTGACTAAGGGGGAGTGATACATATCACCATAATATTGTTGTCAAAGTTGTGATACAATTGAAATTTGATACTGTAATAATACTATGACACTGTGTAAGAATGATTGAGAGTATTTGTTTTCTCATTGTTATAGCTACGGAACCTCAACAACGATGATGCTAAACTTACAACCTTTGGAATCATTGGAGGCCTTGGAAGTGACGAAGATTTCGAGTCGTGTTGAAGATGCCAAGGAAATCAAGCATGTGGACGAGAAGCTACAATTTTTATTTATTTTGTAATCCATATGTATTGATAGTTTTGCCACTAAAATTGACAAAGGGGGAGATTGTTAGAGCATTGCTCGGTCGAACTCTCATCCGTTGCTATCTCAAGCATGTTTGTCAATGTTAGTGATCAAAACTATAAGTCTTGATTTCTAGCCTATTTATAGATGTCTCGGACTAGGTCATAGATAGTGTAGTTGAGCTTAGATCTCTCGGCTTTTCATCATTTGAAGACGAAGAACTACTAAGGAGAGCTTATGGAACTTCATCGACAAAAAGGTATGTGGAGACTTAAACTCATCTATCACTAGGAAAGTCTATTTCTACTCTATCTCCCATATTGAGACATAAGTCGTATTTACGATATAGTTTTCAACTATGCACATTTGAGATTCGAGATGAGTATATCTCGCTTATATATTTCTAAAAATATATGTTGGCAAGCTTTATTTTTATCCATGTCGATCTTTACTCGTGACGAAATTCATGTTGACATTTCAATAACTTGAAAATTGTTGTGATGCTAATAGTCTGTGAAAACGACTATTGTCATCCTCTAAGAATGTTTCAACGATTGGAATGTAGAGTTGATAATGTAACCATCTTTGGATATAAGTATATATAGTGTGTTCGCACATTAGTGTATAAATCCATAAACCGGGAGCCAAGTATATGCATATGTGTGTATACTAAATTGGTGAAGGCGACAAGAGGAAGTTTTCGAACATACCCGTATGCATACTGGTAGAAGTTTTCGAACCGAAAATATCTGTTGGGTTTGGGAATTATAAACTCATAAACTAGTCACCTTAAGTATGCGTACCCTTACGCATACTAGAGGAAGTTTTCGAACCGAAAATATCTGTTAGGTTTGGGAATTACAAACTCCTAAGCTAGTCACCTTAAGTATGTGTACCCATACGCATATTGGCGGAAGTTTTCGAACCGAAAAATTCTGCTGAGTTTGGAAACTTAACAAACTCAAAATCCGGTTGCTTAAGTACGCATACCCGTACGCATAATTAAGCTGGTTATTTTATCAAATCGGTATGTTCATGAACTTAAACATTTAAATCTTAAGGAATGCAATCTTTGCAAACCGTGGCTATAATGTTCATGATTGAATCAGGTTTTCATATAACGGTGAATATTGAATGCTTTGTTACTAAGATAATATTGATTGCAAACCCTGATTTGAAAATTATATAAATGAGAACTCTAACAACCGGGAAACCTAATCCACACACCTCATGTGTGATACTAGTTGGATTTCTAGAGTCGATTCTCCTTTCACCTTATGTTTCTTCTCGAGACCCTGTAGGTTAACGACTAAAAGACTTCCTTGGGATTATGAAGACATACCGATACTACTTCTCTTGCAGTTTTGTGATATGATCTTGTTGTATCTATCGTATGAGCACAATTGAATAATTGGCTTGAGATTTATATCTCCGATAGGCAAGATAAAAAGTAATCACAAACATCTTCGTCTCATCATTTGTGATTCCAGAATATATTTTTCGCTAGTTAAGATTATTGTGAGGTGATTGATAATACTAGGCTATTCTTCGGGAATATAAGACCGGTTTATCAATTAGTTCCTGTTCACCTTAAGTTATTAAAATATGAAACAAAAACTCTTGGGTATTTCTGTGGGAGACAGATTTATTCAATCCTATAAACTTTTCTGTGTGAGACAAATTTGTTTGTCAAGTCTTCGACTTTTTGTCGTAGCAACTCTTAGTTGTAGGTGAGATCAACTAAGGGAATCAAGTGCGCAATATCATGCTAGGATCAGAGACGTAAGGAGCGCAACTGTACCTTGAATCAGTATGAGATTGGTCAGGGTTCAACTACAGTCCAGTCCAAAGTTAATTGGTAGTAGGCTAGTGTCTATAGCGGCCGGCTTAATACAGTGTGATGTTCATTCTGGATTAGGTCCCGGGTTTTTTCTGCATTTGCGGTTTCCTCGTTAACAAAATTCCGGTGTTTGTGTTATTTCTTTTCCGCATTGTATTTTGTTATATAATTGAAATATCATAGGTTGTGCGTTAAGATCAATCAATTAGAATATCCAACCGTTGGTTGTTTATTTACATTGATTGCAACTTGAACATTGGTCTTTGGTACTGTTCAAGTTAACTCCTCTTATATTCAATCGGGCTCGTAGATTTCTATTTCCTGATTGCGGATTGAATTACGAGTTAGAGATATTAAACTCCTTGATATACTTTTATCTAGATTGATTCTGACTGTCTAGTTGATTCCCTAGAAATTGTATTGGAGTAAGTCCTCTCAGATTGCCAAACGAATTGTTGGTGTGGCTGTTAGACCCCCGCATTTTCAACAACAATTGATGCAAAGAGTTCTTCAACGAATACAACAAGGATCTCCTCAAGGATAATCATATTTTTTTTCACAAACCCATTTTTGTGTGATTGATTTTCTTAGCTTCTTTATCAGTATTGCTTGATTAAATCTTTTCCCAGCCTTTTTGGGTTTTAATGTAAGATGAATCAATAAAAATGGTTCATTTAATATTTGTATGAGAAATCAACAAAAATGGATATTTTTAATTTTTGCATACAATTGTCAGATTAGTCAATCTGATGAAAATAAAAAAGAACATTTCCGGCGGAGATAAACCGGTTCTGGCCGATAAAACCGGTACCATCCGAAATTTCCGGGAAAATATCGTCCCGACGATATTGTGAGAATCTTCTCGTTCTTAGAGCGAAAGGCGAAATCTCGCCGAAATCTCGGCCGAGATTGACTACACTGGTCCACAGATGATCCAGGACGCTTCCAAGCTCACGAAGTGATATGAAGAATGCCAATGTTTTACCAAAAGGATCCACGCAACAAAGCTAAACTTTTTCGGTAGCCCATAGCCATTATCAAAGTGGGGAGTTGACATTATGGGACCGATGGTAGAAGGAACGAGAAAAAGGCGCTTATTGATCGTTGCCACAGACTACTTCAGCAAATGGGTTGAAGCCCTAGCAAGGATCAGAGACGTAGATGTGTTCACCTTCATTTTCCAGAACATCATATGCAGGTTAGGCATACCCGCAGTAATCATTTCGGACAATGGAAAACAACTATAAGGGAGAAACATTGTTATGCTCTTCAACACCTTCAAAATACGAAATAATAAATCTACCCCCATTTTCCCTCAGAGTAATGGACAGACAGTCTTAAGAGATAAACAAGACCGTCGCTATTAACAAATCTACCCTCATAACACTTTGTGGGCATACCGAACCACCAGGCGATCAACAACAAGCGAATCTCCCTTCTTTCCCACTTATGGTGCGGAAGCAGTCATACCAACAGAGCAAATCTTGCTAACAACGAAGACGGAGTCTTGGGAAAAGAATCTCAGGAAGGACATGATGCTGGAAAGGTTAGACGATCTCGAAGAAAGAAGAGAGACCGCACTACAAAGAATGAAAAATTATCAATGGAGATTATCAAGGGTACAAAAAAAAAGACATACTTCAGAATTTTGTAGAAGGGCAGTATGTACTCCGTACCATCCCACCATACCAACGGGAGAAGAAATGGGGAAAATTCGCTCCAATATGGGGAGGACCGTACACAATTCATGATGTCGCGGGAAAAGGATCATACTACCTACGCAACTTGAAAGGAGAAGTCCCGAGACACCCATGGAACGAAACATACCTCAAGCCTTACTATCCATAAGCATTGCATCATTCCACCTGCGTCAAGAAACACCATAAGAAGAAGGGAGCACAGCGGCTCAACATGTTTTTATCTCTGGCAGAGGAATAGCAAACCTCAACTATCAATCAAATTGGAAATGTTTTGTTATTCACCATCTTCACATCAATTACAACAATAACAAGGACTAGGGAATGCACCGCCTGTTGTTTCTATATTGGAGAAAGCACTTGCATGCAATCTCTCCGGACTCCCCTATCTGTGTCTGTAAATGTATGACCAGGAAAGAATGCTTCCAGCAGAAAAAGATACCCAATATGAAAGCTCAGCGGAACGGGTATCTATAAATATTCAAATTTTACACCACGTTTCCGGGAGTTCTTAAGGCCCCTACCATTTGGTATCCCTCTGGCCCAGAATTGACCAACAGGGTGCCACGACCTCAAATAATAACGAAAGGTACAAACCTTCGTGATTGGTAATCAAACACTCATGCAACTTTATTTTCTATTAAATAAACAAAAAACATATTGCAGGGAGAATCCAACATCGTATATACCAAAAGTTGATGATCCATAAAAATAAGTTGATTACACACCTCGGAAGTACATGAAATTACAATAAAGATACAAAAAATAGCGCAAAGCTAAGTAATCAGCAATGATCAAAGACCTATAACAAATTTGATAATAACAAAAAGGTGCCTACTTCTGGCCGGAAGGCTCTTCTCCAAGATACTCGTCACGACGCTCCTTCTGATTCGAAGGAACTCTCCCACCAGACGAAGGTCCAGACGATGTAACAAGAGGATAAGGAACATGATGACGATTGTATCTTCATTGGATCAATCTCTCAAGAGACCCTGCTCCACCTGAGTAAGCGTCTTGTTAACTTCCTGGGCTAGTTGACGACGAGCCATGACGGTAATGACAGCAAGCTTGAACTCAGATTGTTTCAGTACAGACTTCAACTGTTCCGCCTCCTTCGTAGACTTCTTGATGCGCACATTGAGAGAACCAGCCATCCCCTCAAAGTACTTGGTTTCTCCTTTCTGTGTGACTAACTCATATTGATCCTTTTCAAGTTTGTCATTTGCAGCGCAAAGATGTCCCTCGATATCTGCAAAAACCATAAGAAGAGTCAGGTAAAGAAGAAGAACTACACACGACAAACAAATCTCTACCTTCGACATCAGCCGAAACTACTTCTAATTCATTTACAACGACGTCTCTGGCATCGTCAAGAAAATCATATTCACTGGAGAGTTTTTCATAGTTGAGATGACAATTTCTAATATCAAGTTTGTATTAATCCAACTATACATGCTCCATGAAATCTAAATGTTGAAGATGATTAACTTCGTTGGTGATCCCCTCGATCCCCTTTTGCAACTTGTACGTATTAATATCAAGATCTCTTTCTGACTCAACTAAAGTACAACGTCATCACGAGAAGCAGTTAAAGCATTATTGGGGAATGAACTTGATCTATTGACTCATCCCTTTCACGCACAAGTCGTTGGACATAATTTTAAACATCGGGTTCATAAAAGGACCGGGATTCCCGAAGTTCTATTTTTCAATCTTCCACCTCAGCCTCCAACCGAGAAGCCATGTCACGAGACTCTGCAAGAGACTGACGAGTACAACTCATCGTACCATCAAACTGTTTGAGAAGAACACTCCTCCAAATTTTGCATCTCAACCAATTACTCTCGTTGTTTCCCAAAACCTTCCACTAGTCGTTTATACTCATCAAATCGAGAGTTCCACCTATTTGATAAATCTATGACCTTCACTAACAAATCTTTGATCCGCGAAGCTTGCCGCATTTGTTCCTTCTGAAGCCATTCTAACTCTCTGACGTCTCCGATGGAGACAGGGGGTAACTCAGAAAGAACACTAAAAACGAATACATGAAGAAAGGTATAGGACGAACCTTTAGAAGTGGCACCCGAAGAAGAAGCATCAGTGCGGGCGTTATCCAAGTCTTGACGAAGAGTAGCAATCTCTTTGCGAAGCTCATCTTCATCCTGGTTGGTTTGCTGTTTCTCATTCAACTACTCTTTCAATGATGATATCTCATGATCCCTCTCTCTAACAGTTAATTGAGCAGTTTGGAGATCATCATCCCTTTGGCGGAGTTTTTCCTCCAACTTGAACGCTTTGGCAAATTGATAAAGAGAATGCGTGCAGTGCTGACTATTGTCCAACTACGAATAATAACAACGGAAATTTAGAACGCATACAAATGATAAAAGACAGGGCGAAACCAAAAATCACTCTTACCTCAAGAATGCAATGTTGAGGAAATCCGTACACTTGCCTATCAGTGATGGCCATCATCTCATCTATGGAGAAAGATGGAGGAGTAACTCTGAAGTCGGCAGGAACGGGAGTATCTTGAACATGTTGCCATACATCATGTACATTATCATGCGACGAGACTTACATACGCTTACTGCTTGTGGTTACAAATTTCGCAATTGTGATAAGCTGTTGCAAATTTTACAGCCGTTGCAAAATCAGTTGAGAATTCGCAACTGCCTAAGAGCTGTTGCAAAATTTTGTTGCTAATCCGGAAAAATGGTGTAGTGTTTAGAAGAGACAAAAGATAACCCCTCTTGAATCTTCTACCGCTGAGGGCGAACAAGTGGAAATTCCTGAGGTTAATAGTCCGGTGTTGGAGGACGATGATGTTGAGGACGAAGATGATGAGGATGGAGATATTCGAGAAGAAAGGATTAAGACTACGCTGGATCGTAACTCAGAAACCGAAGAAGAGAGATATCTTGGTGGTCATGATGATATGCACGCAATTTGTTCTGAGCACACACCTTCCCCTCTTAGTAAGGAGTAAGGGAATCTAGGGTCTCAACCTACGGATGGTGGTGTTAATCCTCAGTCCCTGGATGTGTCCATTGAATATTTTCAAGTGTCGAATGTTGAATTCTCTTTTGGTAAGGGATTTGTTTCTGGCTCTCATTCTGACATGGCCGCTGCTATGGGGATACCCTTAGATTTCAATCTGTTTTCTCCTAACGATAACCGGGAATTGGAGGCTAAAGGTGACGAGGAAAAGGTTGATGAAGAATAGGATAGTTTCGAAGGCGAGGATTCTGATGTTCTAGCTGCTCGAGAGAAGAAAGGAAATGAAGCCGCTGCATGCAATACTTTTCTGAAGGCGAAGATTCTAACTACATTCGAACTGTAATGCAGAGCGACGATGATGAGACATATAAATGATTGAAGAAGAAGGGTCTTATCAATGTTTCTTCCCATGCTGCTGTTGTGCAGAGTGACAATGATTTTGATGCCTTCACTCGAGTTGCAAATTTTTTGGCTCTGTTGCAATTCGCAACGGCTGAGAAAACCACATGTGTTGTACAACCGTGTACAAGGTAACACCAGAATTGCAGGTGTGCGAACCAACCATGTGCAAGGTAACACCTTATAACCCTAGTTTTTTTCTTTCTATCTCATTTCACTCTTTCCATTCCAGAAACCAGTCCCTTATCTACCTCCTAATCCTCCTCCCCGTACTCAAACTCTTGCGATTTCTTACTCTTTTCTTATTTATCATCATTAACATCTTCGTTGGTTTTTATTTTTTTCATCATATCTATCTAATTTGTTTTTATATTCATGATTGATGGTCAATAATTATGAATGTGTGAAACTTTTTTTTTGCATAGTTCACGTGAGGTTGTTTAATTTGATTCATGATTTTAAATTTATTTATGACTACAGATCTAGGGATTTGATAGATTTTTTTGTTCACTGGTTTATAGGGGTTGTGGGTTTCTAAGGAACTTTTTTTTTGTTTCACTGAGATTGAATGGGTGTTGCGTTTGACAGGAAGCTGATTTGAGTGATTTTTGAGATGAAATAGATAAGAAGAGATGCAGAAAGTCGGGGAAAGGAATATTGGAGATGGGTTTAATGGTAAGCCGGTGTTGGCATAGATGGAGAAGGTATTGGTTATTGTTTTTGAGTTCTAGGGAGGTTGAGCTCGATTAAGTTGCATCTCCAATGCTGGTAATGGAACTGATTGTGGTGCTACTATGGAGCTGAGGCAATGTGGTGGTTGAGATGATGAGTGGGTTATTATGAAGTTTTGAATTGACCTAGAGAGTGTTGGCAAGAATATTGGGTACAAGTTCAGTTTCTATTTGGTGTGAGCTACAGGTGGTGGTGCAATGGCTAAGCATAGTGGAGTAGCTGCAGCTGTAATGTTGGTGTGGATTAGAGGCTGTGATGGATATGATGATATGGGCCACCCTGGTTATTACATGGAAGATAGGAGTCTGGTGCTTTTACTGAAGCTGGATTTGGTGCTGTTGGTTTGAGAGACTGAATGAGTTTTGTAGATGTAGGTTTGTTCAACTGTTACCATTGAGGGTTGTTTGAGCCGAGAGTTTGCTGCCAGTGGTAATAAATAAATATATATTCTTATGTTTAATTTGTAGGGAAATGGAAAGCTATAAAAGAGTACCTCCAGGTAGGTTTCACAGCAACACTACCAGCTTGTGCATGCAAAAAAATGTTCGATGTAATTCCTGAATCACTAGTCTCGAGTATGATGGGTTTGTTTAATTTTCTAAAAAATATTATGCAGGCCTCATGTATCATCAACTTTGTTTTGTAAGCATAATAGTGTATTGTGTCCTACTTATGTAGTTCGAATTGATGATTTTTGTTAGAAATGCAGGCCGGAGGGATGTATATGATATTTATGCTGCTGCTGGTAGTGGATACTTGGAGTAACAAGATTTTTGTATCTAATTTGGATGATGGTGTTTCAGATGAGGATATCAAAGTAATTTTCTTGATCTGCAGAGTAATGTTTTTATGATGGTTTTCATTATGTGAATGTTTGTTGTTGGGTTTTTTTTTGTAGGTGTTACATTCAACATTTTTCTTTATTTCAGGAAGCTCAAGGTGCAGTCACCGCTAATGATTTTGGGCTCGACTGGAGTCCAAAAGTTGTAAATAGGAATTCGTTAACACTCTGCGAATGACCTTCAGTTTATATTTCCCCAGAGCCTATTTAGGTTAGTCCGTCGTCCCATGGAACGATTTAAATGGTAAAGAATACTAGGTCTCTTTCACTGATTTTACTGGTGAGATTAATCTATTTCATTTTATACTTCTTTGATTCACTAGAATCTCTGACCAATGGAGTTGTGTATTTGCAGTGCTCGTGGTGTAGCGTACAACTTACTAGCCCATGAGCGACAAATGCAAATGAGCAAGATGGGAAGTGGCGAAGTGCTCAGGCGGCAACAATGATGCATCACCATCGTTATGCTCTGCAAGCCATGTGAATTGGTTTGCTGGAACATCTAGTCAAGGTGGATACTGCTTGTACCTGCTTGTACCTTGTCCTTGACCAGTAGTAAATCTGAACTGATCTGTTACTTGTATTTTGTGTATAACTTCTGAGAGAAACCTATTGGTCCATCTCAAATATGACTGCCTGAAATGTTGATCAGATACATGTCAAGTCACTGTGTTACTCTTGTATCTGGTTTAACCAGTTTGACATTTTCAAGATATATTCGTCATGCATATATGAATGCCAAAGGCTTTTATGGTTACTTGTTAATTTATGCTTGTATATATAACACTAATTTGTTTTTTTATTTTGAAAATGTTCAACAATTATCATGTTAAATTCGAGATTAAATATTCATGTGCATATAATATGTACATTTATACATTTAGAATCGGTATATACATTTAGTATCATGAAACTTAAATTGACACATGTATATGTAACAGGCTGTTATTGAAGCTAATATCATTAGACCTGTATTGCATCTTCTCCGGCAAGCAAAGTTTGAGACCAAGAAGGAAGATGCATGGGCTATTGCCAATGCTTTGTGTGGCTCAGTTAATGAGTAGATCAGGTATAAACTTCTGATCCTCGTTCTTATATATGTATACCCAACTAAGGTACAAATTAGACTCTACCCACATCCAGTAGCAATAGGAACAACGAAAGTGATCCAGGTATCATGGTTCCGGGTGGAAGCACAAAATCCATTCCCAAAAACTTCGTAAAACGTTTCTCACTTGATCCTGTGTAATTTATCATGTACTTCCTCTTGTAACTCACCTGTAAAGAGTAGGGTATGTAGTGATGATTCATCCGTTCATTCAAGGAACCTATGTGTCTCATAGAGTGCTCATAGATGTAATGTGTCCATCAAAATGAATTAGTAGAATCCCATACCAAAAAATATAGTCTGATGATACTAAATTTATATGGATAGACTACATTTGGAATCCATCATCCTAAATCTTAACTTGTGTATATTTTTTCTTTCATACTTCATCTTTATTAGTATACATACCTTAACTTTGTGTATATTGTTTCTGCAGGAAGTCATTGGTGTTGAAATGTTGTTGGCTTTTTGCTCAAAATTGTAGCTGCAATTAGGTATATACAGTTTTCATTTACACTGTGTGCTTACTATCTTTGTTCATTTTTGGTTCTGATGTTTGCATACTGTGCACAGATCCTTGGGAATAAACATCCTTCTACTCGCATCTGTTTTGCCACAAAGACCACCAATGTTGGGAGAATTCCATCAAAATAGCATGTGATTGAGCTTGGTTCCCAGCTAGGTCTGCTAAAGAAAAACCTTGATTAAGGTCCTTGTCCTCATATTTTTTACAATTACAGTCATCATATATAAACTTAAAGACAGTTTTTTTATTGTACTTACCATTTTTTAGAAACTTAAGAAATGTTTACTGAACCTTTATGCTAGTAATATGAATTTTTTTATTAGTAATAGAAGACTTTTTTGTTCAATGCGGACTTGACATCTCTTTTAGTAATGCTTATATTTTTTCAGTGAAATTGGCCTGAATTTTGGCCTGAAAATGTTGTAGGGAAGTCTTGACTAGGTCAACAGAAGATTGACTTGACTTTATTTTTCCTGTTACAAAATTTTAGCAACGGATGAAGACAGTTGCCAAACTCTGAACCAGGATAATAAAGCCCGGTCCGGCTAAAAGAAGCCGTTCTAAGTTTTTTTGGTTCTAAATTTCGCAACTGATGCGAGACAGTTTCTACAAAAAATATAACAACAACAGAGAGCAGTTGCTAACTATTTTCTCAACGGTTTAAACAGTTGCAAAGAAGGAAAAAAACAGTTAGGTGAACTGAAAGCCGTTGCGAAAAAAATTTCGCAACGGCTTAAGAGCTATTGCAAAAAATGCAACGACACATTTCACAACGGTTGGCTGCTGTTGCAATTCCCATTTGTAATTGCAGGAAGTCGTTGCTAATACCAAAAAAATGGTGTGGTGAAACTTGCAAAGACTACATGTCAAACTCTGATTTATGGGGCAACATACACATATGATCTCATATCAAATCGTACCTTGACAGCAGCTTTACCCTTCGAAGGAAGGACAGTTTCAGAACTATCTTCCTCACTATCATCTTGAAAGACACTAAGTACAGATGAATAAGAAACAAATAACGCAAGAGGAAAAGGAACAAACACATAGTAACACCAAATCCGAGTAATACCTTAATCCAGTAGTCAAACTTGATTCCAGCAAAGTTCAAGGTACAGGAAACATATACACCATAATGTTTTGGAAGAGCAGTACGTAGATTGATCTTATGCGTAGGAATATACCCATTAGCCCATGTACTGATGATTTCAATAGGAGTACGATGCCACTCAACGTCATGATCACGACGTAAACGCTCCTTGAGAGGAAAAGGCTTGGGACGCCCAGAATGCTCAGTACCGGGAATGTACTTCAGCTTAGTATCACTCACTTTGCTTAAAATACGAACTTCACCATACAAAGAATTTATCTAACGAAGACTAATACTCCATTTTTTTTGCGATTATTCCTATTAACGTAGTCCGCGAAATTAGCATTAAATTGTTTAGTAGTATACTATCTTTTCTGCTTAAGATCAGGAGTGTAGGATGTCATCAAAGTTTCACCCTTGCTTCGAAGATAGCACTCACGCATACATCGCCATTAATGAGTATTAGAAGCCGAAACGTCACCACGACAATCCAGCACATCGTAATAAAAAGAATTCTTCCATTTATACAATGGAAGCATCAAACTCGCTTCAAGGGAAACAACAGTAGTCAGAAGATGTTGAGAATCATATTTACAATCTTGTATCATCTCATATGTAAGATCATCGCCCTTATCATAAAAACGAACTTCGAACCTTTCAATACCATGCCTCACCTTGAATGCAGCGAGATAAATATTCTTGAAGGTAACATATATACTAGAGGCCCTTTTTCGCTTTTGAGAAAATGGGGCAGTCTGCGTTGAAGGGGTTGGATATGAAGATATGTTCTTCACCGATGAAGTTTTCGGTGGATCCTTGGGGAGATCCTAGTCCAGAGGAACACTCTTCGACGAAGTTTTTGGTTTTGATGAGGCTAAAGGTATTAGAGCATTGATCGGTCGAACTCGCAAGCGTTGCTATCTCAAGCGTGTTTGTCAAATTAGTTGTCAAAACTATATGTCTTGATTTCTAGTCTACTTATATCTAAGTCTCGGACTAGGATAGTTAAGTGTAGTTGAGCTCCAGACTCCACGGCGATCATCTTTCGAAGACGAAGAACTACTCAAGGAACCAGTGGAACTTCATCCGACTAAAAGGTATGTGGAGACTTGAACTTATCTATCACTCAAAAGTATATCTACTTTATCTCCTACTCTTGAGACAAAAGTCGTATAAGTATGATAGTTTTCATACATAAACATTTGCTACTTCGAGCGGAGTTTATCTCGTCCATCTATTTCTCGAAATATGTGTTGGTAAGATTTCACTTTAACCATTTTTATCTTTACCCGTGACGAAAATCATGATGACGTTTCAATCTCTTGAAAATTTCTTTGATGACGATAGTTGCGAATAACGACTATTATAACATTATAGAAGAATGTTTCAATGATTGGAATGTAGAGTTGAGATTATGTAACCATATATGGATATAAGCATCTATAGTGTGTTCGCACATTAGTGTATAAATTCATGTACCGGAAACCAAGTGTGTGTATATGTGTGCATACGGAATTGGTAAAGGAGACAGGTTGAGTACGGGTACCCGTACGCGTACTGGCGGAACTTTTCCTCCCGGAAAATTCTGTTGAGTTTGTAGTTTGCAAACTAGTAAACCAGTCACCTTAGGTACGCGTACTGGCGGAACTTTTCTACCCGAAAAATTCTGCTGATTTTGGAAACCAAAACCAACTCAATCCGGTTGCTAAGGTACGCGTACCCAAGCTGGTTATTTTCTCAAATTGGTAGTTTATGAACTTAAACAATAAATTAAAGGAATGCAATCTTTGTAAACCGTGTCTATATTGTTCATGAATTGATTCAAATGAATCAAACCGATTTTGTTTCAATTGTGTCTTCAACTAGTTCTTTTGAAGTCATTTGAACTAGTTGCGAAGAAGATGAATACGGTTAATCTGAAAGTGCTCATATGGCTAATCATTGGTTAACTATTTGTGAACCAACTAAGTATACACGTTTAGGTACGGTTACTCAAACCTAAATGAAATACATTTCATTTGTGTATGACAAACTAAGTTTTGATCTAATGGTTGAAAGATATTAGCTTGTATCTAATCATGTTTACATATAACGGTGAAAATTGAATGCTTTGTTACTAAGCTAACATTGATTGCAAGCCCTGATTTGAAAACTATATAAAGGAGAACTCTAGCAATTGGAAAAACTAATCCCCACACCTCCTTTGTGATACTAGTTGGTTTAGCTAGAGTCAATTCTCCTTTAACCTTAGGTTTCTTCTCGAGACCCTGTAGGTTAACGAATTAAAGACTTCATTGGGATTGTGAAGCCAGACGAAACTACTTCTCTTGTAGTTGAGCGATCTGATTTTGCCATTTCTATCGTACGAGTTAAATTGAAAGATTGGCTTGAGATTATATCTCCGATAGGGCAAGATAAAAAGAAATCACAAACATCTTCGTCTCATCGTTTGTGATTCCGCAATATCTTGTTTCGCTAACATACGATTAAGATTATTGTGAAGTGATTTATAATTCTAGGTTGTTCTTCGGGAATATAAGTCCGAGTTATCGATTGGTTCCTGTTTACCTTGATTTTATCAAAAGACGGAACAAAAATCGTAAGTTTATCTGTCGGAGACAGATTTATCTATTATCGTAGATTTTTCTGTGTGATACAGATTTGTTTATTCAAGTCTTTGACTTTGGGTCATAGAAACTCTTGGTTGTGGGTGAGATCAGCTAAGGGAATCAAGTTCCTAGCATCCTGCTGAGATCAGAGACGTAA
Source organism: Papaver somniferum (assembly GCF_003573695.1). Classification (NCBI taxonomy): domain Eukaryota; kingdom Viridiplantae; phylum Streptophyta; class Magnoliopsida; order Ranunculales; family Papaveraceae; genus Papaver; species Papaver somniferum. The sequence continues at coordinate 6,641,245 of NC_039368.1, read as the reverse complement.
GGAGCGCAACTGTACCTTGAATCGGTGTGAGATTGATTTGGGTTCAACTACAGTCCAGACTGAAGTTAGTTTGTAGTAGGCTAGCGTCTGTATCGGCTTAATACAGTGTGGTATTCAATCTGGACTAGGTCCCAGGGTTTTTCTGCATTTGCGGTTTCCTCGTTAACAAAACTTCTGGTGCCTGTGTTATTTCTATTCTGCATTATATTTTGTTACATAATTGAAATATCACAGGTTGTGCGTTGTATCGATCAGTTGTGACATCCAACCTTTGGTTGTTGATTGGAAGTTGATTGATCCTTGGATATTAGTCTTTGGTACCATCCAAGTTTATATCTCTTGTATTTAATAAAGACTCGCAGATTTCTATTTGCTTGATTCTCTTAAAAAGTATATTAGAGTTAGTCCATACAGATTGCTAATCCAAATATTGGGTGAGGTTGTTAGACCCCCGCATTTTCAATTGGTATCGGACCAAGCAAACACGTTCAAGAACTCAAAATTCTATGTTTGTGGCGATCTGACTAGATGGACAGTAAAGTCTCTATAAACGCTTCACCAGAAATAAATCATAATCATAGAGAATGTTCTAAAAACCTTGTTATTCTACAAAGGAATTTGGATGAACAAATCCAGATAAACCTTGATCTTATTGCAGAAATTGCAAAGCATATGGATTTGAAGTCTGTCAAAATTTCTTCAGTGATGATGAATAACTCCTTTGACTCCTATCTAAAGGATCATCGTAAGTCAAGTGTTAAACAAAGTATAAGCTTTGAGAAACTTGATAGAAGGAAGAACTTGTCAAATAAGATTACTGATGTTGGCCCTTGTATGTTTTGTGAGTCTCACAATCACGTTCAACATACGTGTACACGTTTTCAGAAAAGTATAAAAGTTGCGAGTAATCTCCACAAAAAAGCTGAAGAACTGTGTACTTATCTAAAAAGGTGGATAATACTAACAAGAAATCCTAAACAAGAAAGTAGTGTTAGTATGGGAGCTTTTGCCTTAAAATCAACATCACCCTTTCAATGGTTTCTTGACAATGGTTGTAACCGACATATGACTGGTGATCTTTCGTGGTTTGTATCCACAAGCGAATTTGAAGGAGGACCAGTTACTTTCGGAGATGGGAGATTTTGCTACATTAGAAAGAAGGGTACGATCAAGCTTCACGGTGTTCCAGAAATCCATGATGTAGTATACGTCAAAGGTATGACTGCAAATCTTCTTTCTATTAGTCAAATTTGTGACAAAGGCCAAAGAGTTGTCTTTAATGCAAATGGATGTGACATTGTAAACAAAACTTGCAAAGTAATTTTTCAGGGAACTCGTGGTAAAAATAATTGTTATCTTCTTGATACTCGGTTTAGTAATTGTTGCAATTTGACTAAGGTGGAATCTACACATCTTTGGCATGAGCGTTTTGGTCACATAAATTTTCATATCTTAACTAATATCATTAACAAGGAACTTGTTAGGGGCGTTCCCAAAGTCAATGCAAAAAATGACGGTGTATGTGGTGCCTGTCAAAAGGGTAAACAAACGAAAGTCCACCATAAGTCATCTCGAGATATTCTCACTAAGGCTCCACTTGATTTAATTCATATGGATCTCTTCGGACCAATTCAACAATTCACTGTTGGAGGAAAAAAGTACGCTTTAGTTATGGTAGATGACTACACCAGATTCACTTGGGTAGCATTCCTAGCTCATAAGAATGAAACCATTGGTGAATTTAAGATTATTGTTAATATGATCCAGAATGAACAAGGTCGCAAACTAAATAAAATTAGAAGCGACCATGGAACTGAATTCAAAGACACCAAATTATTTGAATTCTGTGACAAACTGGGGATTATTCAACAATACTCACCACCCATCACTCCTCAAGCTAATGGAGTTGCTGAAAGAAAGAATTGGAATATTCATGAAATGGCCAGCGTAATGCTCCATACAAAAACTTACCTCTAAGATTTTGGGAAGAAGCTGTCTTTACAGCATGTTACTTGATCAACCGTGTCTACCTATGGTATAAAACCCTAAGCACTCCATATGAGTTGTGGTATGGTATAAAACCCAACTTACACTATCTTAGAGTGTTCGGAAGTAAGTGCTACATCCTAAAAGATCGAGAACAGAGAGGGAAATTTGATACTAAAAGTGATAAAGGTAATGATGGAATCTCAGAACCCAAGTAATGATGGAATCTGTTAACGTCATCATTTATGATATTAGCAATTTTCATCATGACATTTCTCCTGTTGAACTGCCTCCAACTGAGACAACTGAGAAAGTCAAAGAAATCCCGGAATCAGTTGAAGTTATACCTACTATTACTAATCCTGATCTTTCTAGTGACGAGGAGAAAAGCACTGATCATATTGCGCCTGTTGAACAAGAACGTGTCCATCCACGAAACCTCTGGGTTCAAAGAAATCATGATCCCAACAGTATCATTGGAGGAAGAGATTCTACTGCAAAGACTAGAGGACACCTTCATAATTTGTGCAATTTTGGTTGTTATTTGTCACATGTAGAACCAAGAAATATTGATGAAGCTCTTAGCGATCCCTTACGGATGAATGCAATGCATGAAGAGTTAAATCAATTTCAAAGACAAGATGTATGGAAGCTTGTACCTTGTCCTCCCAATTTTAATATTATTGGCACTAAATGGATATTTGACATCAAGTCTGATGTGTTTGGCACTATTGTCAGGAAAAAAGCAAGACTTGTCGCTCAAGGATATTCACAAATTGAAGGAATCGACTTTGACGAAACCTTCGCTCCTGTGACACGTCTTGAGTCCATCATATTATTATTAGCTCATGCTTGTTTTCTTAAGGTAAAGATATTTCAAATGGACATCAAATCCGCCTTTTTAAACGGAACTTTAAAGGAAGAAGTCTATGTAACTCAACCTAAGGTATTTGAAAGTCCTGATATTCCCGATCGCGTCCTTAAACTTAATAAGGCGTTATATGGGTTAAAACAAGCACCTCGTGCCTGGTTCGAAAAATTGACCTCATCTCTTCTTGAGAAAGGTTTTTTGAGAGGAGGAGCTGATAAAACATTGTTTACCAAGTGGAAGGTAAAAGATGTTATGATTGCTCAAGTTTATGTAGATGATATCATCTATGGATCAACATCAAAGAAGCTTGCAAAATATTTTCAAGTCTCTCTTGGAAAGGAGTTTGAAATGAGCAATGTTGGTGAATTAAGATTCTTTTTGGGTTTACAAATTCAACAACACAGGGATGGAATTTACTTATCTCAAGAGAAATATGCTAAGGATCTAGTCTAAAGATTTGGTCTTGATAAGTCTACTCCCAAACTAACTCATATCCCTACCACTGGTAAATTGCATCGAGATGATAAAGGTGTAAATGTGGATCAAAAACTTTATCGATCTATCATTGTAAGCCTTTTATATATTACAGCTACATACTCGACCTGATATTGCTTTTACTGTTGGTTGTTGTGCTAGGTCAAATCCAAAGGAATCTCATCTTGCAGCTGCAAAAAGGATTATACGCTACATTAATCACACTGCAGGGTATGGTCTCTCTTACACTTTTGATACTAACACTGATCTTACTGCCTATTCAGATGCAGATTGGGCATGATGTGTGGAGGATAGAAAAAGTACATCAGGGGGTTTCTAATATGTATGACTGAATCTTGTAGCTTGGCATAGCAAGAAACAAAATTCACAATCCGTCTCAACATGAAGCAGAATACATCGATGCAGGCTCATGTTGTACTCAACTTCTATGGATGAAACAAATGCTTGATGATTATGGAATCAACATTGGAATAATAAAAATCTTATGCGACAACACCAGTGCAATTCGCATAACAGAAAATCAAGTTGAGCAGTCATGGACTAAGCACATTGACATAAGGTATCATTTTATTCGATATTTTTATGAGAATGGTATCATTAATATGGAATTTGTACCCTTGGAACAACAATTGGCTGATATTCTCACCAAACCATTATATACTGCTACGTTTCAACACTTACGGTAGTCTATTGGTGTCATTCTGGTTCATTAGTCGTTCATAACTCTTTCCCCTGCTCTTATCTCGATCTGTTGGGTAATTGAGTTTGGAACTTCTTGAGGTGTAAGATTATTTTCCACATTTGTTTATAGTAGATGTATCTTCTAAGTATCTTAGTGTTTTATTTAAATCCTTCTTTTCTTGTGAAAGTAAGGTCGCTCTTGTTATTCTTTCAGGAATGACATCAAATGAGGGAGAGTTCTTTTGAACTTTCGCTTAATTTCCATATTTTTGTGGGGAGCGCCTGTGGAATATTTTAGGAGTTATCTTGTATCTTTATAAACTCCTTGATAAATGCATGCATTTAGCTTCGGCTATATGATTGCATCTAAACAAAGTTGATATGTACTTTTCTTTGGTCTTGAAGCATCTCCGTGGAAATTTTATTAGGATCCCGTTTTCGTACCTTTGCCGATTTTATTGACAAAAACGGGGAGAATTAATGTGTAGTTCAAACTACAAATACATACGGTTTTCGGATCATTATGTAAAGGGGATTGGTTTTCATGTTGAATGAAAATATTGACTACATATCACCATAGTATTGTTGTCGAAGTTGTGATACAGTTGAACTTTGATACCCTGTAATAATACTATGACACTGTATAACAATGATCGAGAGTTTTTGTTTTCTCATTGTTATGGCTACGGATCTTCAACAACTATGATGCTGAACTGAACATCTATGGAATCATGGGAGTACTTGGAAAAGACGAAGTTTTCAAGTAATGTTGAAGCACCAAGGAGATCAAGCATGTGGACGAGAAGCTACAAAGTTTTATTTATTTTGTATTCCATCTGTATTGGTAGTTTTGTCCTTAAAATTGACAAAGGGGGAGACTTTTAGAGCATTGCTCGGTCGAAATCTCAACCGTTGCTATCTCAAGTTTGTTTGTCAAATTTAGTTTTCAAAACTATATGTCTTGATTTCTAGTCTACTTATAGCTAAGTCTCGGACTAGGATAGTTAAGTGTAGTTGAGCTCCAGACTCAACGGAGATCATCTTACGAATACGAAGAACTACTTAAGGAACCAGTGGAACTTCATCCGACTAAAAGTTATGTGGAGACTTGAACTTATCTATCACTCAAAAGTCTATCTACTCTATCTCGTACTCTTGAGACAAAAGTTGTATAAGTATGATAGTTTTCATACATACACATCTGCTATTTCGAGTCGAGTTTATCTCTCCTATCTATTTCTCGAAATATGTGTTGGTAGGCTTTCACTTTAACCATTTTCATCTTTACCCGTGACGAAACTCATGATAACGTTTCAATCTCTTGAAAATTCCTCTGATGACGATACTTGTGAATAACGACTATTATAACATTATAGAAAAATGTTTCAATGATTGGAATGTAGAGTTGAGATTATGTAACCATCTATGGATATAAGCATATATAGTGTGTTCGCACATTAGTGTATAAATCCATGTACCGGAAACCAAGTGTGTGTGTATGTGTGCATAAAGAATTGGTAATGAAAGGTACGCGTACTGGCGGAACTTTTCCTCCTGGAAAATTATGCTGAGTTTGTAGTTTGCAAACTAGTAAACCAGTCACCTTAGGTACGCATACTGGCGGAATTTTTCTACCCGAGCTGATTTTGGAAAACAAAACTAACTCAATCCGGTTTCTAAGGTACGCGTACCCAAGCTGGTTATTATCTCAAATTGGTAGTTTATGAACTTAAAAAATAAATTATAAGGAATACAATCTTTGCAAACCGTGGCCATATTGTTCATGAATTGTTTCAAATGAATAAAACCGATTTTGTTTCAATTGTGTATATGTATAAAGACCTAAGCATTGAACAACTAATCAACTAGTTCTTTTGAAGTCATTTGAACTAGTTGCGAAAAAGATGAATACGGTTAATATGAAAGTGCTTATATGGCTAACCATTGTAACTATTTATGAACCAACTAAGTGTACACGTTTAGGTACGGTTAATCAAACCTAAATGAAATACATTTCCTTTATGTGTGACAAGCTAAGTTTCTATCTAACGGTTGAAAGATATTAGCTTGTATCTAATCATGTTTTCATCTAACGGTGAATATTGAATGCTTTGTTACTAAGCTAACATTGATTGCAAGCCCTAATTTGAAAACTATATAAAGGAGAACTCTAGAAAATGGAAAAACTAATCCTCACACCTCCTTTGTGATACTAGTTGGTTTAACTAGAGTCGATTCTCCTTTAACCTTAGGTTTCTTCTCGAGACCCTGTAGGTTAACGAATTAAAGACTTCATTCGGATTGTGAAGCCAAACGAAACTACTTCTCTTGTAGTTGAGAGATCTGATCTTGCCATTTATATCGTACGAGTTCAATTAAAAGATTGGCTTGAGATTATATCTCTGATAGGGAAAGATAAAAAGAAATCACAAAAATCTTTGTCTCATCGTTTGTAATTCCGCAATATCTTGTTTCGCTACCATACGATTAAGATTATTGTGAGGTGATTGATAATTCTAGGTTGTTCTTCGGGAATATAGGTCTGAGTTATCGATTGGTTCATGTTCACCTTGATTTTATCAAAAGATGGAACAAAACTCGTAAGTTTATCTGTGGGAGACAGATTTATCTATTACCGTAGACTTTTATGTGTGACACAGATTTGTTTATTTAAGTCTTTGACTTTGGGTCGTAGCAACTCTTGGTTGTGGGTGAGATCAGCTAAGGGAATCAAGTGCGTAACATCCTGCTGGGATCAGAGACGTAAGGAGCGCAACTGTACCTTGAATCAGTGTGAGATTGATTGGGGTTCAACTACAGTCCAGACCGAAGTTAGTTTGTAGTAGGCTAGTGTCTGTAGCGGCTTAATACGGTGTGGTTTTCAATCTGGAGTAGGTCCCGGGTTTTTTCAGCATTTGCGGTTTCTTCGTTAACAAAACTTCTGGTATCTGTGTTTTTTCTATTCCGCATTATAGTTGTTATATAATTGAAATATCACAGGTTGTGCGTTGTATCGATCAGTTGTGAAATCCAACCTTTGGTTGTTGATTGGAAATTGATTGATCCTTGTATATTGGTCTTTGGTACCATCCAAATTTATATCTCTTGTATTTAATAAAGACTCGCAGATTCCTATTTGCTTGAGTATATATTAAATCAAGAGATCGAGATATTAAATCCTTGATATAATTTTTATTAAGATTGAGTCTGACTGTCTAATTGATTCTCTTAAAAAGTATATTAGAGTTAGTCCATACAGATTGCTAACCAAATATTGGGTGAGGTTGTTAGACCCCCGCATTTTCAATTGGTATCAGACCAAGCAAACACGTTCAAGAACTCAAAATTCTATGTTTGTGGCGATCTGACTAGATGGACAGTATAGTCTCTATAAACGCTTCACCAGAAATAAATCATAATCATAGAGAATGTTCTAAAAACCTTGTTATTCTACAAAGGAATTTGGATGAACAAATCCAGATAAACCTTGATCTTATTGCAGAAATTGCAAAGCATATGGATTTGAAGTCTGTCAAAATTTCTTCAGTGATGATGAATAACTCCTTTGACTCCTATATAAAGGATCATCGTAAGTCAAGTGTTAAACAAAGTATAAGCTTTGAGAAACTTGATAGAAGGAAGAACTGAGAAAGTCAAAGAAATCCCGGAATCAGTTGAAGTTATACCTACTATTACTAATCCTGATCTTTCTAGTGACGAGGAGAAAAGCACTGATCACACTGTGCCTGTTGAACAAGAACGTTTCCATCCACGACACCTCTGGGTTAAAATAAATCATGATCCCAACTGTATCATTGGAGGAAGAGATTCTACTGCAAAGACTAGAGGACACCTTCATAATTTGTGCAATTTTGGTTGTTATTTGTCACATGTAGAACCAAGAAATATTGATGAAGCTCTTAGTGATCCCTTACGGGTGAATGCAATGCATGAAGAGTTAAATCAATCTCAAAGACAAGATGTATGGAAGCTTGTCCCTTGTCCTCCCAATGTTAATATTATTGGCATTAAATAGATATTTAAGAACAAGTCTGATGTGTTCGTCACTATTTTCAGGAAAAAAGAAAGACTTGTCGCTCAAGGATATTCACAAATTGAAGGAATCGACTTTGACGAAACCTTCTCTCCTGTGACACATATTGAGTCCATCATATTATTGTTAGCTCATTCTTGTTTTCTTAAGGTAAAGCTGTTTCAAATGGACATCAAATCCGCCTTTTTAAACGGAACTTTAAAGGAAGAAGTCTATGTAGATCAACTAAGGGATTTTAAAATCCTGATATTCCCGATCGCGTTCTTAAACTTAATAAGGCATTATATGGGTTAAAACAAGCACCTCGTGCCTGGTTCAAAAAACTGACCTCATCTCTTCTTGAGAAAGGTTTTTCGAGAGGAGGAGCTGATAAAACATTGTTTACCAAGTGGAAGGGAAAAGATGTTGTGATTGCTCAAGTTTAAGTAGATGATATCATCTTTGGATCAACATCAGAGAAGCTTGCAAAATATTTTCAAGTCTCTCTTGGAAAGGAGTTTGAAATGAGCAATGTTGGTGAATTAAGATTCTTTTTGGGTTTACAAATTCAACAACACAGGGATGGAATTTACTTATCTCAAGAGAAATATGCTAAGGATCTTGTCTCAGTATTTGGTCTTGATAAGTCTACTCCCAAACTAACTCCTATCCCTACCACTGGTAAATTGCATCGAGATGATAAAGGTGTAAATGTGGATCAAAAACATTATCGATCTATCATTGTAAGCCTTTTATATATTACATCTACATACTCGACCTAATATTGCTTTTAGTGTTGGTTACTATGATAGGTCAAATCCAAAGGAATCTCATCTTGCAGCTGCAAACAGAATTATGCGCCACATTAATCACACTGCAGGGTATGGTCTCTCTTACACTTTTGATACTAACACTGATCTTACTGCCTATTCAGATGCAGATTGGGCATGATGTGTGGAGGATAGAAAAAGTACATCAGGGGGTTTCTAATATGTATGACTGAATCTTGTAGCTTGGCATAGCAAGAAACAAAATTCACAATCCGTCTCAACATGTGAAGCAGAATACATCGCTGCAGGCTCATGTTGTACTCAACTTCTATGGATGAAACAAATGCTTGCTGATTATGGAATCAACATTGGAATAATAAAAATCTTATGCGACAACACCAGTGCAATTCGCATAACAGAAAATCCAGTTGAGCACTCAAGGACTAAGCACATTGACATAAGGTATCATTTTATTCGATATTTTTATGAGAATGGTATCATTAATATGGAATTTGTGCCCTCGGAACAACAATTGGATGATATTCTCACCAAACCATTATATACTGCTACGTTTCAACACTTAAGGTAGTCTATCGGTGTCGTTCTGGTTCATTAGTCGTTCATAACTCTTTCCCCTGCTCTTATCTCGATCTGTTGGGCAATTGAGTTTGGAACTTCTTGAGGTGTAAGATTATTTTCCACATTTGTTTATAGTAGATGTATCTTCTAAGTATCTTAGTGTTTTCTTTAAATCCTTCTTTTCTTGTGAAAGTAAGGTCGCTCTTGTTATTCTTTCGGAAATGACATCAAATGGGGGAGAGTTCTTTTGAACTTGCGCTTAATTTCCATATCTTTGTGGGGAGTGCGAATGTGGAATATTTTAGGAGTTATCTTGTATCTTTATAAACTCCTTGATGAATGCATGAATTTAGCTTCGGCTATATGATTGCATCTAAACAAAGTTGATATGTACTTTTCTTTGGTCTTGAAGCATCTCCGTGGAAATTTTATTAGGATCCTGTTAGAGCATTGCTCGGTCGAAATCTCAACCGTTGCTATCTCAAGCTTGTTTGTAAAATTTAGTTGTTAAAACTATATGTCTTGATTTCTAGTCTACTTATAGCTAAGTCTCGGACTAGGATAGTTAAGTGTAGTTGAGCTCCAGACTCAACGACGATCATCTTATGAATACGAAGAACTACTCAAGGAACCAGTGGAACTTCATCCGACTAAAAGGTATGTGGATACTTGAACTTATATATCACTCAAAAGTCTATCTACTTTATCTCCTACTCTTGAGACAAAAGTCATATAAGTATGATAGTTTTCATACATACACATTTGCTATTTCGAGCCGAGTTTATCTCGCCTATCTATTTCTCGAAATATGTGTTGGTAGGCTTTCACTTTAACCATTTTCATATTTACCCGTGACGAAACTCATGATGACGTTTCAATCTCTTGAAAATTGCTCTGATGACGATAGTTGTGAATAACGACTATTATAACATTATAGAAGAATGTTCCAATGATTGGAATGTAGAGTTGAGATTATGTAACCATCTATGGATATAAGCATATATAATGTGTTCGCACATTAGTGTATAAATCCATGTACCGGAAACCAAGTGTGTGCGTATGTGTGCATAAAGAATTGGTAATGAAAGGTACGCGTACTGGCGGAACTTTTCCTCCTGGAAAATTATGCTGAGTTTGTAGTTTGCAAACTAGTAAACCAGTCACCTTAGGTACGCGTACTGGCGGAATTTTTCTACCCGAGCTGATTTTGGAAAACAAAACTAACTCAATCCGGTTGCTAAGGTACGCGTACCCAAGCTGGTTATTTTCTCAAATTGGTAGTTTATGAACTTAAAAAATAAATTATAAGGAATACAATCTTTGCAAACCGTGGCCATATTTTTCATGAATTGATTCAAATGAATCAAACCGATTTTGTTTCAATTGTGTATATGAATAAAGACCTAAGCATTGAACATCTCTTCAACTAGTTCTTTTGAAGTCATTTGAACTAGTTGCGAAGAAGATGAATACGGTTAATATGAAAGTGCTTATATGGCTAACCATTGTAACTATTTATGAACCAACTAAGTGTACACGTTTAGGTACGGTTACTCAAACCTAAATGAAATACATTTCCTTTATGTATGACAAGCTAAGTTTCTATCTAACGGTTGAAAGATATTAGCTTGTATCTAATCAGGTTTTCATCTAACGGTGAATATTGAATGCTTTGTTACTAAGTTAACATTGATTGCAAGCCCCGATTTGAAAACTATATAAAGGAGAACTATAGCAACTGGAAAAATTAATCCCCACACCTCATTTGTGATACTAGTTGGTTTAGCTAGAGTAGATTATCCTTTAACCTTAGGTTTCTTCTCGAGACCCTGTAGGTTAACGAATTAAAGACTTCATTCGGATTGTGAATCCAAACGAAACTACTTCTCTTGTAGTTGAGCGATATGATCTTGCCATTTCTATCGTACGAGTTCAATTGAAAGATTGGCTTGAGATTATATCTCCGATAGGGCAAGATAAAAAGAAATCACAAACATCTTTGTCTCATCGTTTGTGATTCCGCAATATCTTGTTTCGCTACCATACAATTAAGATTATTGTGAGGTGATTGATGATTCTAGGTTGTTCTTCGGGAATATAAGTCCGAGTTATCGATTGGTTCCTGTTCACCTTGATTTTATCAAAAGACGAAACAAAACTTGTAAGTTTATCTGTGAGAGACAGATTTATCTATTACCGTAGACTTTTCTGTGTTATACAAATTTGTTTATTCAAGTCTTCGACTTTGGGTCGTAGCAACTCTTAGTTGTGGGTGAGATCAGCTAAGGGAATCAAGTGCGTAGCATCCTGCTGGGATCAGAGACGTAAGGAGCGCAACTGTACCTTGAATCAGTGTGAGATTGATTGGGGTTCAACTACAGTCCAGACCGAAGTTAGTTTGTAGTAGGCTAGTGTCTGTAGCGTCTTAATATAGTGTGGTGTTCAATCTGGAGTAGGTCCCGAGGTTTTTCTGCATTTGCGGTTTCCTCGTTAACAAAACTTCTGGTGTCTGTGTTATTTCTATTCCGCATTGTATTTTGTTATATAATTGAAATATCACAGGTTGTGCGTTGTATCGATCAGTTGTGAAATCCAACCTTTGGTTGTTGATTGTAAATTGATTGATCCTTGTATATTGGTCTTTGGTGACATCCAAGTTTATATCTCTTGTATTTAATAAAGACTCGCAGATTTCTATTTGCTTGAGTATAGATTAAATCAAGAGATCGAGATATTAACTCCTTGATATACTTTTTATTAAGATTGAGTCTGACTGTCTAGTTGATTCTCTTAAAAATTATATTAGAGTTAGTCCATACAGATTGCTAATCGAAATATGGGGTGAGGTTGTTAGACCCCCGCATTTTCATAAGGATTAATTAGGGAAATCATGTGAAGAGGTTGGACATTCACCATATTTGACCTCTGTGAAGAAGGATTATCCGTCGGACGAGTCGCAACATACCGAGAAACTATGAGACCAATTTTTCCTCTAGAAGAAGATGTCTTCAGAGGATTTGAAGGAGTATATCTCCGTGTTTGAAGATTTGGTTGAGAAGAAACATAAAGACCACTCTGTGAAGGAGATCTTTGTGATTGAGGATTTGGTTGTGAAGAATCAGATGGACCAGGCTGGGAAGTAGATCTTCGTGGTAGAGGATTTGGCTGAGAAGTATCAGGAGGACTATGCTGCGGCAGAGACCTATAAAAGCTATACAAATATATTCTTCAGTCATCACTCTCACCATTCATCATAACCCTAAATTTTTTAAAAGTAATGAAGACCAAAGATCAGAAAAATAACAGAACAGTTCAAGCAGCACCAATGAAGAACATCAAAACCTAATTTTATGCATATCATGTAAGCCATCTAAAGTCAAGAACAATGAAAAAAATCAAGAGTCGAATCAACTGTTACAGAAAAGATCAAGCATCAATGAATTTCACGATGAAGAACAGGGAAAAGTATATATATTGATGTATATCATGTTCTTTATCGTGAAACCCAGACAAGCAAAAATAACAGAAACATGCATGAATATTCAATTTCAGAACTAAAGATAAAGATAAATTAAGCCACAAAAGCTCTTACATACCTGCAACAATGACGAAATCTAAAACAAGTAGCACCGAGAAATCTAAGGTCTCAAAATTGATAAATCCGTGCTGACAGAGAAGTAAAAGATTGTTGATGGTGGATTTTAGTTCAGGGCTAAAATTGTAAAACCAAATTTAATGCGCTGACATCTTGCAAAAGGTAAAGCCATTTAATAAGTGATGAGTGTAGAAAACCTCTTCGCTTTATTTATTTGAAGCAATTCAATATATACATGAAATTCACTCAGAATGGTGCGTGCAACAAAAATCCCAAATATTATGTGTATTATGTTAGCATTACCAATTAATGCATGATTCGCCTGGTATTTTCTGTGCTGTGTTCTCAGCCGAACCCTCATATTGACATAACATGACGATTAAGTGTTCACTCTCAGTAGAGTAGCGTGAATCTCCCGAAGTGCCAATATTGAAGTATGCATGAAATACCCGCTGAAAAAGCGGGGGTCTAACAACACCACCCAATATTTCGTTTAGCAATCTGTATGGACAAAATCTAATATACTTTTAAGAGAATCAACTAGACACAATCAATTAAAAGTATATCAACGAGTTTATATCTCTCTTCTTGATTTGATTTACTCAAGCAAGAACTGCAAGTTCTAATCAAATACAAGGAATAACTTGGATGGTACCAAAGACCAATATCCAAGGATCAATCACTATCAATCAACAACCAAAGGTCGGATTTCCGATTGATTGATTCAAACGCACAACCTGTATTATTTCAATTATAAAGATAAAAAAAATATATGCAGAAATTGAAATAACACAGACACCATAAATTTTGTTAGCGAGGAATCCGCAAATGCAGAAAAACCCCGGGACCTAGTCCAGATTGAACACACACTGTATTAAGCCGCTAAAGACACTATCCTACTCCAAGCTAACTTCAGACTGGACTGTAGTTGAACCCCAATCAGTCTCCCACTGATCCAAGGTACAGTTGTACTACCTACGCCTCTGATCCCAGCAGGATACTGCGCACTTGATTCCCTCAGCTGATCCCAACAACAACTAAGAGTTGCTGCGAACCAAAATCTCAGGCTTTGACAATAAACAAATTTGTCTCCCAAAGACAAGCCTATCAAAGGATCAATATGTCTCCCACAGATAAACCCTAAATGTTTTGTTCCGTATTTTGATAATAATCAAGGTGAACAGGAACCAATTGATAATCCGGTCTTATATTCCCGAAGAACATCCCAGAGTTATCAATTACCTCACAACAATCTTAATTGTATGGTAGAGAAACAAGATGTTACGGAATCACAAACAATGATACGAAGATGTTTGTGATTACTTTTTATATCTTGCCTATCGGAGATATGAATCTCAAGCCAATCAATCTGATTGTACTCGTACGATAGAAGATGCAAGATCAGATAACACAACTACGATAAAAGTAGTATCGGTTTGGCTTCACAATCCCAATGAAGTCTTTAAGTCGTTAACCTGGTTTTAGAAGAAGAAAACCAAAGGGTTAAAGGAGAACCGACTCTAGTATGCAAACTAGTATCACACGTAAGGTGTGGGGATTAGTTTTTCACAATACTAGATGTCTCCTTTATATAGTCTTTCAAATCAAGGTTTGCAATTAGGTTACCATGGTAACAAAGAAATCAATATCCACCGTTAGATGAAAACCTTATTTAGATTCAAGCTGATATTTCTCAACCGTTAGGTCGAAAACATAGCTTGTTATACACACTTGACAATGCACGCTTCTAGGTTTGTTAACCGTACCCAAACGTATGCACTTGTTGGTTCAACAATAGTGAACTAAAAGGTTAGCCATATGATCATTTCATATCAACCATGTTCTTCTTCACCATAACTAGTTCAAATGACTTCAAAATGAACTAGTTAGAGAGTTGTTCAATTGCAAGGAAATCTCATGTACTACACAAGACACAATTGAAGCAAAGATGATTTGATTCACTTGAATCGGTTCATGAACTTTTATAGCCACTGTTGGAAAACTGCATTACTTAGTCTTTTTAAGTTTAAGTTCATAAATCGTCTTCAGATATATAACCTTCTCAAGTTCGCGGACTAGGTTCGCGGACTTAAGTTACCGGGAAGAGTTTACAAACTCCAACAGAATTTCTCGGATTTGAGCACTTCTCCGGTTCGCGGACTTAGCTTCACGCAAGTATTTGTCAACTGCAGCAGAAATTCTCGGGTTTGAGAACTTCGCAGTTCGAAGACTTGGCTCATTCCATTCTTCCGGTTCTCTTGATCAACAAAGTTCGCAAACTTTGGTTCAAGGAATAGGACTTATACATAAATGTGTTTCCACAACAATGCTTATGTACACCATTGGTTATGTAATCTAAACTCTCATTTCAACCATTGAAACATTCTTAGAGGACGTTATATAGTTGTTACACCATTTCTAGTCAAAGCAATTTTCAAGATGATTGAAACATATCATGACTTTCGTCACTAGGTAAAGATAAACTTGATCGAAGCGAAAAGCTTACCAACACATATTTTGAGACATAGATAGGTGAGGTATACTCGGGTCGAAATACCAAATGTGTATAATCCAAGTATATAGCATACGACTTCTTGTCTCAAAGAGTAAGAGATAGAGTAGATAGACTTTTGAGTGACAGATAAGTTCAAGTCTTCACATACCTTTTTGTCGAGAAGTTTCACCGGTTCCTTGAGTAGTTCTTCTACTTGTATGATGAATCGCCATGAAGTCCTTGAGCTCAACTGCACTTTCTGTCCTAGTCCGAGACTTAGCTATAATATACTAGAAATCAAGACTTATAGTTTTGATCACTAACATTGACAAACATGCTTGAGATATGAACGCATGCGAGTTCGACCGAGCAATGCTCTAACACACGCTCAGGCTACATCACTCTCTAACAAAGAGAATCTTCCATCGACACACCTTTTATTAAGGTAAGCTCAATCAAGCATGCTTAATTTTCTTAAGTGAAATCTAGAGTGTCTGTATCAGTCTCAGAAACGATCACGGCCACACAATTTGGCCGCGAAATTTAACAAGCCTAGCCAAACCCGGGCAGGAATGGGCAACCATCATGATGGTCGTCGGCGGTCCCACCAGTGTTCCGACCAATAAAACCTTTCCCAAACACCTCCCAACAACGTCAAAAGCCAACCCCAAGTAGGGTGGTCGCGCTACTGGAAAAGGAATTCGAACAACATAAGTGATTAGGAAAGCGCTGGCATGCACACTGGCGGCCCCACTTTCCCCTCACTCGAGCGGCTTTCCCAAGGCAAGGCTATAGAGTGATGAATCGATTGCCAGAAACATGGAAGACGTGATTCTTCTAAGTCCTAATTTGGGTCGCGGAAGTACACTAGTGTCTTAAATCGATCACGACTATCCAACTTAGCCAGCTTACTTGGATGGCTTAGATCGCATTTTGGACCGTCAGGAAGGTGCACATAAGTGCACCGCCATCCCAATATTGTCCCCACGTGATCGATTCCCCAAAGGGAAGCCAACAGCATTCCAAATCGCTTGGTCAAACTCGCGTGGACGTGGCTGTCTCAAAACCCTTTTTAAGGTTTACGGCAACATGCTTCTGTCGTAAATTGATCACGAACATCCATCTTCTCCAGCCTAAACGGATGGTGTAGATATAGATTCAAGTGGTCCCAAAGGTGTTAACATTTCACCATTGGCCACCTTTACATGTGACCGTCCGGCCTGTGCAAATCAGGGTTAGATGCCTCGAAACGAACGCCTAATAGGTGATAGGTCACGCGGACTTCAAACCCTAATTTTTGCTTTGCGGCAATGTATTTATGTCACAAATTCATCGTAACCACTCATCTTCGCCGGTCGAATTGAGTGGCCTATATATGAATTTTGATAAACCAAAAGGTATAGACATGCACGCCGGCAGCCTGCCTCCATGCATTTCCGATCGGCCCATGCGGATTAGAACTCAGTGTTTGAATTCAGTTTGCCAAAGAAGGGACGACGCACGGTTCCTAAACCCCGAGTTTCATCAACGGCAATGCACAACTGTCGTAAATCATGTCGTCCGTACAGATTTTCATGCATAATTTGATGATGTAGATTTATTTCCATCAAACCTGCAAAGCAGCATGACAATCACCAGCCGCATCTCTTCCACATGGAGTGATCGACCAAGCGATGGCTTGTTTACACAGCCCTCAAACAATCACCCAAAGGTAGTCTGGAATGCTGCTATTTTAAGACGCTCAATCCGCGACTTATTCAATCAAGCTTTAAAACAACGATGGTTCATGCATATCGATTGTTTGAGCTGCTCGAAAGCGATGCATCACACGCATCGAGCACATACGATATTTCATGAATATCAATTCGAAAAATAACTTAGTAGCACCGTATTTTATTTTTTGCGGCAAGTCCTACGACTTGAGCCACTCACTCGAGACATCAAACATATCACAAAATAGGGGATACTTACTGGGGTATTGGTCTAGCGGCTTACAGCGTGCGGCGCGCAACGCGCTCATTACGAGAACGTGTCAGGAAAAGATGGACGGTTAACGGTGATGAGGGAAGTGGGAAAAGGCGTGATCGTGTGACAATCACCATCCCTACATGACCCCACTACTCCATCACTTAATTTCTTCCACTTCCTACGAGATGAGGATTGCGCTCAAATGACTTGTATAAATAGGTTCTTCGACCTATTTCAGAACAACACCAGAAACCAAGTTGTTGCTAACATCGTATCCAGAAACACCCAGAACTGATAGCTTATATTATGCAAGCCAGTTCAACATTCTGATACAAGTCATAAACAACCAACACCTTCACAATCTCAACACCCTCTTCGCTTCCCTCCCTAAGATCAACCCCATCTCCTTCACTTTGTGACCGAAGCAAGTCTGAAACGAACATTTCTTGGTATAGGCCAGAATTGTACAGATTTATCTCTCGAATCTAAAGTACCCATGAAGTGTACTTGTTTAGGGTTTAGATTCGTTTCTCATCCGCACACACGCAAATTTACCAAAACCAGCAGAAACAGTTTTCACCCATAAACAAAGATGAAGATAATCTATCAAATAAAATTCCCTGACAAAACAAGAATATTAAAGAAGAAGCAGACAAAGGAAAGGAATAACAACAGAGAAGTTATTTCTTCGGGAAATAATGTTAGAAGAATATACAAAGAACAAGAATAAAATCTCCTTAGTCATGAACCTCTCCCATATTTATAACCAAAATAAATTGAAAACTGCCGTGGGAATTGAGGAGTTATTTCAGATAATGAAAAACATGCACTCGTGGGAATTTTCTTCCATTTTTACTCTTACTCAAATTTAGAAGAAAAAGGGCAAAATGTATACACAAAATCACCACTGACCACATGTTCATAAGATTGAACAAGTGAGACTATACAACACTAGAGCATCAAAATTAGATGACACATTTAACACCCGAGCAACATCTGGGGTCCCAAACCACCATCATCCATGTGGATACATAGACGTGCATCTATCGATCGGAAGATTAAGGAGAACGGGATGAAACCTCGTCCTCGAAGCACATAAATAGACCACAGATCAACTTTACCCCATCTCGAGATGAATTCAAAATGGACGAACCAGATACGATCAAACTGACATCGAAAAGAAAAGACAACTTTAACAGCTATCAAGGCGTGGGATTGCTCCAACCACCCAAAATAAATGCGAGGTGAAAGCTCTTACCTGGAAGAACATGAGTGGATAGAGAGAAAGTGTATCATCGCGACCCGACGTAGCAACCGAAGAATCATCAGAAGGAATACGTCGAGTATCAGCGGGATGGGCACACTGATCAAGAGAGTGTGTTACAACTGTCGAAGGAGGGACCCACTCGAAGACTCTATAAATACCCCTTTCCAACAAATATCAAGGGGTCGGCAATTTTAGACTGGGAAGAAGTGTTTTAGGAGAAAGAAAGTGAGTATTAGATATGAACTACCATTATGTAATCTTATCTTTCCCATTTTACTCAAATTCATTCGACTGAACTTTGTAGCTACCTTCAATCCATAGTCAAACTCTCAACACCCCGTGGATGTAGGCCTTAGTGCTGCATCACGTAAATCGTTGTCTTCTTTATTTACTGCACTTACTTTATCAATGTCATATTTATATTCTTCATCCATATTGACGCTATTTAAATCAATTCATATATTTTTATCATGTTTGATTTGTTAAGTATGTTCACAACGGCGCAGGCTTCGATACACATCGCCGCCTCTCTTTATCCATCTTCATACTACTTGTTTACTCATTTTACTATGATTTTCTTTATACTTCTATTATTGATTGTGAACACCAAGAAATCTTCGTAACTTTGGTGTTAACAGTTATGGTTGAGTACGTTGTACTAGTTCGTCAGGCAACAATGGCGGAACTGGACATTGGGTATGGGGAGGGCTTGATCCTTTATTTGGGATGGCTTAATGGTAAAATAAACACGCATAATTAGATCCAACTCAAAATAGGCTATAAAATAAATGGTTTTTTGGCTTGTTGGGGCTGGCTTAAGCTAGCCCTAGCAATCATGTAGTTCCGCCCTTGTCCGACCACCACCGTGGCAGCAGTCATCCAGTAGTCATGCTACATGGTCATTCAGGAGCTTCCGACAAAAAAAAAATGAAAAGAAAAAAATGGCTAAACTAGCCTAACTTATTACTTGGTTTTTGTTTCATAAACTAGGAATTTCACTTCAATTTTGGCTTGGATCGACTAGCTTGGGATGAAAAATTTAAGGAAAATAAAATCAAACTGATGACTATTTCAACCTGGCTTGATTGGGGTATACCCAGATTAATTGGGGTATACCCAATTTTAAAGGGACTCTTTTTAAGGGCTAAGGGGGAGTCCTAATGGGTGAACTTACAATACTACCCTTACCCTTTATAATTCTAATTACCCTAAATCAGTTTTATTTCTTTCTTTTGATCTTCTACTCTTTTTCTTCTCCTCCTCAAACACCTTACCGTATCTCCTCAATCCCCACCACCGAAACTCGTCGGTTCGAAAATTCTGATTAATCTTCAAACATGGAACCACCACGGTGGAAGGCTACTCGTATGAAAGACGCTAATCGAAACCCAATGAATATAACCCTGGATTTGTAAATTTAGTTCAAAGGAAAGTCAAGAAAAAAACCGTCGAAGAAGAAGAAATAAACGCCGCTGAAACCAAGAAATGGTGCGATTAATAAAGTAAGGACCTACTTAAACTCACTCCACTACTTCAATTTCATGTTTGCATGTCAAATTAGGTCAGAAAAATTGAATTTTTGGATTTGCAGTTATTTAGTGGGCAAGGTGTTTGTTCCACGACCTTGCCGACTTTTAATGTTTAGGGTTGGTAGGCAAGCTCTTAGGTTGAAGATCTTCCCGGCTGTTTAGTATCTGTAACTTCTTTTATAGGGCCGGCAAGTTATTCAACCTAAGAGCTTGCCGGCGGTAGTTTTTTTTCTTTGGGTCGGTAGGTTATAATTCAAATACCATGTCGGTCGTATTTCAATTTTTGAGTATCTCCTAATGCCTTAAACTTTAAAAGTCGGAATGTTATTTGAATACCACCCTGTCGGCTTTATGTTAGCCGGTATTGTTTTGATTATAGACCTTGCCAACTATTGATTTTGAAAATCCTGTGTTCATAGTTGTTACAAGCCGGCAGGTTATTTGAATAAGACCATGCCGACCATTTTTCCGCCGGCATGTAGTTTAGATATCGACCCTTCCGACCATTGTTCCGTCGGATTGGTTATATATGTCGACCCTGCCGACTTATGAATTTTTTCTTAATTGTTCTTGTTCAGGTTGCAAAGGAAAAGAAGAAATATGTTACTCCTCCTTCAAAACCTCCTCGTGTTGGTGAGAAACTCTTTACTGCAACACATCGAGGGGCATTCGTTGTGCCGGGAACGCTCAAGATCAGTGTACGGAATGATTCTCAAGCACCACTGGAACCAAGTGATTCAGATGGAACTCAAGATGAAGACCAAGGGAGTCCATCTAGTAGAAGAGATGATGATGTTGATGATGTTGAAAGAACTCCGGCTGCTGGAGGAGGCAACAATGATGATGATGATGAAGAAGACATGCTACCTGTTGGAGGAGGTAATGATGGTGATGATGGTGATAGTAACGGAGATAAAGATAAGGATAAGAAGATGAAATTGTTGAAGAGGAAGAGGAAGAAGAAGAAGATAGATAACAAACTGAAGCTAATGATCAACAAACCCAAGCTTCAACTGAAACCGAAAGACCAAAGCGGGTTATCACTAAACCAGCTGATTCCCGCATGCATCCCCCTCACTTGAAGGTTAAACTGAAACCAGGTGAGCCTCTAAAGGGGACTCCGGAAGATGGTGGAGTTGTTCTTTTTGGATACAAAGACACGTGGGCATGTGAAATCCAAAATACTGTTGTAAGTAATCTCAAATTTGATTTTTATTTTAACTGTATCTATCTTAAATTTTCTTCAATTATTTGTATTTATTTTTTCATTTTGTGTGTTTGGTATTTAGGATCACAAGCATGCCATCCGTCTCATGAGGTGCCAAGCTTCATGTTCAGTGATTAAGAATTGACCACTTGACAAGGAATGTGACGAGGTGCAAGCGATTGTCAAGAAGCTACCATATCTTCATTCTGTGAGAGGTTCTACATAAAGATTGATACAATGTTATTCCTATTCGGTGATATGGCGATAACTCCTGATGATGCTCATAAAATTCCAGGCTTTGAGGTTGAGGGAAAAGCAATTAGTGAGGGCTTCGATAATAGAATTTCTTGGCAGGAGATATTCAAATTGACCAAAGATTTGTTCGGTTGGAATCAGGTTCAGACAGAGTCTATGCTTGTGATGAAGGATGGTCATCTAATCAAGAAGTTTAATTTGAAGAAGTTGAGGGACACATTCTCTGGGACCAAGAAAATTTATGATATGGAAGGAAGGGTGGACTTGGTGCGAATCAATGCTACTGCGTCATCTTATTTGATATATGTCCTGGGCAAATGTATCTTCCCTGACAGTTCCGGAAGCTTGGTCGACGCCAGGTATATTCAACTATATTGGATCCCTTGGATCAGATGCATGAGTATTCTTGGGTTACTGCGGTGGTCGCCTACTTGAACAATGAATTGACAAAGACTTCAAGTGCACTCATTGCGCAAGTCAATGCAAATCTGTCTCTTCCAGGTAATTTTATTATCTAAATCATTTATATTTGCAAAATGCTTGTAATGTAAGATTCTTACTAAACTTTGTGTTTCCATAGGTTTGGATATATGAGCACTTCCCTAATTTAGTGAAAGTCAACCCCTACGTCAAACTGAATGATAAAATTGCGATTGATAAGCCGAGAGGACAAAGATACAGTTTTAAGGGTGCTCAGGATAAGGATATGTCGTCGCTGCTTATCAACGTGCTAATCGCCTTGGACAAATTGATTACGAATGAGGTAACATTTGATCCGTATCGAGCTGCTAGAAATCAAGATTTAATCCAAAGCAGAGATGATGTTGCATTCTACTACGATCCCTTGTTGTTCACCCATGGATTTTCAATGTACGATCCACATCGGGTAATGCAGCAATTGGGTTACGTCCAAGAAGAACCCCATTTCGATGATGAGACGTTCTTTAAAGTGGTAAGGGATGAGTGCAGCACGTCCAAAAAAGGTATTGACGTCCGTTACGCTCCAGCGCCAGTTAACGATCATTGGAACGGAAGACGTGATTGGAAAGTCGATACGAGTCTTTTGGACGAGGTGACCGAAGGTCATGAAGCTCATGAGAGATACATGCCGTGGTAGTTGGGTTGGGCTCAACCTACTGTGATTAGGGAAATGACTGCTGAACAATTGGCTCGTAAGAGGAAGATGGCAGCGAAAGACCCAACAACAAGTCTTAAGTTCTTTGTAAGTATTTTAGAGTTGCTATCACTGTTTTAAGATTACATTATCGAATTATTCTATTAATTGTTTGTTGTTTAATTGAAAATAGAAGGAGCTTTTGAAGAGCCTTGTGAGGGTGATGTGTTGTGCGAGAGAAATAGGAGAGCCTTTGTCGATTGAAGAGCAAAGTAAGCACATCGATTTTTCTAGCAATGTTGACAATGAGGATGCCACCGAATTGTTCAAGCAAGCTGATGCTGAAATAAAGAGGGAAGCACAAGCTAGGATGGAAGCACAAGCCAAAATGAATGTTTACAAAAAGAGGGGTCGTTCCCGTTGTGGTGAATGTAGTAGTGGTGGTGGTGCTCCTAAACGGGGCCGTGGTCGTGGTGGTGGTGGTGAATGATTGCATTCCTAGTTTATTTCTTTATATATGTTGTGGTAGACAAATGTTAAGGTTAATGGTTGGAAGAATGTTTTTTTAAAGTTTACGGGACATGTTTTCATATTTTGGACAAAAAATGCTGGATTTCTAGGTGTTGAACGAATGGTTTTTTTAGCTATGTAAAGTTTCAATAGTTCCGCCGGCATGATTTTGTTAAGTTACATTGACGACTAAACCAGGACCGACAAGTTTGTGAACTGTCAGACTTCCCTGATAGCAGAAATGGTGTAGTTACCAGGATCGGCAAGGTAAGCAAATTAATACCTAGACGGTTGTGTTACACCCGGCAAGGTAGTATGTTATCGACCCTGTCGACCATGTGTTGCAGAAAATACCTTTTCCTGATGCCCTAAAATCATAAGGTCGGCAGGGTTTTAAAATTACGACTTTGCCGACGATAACAAAGTCGGCACGTTAATGACCAAATACCGTTCCGATGGTTACACAAAAGAAAATGAACTCCTTATGCCTAAAATCATAATACGGTCGGCAGGGTAAGAAAATTATGACCCTACCGTCTAAACTTAATCGGCATATTGTGGAAACAAAAACCCAGCCGGCGTGTCCAAAATTCAATTTTTTTCAAGTACAATTGCATTGATAGACTACCATAACGGCAAAATTTGGGAACCATCCTATAAATACACTAGTTCTCTCTACAAAACACCACACACCTATTTGCATATACTCTCCAAAGCTCATATCATCATACAGTCCATCTAACTCTCCCAATACCTTTACATACAACAATGGCATCATTCGATTCAAATGAAGATTTGGCAATCACCAAAGCATGGTACGCGGAAACTCGAGTTGGACATCAGTCCTCCGTAAAGGTGGATGTCGTAACCTTTTTGGCTAGGGCACACAACAAATTTAGGCAATAACTTGGGAATCCTAATGGAAGAAGTGTTCAACAAGTCCATGATAGGCACCTAGTCACCGAAAATGCGATACTTGCTTTTTTATCTCTCTAACCTCGGATTTTTAATGCTACCCACTTCAACTTGTCCATTGAACAATTTGTAAGTATGTTTGTGGTTTATTTTACGTAATCCATGTTGTTTGATCTTCCTACTAAACACCACTAACAAAGTGAGTTGTGTTTTGTTTTTGTAGCATGAAGCCGTGAAAGCGCGCTACTAGGAGGAAAAGGGGGAAGCATTCGATTCGATGCAAGCTATCAATTCATGGTACCCAAAATCCCAGAATATACCTCGGACTTCATCCAGGTCAGAGATGACTGGGATTCCTCCAATGTAAGATTGATGGTTTAATGTAGGTTTTGTGGGTAGATCTCTTTGTAAACCCTCAAGAGACTATAACTCGTACACTAGGACCGCCTAAGGGTTCAAAGGCTTGATGCACGTGCTAAGTGCACTCGTTTTCCCGTCGACGAGGATTTAGATTTTATGTTTCAATCAATGTAGTAACAAAAATTGCATGAATAAAATGAATTACATCTTCCCGTATTATGTTGGGAATAACTAAAGATCGGCAAGGTTACATTGCCGACTTCTCAACAGCCGGCAATGTTAGAAATTATTAGCATGCCGACTTTTCCTTAGCCGGCAAGGTAAGAAATATTTACATGCCGATTAAAATATGGCCGACAGTGCAGGAAATTTTAATATGCCGACCATAAAATTGTTGGCCCAGGATAGTCGGCGTTTTCTTCATCCGAAAACCTTGTCGGCCAACATTAGTCAGCGTTATCTTCATATGTATACCTTGCCGACCAAGTTTAGTCGGCACCATATGCAATCGTATACCATGCCGACTGTTTACATTTTCAAAACCAATATTTTTGATCGAACTCTAAGACAAATGATTTAATCTACTGAATTCATAATTTCATAAGTTTTGCTCTAAACTCAATTAGTTAAGCTAATAAATTCTTTTAGTGTTAATTAAACAAGGGTATATTAATCATTTAGAAAATACATGATTAAGAGGTGGTTTGATTTACTTCAAAATGATCCAGATTTTGTCTCATTAGGCATACCTAATTAATCTGGGTATATCCCAATTAAGCTAGGTATTTCAATAGTAATAGGAAAGTTAAAGTTCGGTTTTTAATGGGCTTTTGCGTTATTAATTGTTTACGGACATGCTGTAAAATAATTATATTCATACTAAAAGTAATATAAAAGCACCACTGGTAAAAGAAAAAACTGCTTCTATGAACTAAGTTCTTTAGCATCCAATAAATGATTACAAATTTGGCAAAAAAACACAAAACGGAGTTGGAAGATATCATGTACAGATATATCTTCCAAAAGTCCAATTAATCGGCTTAATGATGACCCAATTACTATAGAGATTATAATATTTTCTCCATAGGAAAAAAATGGTACAAGAGGAAAAGCAACATCAAAAACGATTACTCTAGCTCACAAACACATTGAGCCCACAAGTCCCTCAAACCTCGCTCACAAATAATATCTAGATTCTTGAAGACAAACAAAAGAAATGAGAAAAACAAACCTTACTACTTTAGTCCATCCATCAAAATATCCCTAAATTTGCTGATAAATGAATGATGATAACAATTATTGCTATAGAAAGTGTCTTGTCCACAAGAAATGACCAAGCAAATTTTAGTCACTCCACAAACTGCTGCAGTCCACGCTGCATTCCACGTCGTCAAAAAAGTAACCTTCCTGTGGTGGATCAAGTAGCATTCCTTCTGCCATGCTGGCCATTAGTGACGGCATATTAAACAACGCTTCTTCATCCAAAAACGTCCCTCTCGAAGAACTTTCTTGAATTTCTTCAACATTATTTTCCACCCGCCTGGAAAATTGAAAAGTAGAAGATTGTGACGAATTTTCCGTCATCCATGACGGTTGTGACTCAGTAGATAGTAAAGCTTGATCAGATTCAGCAATAGCAGATTGAATGTCTTTGGCAGAGGATGACTTGGCACGAGGTAAACGCCACAATGAATCTTCAAAATTCAATGGAGTCGATTCACCTCTAAGAGCTATTGCAGCGACATCATAAGCTCTAGCTGCCATTTCAGGAGAATTATGAGTTCCAAGCCAAATTCTTGTTTTGCTATTACCTGGTTCTCTAACTTCACAAACCCATTTTTCATTCTTCCTCTCCCGTACTCCTCTATAAATTGGGTGTCTAGTTTCCTTAAACTTCTTTCTTCCTGCCCTTTTCTTATGTGATACCAATTGAGATAGTGGCGACAAGAATGACGAACCCTGGTTTGATTCAAAGCTGCTGTATGAACCTAATCTTTGGTCTGTACCGGACGAAGTCTGGTTTGATTCAAAACTGCTGTATGAATGTAATCTTTGGTCGGTACCCGACGAAGAAGACGGAGAATTAAGCGAATACTCGGACGAGTCGTACTGTTCGAAGTTCATAGGCGTTAAATGAAAGTAATAGTGAAAGAGTGTGTTTATGAGTATGAGAGTGAGAAAGTTCAGTAGTTCAGTTCAGTTGAAGTTGGAAGGTAGATAAAGAGAGAGTTGAGAAAGTTGGGTGTGAAAGGGGGAGACAATTTTATGGGGTACTTATAGTTTGGGGGAGAAATAAAACAGCTGTCCCACAACAAAAACGCGGTTTGAAGTAACAGGTGGAAGTAACTGTATGGTGTCATTTTAACTTCGTAAGGGGTTTTATCCCTATTAATATTTGTCACGTTTGATACTGCTGTGGATAAAGGTACGTAAGCCCTTGAAAAATGTCGACTAAGACGTTTGCAAAAGAAACTGTGGACCAACCAACTCTGGGTTCTTAAGAAACAAAACCAGAGTAGCTGTTAGCCAATATCTTAAGCATATACTTCTTCACTAGAGTGTCAACACTAGTGAAGCAGTAAGTTGTGCCATAAAGTGGGGCGGTATTAAAAAGCTGTTCCCCTATATTACGTCACGGTTATAATAGGCTGGAATAAGCACATAAATGACGCTCAACAAGTGTTTTAGTAAAAAACACAGCTAGGGCTGTGAAAATTTGGTCTAGCACCTGCAAAATGCAATAATTTTGAAGAAACTCTAACCCATCTATTTCTTGATTGCAATTTTGCGAAACAACTATGGAAAAATCTCAACTATATATGTTAGGAACAACTACACAGACCTCCATGATATTGGCTTAACTTCTATCTAACCCATTAACTATAGGCAATAGCAATGAATTACCCACAAACTTACAGCCAATTTTTTTACCGGACCCTGCTATCTAGTTTAGACTCCAGTAGTAATGGAATTTTTTGATATACAGTTTAACATCTATATTTTTGTTTAATTTGTGAGACTGTAGTAGTTTGATGACCTCATGACCCGCAGTTTCATTTTGCAAATGTCTAGTGAGCTTTCTACTAGGGTCTACCTTTTGTAACGAAACCGCATCACTAAGCAAACGTGTTAAATTAAACCGTGTTCTTTTCCTCCACCTGTCTCACTTTTATAAAACCGTGTTGTTTTCGTGTGACGCTGTTTCCTTTCTCTCTTAAAATCTATAAGTAGTAAAAAGATTCTCTTTTTTAAACTCAACTCTCTATCTTTCCAATTTACCTTCCAGATTCAAACGTAACTGAAATTGATCACTCTATCACAATAATACACTCATTTAACTGTACTTCATCACTACCTGGGTATGAATTTTGAACACTCTTTGGAGTATTCGCTTTCTTCATCTTCAACATCAAGCACAGATCAAAGCTTATTTTCTTACAACAGTTTAGAATCAGACCACACTTCTTCATCGCCATCATCATCCCTACTGCATTTAGTGTCACATAAGAA
Source organism: Papaver somniferum (assembly GCF_003573695.1). Classification (NCBI taxonomy): domain Eukaryota; kingdom Viridiplantae; phylum Streptophyta; class Magnoliopsida; order Ranunculales; family Papaveraceae; genus Papaver; species Papaver somniferum. Next base: position 6,613,106 of record NC_039368.1, on the reverse strand, counting down.
AACCTCAGGAAGAAAGAAGTTTAAAGAAACTAGACATCCAATTTACAGAGGAGTTAGAGCAAGGAAAAATGATAAATGGGTTTGTGAAGTTAGAGAACCAAACAGTAAATCAAGAATTTGGCTTGGAACTCATTCTAGTGCAGAAATTGCAGCCAGAGCTTATGATGTTGCTGCAATAGCTCTGCGAGGAAAATCAGCTCCGTTAAATTTTGAAGATTCATTGTGGTTGTTACCTCGCGCTAAGTCATCATCTGCTAAAGATATTCAATTGGCTGCTTCCGAAGCCGTCCGTGCATTTCCGTTCCCTAATTCTAAGAAATCTTCTCCCGTTGCAAAAAATTCATCCAAGTCCGTTACATCTGAATCAACCAAACAGACGGTTGAAATTACGGGGAAAGTCTCTGATATAGCGACGTTTTTCGATGAAGAAACGTTGTATAATATGCCAGCACTTATTGCCAGCATGGCTGAAGGGATGTTACTTGATCCACCACAAGAGGGGTACTATTTCGATGATGTGGAGTATAACGTGGACAGCAATTTGTGGACTGAATGGGATTAACAACACTTTTATTGAATTATTAATCCTTCTAATTTATCATTATTTGTTAGAATTTTAACTTCGATACTTTTTTTTCCCATTGGAGAAAAATATCATATTATTCATAGCAATTTGATCATCATTAAGCCAATAAATTGGACTTTTGGGAGATATCATTAGTACAAAACAAAGTAAGGTTAAGTTTGCCTTTATTAGTGGTGGTCAGGCTTTGTCCAGACAAAAATAAATCAAGGGTTGTGGTTTTCCTGACCACCCCCTACAACTCGCACACGTGGCATTAATTCCAATATTATGAATGAAAAATAAATACTCAAGTCAAGATATGGATTTTCAAAACTTATAACAGGGAGGTTCGAACTCATGACCTATTGTGTCATAAGAGTGGCCTCTAACCAGTGTTCCACCTTGGTTGGAATTAATAGAAAAGATAAATCAATGGTGGTGGTTTGTTCAACTTAAATATCATAATTTCTTTATTAATTAGTGTTTCACTAATTGCACATAATAAATAATCTATTCATTATAAAGTGTTCTTTAACTAGCGTTTCACTAATTGCTCATAATAAATGACTAATCATTTTTTAATTATAAATATTTTCTTAATTAATTATAATATTTATTTCTATTAATAAGTAATTTTGATAAATAACATCAATAGACATTTTTGGCGACAATGAGTAGTAGAAGAGGTGGAGGCCGAAAGATTAGTGGTGGTTAAGGGCGGAGCCAAGCACAATTATATTTATTTTTGTTCTTTTATCGTAAAATGGGATACAAAGTCCATTTTTCACATGTATCCAACTTGCCAAGAATTTTTTCTCCCTTTCCTCAAAATCCTGGCTCCGCCCCTGGTTTGTGGTAGAAGAAGTAGTGACGGTGAGTGCTGGTGAGTAGTGATGGACAATATTAAATTTATGTTGTCGTTACAACATCGATAACATCGTAGTGTGGAAGATGTGGTTGGTTGTGTTTAATGCTTTTGATAATTGAAGGTACCATATATTTCAGGGATGATATCATACAAGACAATATTTTCATGATCGTAGTTGGATCACCCAAATGGTACCCTGTTATCTTTGGTATTATATCGTATAAATCATGATTTTTTAATGTTAAAATAAATTGATTGCAATACAAAAAATAATATATACACGGAAAAAAAAAATAATGAAACTAAGTAATTGAAGACATTTTGTTCAATATAAACCTCATACATGGCATTTGTGACTGAAAATTAAAATTGCATCCAACAACCTACATGGGGTGGGTGGTAGTGGTGGAGTCAAAAATTGAAATTGAGGAGGCCTACTTTTTTTTTAAAAAAGAAACATGTAAACTTTGGTGTACTAAACAATAAATATATATGGACAAAGTACTATTTATAAAATAAACTAAAAATTTTAGGTAGTTATTAAAAATTTAAGGGGTTAGAGCCAGGTTAGTCAACTCTTGGCTCTGCCACTAGGTGGTGGTGGATAAAAAAAAATAGATTCATATGGTTTTATGGTGGTGGTGGGTATGGGTGAACAAAAACATATTATGCTAAATTCGTAACGCCATAAAATATGTGACGTTATATTATAAAGTATAAAATGTGGTTGATCATTCTAATGTTAAAATAAACTCGATAAAACACATGTCCATTTTAAAAAATTGGTGTAATGAATTTCCATGTTATGTAATAACTAAACGAACGACACGAATCAAGATCAGAACATATGAAATTATTTATTATCGATTTGTCTATGTAAAGAGTGGTCAGGATTTATCCTTGGAAAAGATAAATTTACCGCTGAGGTTTATTCAACTTAGCCATTTTTAAATGTTTTATTAATTAGTGTCTCATTGATTGTTCATAATGATTAATAAAATTTCTATTATAAATGTCCCTTTAATAATCTAACATAAATACATAATTTTATTAATAAATAACGGTCTGCGAGTTATAACCCCGAATGTGTCAGTATCCATCCACAAAAAACCCATCAAAACAAAAGTAACACAAAAACCCCATCAAAACAAAAGTAACACAAAAACCCCAAAGAATTTCATCATAAAATTTGATGAAACCAATTTTGAAATTTGGATTTTTTGTATCAAATTTTCAAAATTTGGGGTTTTTGTATCAATTTTGTTTGAGATGGAGTTTTAATGGATCCCAACGTTTGAATGGGGTTTTTGTACTACAAGTTTTCTCACCTTGGGTTTTTATGACTAGTTATGAATAAATAATTTAACTAAAAACTATATCAATTCTAATGGTGGTAGTGGAAGTAGGGTTAGTATAAATGGTGGCGGGTGTTTGTGAATGGTGGAGGCGATAACATTACTATTGATGGAAGAAATTGTGGCGGTGGATGGTTTTTATGGTGGTGGGTGTTGGTAATAGTAGTGGATAATAATAGTTTTTATTTTATTAGTGAGTTCTATTGACCGAGTAAAAAAAAATCTTCACAAAACATGCAACATTGTATTGTGAAAGATGTAATTGGTTGTTTTTAGCACGATTGATAAGGACAAAAACCAAATATTTCGAGGATGATACCGGAACGTATAAGACAATATGATCATGACTGTTGGATCACCGAAACGGTATCCGTATTATATAAAGGAAATTGGTGTACCCGCGTAAGATAACATTATCGCTCTCTCAAGTACTATTACATTCTTTTTCCTAAAAGACCATCAATGTCGAGTTGTTTCGCGATAACTACCTACAAAGACAACAACTTTCACTCAATTCCCAATATAAAACCTTATTGACCGGGAAAATGTATTTGCATTCTAAAATATTTGTTTGAAAATTATGTTTGTTCATCAAAATCATCATAAAAAACTTTAAATCATAGTTCTAAATTTCGCCTCCGATGTTTATAGAATGTTTTTTATATTTTACATTCTCAAATCATGCAACCTCTTGATTACAAATCAACAATATCAAATTACGGATCAATATGTATAGGTTTCATTCACTGGATTAGAAGGTATAGTAGATACAGATGGGTAGACCACACAAAGCAGAACATGACTGAGAATACTTCAATAATTTGGTCAAAAAATAAAGTCAAAAATTTAAGATTAACTTTCTGTAGGACTAATTAGATCGGCTTTGATAGGAGCCGACTAAAATATGGATTAATAATAATTTCCACGTAAGACAATTGCAAAACATAGTTTGACTAACTCTGCCTATGTAAAGAATGGTCAAGATTTGTCCTTCCTGAATTGCTATGTTATGTGAGAAGAAGGTGATATCTAAGATTGAGGTACAATTCAAATCTATTAGATTCGTACCATTTACAACTGGACGCCTTGAAAAAAATTGACGTGTTGTTATTATTATTACAGGTAAGGGATACATTGACCACACTTGCGAAAATAGCTCACTTCGCAAATGATTGGTGTTGCATGTATTGTTTAGAATGCAACGAGGAATTTGAGGAAACAAGGCACCATAAGAAGTGTCTGGAGTATTATGGATATAGTAACTTAGACCCGATGTAATAATTATGTTCTTTTTTTTTAGGTTTTCCACAATCTATTTACTTAATAAAAATGAACATTGCAAATACATAACATCAACAAAAATTAGAAAAATTGCGTTTGACAAGAATGGCTACTGATGGTACGGAAACGGCAAAAGAAATGAATTGTTGTAGAAGAATTGAGGGGATATACAACGGATTACTTGATACGAATGAAAGAGGTATAACTATTTCGATTCTGAAATCACATAAAGTTCACAGTAGAAGATGACATCAAGTTTAAAGTTAGTAACAAACATAATATGGCTAACTAAAATGTTAAAAAAAAACAGGATATATAAACTTAGAAAGCCGTGGGACTTGAAGAGGTCAATTTTGAAAACTACAATCTTAGAAGCAACGATCCAAAATACCATAATTTTTTTTTATAAATATTCAACGTAGAAGATGTCAACTTTTGGTAAAGGATGACAACCTATTAATTTGAAATAGGATCATGGAGTACAATATGTGTTTAAGGATCTTTATGAGGTAATGTGTCGCCAGATTGTATTCCAAGCGAAGGTAGGAACATATAGAAGTGACAAAATGTCCAAGACTTTTGAAGTTACCAAAGCCTTCGTTAAGACGAACTGCTGGGCACAATACTTTTTTGAAGATTTAATGGCAGAGGTTCACATATATACAATCCCTTCGAAAAGGTAATGGGTGCACACTTTAAACATTGTTATCTAATGGGTGTTGAAAAATTACAGGAAAATCATGTCACATTGGATAGTTTGTATCATCCGTTCGATGCAAAAAAAAAAAAACTAGTCTCTACCTATTTGGAGGATCGACAACATGACCACGATAGATGAGTCAGCTGGAGCGAAATAGGAGCATGGGAAGACTTTTATGCAAGATATTGATTAGTTGATTTCACTGAGATGAGCGCTTCCGACGACATATTTCCAAAAAAATATTTAAATTCCATGTTCATGTAGATCATTATCTCATTATAAGCAATGAACCTAAATAAAAAAGTGTCTGCAAGTTATAAGATTATATTTCTTTCGTTTGAACAAATCTCCGGCGGTAAAATATTAAAAGAAAAACAGAGAGGAAAATCCCAACTATTTTTATGACAACCCTATATTAAATCATAAAGAGTTGATAAGTATTCGGGACACAAATTATACGATGTATTAAAAATGAACCAACATCATGGCCCATGCCGTTACAGCACGGGTTAAGGGCTAGTGGTGGTCCAGATTTGTCCTCAAAAAGATAAATCTACAGATGTAGTTCTCCTGACCATACCCTCATCTCGCACGTGTAAGTGGTGGTCAAGATTTCATCTGCCAATTGATAAATCTATGGTTGTAATCTCTCCCATTAAACTAACATTTAATGACCCATTAATGGAAATCTAACATAATAAATATAGTAAATGATTAATATAATAAATACCTAACTAATTTTTCCACTCTAATTGATGATATTCAATAATTTATTAATTGCTCATAATAATGTTTGTTCACTAATTTCTCATAATAAATCATCTATTAATTTTTTTCATTATAAAATTTCTCTTAATTAAATTAATAGATTTGTATTTCTAACAATAAATAATTTCTATAATTTTGATAAAAACGGAAACAATATCAATAGATATTAGTTGCGATAGTAGGTTGTGGAAGCGGTGGAGGAGGTCGAATGAATCATTAATCTAATAATATTAGTAGATATTAGTTAAGGCACTGGTTAAGCCCTACAAACACATAAATAACCACTAATGGAACAGTTTATGTTTTGTTTATGCAATCTCATTAACAAAAATCAATACTAATACTTTGTTACTTCACTTTCTTATTATTATCATCAAGAATACAAAGCACAGTTTGGATAACTTAGCATGTGTAAGTGGTGATCCAGGTTTGTCTACGAAAATATGAATCAATGTCCGTGGTTTGTTCAACTTTAATTTTATTATGTTTCATTAAATGGTGTTGTCTCATTAATTGCTCATAATAAGTGGTTTATTAATTTTTTTATTTCCTTTAATTAATTTAATAAATATATATTATTTTATTAATTGGTGTTGTCTCATTAATTGTTCATAATGATTGGTTTGTTAATTTTTTATTTCACTTAATTAATCTAATAAATACATATTTCATTAATAAATAATATATAGAATAAAAATTATTTTTGGTAGTGAAATAAGTAGGGGTGGTAGAAACTGAAAAAGCGGAGGTCTAACAACCACACTCAATATTTCATTTGGCAATCTGAATAGACAAACTCCAATATACTTTCAAGAGAATCAACTAGATAGTTAGACTCAATCTATAAAAAGTATATCAAAGAGTTTTATATCTCTATCTCTTGATTCAATCCGCAATCAGCAAATAGGGATTTCCGAGCCTGATTGAATATAAGAGGATTAACTTGAACGGTACCAAAGACCAATGCTCAAGTGTCAATCAATTCACTCAACAACCCTAAGGCCGGACAAAAGAACTGATTGATCTTAACGTAGAACCTGTGATATTTCTATTATATGAATAAAATATAATGCGGAAAAGAAATAACACAGAAAACAGAATTTTGTTAACGAGGAAACTGCAAATGCATAAAAACCCCGGGACCTAGTTCAGAATAAACACACACTGATTATAAGTTGTTACACCAATTTCCTACTACCTATTCGGACTAGATGTAATACCTTCTTCAGCACTTGTACAACTCCTAGCAGAATATTGATTCTCTTTAGAAATTCTTCACACAAATCTTCTAGCAGAATCCGAGCCTCTTTTTAGAAGATACCACAACACGATTGATACGATTCGATATTTTGTTTGCACAAAACGCCGGTTTGATTTCCCTTTAGATATGAATCAATATTTTGGAAATCTTGTGTTAATTTTGATAAAAACAATTACTAGGTAAAAGTAATATCAAAACAAACTTGTAGATTAGGGATTATTATACTCTTCAAAAATAGGAAGAGAAACCTAATAACTCTACAACAAGAACAACTAGAATAAATCTAGAGATATCTTGTTTAAAACTTCTCAAGGATTTTACGAGATGCCTTAATAGAAGTTTTTATTTCTAGTCTCCGATTTCGATTAACAAGTGTTGGTATACGATCGGAAACTGAAATCTATCAAAACCTAGGGTTTATGATCAACAACTCTTGAATGGTTTTATATCAGAAGAGAAAACCTTAGAATAGACAAGAGGTGAAAAACCTAGATTACAAGTTGTATAATCAATCACGAAGATTTAATTCAACTTGTCTTTGTGATCCCCAATACAAAGACTTTATCTCACTCTTGTTCATGAAGAACAAAAGACATGGAAACAACCTGCAAAGCTTACGGCTATTTTTCAAAAGGGATGAAAAACGTGTAAACTCACGAACCCTTTATTTATAATGAACAATGGCTTGGAAGCTAAGCAAAACTATTTTTCTTTTTCAAGACTCTCATATTAGTTACAAATATTATGCATAAATAATTAATTAGCAAATATTTATTTATGTGGATAAATCACATTCTAACTTAGGCAGGAATTAAAAGTTATCACAAAAACTTTAGTATGGTAATCAAATATGTTTGGATTAATAGACATCTTGCTTAGACAAGGAAACATCACCAACTTGACCAAAAATAACTTTTAGTCACGTAATTGGGCCCAAGTCCATGAACTATTACAAACATCCCATGGATTGTTTCCTACTAATGAACTTTAATCAATCACTCATAACTTCATTGTTATAACTCGGAATTGGGTGATTCTTGGCTCGTTGGATTCGTAAGCTCATTTACTATAACATAAGATTCTTTATAAGGATAAAGGTTATTGTCTCTAAGGTCATGAATCAAATAACTTCAAGTATATATACAAACATGTACATTTACCGTCATCGGAATTGTTCCATAGAGTGAGTATATATATTGATAGATTAGAAAGGTATAATTGAATAAGAATCCAAATGAAATCAATCACATACCTTTTTTAATGAAGTACTTGTTGATTTTTTCTTGTAGTCTTCAATCTTCAATCTTCATCCTTTAAGGATAGCTTCGATTCAACTTCTTAGACCTAATCTAGTCTGAAACTGTCTTTAGTATGCTAAATCAAGAATGCATTTTGTCAACTAAAATTGAAAACTAACTTGACATACCAACGCTAGTGGGTTCAACCGAGCAGTGCTCTAATAGAAACGGTGGCGGGTATTAGTGAGTGGTGGATGCGGACGAGTGGTGTTGGAGGTAACATTTGTGTTGGTGAACGAAATGGTAGCAATGGGTGGTTTGTATGGTGGTTGATGTGCGTGAGTAGTATTCGACGATATTAGTTATGTGTTTTTACAACATGGATAACATTGTATTGTGAAAGATGTAATCGTTTTAGAACGATTGGCTAAGCCAAAAATTTCAAGGATATTAACATATCATATAATAAAAAATAACCATGACTGTTGAATCACCCAAATAGTACCCTTGCTATCTTTAGTACCTGATCGTATAAATCTTTGTTTTTACTGTTAAAATAAGATTGATTACAATATAAAAGAGAATATAACAAGAAAATATATAAAGGGATAAATTAGTGCACAATTTAAGTTTGTTCAATCTAAATTTTATACATGATGTTGGTGATTAAAATTAAAAGTAAGACCAACATCCTATGAGAGTTGGGCGAAGCTGGTGGTGGAAAAATGAGTGGTGGCATGTGGTTTGTGGTAGTAGATTATGTTAGTTACGTTTTGCCACAAAATGGGTAACTTTATAAAGTTAAAAATGTGGTTGATCGTCATAATTATAAAATAAATTTGGATAAAATACATGAGCATTAAAAAAAAACAACAGAATATCACGTTATATAATAGGTACAGATGAGCGGCATAATCAAGTCACAAAATATTACTTATTATTAAGTTGTACCGTTACGGCATAAATAATACCTTCACTAGGTTCATCTCTTCTCCATATTTCTTTGTTATGTATTACAAAATGAAGCTTGACTAAATTAGGCAAGATAAAGAGAGGTCTTGTGGTTGATTCGATGAGTAAACGGTTTAATTGACAAATAATACATTAGATATTTTCCTCTTCCCACCTCAAAAGTCAAAATCAAAGCGGAGAAGATTTGATGGGCTGAAAATAACAAACCTATCTTCCCATAAAACTGAACAATTGATTCCTCTCTCTCGCATACAAAATCTAATTCCCCATTTTTGAATAAGAAAAAATTAGAAATGAAATTGGGAAGGAGAGAGAGGAAAACTCCAAAAACATATTTCTGCTCAGTCTTCTATCCATGTTCGTTCAATCTTCTTCCACCAAAACATATATTTCTGACCAATCAAACTACTCTGAGATCACAATTTTTAAGAAAACACTTTCTTTTTACATTGCATCATGTATGAATTTTAGGGGTTTAATCATTTAATTGAATTTCATTGGTTGTGTATTTAACTGAAAGTATACATTTCCAAAGATAGTCTAATTGATTAGAATAATATCATTGTTAAAAATTAAGGGTGTTTGTAGTTTTTAATTTGCCAGATTATGAAAATTTGGCTATTGAAGGGCGCTGGATTTTGGGTTGCAATAAATTCATAACTTTTTGGTCTAGAAAGGTGAGAATTTCTTAAGTAACAATCTTTCCTTTCTATCATGCTTAAACTTTAGTGGAAATATCATTTTAGTTTTATCTTGATGGAGACGTAGAGAAAGATTTAAAAGATTATTCTGGTTACGCACTATAATTTGGAAGTTGGTTGGTGTTTACAAAATGATCGCGTGTGTAACCCAAAGTAGGTATGGTATCTGATATCTCTGAATAGGAATTAACATTAAATTAGGTCGGTGTTCCACAGTGTTGCATATTTTCCTTTCGTAGTTGCTCTTATTGCTTAGTCGAGAAGATAATATAATTGTAGATAAACTTCACTGCGTTTTTATTTTTCACTTTTCAATTTGGTTGCTCAAGCTTTTAAGCACTGCAATTTTTTATTTTCGATATTGAATTCTATATTTGCATATCTATCCTCTATATTTCAGTATTCGGTGCTCCAGGATTGTTTTCTAGATTAAAAGATAAATTGACTCTTCCAATTATATCAATTTTATTGGTTCTACAGGGGATTGGGAAGACTCGAATAGATTTAGTGTGGCTCTAAATGGTAACAATTTTATTGGTCTTCTTAATAACCTAATGAATTTCTCATGATCAACCCATTCAATTATTGTTACCTTTTGTTTAGGAAATCAATATGTGTCGTATAGTCCTTTCCGCAATTTTGAAATGGATTTTGAATTATGTCCACCTAGGAAAACATAAAAAACAGGAATGAGAATCAAAGAAAAAAAATGATATATGACACAACTAATTACCATCAATGCCATTAAAATATTTCTTGATCTTTAGAAAGTATCCATCACAATCCTTTCATGTACGGTATATATTTCAGTCGCTCGAGGTTTCTGTATGATTCTTAAGAAAAACAGTATCTCTTACACATATTTCTCCTACATTATACCGAAGTATGATCATACTATTTGTTGGAGAGATGGTTTTAAAAAAAAAAAGGAATAACTCTAATCCATGAACCATGAGTAAGCATAGATACCAACTTCATACTCATTAATGTTAAATATTTTGTGTTGGATGAGAGAAGCAATATCTGAAATGCGAAAGGGATAGGTCAGCTTAGGAATCGACCTTTAAGAATAGAGAAAAAAATTTTGTGAGAGACAAGAACCATGAGCACCACATTGATTGGGTTCAATAACAATATAACTAAAAAGGTGAACTTATACGCAGGTACTGATATTTCGATTTAGCATAAAACCATTGTAAAATGCTTTGATTTTCTTTCCCAATTTTCTACCTTGCAAAGTATCATGATGAAGTTTCTATGTTATTCACTATTTGTATATTCAATAGTAGTATCACAAAGATTTGATTACAACGTAAAACCGATAGCCCGAGTAAGAAAGTTACTTCCACGTAAAACTTTCCATTTTTTTGAGCATATAATTGTGAATTTCAGGTTCCAAAACCAAAATTTCCCATACAAGAAATTATATACATTAAACAATTTGTGTCAAAGAGATATTACTTGGGTTAGGCGCGCGTATTGATCCTTTTAGTGTATTAGATTTTTATGCTTTTGAATTGCATTTGACAATTAGTATAAATATGTAATACTAATCAATCATTAATTAATCACGATATCTTCCGTTGTAGAATGCATAGTGAAAAAATATTAGGATTTTAAATTGCATTCAATGGACTGTCTTATTTAGACGTTAGGGTCTACAAGTGAATTTCACAACCAACTTCTACCACCTTTTAGTTATATGGTGAGAAATTTTTGTGGCCTAATATGGAAGTTCATAGGTGAATTGAATTACTTTTTGGACATAACATAAATGGCATAAACTTGGTTACGGTTAAGTACTATTGGTTCAAGCGTCAGAATGCTCCTTTTTTCGGGCTTCGTTTAAAAATTCATGAGGATTTAACTAGAATTCCACTATTATCGGTAAATAATCTAACATAATTATCTAGAATTTTGTATAACACCCGTGCCGTTACGGTACGGGTTAAGACCTAATATTTGTACATAATATCTACTCTTCATTTTTAAATTTAGTTTTTGTCAAATTTGTAAGCTCAATTATTTATGCAGTTCAAAAACTCGAGGTGACAAATGCAGCTCCTTCTTCTTCAAGTGGTGCTTTTATATAAATTTTTTTTTTCCTTACTTTGGTAAAAGAATTTTAAATGAATAGTTATCATAACAACATTTTCATGTTAAAATCCAAGACTTATTGTTAGATGAAATTAGAGATTATTGTTATAAGATAATAAAAATTAACAATCCCAAAAGTAGAAATCCTTGGAAGATTAAACTTCTCCCTATTTCCGACTTAGATATTTCATCATGCGGTTTTGTGTTTAGGAGTGATGCTACGTTGATATAAAATTTCTATCGGGGGAAAATCCCGGTAGAAACAACTCTGTACCCCACCAAGGGTCCCATATAATCTTTCCTTACAGGTATTTCCTACGGGATTTTATCCCCGGCAGACTAGGAATTATTGGATTTTTAGCCTATTTCCTTGGTTTGGTGTTCAACTTCTCTCTTCTACTTTACGAAGTTTTCTGACACTTTAATGAAATAACAAAAATTAGTGGCTTTTAAAATCGGTCGCACTACGCGCATCTAGGGGTGCACATATCATATCCATACCCGCCAACCCTATCCTACCCGTCAGTTTTTTAACCGTATCTTATCCTATCCATTATTTGATGGGTAGGGTGGCGGATAAAAATTTTCTTAACCGCCAATAAACGAATAGGGTGACGGGTATAGGCCATATCATATTCATCCTACCCGTTATGCAGCCCTAGGCGCATCGCGCTTTACTCGTGACTTACTCACACTCTGAGTTGCTATGTTGAGTTGGCTTGGTGATTTGGATATATGTATTCCACGTCTCAGTCTTAAGTGGGAGAAATAAATAAAAGTTTTCTTCACTTTACCAAGCCTGTGAGACTTTTCTTCCTTAACGAAATCTTCTTATCCTGTTTCACAGCTCAAAGTGCAATGATTTTTAATAATTCTTCGTGATTGATACTGTGTGATTGTTTGATTTTTGAAGAATTATCTGAATATGACAGTTTTCTAGGGCATAAAACAGCTTATAAACTGAAAATTATATGATTAAACTCCAAACCCACAAATAAATCATATAAACAAAGAACATAGTTTCACGATGAGACCTCCATATTTGTTAATAATGAACGGACTGTACATGCAACAACCATTTGATTGTAAGAACAAGAATCAAATGGTTTGATTAAGAGACTTGAGTGAATTTACAGCAGTACAATGGCAGAGAAGAAGGCAGATGTGATGATTCAAAAACAAATAATGATGTAGAAAAAGGTAGGTTTGATTTTACAGAATCCCGTGATTCCGATCAATGGGTGTAAATCCAATTGCTTCTTCTTCGCCAAATAATCTAACAGTTCTCCTTCCGATGATACTTTCTTCAAACGGGATGGTACATCAATTGCTCCTCTTTTCTAATCTTCATCTTCTCTTCTACTACCTCATTTTCTCGTCAGTTGGGTGTTCAATTATCTGTTTATTTAATCAAAATAATTACAAATTCAGAGATTTTGTGTTAAGAGTTTGGGAGTAAAAGTAATAAACCCAAATCCGAAAATCACAGACAGAGCAAAATCGAGATGGTTTTATTAAGAAAGCAAAAAAATTGGTAATGGGGGTTAAGTTGAAGTGAGCTTATTAGTGGGAAATCAGAGATTTAAAAGGAATAGACCGTCTAATTCATACCCTGGTAGAGATAATTCTTAATCCTTAAAACCATAACTTCAAATATAGATCTGTTTGGTGTTTTTTTTTCCTTAAATTTTCAAGAAACCCAACGATAACAATATCCCTAAAACCAAAACCTATCAAGTTTGAACTCTCAAATCCTTAAGCAAAAGATTCGATTTTAAAGGGCTAGAAGCTTATTTGAATCTATCATATTTATTTTCATCTGAGATAGGGAAGAAGAAGACAAAAGGAGAAAGAGAGAGAATAAAATAAGGGTTGTTCTCTTTCCTTGACCAGTGACGTGTGATACTAGAAGTCCATATCTATGTGCCACGTTTATTTGCCAACCTAGGGAGCTTTCACGGAGTTAAAAAAGTTCAAGAACAAAAATCCCTTAAAGTTTTGATGGAGAACCAAATGAATCGGCTAAAATCCTAGTTGGTTCACAAATTGGACCGACCGGCTCACCGGGTTTAGCAATTATAATATGGCTTTTGTTTTGCTCATGGATCAAAACTAAAAACCAAAACATTTTCTCAACTGGTTCACCAATTCAACGATTATACGGTTCGACCGGTTTTCAAAACACAGCTACTACACCTAAGTTGTGAAATTTATGAATCAGTAAATCCAAAATTTTCAAATCAACACTAAGATTTGTCACGGAATTTTTCTTGATCAATAAGAACTACAAATAGCATTTTAGTAGCGGAACAAAATGAACTTTCATCTTAACTAAGAAACACTTTTTGCGGTAGGCCAAGCTACATTCCACGTGTCAAACATAAGTAACCTTATGTTTGTGTATCAAGTAGTATCCTTTCTGCGGTGCTGTCAATTTTTGATGGCCTATTTTTTCTGAAGGCAATTGAAGGCATAATAAACAACACCATACTAGATATTTGCAAAATGAAAATGTGGATAACAATGCTTCTCCTGTCTCAACAAATCAAACTAGAGTATTTGACAAACAACTAAAAGTGGATGTGGGCATGCGGCATATAACAAACAATTTATGGTGGTGGTGGCCGGCCCTAGATTACATAACACTCTAAAACCAATTTAAAAGATGCACCATATATTGAGAAATGCTTCGCCAACTCTCCAACCAACAAGATCAAACAGTTAATCTGCAAAAAAGAGAAATATAAATACTTCAATGGTCTCACAGAAAAATAAATGAAGAACTCATTGATTATTGATGGGCCAATTTCGGCAATGACAAAACTAAACAAAGAAAATCTAATAGGAGATACTATCTACAAAAAAAAATATCTCCCCAACCACCATAGAGACATAATATCTTTCTCCACAGCGAAACGGATCAAAATATAAGAAAAAATAAAACTCTGTTTAATCCTATCCACAAGAAATGACTATGCCAATAAATAGTCGCTCCATAAACTGAGGTCCACGTTATTTTCCACGTCGTCGTAATAGTAACCCTCTTGTGGTGGATCTAGTAGCATTCCTTCGGCCATGCTGGCAATCAGTGCTGGCATATTATACAACGCTTCTTCATCAAAAAACGTCGCTATATCAGTGACTTTCCCGGCAATTTCAACTGGCCGTTCGGTCAATTTAGATGTAATGGACTTGGATGATTTCTTTGTAAATGAAGAACGTTTCATACAAACATTCTTCAATTGAAATGCGCGGACCGCTTCGGCAGCAGCCAATTGAATATCTTTAGCAGATGATGACTTAGCGCGAGGTAACAACCATAATGAATCTTCGAAATTTAACGGAGCCGATTTACCTCGCAGAGCTATTGCAGCAACATCGTAAGCTCTAGCTGCAATCTCAGCACTCGGATGAGTTCCAAGCCATATTCTTGATTTGCTATTACCTGGTTCTCTAACTTCACAAACCCATTTATTGTTTTTCCTTGCTCTTACTCCTCTGTAAATTGGATGTCTGGTTTCTTTAAATATTTTCCTTCCTGATGTTTTCTTATGTGACACTTGTGAAGATGAGGAGGAGGACGATGAAGTATAATCTGATGATCCTGAGCTAAATGTTTGTGTACTTGATGACGATGATGAAGGTGATGAAACAAAATACTCATACGAGTTTTCAGAATCCATAATGAATTCAGTATATGGTAAAGTAGTAGTGAAATAGTTTTTGGTTGCTTAGTTCAGTTCAGTTGAAGTTGAAACTTGTGAAGCTAGAGAAATAAAGAAGTAGAGGAAGTTGAGTTTGAAAGAAGAGATGCAAATTTCATGGGTACTTATAGATTTGGGTAAGAAAAGAAAAGGCTGAGTCACTTTTAAAATACACGTTAATAAAGAATAGACGTGGAAGACGCTGAACTTTTTAAGTTTTGGTAATTCTCTGTCTTTTCATTCATTCATTCATCACGTCTTTACTTATACAAGATCAAACTTGGGTTACAAGACACAAACCCTAAACCTACCGATTTGAGACCGATTATTTGGGTCTCAAGTTTGCTACTTACGTAAACAAACCATCTACATGGACTATCCAAGTTGATATCAGAATCCAGACCGAATACGTAGGGCTCAAGACACAGTCTTGAGTCCAAACACTACGTATCTCCTAATACCCCCCTCAAGACGGAGCATGTAGGTCACAAATGCCCATCTTGGACAAAAGACCTTGAAATTGAGCTTTCCCTAAGGATTTGGTGAAGATATCTGCCAATTGCACCGCCGTAAGAGTGTAAGAAGGTGATATAATCTTCTTCACGATAGCATCTCTAACAACATGACAGTCCACCTCTATATGTTTTGTTCGTTCATGAAAGACTGGATTTCTGAGCAATGTATAATGCTGATTGACTATCACACAGGAGCTTCATTCCATGCGTATGACGAACCCCCAAATCACCAAGTAATTGTTTCAACCACTTCAACTCACATGTTGCTGCCGCCATGGACCTGTATTCGACTTCAGCTGAGCTCCGAGAAACAGTTGGTTGCTTCTTTGTCTTCCAAGAAACCGATGAATTCCCTAGACGAACAAACCATCCTGTCAATGAACGTCTAGTCAAAGAACAACTTGCCCAATATGAGTCACACCACCCTTGCAAACTTAGGGTTCTATCAGAGCGCAACAAAATGCCTTCCCCAGGATTCTTTTTCAAGTATCTAACTACTCGAAGTGCAGCTTCCCAATGTTCTATTCTCGGTTTTTGCATAAACTGAGACAGCGTATGCACCGAGTATGTAAGATCAGGTCTAGTCACTGCCAAATAAATCCGTCTACCAATTAGTCTTCTATATTTCTCCATATCATCAAAAAAATCTCCCTGCGCCAAAGCAAGACGATGATTAGTCTCCATTGGAAACTCAACAGGTTTAGCTTCTAATAAACCCGTTTCCATGATAATATCCAATGCATATTTCCGCTGGCATATATAAATACCCTGTTTACTACGGGATATCTCCAAGCCGAGAAAGTATTTCAATTTTCCCAAATCTTTCATCTTGAAACATTGTCCCAAGTATGATTTAAATTTATGAATCTCCACTAGATTATTCCCTGCAACAATCAAATCATCTACATAGACCAAGACATTAAGATGCATGTCTCCCTTGGTCATAGTAAAAAGAGATTAGTCTGAGTATGCTTGCCGAAAACCATATTTCTTCAATGCTGTTGATAGTTTGGCAAACCAACAACGAGGAGCCTGTCTTAAACCATATAATGATTTCTTAATTTTACACACCATATTTGTCTGACCTTTGGCAAATCCAGGTGGTATCTTCATATACACCTCTTCCTCCAAGTCTCCATGAAGAAATGCATTATGTACATCCATCTGATGTACTTCCCAATGTTTAACTGCTGCGACAGCTAAAAAAGTACGTACCGTTGTCATTTTTGCAACTAGTGCAAATGTCTCTTTGTAATCCAACCCTTCAACCTGATGATTCCCAAAGATCACCAATCGTGCTTTTAATCGTACCAACTTCCCATTTTCATCATACTTCTCTGTGTAAATCCATTTACTCCCTAGTGCTCTCTTGCCCGGCGGTAATTCTTGCAATTCCCACGTACCTTGTTCTTCCAAAGCTCGGATTTCTGCTTCCATGGCTTTCCTCCACCCTGGATGCTTCATGGCTTCTTTAAAGTTGCGCGGTTCAGACCCAGCTGTTATAGCTGCAAGATATTTCTTATGCACAACAGAAAATTTATCACAACTAACATAATATGTCAAAGGATAAGGCGTACCTGAGGATGATGATTGTGTAGAATGAGGATGAGGTAGACTATTTTCTCGAATGGTGTGCGTCACAAATCCTTTTAGTCTGCTAGAAGGGATCTTCTGACGCTTCCCTTTACCCATGTCACCCTCAACTACAACATCATTGCGAGAAGCAATATTTTCTTCATGTTGTTTCGGAACATCGTATTGTATTCTCTCACCCATACCCTCGGACTCAACTGAAACACCAGCACCTGCAGTCTCAGTAGAAGCACCAGCATCCTCGGTCTCGGCTGAAGCACCAGCGCTGTCTGTCTCAGTTGAAACTCCACCTTGAGGAGCTAATATTGCTTCTTCTCCGTTTTCATCCTCACTCCAGTACTCATCAGGACTGGACTGAACCCTCTCAGCCGATACACCTTACATATCAGTCGCAGATGAAGCGTTAAATCTCAACTGCATCATCTCAGTCGCCATCTTACTCGATACACCATCAGTCTTAAACGAAAATTGATGTTCAAAAAACTTGACATATCACCCGAAATTGTTTCGTGTCTAAATCATATAATTGCCATGCCTTTTTACCAAACGAATAACCAAGGAAGACACACCTTCTTCCTCTACTCGCAAACTTATCCCCTTTACTACTTTGATCATGCACATAGCACAGGCATCCGAATACCTTAAACTGATGATATGGAGGTTTTTTTCCAAACAAAAGTTCATATGGGGTTTTATGATCTAAAATAGGTGTAGGCGTACGATTGATTAAATACGCAGCCGTCAATGCGCATTCCCCCCAAAACCTTGTTGGAAAATTGGCTTGAAATCTCAAATCCCTTGCCACATTCATTATATGTTGATGTTTTCTCTCAACTCTTCCATTCTGTTGTGGTGTACCTACACATGATGTCTCAAACACTATCCCATTAGTTCGAAAGTATCCATGCAATATATTGAACTCAGTTCCATTATCACTTCTAACAATTTTGATTTCTTTATTAAACTGACGCTTCACAAGAGCAATGAAGTTAAGAAATGTCTGTTCAACTTCAGTTTTGTTTCGAAGCAAATAAATCCACACACCTCTTGAAAAATCATCTACTATTGTCAAAAAATAATGTGCTCCACACGATGACTGAGTCTTATACGGACCCCATAAATCTATATGAACCAACTCAAAAATACAACTGGATTTACTGAGACTACTAGCAAAACTACTCCTATGATGTTTTGCTCGTGGACAAATATCACAAGCATCATTATTCTTCTTTATTAATCTACTCACTCCTTGTAACTTCTGCAAAACTTTTTCTGAAGGATGTCCCATACGCCGATGCCATAGCTCATACATATCTCCACTAACATCCATAACTTCAACTTGAGGCACACCACAGAAAATATACAGTCCACCTTGTCTCTCAGCCACTCCAATCATCATCCTCGTCAACCGGTCCTGTATAAGACATAAACTGTTAGTACATTGGATAATACATCTTTTCTCATCAATAAGTTGTGTAACCGAAATTAAGTTACAAGTTATCTGAGGCACATAAAGCACATTCTCTAGTGTCAAACCCCCAGGAAGGATAACAGTTCCTATCTTCTCAGAAAGTGCATACTTCCCATCTGGAAGTCCAATAGTGCATGCCTTAATATATTTTATCTCTATCATGTCATCCCTTTTATATGTGACATGATTTGTAGCTCCCGTGTCTACAATCCAAACAGTTTTATTCTTCTTACCTTGGAGCTGAGGCGTGGATTTTGTTGAGTTTAAAAACTCAAGCACCTGTTGAAGCTGTGTTGCTGTGACTCCGGTCAAACCTGACGCTTCTGATGAGGGCGCTCCACCTGACTGCCTTGTGTCTGATATATTAAAGTTGTATGCTCGAATCTGGTTGCCTGCACCTTGTCCTCGACCACCTCTACCACCGGTAAAGTTAGTGCCACCACGCCCTCTACCATTGGTTCTGCCTCCTCGACCAGATCCTCTTCCGCCTCTAGGTCTGTCTCCCCACCATTCTGGGTATCCAATACGTTGAAAACACCCATCCTCTGAGTGTCCATCTATGGTACAGTACTTGCAATGCTTTTTAGGATCATACGTATTGTTGAGTTGACGTTGATCAGATTGTACTCTGAATGCCATCACATTGTCATGTACCTCCGTAGACATAGCTACTTCCCCTATACGCAGACGCTCCGAATTCACCATTGTCTGGTATGCTACATCTGTTGATGGCAACGGGTCTCTATCCAACAGTTGTTCACGCACGGAAATATACACAGAGTCTAATCCAATCAAAAAATAATGCAGAAAGTCTTCTTCTCTCAACATACTTACTTGTGATGCGATATTACAAGTGAACTTACCACACTTGCACTGAGGTACCTTCATGTATGTTACCATCTCATCCCATATCTTGTTCAATCTCCCAAAGTACTCAGCTACACCTTCTGCTTTCTTTTGTTTGCACTCACTTAACGAAGCTTTCAGCTGACAGATTCTTGTTCCGCTTACAACACAGTATCTTCTCTTCAACTGTGTCCACAACAAGTTTGCATCATCATAGTCTCCCAAGGTCGATCTAATTGATGAATCTAACGTGTTTCTAATCCATGAAACAAGCATTGACTGGACAACAATCCACTCTTCAAACTGGTCACTATCTTCAGGTTTTGTGATTGTTCCATCAACAA
The DNA here is from genome assembly GCF_003573695.1 of Papaver somniferum. NCBI lineage: Eukaryota > Viridiplantae > Streptophyta > Magnoliopsida > Ranunculales > Papaveraceae > Papaver > Papaver somniferum. The sequence goes on along the minus strand of NC_039368.1, from coordinate 6,592,827 downwards.
AACCAAACTTCCTTTTAGCTATCAATGATCGTCTTATGGCTCTAGCCCATTCATCATAGTTAGTCCCCTTTAAAACAATCGGCGTGATGATGATACCTGGACCATCACTCGATCCTAAATGGTAGACTGGATTCTTCTTCTGCATATCACACTCTATATTTTTCCCTTTGGATGACTCTGTTTCACCATCCGTTGTTTTTTTTTTTCTTTTTTTTTTTTTGGTTCTTAACCGGCTCGTGATGCCATGTTAAGTTTTGGTAATTCTCTGTCTTTTCATTCATTCATCACGTCTTTACTTATACAAGACCAAACTTGGGTTACAAGACACAAACCCTAGACCTACCGACTTGAGACCGATTACTTGGGTCTCAAGTTTGCTACTTACGTAAACAGACCATCTACATGAACTATCCAAGTTGGTCTCAGAATCCAGACCGAATACGTAGGGCTCAAGACACAATCTTGAGTCCAAACACTACGTATCTCCTAATAGAACTCTATATGTAAAAGAGGATTGTATCCGTCAGTGCCTTAGTTGCTCAATAAGAAGCTTACATGTGTACTTATCTAAGGTCGCTAGGAGAAATATCTCGTACCAAAGATGGGAAAAACTCAACTACCAAATATAGAAAAAAATAGGGTTTGATTATGACAAAGTTGCTGTTTTTCTTTGGATGACAATCACCACTCGAGATAATATCTTAGAAAACGATGATGACTAATTATCAAAATCCATAATTTGAGAAAAAACATATTCACTGGCTAAAAAGCAAAAGACCAATGAAAAAAAAGGAAAACTGATCAATGATAATAAGACCCACCAAGTGTACGTACTAGGTACCCACAAGCACACGATAAAAGTATGCTAGACAATGACACTGATATTATATTTTTGGTTAATTACCTCACGGGAGGGTTGATTTTTAACCGTGAAAAGGAACGACAACTAGCCGATCAAAAAAAAAACGGAACGACAACTAATGGTCAGCCGATGGAAGGTTTAGTCTTGTAACTCTTGTTCTCCACGTGAACTTTCTTGGCTGATTATGGTTTCACATACCCAAAAGGTTTTTAAAGTCCAAAACAAACAGAAAACATCTTTACTTTTTTGTTCGATAAAGAAATATAGAATACAACTCGATAAAAAAAGATCAAATCAATAAAGAAAAGAAAAACTCTTAAGGTGATTTGAAGCAGAGGGGCTTTTCCAATTAACCGTCAGACTGAAACATTTTCAAAATCCTTAAAGACTAAATAAGAATTAGATTAAGTGGCAGGTAGTTTAACTATTAGAGAATATATTATACTGCTTTACTTATTTTTATTAAGGAAAATATCTCCTGTAGCATCTTGGATTTGATGATAACTTCCTTAGTGATTTTTATTCACCAGGATTCTTATTATATAAAACAATAGTATCCCTTTTGGGAATACAAAAGTTATGGCGGAGATAATCTCCTCATTACAATAATTATGACAAGAGATATTCTCCTTAATAAAAATAAGTAAAGCAGTATAATATATTCTCTAATACATCCCCTTAGTCTGAGCGGGAGAGGAGCAAACGCTAATACTAGAACGAAAACGAACAAATAACTCTCGTGGAAGACCCTTGGTGAAGATGTCAGCATACTGGTTTTCAGACGGGACGTGCAAGACATGAATATCACCAATACGAACGCGTTCACGAACAAAGTGTATGTCAATCTCCACATGTTTAGTGCGCTGATGTTGAACAGGATCTCCAGACATATATATCGCACTTACATTATCACAATACACGATCGTAGCACGTCGTAAAGGTAGATGGAGCTCTAGAAGAAGGTTGCGAATCCATGTTGTTTCAGCTACAGCGTTTGCTACCCCCCGGTATTCTGCTCCAGCACTGGATCGAGAAACTGTTGCTTGACGTTTTGATGACCAAGAGATGAGGTTGTCTCCAAGAAATACACAAAAGCCAGAAGTCGAGCGACGTGAATCAGGACAACCAGCCCAATCAGCATCAGAGTATGTTGTTAAGCCAGAGATAGCGGAGACCGAGAGAAATAATCTGTGATCAATTGTGCCCTGAAGATAGCGAATAATCCTCTTAAGGGCCTGCATGAGAGGCTCTCGAGGATCATGCATGAATAAACATACCTACTGGACTGCATAGGATATATCTATCCGTGGGAAAGTGAGGTACTGCAAAGCACCGGCTAGGCTTCTATACAAAGTGGGGTCCGTGAGTGCAGGGCCAGAGGTAGCACTGAGCTTGGCATTGGTGTCGACCAGAGTAGCCACTGGATTGCATTTTGTCATGGACGCACGTGCAATGATGTCCTGAGCATATAACGACTGAGACAAAAATAGCCCTGAGGATGAACGAGTAACAATAATACCCAAAAAATGATGTAACGGGCCAAGGTCAGACATAGCAAATTCCCTTTTCATCAAATCAATGAAGAGGCATAGGAGAGCATCAGTAGAGGCAGTTAAAATAATATTATCAACATAAAATAATAGGTATGCCGTCTCGGAACCTGATTGATAAACGAAGAGGGAGGGATCACATACACTAGCACGAAAACCACAATTAGTGATAAATTTGGCAAACCTCTGAAACCACGCTCGTGGAGCCTGCTTAAGACCATAGAGAGACCTACGTAGTCGACATACGTAATCAGGGTGATCAGGATCAACAAACCCCGGAGGCTGATGCATATATACTGTATCGGTCAAGTCACCATGAAGAAACGCATTCTTGACATTTAGCTGATGTATGGGACAAGAACGCAAAGTAGCAATAGTAAGAACGATACGAATAGTAGCTGGTTTTACAACCGGACTAAACGTTTCAAAACAGTCAACCCCAACCTGCTGAGATTTACCATTAGCAACTAGACGAGCCTTGTATCGCTGCAAGGAGCCATCAGCATGATATTTGTGACGAAAGAGCCACATGGAACGAATAACATGAGCATCACGTGGTCGTGGTACCAGTTCCCAAGTATTAGTTTTCAACATAGCATTGTACTCATCTTTCATGGCAGCATTCCAGTTTATGTCTCTAAGAGCATACAAGTGAGAACGAGGGAGAGGAGAGATATGAAGAAGGGTTTGGACATGAAGATTAAGGCGATGGACAGGGCGGAAGATGCCACGGGAGGCGCGAGTGGTGGGGCGAGAAGGAGCTGTAGGAACAGTAGTGATTGGAGGTATGCAAGAAGGTGTAGGGACAGTGGTTGCTGTAGGGGAAGAAGTGGTTGGTGGGGATGAGGGGTTAACGTCAGTAGGCTGTACGCAATGATTGGATGGTGCAGAAATGGTTGGAGTGGGATCTGACGCAGTGGGAAAAGAAGAAGAAAAAGAGGTGAGGGGAGCTGCTGACTCAGTGGGGTATGAAGGTGGGAGTGGAAACTAACATTGGGGAGTGGGAGTGGGAACTGACGTATTGGGGGAAGAAGAAATGGTGATGGGGCCTGCTGACTTAGTGGGGACGGAAGTGGCAGGAGGGAATAAAGACGTTTGGATGGGAGGAGTAGATAATGTGTTGCGACGATGAGGTGGGATGTAGATGTCAGGTGGAGTAGGCTGAATAGGAGATGATTGGTGTACAGTAGGAGCAGTACTAGAGGATGGGTAAGAGAAGTGATTATTGTGGGAGGAGTTAAAAAAAGAAGGAGACACATCGTCGTCATCAGGGGGTTGTTTTGAGGAGGGTTAGAAAATGGTAAAACACTCTCGTCAAATGTCACATGACGATTATTTTGTGTGTGGTGAGATCTAAGCAGCGGTATCCACGGTGGTTAGGAGGAAAACCAAGAACGATACACCTAGTGGAACGAGGGGCGAGTTTGTGGGGAGTTGTGGAGGAGAGATTTGGATAGCAAAGGCAACCGAATGTACAAAGATGATCATACGTTGGTTGGCGTTGATAAAGAATAGACACAGGTTATTGATTATGAAGGACTTTGGTGGGTAGAATATTATGGAGATAGACAGCCATATGAAGAGAATAAACCCAATATTTAGGGGGAACGGAAGCGTGAGACATAAGAGTGCGAGTGATGTCGTTGAAACGACGAATCATGCGTTCAGCCTTGCCATTTTGGGAGGAAGTTTGGGGGCAAGAGAAACGAAAAACAAGACCATTGTTACGAGCAAAAGTATGGAAGGAAGAATTGTCAAATTCGCGGCCCCTGCCGCATTGAAAACATTTAATTTGACGTTCAAATTGAGTTTGAACAAATGAACGAAATTCCAAGAACTTTTCATAAACTTGGGATTTAAACTTTAGTGGATAAACCCAAAGATAGTTGGTAAAATCATCCAGTAATATAAGATAATAACGGAAACCGGTCTCTATGTGTAAAAGAGAGGTCCATAAATCACTGTGAATGATATCAAATGGTGCAAAAGTAATGGAATTTGATTCATAAAATGGTAATCTAACATGTTTACTAACTTGACATGAATGACAAAGTTTATAATGTTGATTCTTATTACAATGAATAGAATTATTTGTACGAAGAACATCTAAAACAGCCTTGCCGGGATGACCAAGGCGCCTATGCCAAATATCTGGCGAAAAGACAGCAAGAGAAATGGGAGAAGACTGGGATGATATTTGTGGTGGCACGACAGAGTTGGTGATCGGGTAGAGCTCCCCGGAACTATTACATCGAAGGATAATTTTCCTCGAACTCAGATCTTTCACAGAAAAACCAGAAGGATCAAACTCAACAGACACACGATTATCAGTGGTGAACTTACGAACAGAAACTAAGTTTTTGATAATATCGGGAACAACAAGGGTATTTTTGAGTTGAAGAGTACGAGAGGGAAGGGTTATGAACTTGGTACCACTGGCAGTAACTGGAATACTATTGCCATTGCCAACTAAGATAGATCGTACATTGTTAGAATTTAAAACGTTGTGTAGATTACCTGGATCAGCAGTGAGGTGCGACGTAGCACCGGTATCCATGTAGAAAGCATCATCGGGTTGTTGTAGATGCATAGAACTATATGCCTCAGCAATGTCTGTGAGCTTTAGTTGTTCCATCGCCATTGATTTTTAATGATTTAGAGAAAATAGGATCATAGGGGGCTGATACCATCTTGGATTTGATGATAACTTTCTTAGTGATTTCTATTCACCAGTATTCTTATTATATAAAACAATAATATCCCTTTTGGGAATACAAAAGTTATGGCGGAGCTTATCTCCTCATTACAATAATTATGACAGGAGATATTCTCCTTAATAAAAATAAGTAAAGCAGTATAATATATTCTCTAATATTAACCTTTTCTGACATAAAACATCTACTAACTGTCATTTGCTAATAAAGGAGAAGCAGATATTGTTGATGGCTTGATGCTTGTGTTGTGTTCATAACAGCATTGAGTGGTCTAGTATTGGAAAAAAATCGTGACCACTTCATTTATTTGTATGTATTTTGGTATGTATTTCTCTGTTTTAGCTATGTAGTTATGCATGCATGTCTAATTGTCTATCTTTTTACGGTAAAAGCATTATTTGCCTCGTAAGGAAAAGTAACGTCAACATCAAAAACAACGTTAACCTCGCAAACAAATTTGGTTCACAAGAAGTTATGGGAGTCGTGGAGCTTGGATCATCACTCACTAATACTAATATCTAGTGAAGACAAACAAAAGAAATGTAAAAACATAGAAGTTAAGTCAATTCATCAGCGACGTAATATTTGTAAGTGTTCTAGATGGGTGACCTACATGGTGGCAAGCCGGAAAAACTGGAAAATTTCCTACAATAACGATGAATAGGAATAATCCAATAAAACCTTCACTGAGTCCATGACCAACAAGATGCTAGACTAACCACCGGTTCAGTTCCGCGGTTTCCTGACCCATGTAGTGGGTGTGATCCCTTCCCAACCGGTTATAGTAAGTTTCTTTTTTGACATAGGTTCCACCCGCTTTGTGAGTTGGGATAAATTAATAATGCCACCGTCACTCTGGTATTTCCGCTCCACAAATGTCATTAGTCCAAAGTAACCTTTTAGCAGTAGCATTCCTTCATCATGCTGGCAACTAGTGACGGCATATTAAATAAAATCATCCAGAGGCAACCCTAGAAAGCAACCCTGCCGTAGTGGATCGAGGAGCATCCCTTCCGCCATGCTAGTAATATGTGACGGCATATTAAACAACCTCATCCATGTCTAGTAGTGAATTTAGTAGCATCCCTTCCGCCGTGCTGGCAATATATGACGGGCGTGTTAATAAACAAATCATTTTCATCCTAAAACTATCTAGCTAGCTAGATATTTGCATCACAGTGAAACCTAAAAAGATGCACAATAAACTTGGGATTTTATTTCGAAATTGAGCTAACAGAGTATCTTGAGACAAGATCCAACAATTGGTCTGAACACTCTGAACCCAGATTAAATATCTCCATGGTGTCAAATGCATTATCACTCTGATGATGGGACCTGCTTTTTTTTCTGTTGAATTCTGTATAATCGCAGAAAAATTAATTATTGCTGGGCCAATTTTGGCGAAGGAAATAGTGAACAAGGAAAAAGGAGGAGATACTATACAAAAAAAATTCTCACAAAAGTCTATTCTTCCTGATAACGATTGATGAACAAATATCACTACGAAGATCATAATATCTTTCTCCATAGCTAGCCAAATGAATCAAAAACGAAATTCTACAAATTAAAAAATAAGAAGAAAAATAAAATTCTATTTAATCCCATCCACAAGAAAATGATTATGTGAATTAATAATCACTCCATAAACTGCTGTCCACGTTGCTCTCCACTTCGTCGTCGTAATAGTAACCCTCTACAGGTGGATCAAGTAGCATCCCTTCTGCCATGCTGGCAATTAGTGCTGGCATATTATACAACGCTTCTTCATCGAAAAACGTTGCCAAAACTTTTTCGGCTACTTCAACCGTCTCTTCCGGTGATTTAGATGTAACTGACTTAAATGATTTCTTTCTAATTGAAGAAGGTTTAGTACAACTAGGGAATGGAAATGCACGAACGACTTCAGCAGCAGCGATTTGAATGTCTTTAGCAGATGATGACTTAGGGCGAGGTAACAACCACAATGAATCTTCAAAATTTAACGGAGCTGATTTTCCTCGTAGAGCTATTGCAGCAACATCATAAGCTCTGGCTGCAATTTCTGCACTAGAATGAGTTCCAAGCCAAATTCTTGATTTACTGTTTGGTTCTCTAACTTCACAAACCCATTTATCATTTTTCCTTGCTCTTACTCCTCTGTAAATTGGATGTCTAGTTTCTTTAAACTTCTTTCTTCCGGATGTTTTCTTATGGGATGATACTAATTGCCGTGTAGACGATGAAGATGATGAAGTCTCATTTGATTCTGAGCTACAATTTTGGTCTGTACTTGAGGATGACTGCGAAGATGATGAAACTGAATACTCGTTATAGTATTGCTCAAAATTCATATTTAAGATGATGAAACTTAAAAGTGGCGGTTAAATGAGTTGAGTTTAAGTTGGAAGGTAGAGAAAGGAATGGGAAGAGTTGAGTTTGAAAGAAAAGATGGAATTTCATGGGTTTTTATAGATTTTCGTGAGAATAGGCCAAAGCTGGGTCACTAGAAAAATACACGTTAAGAAATGGACGTGGATGACAAATATCTCAACTACCAAGATGCTGCTAGCTCACTGTATTTTCTTTAGATACAACAACTACCAAAAACGTCAACAAAACAGCATGAAATATCTCAACAAAACAGCAGAAATATCTTACAAACTGATGATGACTTCTTTTGTCTATTCAAAACTATTATATTGGGACTACATATTCATTGGCTTAAAAGCAAAAGACCAATGAAATAAAAAAAAACAGATGAATAATGGCGGACCCATAAGCGTACGCACGAGGAAAGGGTACCCACAAGCACAAGGCAAAAGTAGGCCTGACGGAGACACTGATATTATATTTTTGGTGAATTTCTCTTTCACTATACATTTTTAGCCGTAAAAACTAGCTCCCGTTGGATTACTAAACAAACCTTAGGCTACACCAAGATATTTGGAAACAGGGTGACGACTAATGGCTAAAAAATCGCCATCCAATCATATACTCCCCCGGTCTCAAAGGATGCAAAATTTTTCACACCAACAAGTCTATTATTTTGAAACGAAGCACCATTTATGCCGATGGAAAAAGATTTTGGTTTTTGAACTCCTCATGAACTCTTAGGCACGTCATGGATATCTCATATACATGAACAAGCAGTTTTTAAAATCAAAACAAACATAAAACATCAATTTTACAGTTGTTGATGACAGTCGAGGGTGGTCTGGTACCGGACAATTCCCAAGCACTTCATCTTTTTATGTTTTTGTCATCAATGAAAATTTTAATGTTGGCGAGTTTGAGCTCAGTCATTGATATCATCGTCTAATAACTTTGTCACTATATTACAGTGATATTACTACATATGGTTGTACATGGTCATATCTTTTCACGGTAAAGCCATTTTTTGCCTCAAAAGGAAAAGCAACATCAACATCAAAAGAGATTTAAACTCGCTAACAATTTGAGACCACAAGTCCTTAATACTATATACGGGAAGTGAGGAGATGGGATCCTCACTCAAATAATATCTATTGAACACAAACTAAAAAGAAATAAAGAAGGTAAAACTTTAGTCAATTCATAAAAAGAAGGGAATATTCAAATATAAAAACAGAAGCGAGAAGAGATCAACAAAAATATCTATAAAACATGACCAATTATGCATAATGATGGCAAAGATAGGTATGGAGATTTATATTTTTGTGCATAACAAGAATGGACTACTATAAAAGTTGTATTCCAATAAAGCCTTGTCTAATTCCTGTCGTCCCAAAAGAAACCTCCTTGTAATGAATCAAGTAGCATCCCTTTTGCCACCCGGCAACAATTGACCAACATATTATATTAACAAGGCTTTTTTTATCCAAACATTACTTTCCAAAAAAAGCAACTTTTCGTTGTGTACCAGTAGCATCCTTTGCCATGCTGGCAATTAGAAGACGGCATATTTAATTTCATATTTTATTTTATCCGAAAACCAGATATTTTTCAAAATAAGATTGTGGATCAGAAAACTTCACATTTTCATGCTTGTGGTGGCCCTAATGAAGAATGACTCTTTTTTCTTTTGTTAAATTATTTTAAAAGTGCTTGACAAATTTGGAAAATAAAGTGATGTATAATTAAGTAACTTATTGATTAATGATGAGCCAATTTTGGCAAAGGACTATTAAACAAGGAAAACTGAGAGGAGATACTACTAAAAATAAAATATCTCCCAAGAATCTAATTTCCTGATGATGATTGATGAACAGTCACTTGGAGATTATAATATCTTTCTCCATAGCTGGCCAAAAGAATCAAAAATGAATAAATGAATAAGAAAAATAAATGGTAGGACGATTATATATAAAATAAAACTCTATTTAATCCCATCCACAAGAAATTATCACTATGAATTAGTAGTCGCTCCATAAACTGCTGTCCACGTTGCTCTCCATGTCTTCGTAATAGTACCCCTCTTGTGGTGGATCAAGCAACATCCCTTCTGCCATGCTGGCAATCAGAGCTGGCATGTAATACAACGCTTCTTCATCGAAAAACGTCGCTGAAACTTCTTCTGCTATTTCAACCGTCTGTTTGGTTGATTTAGATGTAAAGGATTTAAATGTTTTTTTTGCAACGGAAGAAGGTTTCTTAGAATTAGGGAATGGAAATGCACGGACGGCTTCGGCAGCAGCCAATTGAATATCTTTAGCAGATGATGACTTTGCGCGAGGTAACAACCACAATGAATCTTCGAAATTTAACGTAGCCGATTCTCCTCGCAGAGCTATTGCAGCAACATCATGAGCTCTGGCAGCAATTTCAGCGCTCGAATGGGTTCCAAGCCAAATTCTTGATTTGCTGTTTGGTTCTCTAACTTCGCAGACCCATTTATCATTTTTCCTTGCTCTAACTCCCCTGTAAACTGGATGTCTAGTTTCTTTAAATATTTTTCTTCCTGATGTTTTCTTATGTGACACCAATTTCAACAGTGAAGGCGACGACGCTGATGATGATGATGTATAATCTGATTCTGAGCTAAAAATATCTGTACTGTATGACGAGGATGAAGGCGATGAAAAGGAATACTCGTAAGAGTCCTCAAAATTCATAGCAGTAAAAGAGTGTTTGTTTGAAAGAGATTGAAGAAGTTTTAGAGTAGACTGTGTTCAGTTCAGTTGGAAGTTGGAGAAGAAGAGATGGTTGAGTTTGAAAGAAGATTGTTTGGTATTTATAGATTTGGGGATAAAAAAGGAAAGTGCCGAGTCCAACGAAAAGCACACGGTAAGAATACAGGTGTGTAAGACACTGAGTGGGTGAGTCATGAGTGTGCCAAATAGTGAGTTATCTTAGTTAGAGGTTTACATCCCATGAAATTTGACACGTTTGATTCGGGAATATGTTGTGTCATCAAAAATGTCCAATAGATATTTGAAGAAAGATGTTGTGTGTCAGCTTAAAAAACAAAAGTTCAATATCTTATTTTCCTAGTGTATATTTGTTTGGTATTTTATAAAAATAGGAAAATGTAGCTTATCTTTATAGTGGCTTGACTAGTCACTAGAGTCTAGTAATGGAACCATAGTGCTGTAATTCGTAATTGCTAAAGTCTGTCCAAAGGGAATACTTATACAGAGATTTTACATTGACAATAAACAGTGAAAAATCCCATCGAGAAAATTAAATGTGGGATTGCGGGTTAGCATTTGGATTTGGAATGTGCAAAGCAGATTTTTTTTTTCTTTTCTTCTTTCTGTTGGATGGTTTTTCTCTGAGATATTTTTTCAGGTGGCGGAATTATTTTCAGTATTTATATGGGCCTAAATTGTATCACAGTATAATAATCACTCCATAAATGCCAATTAATCTCATTATAGGTTTTGTTTCTTAGAGCAAATTTTATGATGGAAGTCAAGCCATTTGAAACTCGGAAAGAGTGTAGATGTCAAGCGTAAGAAAAAGTTTCATGATAGAAAAGTTACATCATCTAAGTTCCTTGACACTTCAACACATGGATCACAAATTTGACGATCAGAAACTGAAAATCCAATTTAGAAACAAAGTCAAACTTTTTTGGAGTTTGGAATAGCTTGGGTTCCACCATCGGACTTGCTATAATGGCTTCTAAGTAGGGATCAACCACAGGTCCCAAGTTTCTATAATAATAATTTACATTACCTCAAAGTGGGTGCAATGACCCGTCCCTCCACTGATATTATCCTCACTTAGCCACTGCGGTCATCCTGTATCGTGGGGTTTCAACGGGCACCACTTGTGTTAAGGCGCTGCTAGATTGATCCTAGTAGGCGTTGTGATATGTCAAGCACTCCTAGGTTGATGTTTAGGTGTCAAAACTCACCCCTTAAATTGCTTACAAAAGATAACTAAAATTGCAGGGGATATCAAATACACCCAACTTTTTCGTTGGACAACCTATATAGACAAAACTCAATACAATAACAAGTAGACCATTTGAATGATCCTTGAAAATATGTATACATCATTTATATCTCAACCTCTACTCAATCAGTATGTATATAGACTTAGAGTCTGTGAACCTGATTGTTAAGAAAAGTACGTGGACGATCTCACAAATGAATATCCAAGATCAGTCTAGTCGTATCCAAATAACCAAATCAGAATTATGCCTAGTGATTAAACTTGTTATCTATCTTTCAAGATACGAATTCAACAAGAAACAAGTCTCGTAATCGATTAATATTAAACAAACGTATCTACTTAGATTAAATACGTACAAACCTGTGTAAATCAAAATATAAAGATAAACAATATAATGCGGAAAAGGAAAAACACAAAACACCAAAAATTTTGTTAACGAGGAAACCGCAATAGTAGATAAACCCCGGGACCTCGTCCAGATTGAACACCACATTTTTTTAAGCCGATACAGACACTAGCCTACTATCACACTTCGGACTAGAATGTAGTTGAGACCGAATCCACCCTCCAAGCGATTTAGTTACAGTCGTACTCCTTACGTCTCTTGAACCTTGTGAGGTTCTACGCACCTGATTCCCTTAGCTGACGTCCTTTACATCCTAAGAGTTGCTTCAGCCGAAGCTAATACTTTTGATACCAATCTGCCTCTAACATATAAGCCTATTTGATTTTCATTTAGATCAAAGATCGGGGTGATAGACAAAGCTAGCAAGCCTCACAAATCCGAAACTTATGACTCCCGAAAATTAGCCTAGATTTTTAACCACCTCTCAAGAACAATCTTCGAAAGATCAACTAAGATCAGTCTTTAGATATCTATCTTGAGGAATCACAAAGTTTGAAATGAAGAGAACTTTATGATTATTATCTATCTTTCCTGAAAGAGATTACGAAAACCTCGATAACAAAAAAGCAAGATCGGGATTCACAAATTATAAAGGTAAAGATAGTTGGACATGGCTTCACGAATGCCCAAAGCGAAGTCTTTTAGTCGTAGATCTAATAATATTCCACAGAGGGAACTTATGTCAATAGAGGATGACTCTAGAATCAACTAGGACACAAAATGTCAGGCATTGATTTTCCCATTTGAAAGAGGATCTCTAATTATAGTTTTCAAAGACGAGGGTTAGCTTAGAATTCAAGCTAAGATAACTTGAGGATCAAGTAAACACTTTATGTCTTTAAAATACAGTAGAAAAGTATACACATAGGTTCGGTTACTGAACCGTGTGTAATGATTGTTCAGTTTGGCAAGTTAGCCAAAAAACTGAAAGTTATTTGATTTTCATGTAAACACCTAAGAAATTAATCATGATACATACACATAAGTGTTTAAGTGATCAATAAAGTATTAAAACTATTTACGAGAGTTTTAGGAATGCTAAACTTATTAAAATAATAAGTCTTTAAGCATCTGCTAAACATCGCCGGGACAGTTGGTACAACGGTTCACCAACCGTAGGGCTTGTTCACAAGTCAGGGTGCTACAGTTCGTGAACCGGTTTCGTCAACCTACTAGAGTACGAAACTCAGTTGACCGCAGTTCGTGAACTGGGTTTGCCAACTTCTAGCCTATTTATCCAACATAAAATTCATTTCACCATGGTACTCCAACCAGGATCATGAACTATATCCAACTGAACTTGCGGTATTCGAACTGGTTTTCCAACCTTCCCGTATTTCTGCAACTCAGATAGCTATGGTTTCCGAACTGGTTCGCCAACCTACCCTAAGTAGAAATATTAGTAAGTTCATATTTCTCTCTTATGATGTTTGAATCATTTCCAAGTGACACAATCATTTACATGGGAAATTTTCAGTTGATCCACAAATTAATTCATAAAATTAATATTATTAAGGACTGTTGAACATCTTATTTGCTAATTAATCATATTTCGAGATTTTTCACAAGACAAGCTTGACTCGAAACTTCTTCATTGTAAATCTAGTGAAGTCATACGACAGAGTATAAATATATAGATTGATGGCATAGTGAGTAAAATAGAATGGTAAAGTCTTTACATACCTGATACAAAAGTTCTCTAAATGTCTTCATTGATCTTCAGTCTTCAAGGGTGATCTCTGATACTCAACTACAATTCTAACCTAGTCAGAGACTTGACTTAATAGACTAGAAATCAAGATATAGTTTTGATTACCTAACACTGAAAACAATCTTGAGATAACAAAACTTGTGGATTCACTAGAAAATACACGCCAACAAATAGACGTGGAACACACTGAGTGGTATATCTAAAAAGGTTTTATATCCAATTAGTTTTCAAACGTTTTTCTTAGATAAGAGCAGTTCCTATGGACTCGACAAACATATAATTTGTTCATTTTTCTCCCACTATGGGCTCAACAAACATGATAAACGGATGGGAAAACCAACAAATTTGAAGGTTTGTTGAGTACGACAGTAAACTAAACGCGCGCTTGACGAAAAACCGAGCGGCGGCACCAACCACACTGGCGTGTGATCCATAACCGCTAGCGTGTGATCCAAAACCGCCAGTTTTCCCTTCAAACGTCAGCGTCTAAAGTGAATCCACCAGCGTGTGATCCAAAACCACCAACGGCTAAATCTGGATGGCTGAAAAATCTTTAATTTCATCCAGCGGCTATAATTTTAAATTCTATAAATACTCCTCATTTCAACTCTAAATTCACACGTTCTATACAATATAAATATTTTCACTCACAAATCATCTACGAAAATGCCTCCCAGAGTTCGTGGTAATCGATTTACTCAAAAAGAGGATTTAGTTATTTGTAGAGACTTTGTTTTTCACACACAAGATGTTGTCCATAGGATTGTAGCCGAGTCGACGATGTGTTTCTGGGAGAAAGTTTATAGAATGTTCACCGTTGAAATAAGGAACATTTATGGGCGTGATTCTAGCGGATTGTCGCATCATTTTAGTGTTATTAGTTGTCATGTATCGGAATTCGTAGTTGTACTAGTACACAATCACAAAAATAAAATCGACGGTGAAGCTGTAAATGAAGTGAAACCAAAAACACTACCGGTGTGGGCATTATCTCACGGCGGGCGTCCTTTCGACTTCCAATCTTGTTTCAGCATTCTTAGGGGGCTCAACAGATTCGATCCATACATCGTCCTACGAATTCCACCACCCGACGAGAATTTACGCTGATGTAGTAGATGTTTTAATCTAACGTATTTCCTTTATCGATGATGCAAATATTTAATCCAAGAAATGTTTAAATTAGTTCTGATATTTATGGTGCAAATACAAAGACATCCACATGTTTGGTTTAGATAATCATAATAACACAAAATAAACACCAAACTAAATAACATAATACCATAGTGCATAGATTTGTCTTTCAACTTTAATCATCCCACCCCACCAAAAAACACCTTGGATATTTCCAGAAATGCCTTCCATATGTGTCTTCTTTAGTAGAAGTGCACAAATGCATACAAGTCCTGCAACCGGGCTTTGAGCATCAACTAATTCTCTGTGGACAATGTTTGTATTCGTGATCTCCATCTCGACAATGCTTGCAGTGTAATAAATTCTTCTTAAATTTGGATTTAAGCTTGAAGTTTTTGCAGAGTGTTTCAAACTTTTCTTCTTCTTATTTAATCTTCATAGCATCATCTAACTTATGTGGTTCCTCTGTACATTTGGGATATTGACATCGCAAATACCTGAGCTTTTCCGTTTGTGATTCAATCGCCATTATGATGCGTGAACAACCTTCCCGCGGACACTTTGAATACATCCAATGTTATTGACTGTGGTTATCCATGAAACATAATGCACAAACCTCTTTTGCTTTCGACACATAATATTTTCTTCGTTTTGCTTTTAGAAAACATGGTGGACGTTGTTGGCTAAGAAAGAAATATGCTGGTTTGGTTGAGAATCAAACCTAGTGTTGTATTTATAATAAAATAAATAAATAGTAGTTGGTAATTCAAACGGGCGGTCATGGTAAAGCCGCGCGGTTTTACTTTGACCGCCAACGACTAAATTTCCAATAACTCGATTTTCTTTCTCACCCTGTAAATTTCATTCTTCCCATATCCAAATTCACATCTTCTTCTTTATTTCTAAAACTCTTAATCTTTATCACTCTGCAGAAATGTCAACTACAAATCGTGGTCCCAAGTTTACTGAAGAAGAGGATAGAACTATATGCAAAGCATATTTTTTCCATAGGGTAATCGTTGGTATACGCTATCAAGACAGTTCTTTCTGAGAAAACATTTTTACAATATTCATCTCACTGACGGGGAAACCTGGAAACCGAGATGGTAGTCTATTGTATGCTCATTTTCAATCTATTAGGCTTGCATGTAGTCAAGCCATTTCTTTTTCTATTATTGGAAATTGATTGAAAAAAGTTCATCGGTGTAACTAAAGATGAAGTGATCCAAAAAACTCTTGATAATTAGAAGGAAGCTCACAGTAAACCTTTTCTTTACGAAGCGTGTTTCAATATTCTTAAAGATGGTCCATATCAAGCACATCTTTACTGCACTCGAATGCGTCTCCCGTTCTTTACAATGGAATAAGATGTTACTCTTGTTCGATGTTGGTTACATCGTATGATGAGACCAATGAACAATGATTATTTATGGGAAAGAGTATTGGAACATCTTGGGATGTCGCGGAACGAAACCATAAGAAACAGTAAGATCCTAGAACTAAGATTTTCATTCATCGCTAATGATTTCAAACATTATACAGAAGTTTTGTGCATGGTTCACCATAGCAATTCTGGATTATCCAACGAACAACTGGTGAGTATCTTACCTTTGTCCTCACTGATCAACTGCAAAATAAATATCTTAACTTGTTGTTTATCTGGTTAAAGAAAACCATCGCTCAGATCAAGTTTACTGAAGAAACCGGAAGAGAGTTTAAGCATTTTGAATGTTATGAACTCTATAGAGATAATGTCGCTGGATTTGATGTAGTTTGATGTTATTGTTGTCATTAATTAAAATGTAATTTGATGTTATATGCAAGTTTAAAATGTAATAAATATCGCTTAATCTGAAGTGGAAATCTATTTTAAAATCTAAATATTTTCATTTATTGATATCAATACCAATCCATAATACAAAACAGAAGAGGTTTTTGATCTTTGACAGTCGGATAACATTTTGAGAGACAAACGTTGCATCCGACCATCCCAGTCTCATCTTAGCGAAAGACATCTGACGGATACAAGAGTTGTAACCTATAATCATTATGAATATACATTAATTGGGTTTTGTCATAATTATCATTATGAATATACATTAATTGAGTTTTGTCATAATTATTATTATGAATATACATTAATTGGGTTTTGTCATTATTAGGATCATAAACAAAAATTAAATTCAATTAAACAAAAATGATTAAGACTTTTGGCTTTAATTATGTCATTATTATATTTTTTTTCATTGTATTCTCCATCTACAAATAAATAAATAACCAAATATTTTCTCAAAATTAACAATAGAAAATTTCAATTAAATCCACAAAATTAAATGAAAAACTAAGTTATTTTCCGGCCACTGAAGGATTGTGCATAAAAATCCAATTATAGAGAAAATCCATGATAACGAGTTTTTTTTTTTTTGTTAAATCATGCATCAAAAAGAAAAATAATTTATAAATACAAAATCCTATAGCATACCTAGAAACAAAGAAACAAATCAAAGCACAAAATTATTTGTAAATGACCTTGGTGATATGAAGACGTTTGGTACAAAGAATCACAATCAACATTTACATTCCTATGAATCAAACCCTTCAATCAATTAACATGTACAATGAATCATAGTTACATAACGAATTTTACATGTTTTCTCCTCGATCACGTACACACCACAAATATTATATATGAAATCACTAAATCGCACTTTCCAAAGAATTTAGTACATATGAGATGGAAAATCAAAGAATGGATTTAAAATCCGTTCAGTTGATCTGCATCACTTGAGAATTTGAAGGGTTTCATTAACTTATCTGAAGTGAAAACCAATAACGTAGCAGAGATCGATGAATATTTAAGAGAGATTATTAGTTTTGAGAAATTCGGTAATTTTAGGAGACAAAAAATATATATTCGCATATATTTTGGGCTGAAATATCGTATTTATTTTAATACCTTCTCGGCAGACCAGTTTTTTTTCTAATTTTTTACATTTTTATTTTGGAACGGTAGGGAAAGCAGAAGGACATGTAATTGTATATACATGTACAGACCATCTTAATTAATCCTAAACAAACATCATAAAATATTAATACGAAATGTGTAAGATTCAACCTAGTCATATTATGAGGATATATTAAAGACCAACTATATTTTCACTAGAAGCAATAATTAAATTAGATAAACCTTTTTTTTAATCTTTTTATCGAACATTAACACCATATCTTTCCTTATTATAAGAGACCCCAAAAAAGACACATGGCGTCACCACAATTACTCTGCTTTGTGGTTAAGCCATGTCACCCTATTTTTCCATGTCATCATTGCCAACTCATCCCAAAAGATGCATATTCCAAAGGTTGCTATCCTAACCGACTCTAAATTTCCCAAGAGATACATCTTAATTCCAAATGTTGCTTTCTCATGGAAATCCTAATGGACAATAAGTTGTTTATATTCCAAATGTTACATTTCTGTTTCAGAGTCCTCCGAAGTTCAAACGACGCAACCCTATGGTTATATTTGGACACTATAATCTATAAATATGGGAGATCCGGAGAAGAAAATTAGAATGATACGACTGTCAACTCGGTGTCCATTGAGAAAGGAACTTTTCGCACAATATCTTCCAGTTGAAGTGTTACGAGTTACACTCTTCGCCGCACAATATTTTCCATTGAGAAAGAAACTCTTCACTTTGAAAACCGAACTTATTCTCGATAAATCTCTCGAAAGATGACAACAGATTTGGGCAGTGAACAATAACGTTTGTTGCAACTTCGTGATCAATTTATGAGCACTTCTGCAATCCTCTTAAAAGTTTTAACTTTTAATCCGTCCATGTTGCGTCCTATATTAAATATGGACTGCGAGAGAGGAGATATTATCCAAGAAAAGATGCAGAGTTATCCAAAAAAGATGCAAAAGTCTCTGTAGGAGACAACCATTGGAGGCAGTACCCACGGGATGATTAGAGACGTAAAATACACACCAATCTGAATTCTGAAATGGATTTGTGGCATGTTGCCATGAACGTAGATGCCTTTGGAAGACCAATAGATAGCCATGAGAAAGAGGGTGGAGGCGAAGGGAAGTAGGATGGTAAATTGCAGACTATACCTGCTTGCAAAAGAGAAAGAAACAAGTAGATGAGTGCACTCATTTCAAGCACGTTTCGCAACGACTAACCAAGTGAAAAAACAAACTTCTATGAAAATTTAGCATCAATTCAAGGATCGACAATCACAAGGCAACGCAATAGAAGATACTTATCTATTTCGAAGAACATAAACAAACATATAACTGCCATTATTTTTTTTTTCTTTTTTTTCTCGAAAATGAGATGTATATTATTAACCAAAAAAAAATAATACACAAACTGTGATCAGGACGAGAAGAAATCAAAAAAACTGGCAACTTGGAAAGAATTTACAAAGAAAAGAAGGGGAGAGAAAGAAAAGAGAAACTTTAAGGGTGTCACCTATGGAAAAAGGCGGCCGGTTCTCTGTGTGTGGCAGTGTTCCTGTAGTTGCAGGAAATCCTACAACCACACCCCTTAGATAATTTATAAAACAAACTATGAAACCATTATGAAGAACACTTAGAAGAATTTTATTAAGTTTAGAAATCAATACAAAGAAAGAAGATAAAATCCTAACTTGGGGAGAAAATAATTTTCTCTCTCCTAAAGTTCTATCTCAACTCTCCAAAAAGATCTCTCTCTCAACACAGTGGTAGTTGGTACTATATATAGGAGTTTTACATAGTGGAGGACAGCTAATAAAGCCTCTATTTTCGGATCTGGCGTGCGACGTCCTCGCACGCTTATATTGGATCTTATCGCACATGCTCTTTGAACTTAGCACGGACCTGATACTTTACTCGTGAATTCATGACGTCATTGGTTCCGTCATCTTGGATATGCTACGTGTGAAAGTAGTTCGCTCCTTTATAATGATAGCACTTCGCATGATAACTATGTGTGCGATATTTTACCCCTACATTTTGCCTCTTCTCTTAGCGATCTTTGTTCTAGAAAGAGCGATGAGAGAAATTCTTCTTAATCACCTTATCGCGTCCTTGCATAGCATTTGCCGCACCCTACCAACTTTTCGTATTCTTTTTGACCGACAAGCTTCAGGATTTTCAGCATAACCATTCACACGTTCCTATCTCTGCACCTTTTACCAACACGTCTCCTATCCCATCTGGTTTAACCGGTTACCTTTTTTCTTATTTAAACTTTGCTGGGGAGAGGAATTTTCTTTTCTTCACTCTTTTTTCTTCACAAAACTTTTTCAATTTTCGTCCCTTCTGAATCTTCATCTTCTTTGTTCCTGCTAGTGTTGGCACTCCATGGATACTTTACAAAGGTTTGTTTTATCTTTTCTACTATGTTCTCTGCAGTGTATATGGTTTGTCTTTGATATTATTTGTAATTTATCACCGCCATTGTTGTTCTGCTACTTTTCGTCATGCATCTCCATTATTGTTCTGCTAATGCTATTGATAATTCCCATACTGATACTGTTGCATCAAACCTTCCTCTGGATCTCGTTCCATCATTCCAAAACCTAATTCTTCTTCAAGGTCCAAGGAAGACAAGTCTCTCAAGAAAAAGCATTCTCATATCAAGGTAGTAAGAAAAACCTTATTTCTTTTAAACAATATTGTTGCCTCTGTTTCTTATCTGCATTGTTATTCGCAGGATGACGCGAAAGAGAAATAAAAGAAGCCTAGAAGAGGCAAGCAACCTCCTGCTATTGATACTCACATGGTTCTTCATAGTTTCAAAAATAAGCCTAGTTCCACACAAAAGGTGTCTTCTGGTGGGACTGCCCCTTTCATTCGGGTGAATACAATCGCTTCTGATCAAGCGAATATTACCACATCTTCACCATCTACTACTTCTTCTCAAGCGAACACTATCGCGTGTTCTTCATCTTCCACCTCTATAGATAATGCAGTCCAGAATCCCTCTAAGGATCTTATCTCGTTCACTTCTCTGAATCTCTCTTCCCCTTTAGGGATGATTTCCACTTCTCAAGATTTGGTTGCGTCTACTCAGGCCATCACCTTTTCTGCTCAGGAGGTCATTTCATTTATGCAAGATATGCCCATTTCTGCCTCTTCAACCATTCCCGTACCTGCAGATTATCCTACCTTCTCTTATTCGAGCACTGCCACTACTATTTCTTCCATAAGTACTGTATTGACCACTTCTCCTCTTCGCACAGATGCTTCAGCTCAAGCGAGAACTATCATGCCTGAAGCATGTGCTTCTAATGTGGTTAGCTCAAGAACAAGGCCTCTTCTTGATAGTTTCCAACTCGCACGTTCATCTTCTAATGATCCATCTCAACTTCGCCTGTGCGAGTCTCTTGTTAAGCTATTGGGCGATTCTCCTTCAGATAAATTAGCTAGGAGTGAGATATTCGCTCAACTGGATCCCTCATTTAGTGATGCTTTTGAATGTCTGGAGTCTCGGTGCCGCTTTATTCAAGCTGAAGGTTTTTCTTAATCCAGTTCTATCATTCGAGAGCTTACTCATCAGAACGCCAAGTTGAAAGCCGATCTTCGAGCTGGAGAAGTCTTAGCTGAGAAACTTCGCAGCAAGAACCAAGAGCTCAGAGGTATGCCTCTATACTTCTTGGTTATTTTATGACTTTATTACGTTTTGCTCCGTCTTTAAGTTTTATCGCATGTAGTCATTCGCATTTATTTTTTCCCCCTTTTCCCCTGCTCGTGCGAATATAAAGATATAAACCAAAAGCGAGTCATGGAAATATTTGAGTACCAATACTCTGCTGAGGATGCTTGTGCGAAGAATAAAGAGTTGCAGCATCAGTTAAATCAATTGATTAATAATCACTCGTATTTACTTGATCAAATTGATAATTTGAAAAGTGAGAATCATGTCCTTAGTACCCAGAATGACTTCCTAAATTCCCAAGTATCCAATCTTTCTGGATTGTTATATACTGCTGACTTAAGGAATAAAACTATATCAGAGGAAAATCTCACCCTTACGGAAGAAAAACAATCCTTTTCGAGTGAGAAGGAGAATTTTATTAAATAATACCTTGCTCTTAGGCGATCTTGTACCGAGTAGGAGAAATCTCATCGCGCTCTGAGGAACCAATATGACAGAGATATGAAGAAAGTGTCCTTGGAAAATAAGAAGATTATGAATAACAAGATAAAGTTGACTGTAGAAATGAATAAACTTTGCGAACAACACACTCGATTGGGAAGTTCGCACGACATCTTAAAGAAGAAAAATGCCTCTCTCGCTCAGGATGAGAAGAAAATTCGCTCCTGTCTTGAAGGCTTGATAGGTGATGACTTTGATAAACATATGGAGAATATGAAAAATAGTGGTCTCGCCTTGTCTCAGTATTTTCTTTCCCAGATGGAAGGTAGTCACATCAAGCTGACTACCTCAGTTAGTTTTTTAGCTTCCCTTGAATATTGTTTCTTTCATGTGATTTTGTTATTTCTGGGCTGATTTTGGTATTATTTGTGTTTGCAGTTTCTAAGAAATCCAACCAATTCCTTATTCAAAAGTTAAGGTTTGACTTGGCTAACGCTCACAAGAATCTTAGGAACCTTTCCTCCACACTTTCGGCTTCCCGTGACAGGGCAGAGAGAAGATGCATATACCTTAAGCACTTGATGAAGATTTACGTCAAGAACATTCAGAATGATGTCGCACGCGAATCTCATCTCAAGTCTAAAGCTTACGCAGATGAAATATGCATTGCCAACTTGCTTCCTCTAGAATAAGTGTATCCTCTTGATATTTCTGATAATGAGGCCATTCCTCAACCTGATAGTGATGAGAAAATCTCTCTTCCCGAAGATCAGCCCAAGGGGAATGAAGATGGTAATGATCTTCCTGATGCGTCGAATTATGAAGCTATTCCCTTTGTTGAAGCTCAAGTTGTTCCTCATGTTTAAGTTCCTACTAATACTTCTATTCCAAGTACCATTCCTTCCACCGAGGCTGAGGATGGTACTGAAGTTGTTGACTCGCTTGAAGAAGTGTCTAAGAATGATCCTTAGTTTTGTTTCCCTTTTGTATGTTTGGATTCCATTTTACCTGTTTTTGCTACACATTTAAAGAAGAACAAGTTTGTTTCTATGCAAAGTTATTTTCTAAGTATGCGAATAATACCTTCTTTTTGTAATTCCCATACTTTTCTCTGTTATTCGCATTTTATATAATAATTTTTTCATAACTTATTTATTGTATCTCATTTGCTTCTCTGCGAAATATCATCTAAAAAAGAAATGTCCACTTAAGAAAGAAGAGTTTATGAGAATATTAAACATGGTTTATGCGAATACAGTCCTCTTAAGAAAGAAAAGGTTTTTATGCGAATATAAACTCTTTTTTTTTAAAAATAAAATCACATGGGAGTTTACTTAAGTCTTTTGGGGTTTGATAATGAGGTCTTATTGAGCCTCCCTAGGTAGAGGTCTTAATCAGCCTCTCATGTTTATAGGACTTATCTTTGCCTCAGGATATTACTTTGGCCATGCGATAGATCCGCAAGACGTCTTTACGTTTTCGCGTATCGACCCATTGACCCTACCTTATCATCTTTCGTATTATTGCCTCTGCAGGATGTATTAATGTGTCAATACGACAAGTCTAATTACTCCCGTGAGTAAAATCCTTGTGATATTTACGTCTTTGACACAATTCAGCTCCCTAATGGAGGGTGCCGTCCTTATATTCCCTCTGATTGCCCTTTCAAGGAAGCGTACCCCTACCGGGTTACGGTGGGCTCTTCCCATCCAGTGATGCAACAATCAGTTTTTTTCGCGTCCTCTTATTCCTCAGCCGATATGGCTTATGGTTACGATACCGTACCCTAAGTGGGGTTTCTTGAGGACCGAGTGTATCATAGCCAGAACTTGCCAAGAGCGGCGAGGTACGTTCCAGACGCTCCCGACACCCTTGGCTCAGCCGTGTACCCCGGCGCCTTGATCGAGTTTCTACACTTCATGATAAAGAATTTAGTACCTTAGTATTACGACTAAGGAGTCTCCACCGGATGGGATTTTATTTCTCCCCCAATATCCATGACTCAGGTTCCAGGGTTGGTATGGCTTTCTCCCGAGCCATGCAAAACTAGGTTTTCCCCAATTATGACGCGCGTTAGGGCTTATTTATATTTCCTCTTGCAAAAGTGCGAACTAGGGTGCACGCCACAATTGGATACCTAGCCTCACTAGTTAGAGGTTTTAAATTTTGTTGCCCCCTATTGAGGTCTTATTCATGAGGTCTTATCGTTGCCTCGTTCTTCTTCTTGTATATTTTTATGGATCATCATTTTGAAGAAGGGGAAGTTTTCCTTTTTATTCATATCTTCGCACATACATTGTGAAGTTGCTTTTTATTCTTTCAAACATATCAGTTTACTAATGCCTTATGGATAATAATTTTTGAGATACATTTTATTCCATGGATGATCAAGTTTTCGCCCCGTGTTCTTTCCGTCCTTATCCATTAAGTCGTACGCTGCACTTCCCACAATTCTCTTTACTATATACGGTCCATTCCATTTCTTCTCCAGTTTTCCATCTCCTCCCTTTTGATAAGACGGTATTTCTCTCAACACCAGCTCCCCCGGTTGAAATTCCCTTTGTTTGACACGCTTGTTGTACTCTTGCCAGTCTCTTGTGATAATGTTCCATGTGTTGTAAAGCGACCTCTCTGTTTTCCTCCAAGTCATCCAATTTTGCCAGTATCAAGTCTGTATTTAAATTCTTTTCCCAAGCTTATTTCTTTGTTTTTGGTATGATGACTTCGGTTGGTAATACAACTTCTACTCCATATGTTAAACAGATTGGTGACATTCTTGTTGCTTCCCTCCGTGTTGTTCGATACACCCATAATACATTATGGATTTGCTCGCACCATCCTTTATTATGCCCCTCCAACTTCTTCTTTAGTGTATCCGAGAGCGTCTTGTTTGTTTCCTCTGCTTGTCCATTACTCTGCGGATATAATGGGGTTGATTTTCCAATCTGGATTTTGAAGGCATTTAACAGCGTTCCTATGTTCTCGCCCTCGAATTGCTTTCCGTTGTCGGACACCAGCTGCACAGGGATTCCAAATCTGCAAATGATATTCTCAAATATGAAAGTGAAGATGTCCTTATATGTATTTCCTTTAGTATTTTCATTCCTTCTTTTTGCGTCAAGCATCTGAGAGAGGGCCCGAGGAATGATCTACGATAAAGTACTCCTTCTCTTAACTCATAGTTTGTCGCACGACTTTTTAACTGGTGAGCTTCCAATATGTTCCTCGGTACTTCTCCCTTCTCCAAGTATGAATGAAGTTATGATCTCCAATCCTCTTGGTTATCATTCTTTTCTCCTTCTTCGCTTTCCACCATCATTATGTCTGCGTCTTCTTCTTTTTTGATTGATGGGACACAAAGTGTTGTAATCTTTATATATCGAGCGGTGGGATCCATCTGCATTGATGCGAGGAATGCTAAAGCATTTGCGAATCTATTGTCTTTTCTGCATATGTGTCTCCATTCTTTGTTCTTTATTTTTGCTGATAGTTCCTCTGCGAGTAGCTTATATTTCTGTAGTGATGGCTCATTCGTGTTGTATTTCCAGCATTTGGCGAATCACCAATTGTGAGTCACTAGTTATTCTGACATCATCTAATTTTAATTCTACTGCCAACCGCAACGCATGTATTACTCCTTCATACTCTGTTTCGTTATTGGTGGATGCAAATTCCAGTATGAATGAATATGCCATTCTCGCTCCTAAGGGTGAGATAATCACTATTCCTATGACATTTTCTTCTTCGTTTACAGATCCATCGACTAATATCTCCCACCTTTTTGAATTTTTCTCTCTTAACATATTTTGAGGGTTTCGTAGATCTTCATCCACCTCCATCATATCTTCTACACCCTCATCTTCCTCCAAGAGGAACTCTGCTAAGAAATCCGCAATGACTTGCGATTTTGGTGAGGATAAAATCTCATACTTTACTTCGAATTGCCCCACTTGTGCATTCCATCTTTCTATTCTTCCAGATATTTTAGAATTCTTCATTACAAATTCAATTGGAATTTTTGTAAGGACTCTGATCTTATGAGCCTGAAAGTACGTGCGAATTTTTTGAGTTGCATAAACCAGCGCGAGGATGAGCCTCTCGATCTTCGCATAATTTTTCTCTGCTGCATTGTATGTTTTGCTTATGTGATAAATGGCTTTTCTACTCCTCCATATAAGCGAAGTAATACGGCACTTAATGCATTCGGTGTTGAAGCTAAGTATAATAATAATTCCTCCCCTGGTTCAGCTTTCTGCAAAATACACACATTCATTAAATAATCCTTTATGATTTTTAGCGCCTTTTCTCATTCAATTGTCCATTCAAATTTGGCTCCCTTCTTTATAATGTTGAAGAATTGCTTATATTTATCTGAAGAACGCGAGATAAATCGTCCCAATGAAGCTAATAGTCCGTTCAACTTATGCACATCCTTCAATGTTGCTGGTGTTGGCATGTCGCGAACTGCTTGTACCTTCTCCGGATCTACCTGTATTCCTTCCTTTGATACAATATATCCTAGGAATTTTCCTGATGCCACTCCAAAGATGCATTTCGCATGATATATTTTCATCTTATATTGCCGCATTTGCTCAAATATCTCTTCCAAATGGTTTACATGATCTTCGGCCTGCTTGCTCTTTACTAGCATGTCATCCACGTACACTTCTAAGGTTTTGTGGATCCACTTTGCGAATATCTTTTCCACCATCCTTTGATATGCAGCACCTGCATTTTTTAAACCAAAAGGCATTCTGGTGTAACAGTATAATCCTCTGGGTGCGAAGAAAGTTGTGTGTTCTTGGTCCTCTTCTGCCAATGGTATTTTACGGTAGCCTTTATACCCATCCATTAGTGACAACCTTCCATTTCCTCCTGTTGCCTCTACCGTCTGTGGTATACCCGGTAATGAAAAACTGTCCTTTGGACAAGCTTTGTTCAGGTCGCTGAAATCGATCCATATCCTTATCCCATTGTTCTTTTTTGGCGCCACCCCCATGTTTGTTATCCATTCGGGATACTTGGCTGGTCGGATTATCCCTGCGTATAACATCTTCTGAAACTCAGCTTCAATTTGCGGGTGATATGTTGTTGCTATCTTCCTTATTCTTTGGTTGAATGGTCGCACGTCCTACCTGATATCTAACCCGTGACATGCGACATCAGAGTCTATACCTGGTATTTCGTCCATGTCCCATGCGAAGACATTGTTATATTTCCTCAGAAGGTTGATTTTTTTTTCTTCCTCTTCTGCTCCCATTTCGGTTCCTATCCTTATTAGTTTAGGATCCTCTTCCGTTCCTATATTTACTTCCTTAGTTGGTTCGGCTGCAACGAAGTTCGCCTTTGGTTCACCTAACGGGGATGGATGTTTGATCTCATTTGCTGGTACATTTTCTTCATCTGGAATCTCGCTCAGTATTCCCTTACCTTCTTTTGCTCGCACCATGTATACTCTGAATTATTCTTCTTCTTCAACTGATTTTCCTTTCTCCATCTATCCTTTCGCCTTTTTGCTCTTTCTTCATAGTTCTTAACATCTAATTGGTTACAGACTTTTGCTCTTTCTGTGTCGCCTCCAATTTCTCCTATTCCGCCCGGCATTGGGATACGAATTCATTGATGTAAGGTTGATGCTACGCCTTTTATACCATGCAACCATGGTCTCTCCAGGAGCATGTTGTACGGTGACTCCACATCCACTACGCACAGTGTTACCTGTATTTATATCTCTCCTAGCGACATATTTATAATTACCTCCCGCTTTGGTTTTTTTATTGATTTGTTGAAACCATGGATGTTGTATGTAGATGACATTAAGTCCATGTCGGTATATCCCATATCCTTGAATGTGCGATAAAACAAGATGTCGGCTGAGCTCCCGGTATCTATCAAAGTTCTTTCGACCGTCCATTCCTCTGAGTTTTTCGCATCTTTATCCTTCTCCACCTTTCGCGCAGGTATAGTTACTATCAATGGATCAGTTCCCCCCCATCTTCTTTGTGGTATATCGTCCGCTTCGAATATGATCTTCTGTTTTTTCCATTTGTGCAGGGGTGACATCTTTTCGACAGTTAATATCTTCCTTCCTTCATAATCACGTTTATGGATCTGCCCTGTAATCCATGCATTAAATTCCATGACATCAACACCCTATTTTGTTATCATATTACACTGTAGACGCATGTTCCTTTCTTCGCTCCGATGGTCTTTATCACTTTTGTGGATTTGTTCGTTTCATGTTGCGTACACATGTTTGTTTGCTTTGCTTTTCGCATCAATTTGTTCCCCTTTTATCTACAGACAGCCTCGATTAGTTTGTTCCTGAAATATGAATAATTTTTCCAAATATCTCTAGGATAATCTTCTTTCAGATCTGCAAAGTTTACTTTTCTAAAGAGAGCTTGATCTTTAGGATGACTCTATAAATTCGAAAAAAAAATTAACCAACCTATTCGTTTTATAAATTAAAACCTTTCACAAGCTTTTCCTAAATGAAAACTGCGTTTTCAGTGAACCTAAAGATTGAAACTCAGCGAAAGCAATCAAAATCTTTCACAAAAACAAGAATAATAAGAATTTTTCGAAAAATCAGTTTAAGACTATTACAAGCAGGTGTAATCCCTTCTCCGAGCTGTATTCTAGCGCCAAAATGAAGTTGCAGGAAATCCTACAATCACACCCCTTAGATAATCTATAGAACAAACTATGAAACCATTATGAAGAACACTTAGAAGAATTTTATTAAGTTTAGAAATCAATACGAAGAAAGAATATAAACCCTAACTTGGGGAGCAAATAATTTTCTCTCTTCTAAAGTTCTATCTCAACTCTCCAAAAAGATCTCTCTCTCAACATAGTGGTAGTTGGTACTATATATAGGAGTTTTACATAGTGGAGGACAACTAATAAAACCCCTATTTTCAGATCTGGCGTGCGACGTCCTCGCACGCTTATATTGGATCTTCTCGCACATGCTCTTTGAACTTCGCACAGACCTCACACTTTACTCGTGAATTCATGACGTCATTGGTTCCATCATCTTGGATATGCTACGTGCGAAATTAGTTCGCTCCTTTATAATGATACCACTTCGCATGATAACTATGTGTGACATATTTTACCCTTACAGCTCCGGGAAGAACACTAATAACAATTGCAACATCATTGTGTAGGAGAAAATGTGCAAGCCACAGGTTCAACAAATGGAGATCACACCAACAGCACTTAAAAAGAACATCAACTGTACATGGTTGCAGAGAGTTTCAACGAAAAACTCGAAGGGTGGTACGTTTCCTCTATAAGTTTGATAAACTGTACGTTTCTTTCAAATAATCAAAAAAAATTTGTTTTTAATTTTTCTTTTAAGATTAAATAATAAACGGTTGATCCTCTCTTTACTGGCAATGGAAGTAAAAGTTTATAATTTTGAAAATGGTTAAAGACAGAATAATATAAATTGTGTTTTTCGGTTAAGACGTGTTAGTGCTAATATTAGTGCCAGAGAAGTGATTTTCTTAGCCTTCACGCTCAGACATAAATGCAAAACATGCTTAGATTTTATAATGAAATTTTTAGTGAAGTTGTCTTAACAACAAATTTTGTTAGGATGATACAACATTCAAACATAAAAGTTAGTTGTTATTGTTGGTGTTCAGAACAATATGCGTTGATGCAATACACAACTTTTTACACAAGGAATTTAAAAGGTTAAAAGAGGCACAAAATTGGTAGTTCCCTTTGAGCTTGGTTGTTGAACAGTTGCAGAAGCTAATATTATTGAAGTGCATAGTAGAGTGTATCTTTATTATCCGAGGCTGTCAGTGTCCATGTATCTGTAAGAAAAAATTTGTACTTAATGCAGTTGGCAGATATAATATGATGATGACCTTGATGTCTTGATTGATAGAGGGAGTCAGAATTTGGACGAATATTTGATTAGAAGGACATGGATTTGCTGCATCATTAGTAATTTCATAGACATGCGTCAACAGAAAACCATGAAGATATACCGTTGGTGTTGCAGATGATGAATTAGATTCTGCACCAATTACTTACAAAGATATTACGTATCTTGAAGACTTAATAATTTTTGAAGGAACGGTTGGGTGATCTCAAATTACCATATGTGGATAAACAAAATCCTGACGATCACAAATAGAATATTTACTAACTGGAATGAATGATAAGATGGAATAGTGGGGTGGATATGTACTCCGGCGTATTACTCAAAACTATCAGCATTTGGGGATATTTGTTACGTTAAGTGATCATAAATTTTTTCCAGTGTGGGAACTCGGAACCCCAGTTGTTATTAACTACGTACATATGCACCCTATGCAATTTCCTTCTACCCAAATTGGAATCGGCTTGCAGCCCAAAATATTTTATTTTTCTCATCTGGCGGACAGTATGTTATATGTTGGTTTCCAAATCCTGGAACAAAGGCTAATTAACATCAACTGAATATAAAGCTAACATATTAAATCAGTAATTTTGTCCGGCACTAAAATAACTAGATTTCCTTTCGAAATTCGTTCAATTGTTTAATTGTGTAGTTCGTACAATCTTTTAATTGTGTAGTTCTTTAACAGTTTCCTAATGGCCGATATAACCCGACTAACTATAAAACCATGGGCGGTAAGCCCTGGCTAACTTATAACTCAAAACCCGAGAACATGGACTAACCATAGTTTGGGGGTGGGTTGGTGAAACCCCATGCACATCATGTTGGAACAATTGTCGATTTCACACCTGCAAAACAAAGATTAAGACACAAAACAAAGTGACGGCTGAGTCACGACCAGGTCGCTTTTTTTAGGATGTTTCGTGGCTCTGCCTTGAATTTTGTGCAAGCAGTTCTTTTCCGTCACAATGCCCCCAGGATAAAACAGCCGAGAAAAACTCTCTTTCGATCTCTCAAACACACAATGAGAAATCGATCACTTTTACTCTCTCTATTCTTGCTCAGTATTTTTGGTCTCTTGATTCTCAGAAAAACAATAGTGTAAAAACTTGTTATTTTCTTTCTGTTCTCAAAACTGTTTTATAACCAGGCGGTCAATGCAGATCAATGGAGAATAAATTGGATTAATTGTTGCAATTAAAATTCCATTCGAAACAGTAAAAAAAAACGGGCAAATAAACCATGCCATAATTAGCGCAATTAAAACATAATTAAGTGCAGTAAAAAACGTTTTGAAAAAATCTTTTAAAAACAACAAAAATACTTTCCAAATTCAAGAGACCTCCCAAGGCCCCAAGACCCCGCTCCCGGATTAATGTTATATATATAATAATATATATGCACAATCAGTAGGGGGAGGGATTCGATCCTGAGACCTAACCCTCCAGGCCCAAAATGGTTAACCACTGGGACAAGATCGAATTGTTGATATAAATGTATAAAAGAATTATTTTAAAACATATATCCCAACAATCTCCCACTTATATTTTTAAAATCATTGAGCAAGATTCGTATAGTTATGTGCATAAGCAAAGGTATCTTTCGATTTTGAACCTTTACATAGTATTAAATTCTCTGAACTCTGTCACAGAGTGAACACATGTCTTTGAACTCTATGGAGGGAACAAATTACTTAACACACACACAACTATACTAAGAGTAAAGTCTTAAATGCCATCACATTATGGCCCTGTGCTTATTCCAGTTTCAATGAATGTTTTAGAGAACTGCCCATGTTCTCATAGAAAGCAGCCACACTTTCTCATTCACATAGGTGAGTCTATCAAAGGTACTCATGTAGCTTGGTACCCCACTCTATACAGACCTATAGACTTCATTAAGAGTTAAAAAAAAAAACTCAACCTTAACCCGCTTCAGGATATCATGCCATGGGAGAGGTGCATGATTCTATCTCCATATCATTTGTGAATCGTTATTCCCTTTGAACCTATTTCTAGGTGGGTATCCATCACAAAATGACTCAACTTCTAATGGGAAAAAGTCCCATGCCTTTAGAGGTATATAATACATTTTCCCTAGCTAATCCTTTCGTCAAAGAATCAGCTAAGTTCTCTTCCGACCTAACATGATCCACATGTACAACACTAGTTGTGAGAAACTCTCTAACTGTGATGTGCTTTCGACGCATTTGTCGATTCTTACCGTTATAAAAACAGTTCTGTACTTTTGCAATAGTCGCGGTACTATCACAATGGATCATAATAGCTGATATCGGTCTATCCCATACAGGAATTTGAGAAAGCAAGTTTCTAAACCATCCTGCTTCTTCACTAGTTGCTGCTAGTGCTATCGATTCAAACTCCATCGTAGATTGAGCCATAATTGTCTGTTTCTTTGACTTCCAAGACACAGCGCCACCAGCAATATTAAACAAATATCCACCAGTGGCCTTGGAGTCATCTGAAAGAGAGTTCCAATCAGAATCGCAGTATCCTTCAAGGACTGCAGGAAATCTCTTATAGTGTAATCCTAGGTTAACGGTCTTTTTAAGATACCGCATAACCCTCTCAACTGCATTCCAGTGTTCCAAACCAGGGCAATTGGTAAACCTGCATAAAAACCCCCACTGCATATGCAATGTCTGGTCTGGTACAATCAGTTGCATAACGAAGACTACTAATTATACTAGCATGTTCAGATTGTCTAATGCTATCACCAGTATTTTTAAACAGTTTAACACTAGCATCAAAAGGAGTACTCACAGGTTTACAATCAAAATAGTTGTACTTCTTTAAAATCTTTTCAATATAATGAGACTGATCCAAATAAATACCATCATTAGTTCTAGTAATCTTAATTCCCAGAATTACACTAGCTTCACCCAAATCTTTCATTTCAAAGTTAGACTTAAGCATATTCTTAGTTTCTTCAACCACAGACAAGTTTGAACCAAAAATAAGCAAATCATCCACATATAAACAAATCATGATGCATGTATTGTTTTCAAACTTATAGTATATGCATTTGTCACTTTCATTAATTCTGAAACCATGTGAAATCATCAAATTATCAAATTTTTCATGCCATTTCTTAGGAGCTTGTTTCAAACCATACAATGACTTATCTAACTTATACACTTTATGTTCTTGACCAGGAACAACAAAACCTTCAGGTTGTTCCATGTAAATTTCTTCTTCTAATTCACCATTTAAAAAGTTGTTTTAACATCCATTTGATGAACAACAAGATTATGCACATCAGCAACAACAATCAAAACACGAATAGAAGTCAATCTTGTAACGGGAGAATAAGTATCAAAGAAATCTACATCTTCTCTTTGTCTAAATCCTTACCAACCTAGCTTTGTGTTTGTCTACTGAACCATCAGGGTTCAACCTCCTTAAGTACCCATTTATAACCTATTGCTTTGCAACCAGGGGGTAAATCTGCTAGGTGCCAAGTTCCATTAAGATTATGGGAGTCAATTTCATTATCTATGGCTTCTTGCCAAAAACCGGATTCAGGAGAATTAAGTGCCTCTTTAAGACTAGAAGGGTCTTCCTCTAGGGTATAAACTTCAAAATCAGAACCATAGTCTGTCGCAATCCTAGCCCTTTTACTACGTCTGGGTTCAATTTCAGCGTCTTTAGTCTCTGCAGTTCTAGGTTCTTCTATTCTAAGATCAGAACTTGTACTAGGTAGAGAACCCCCACTATTTCTAGATTTAAAAGGAAATTTATCTTTAAAGAAATCAGCATCAATAGATTCAATAATAACTTTATTATTTAGATCAAAAAATCTATAAGCTTTACTGTTTTGAGCATACCCAACAAAAACACATTCATAAGCTTTACTAGCTAGCTTTGATCTTTTAGGATCAGGAATACGAACATAAGCCAAACAACCCCATACTTTAAAATAAGATACATTTGGTTTTCTGTTTTTCCAAAGTTCATAGGGTGAAATTTTAGTTTTTGAATTTGTCACACGATTCAAAACATAGCAAACAGTTAGCAAAATTTCTCCCCACCAATGAGGGGCAGCACCAGAACTCAGCAAACATGCAGTCACAAGAGTAGTAAATGTACGATTCTTTCTTTCAGCTTTCCATTCATTTCATGGTTATACGGAGCAGTTTTTTCATGTATAATTCCAGAAGATTCATAAATTTCAGTGAATGGTTTAGAATCATATTCAGTTCCTCCATCACCACGAAATCTCTTAATTTTCCTACCAAATTGATTTTCAACTTCAACAATAAAAACCTTAAATTTTTCAATAGCTTCATTCTTATGACTTAGCAAGTAAACATAGGTATAATTAGAATAATCATCAATAAAATTCATAACATATATCTTTCCATTTCTAGTTAATATACCTTCATATTCACACAAATCAGAATGCACTAACTCCAATGGTTCAGATTTTCTAATAACAGATTTATGGGAACTCTTCGTTATCTTAGCTTGACTGCAAGATTCACATTTTTCAAAATCATGCATGGATAGTTTTGGAATAAGACCTTGCTTTCTCATGGTATCTACTGATCTACTGTTCACATGACAAAGTCTAGCATGCCAAACATTAAAAGTACACACCATATAAGAAGAAGATGCAATTTTATTCATTTCAACATTAAGCTTAAACATTCCATCAACAGCATAACCTTTTCCTATAAACACTCTGTTTTTAGTAATTGTGTAAACATCAGATCCAATAGTTTGATACAGCCCAGCCTTGTTGAGAAGATAGCCGGAAACAAGATTCTTTCTCATTTCTGGAGTGTGGAGGACATCTTTAAGCATAATTGTCTTCCCATAGGTAAACTTCAGTTCTACCGTACCAGAACCTTTCACAATAGTGGTATGGGAGTCTCCCAACAACACTTTCTTATCCTTGATTTCTGCATAGCTCTTAAATAGGGACCTATCAAAACAACAATGGCGCGAAGCACCACTGTATATCCACCACCCATCGGTTCCACCAACCATGTGAATCTCTGGATCAGAAACCATGGCAATTATAACGCTTTCAACAGCATTAGCTTGTGAGTTATTCTTTCCTTTGTTATTCCTGCAATCCCTACCCATGTGGTTTGGTTTACCGCAAGTATAACAAAGGAACTCAGAATCAGAGAAATTTCCTTGATGGGTGTGGGTTCTTGTTTTGATTAGGTTTTCCTTTCCTTTGGTTCTGGTCAGGTTTCATCGGTTTTTTTTAGGTTTCAAACTCGGTTGAGTCTGATTCTTATTATTGGAAACGATGAGAATCTCTTCCTTTCTGTCTTGTTTCCGTGCTTCCTCTTCAACCCTGAGCTTAACAATCAAACTTTCAAGAGAAAATTCCTTAATTTTATGACGCAAAGCATTACGAAAACCTTTCCAAGATGGGGGCAATTTATCAATCAATACAGATACTTAAAATTGTTCATCAGTTTTCATACCTTCCGTCATAATTTCATGAGCTATTTTCTGAAGTTCATGAGCCTGAGCAACGACTGATTTTTCATCCACCATTTGATATCTCAGGTAGCGGCTTACAACATATTTCTTCGATCCGTCTTCTTCAGTATCATATTTCTTCTGTAAGGAATCCCACACATCTTTAGCAGTATCAAATGTGGAGTAATATTCATATAGATCGTCAGAAAAATCATTCAGAATATAGTTTTTACAATCAAAGTCATTATCAATCCATTTTTCATAGGATTTTTGTTTTTCTTCAGCAGTTTGGGTCACAACAGGTTCTTCAGTTGGTTGAGGAGTTGCACTTGTTGCGGCTGGAGATGCTTTTTCTGCAGCTTCTGCATCTTGTGGATCAGCTGGTTTGATGGAGGTCACCATCATGTGCAACTTCATTAGTTTGAGGTAGAAAAACAACTTTAGTTTCCATCTTCTGAAGTGAAGTCCTTCAAACTTGAACGGCTTGGGATATATGTTTTAAAATAATTCTTTTATACATTTATATCAACAATTCGAGCTTGGCCCAGTGGTTAAGCATTTTGGGCCTGGAGGGTTAGGTATCAGGATCGAATCCCTCCCCCTACTTATTGTGCATATATATTATTATATATATATAACATTAGTCTGGGAGCGGGGCCTTGAGGGGCCTTGGGAGGTCTCTTGAATTTGGAAAGTATTTTTGCTGTTTTTAAAAGATTTTTTCAAACCGTTTTTTTACTGCACTTAGTTATGTTTTAATTGCGCTAATTATGGCATGATTTATTTTCCCGTTTTTTGACTGTTTCGAATGGAATTTTAATTGCAGCAATTAATCCAATTTATTCTGCATTGATCTACATTGACTGCCTGGTTATAAAAACAGTTTTGAGAACAGAAAGAAAATAACAAGTTTTTACACTATTGTTTTTCTGAGAATCAAGAGACCAAAAATACTGAGCAAGAATAGAGAGAGTAAAAGTGATCGATTTCTCATTGTGTGCTTGAGAGATCGAAAAAGAGTTTTTCTCGGCTGTTTTATCCTGGGGGCGTTGTGACGGAAAAGAACTGCTTGCACAAAATTCAAGGCAGAGCCACGAAACGTCCTAAAGAGAGCGACATGATCGTGACTCATCCGTCACTTTGTTTTGTGTCTTAATCTTTGTTTTGCAGGTGTGAAATCGACAATTGTTCCAACACATCAAATCAAAAATATATCATCACGGGACGGGACAAACCCCCGCGCACATCAATCGAAAATGCATTGCCACGGGGCGGATGAAGCCCCGTGCACACCGAATAAAAAATGCATTTACATTTTCCCCCGCACACACCAAGTTAAAAACAAAATTTCACATGTTCTTCACTTATTTAACGTATTTTCCCAACCACACTTAATCAAAAATACATCGTCGGGCTGGCAAGCCCTGCGCACACCAAACAAAAAGCGCATTGTCACGGGCAAGGAGAAACCCCACTCGTACCAAGAACCCCGAGCACACCAACTGAAAATGAAAAGAATATGCCGGGTGCATAGCAAGGGCACAAAATCTAGTCTCTAACTAAAAAGCAGAAAATATCTTACAAACTGATGACGACTTCTTTTGCCTGGCGTTTTTAGGGGCCACTCAAAAGGGTTTAGGGGCCAACAATAAAACAAAAAAGGTCACCCAAAGGGAAAATGTAGCCAGCCCTTATCTCGCGTAATTCGTAATGGCGAAATTACCCTTATATATTCGGAGGATATGATAACATTGTTACCCTCCGAATGAAATCGGAAGCCAAAATATTTCCCATACTTCTGATTGTAGTCGGTGCAGTATTAGAATGATTTGTGTTTCATTTTTTCCATTTCTTTTTCATTTTTGAGTTGTTAGAGTTATAGAGAAGAAGGTGAAGGAAAAAAATAGAAAACACATTTTATCACTACAAAAATGGATGGATACGAAGAAGAAGGTGAGAATCATGACGAAGAACAAAATGTTGAGGGTTCACGACCGTTTAGAGAAGACAATTTGGGGTATATGTTGAATGATCCAAACTTTTGTGGAGAGGAAAACATAGACGACCCTTTCATGGAAGAAAATGGAGAATCGCATGATATTGAAGCTAACGATGCATGTAAAACACAGGTATTGTGTTAAGAAACTAAAATACTCGATTTGCATGCGTTTGTGTGCTTTTGTAAACAAGAAAAACCGATTATTGCATGCATTGAATGCCATGAACTACCCAGATTCGGTAGATAATTTCTAGATTAAACTTACGAATATAACACACTGAGTACCAAATATGTGTATTCGGTAGTTACAAGATACTAGTTTACCGCCGAATATGAGAAAAACCCCAAACTGGTTTTCCAAAAATATCTACATTCGGTAGTTATGTAGAGTTATTTACCTCCGAATGGCCCCAAAAACGAATTCCTCAGAAAATTTCAAAACTCAGTATTCTTATCCTTTACAATCGGTAATAGTTTAACATTATTTGACTGCCGAATATAACAGTGGCCTCAAAATAAAATTTCCGAAAACTTGAAAATAGGATGTTTATCGATTAAAGTTATCTACAGGTTATTTATATTCGGCTGGTTTACTATATATTTTAGCTTCCGATTATATCATATTTTGCACTCAGTAAACTGTGTACATTCATTTGCATAAATCGGGTGTTTTGGGTAACCGATAGGATTCCGAATATAAAGTATTCGGAAGTTTAACTTATTTAATTACCTCCGATTATATCATTTTTTTCACTCAGTAAACTGTGTACATTCATTTGCATAGATCGGGTGTTTTGGGTAACCGATAGGATTCCGAATATAGAATATTCGGAAGTTTGACTTATTTAATAACCTCTGATTATTGTATAATAATTTGTTGCTTTCATATGCAGGCCGTTGAAGAGTTTGTTGATGACTTCTATTTGAGGCCCGACACTTCCCTATACTATGCAAACGATTTGGTATACTCATTACTACTTTTTTCTTTTTTTCAAAATTTATATGTTAAATGGTTATGCTTATTAGGTTTGTTTTGTTTTATGCACGTTTAGACATTTGGAAGTAAGAAGGAGGCAAAGGAATGGCTTATGAACAAGGAAAAAGATAACATGTGCGTGGTAGTTCAAAATAATCATGTTAGTGACACTCGATTTGAAATGATTTGTGAGCGAGGTGGGACGCGAAAGATTCACGAGGGAAAGAATAGTAAGTACATACAGAAGACGAATAGGAAATACCGAAGCAATACCAAGAAGATAGGATGCCCATTTAAGATTGTCTTCTATAAGCCCGATGGTATTAAAGGTAAAGAGTATAAAATGTATAAAGTTGATAACGGTTGTCACAACCATGATGATCCGTTGGATTTAATTGGACATGTAATGGTT
The DNA here is from genome assembly GCF_003573695.1 of Papaver somniferum. Classification (NCBI taxonomy): domain Eukaryota; kingdom Viridiplantae; phylum Streptophyta; class Magnoliopsida; order Ranunculales; family Papaveraceae; genus Papaver; species Papaver somniferum. The sequence continues at coordinate 6,554,247 of NC_039368.1, read as the reverse complement.
GCCAAGTTAAAACCACATCAAACGCAGACGGTGAGGTCTATGCGGATCCAAAAAGCGAGTGTGATCTTAAGTAAAATAAAGGCGGACGATCCCGACAACTTGTCTTCTTTGTCTACAATTAAGTCGGCCCTAGCTACGATCAAAAGGACTGATTGGGATGGTAGAACGGTCATGCAACAATCGGAGTGGTTAGCGGAGTTACATGGCTACACCTTGAGAAGGGAAGAAAAGGATGGTATAGTGGTTCGTATTTTCTTGGCACATCCCGAAATGATCCAATTGGCTCAATGCTTTCATCAAATTTTGTTGATAGATGCTACTTATAATACAAACAAGTATAACATGCCGTTGTTGAACATTGCTTGCCATACTTAGGACAAAAACACGTTTACGATTGCATGGGGTTTAATGGATCATGAGAACAATGTGAGTTTCATTTGGATGTTGGAGACGTTGAGGTCCATTTATAACGGTGATAATTTTCCAAGGGTTATTGTAACGGATAAGGATCAAGCCTTAATGCATGCAATAACGGTAGTGTTTCCGGAAGCCCAAAACTTGCAATGTACGTGGCACATTCAATGCAATCTCAAAACCAATTGCCATCATCATTTCCAAGCTAAAAGACCAAGGAAGGGTACCAAGAGGTCAAAGGAAGAGGATGAGCGCATTAGTAAATTAACCTTGGAAGAACGTAAGGAAGAGGATAGGCTATTTGAAGAAAAGTGGAAGGAGGATGGAATAATTTGGAAAATGTTCATGAAAGCATGGGACAAAATCGTTTGGTCGATGACCGAGGAAATTACGAATGTAACTTAAAGAAATTTGAGGATGAAGCACGGACTACCCAAAACCGGTTGAGTATTGTAAAACACAATGGTTAACGATTAAGGAGAGGTTTGTGTTTGCATGGACATATGAATATCGTAACTTCAAGAACGAGGCGACAAGCATTGCGGAGGGGTCTCATGGTCGACTAAAGAAAATACTAATTGGTAGTCAAAATGGAGTTGTGTCGATCCAAGAAGCAATCCATGAATTCACCAATCGTGATCTCGTAAAGATTAGGAAATGTATGCAATTTAGTGTACACCAATTCCCGATGGAACATATTAAGGAAAAATTGCTTCTAAGGGGAGTTGTTCATAAAGTTTCAAGATGGGCAATAAATCGCATGATGAAACAATTGAAGTTATATAAAACTTATGATGACGAGAATACGGTTTGTGTTTGCAAGGATATGATAGGTATTGGACTCCCATGTCGTCATAAGTTGGGTAGGTATGTTGAAGTGATTGACATCGATGATATTCACCCATTTTGGAAGCAATTAAATTTCACTCCGAACACCCCGGTAGTTGATGGTCCGTCTTTCTTCGAGTCGGAATTGTATGCACGAATAGCCGAGCGTTACGCTACATCAAACGGCACCAAAAAGCAAATATTGATGCATAATTTGGAGGAAGCCCTTCACCCTTGTTTAAGGGAGGTTGATGAACCTATTAAGCAAAAGAACACCGGTAGGCCGAACACCGAAGTGTCGAGGACCATCCAAAGAAAAGAGTTGAAGGAGTATTTGTCTAATAAAAGAATATTGTCTAGGCACGAGTGTTCGGAAGCCGAATTTGAAGATGAGCCGGAACCTAAGAAAAGAGGTCGTCCAAGAAATGATCAAAGTGGACCAACCACCCGACAAGTAAGGCCAAAGATCTCTACAGAGCCTTCTCAAGTAGGTCAACCCATGTTGTCGAATAAGTGTTGGAGCATAATGAATGAAGCCTCGCAACAAAACAACCAATGGAAATTCTTACTATAAAAGAGGACAAAGGTACTCTTCGTTGCCCTAGAGATCTTAATGGAAGACCAAATCGATCCACATATACAATATACAAAGAGTATTTGGAACAACTCCCTCCACTTATCATTCCATTTGTTTTGTCGACCGACGAGGTTGATGGGGATGGAAATTGTGGGTTTCACGTTGCTACGGAACAAATGGGTTACTTTAGAGAGGCGGATATCGAAGATGTCACCCAATGCCAATATTTAAGAAATAAAATGGCGGTACAACTAGTGAAGGACAAGGGTTTTTATATGGAGATGATGAGGCGGGGAGATAGATACGACAAAGAACAAGAGTTTAAAGACTTAGTTGCGCGTCTGAAGTGTCGAAAGGGATTGAAGACAATCGGATCCAAGTATTGGATGACAATGACTAAATTTGGATATCTCCTAGCGGACGTTTTGAATTGCGTGGTACATTTCTTCGTTCCTCCTATGTATGGACTTAGTATGACGTTTGCACCCACAAGAACGGCTTACGACGAGTCGGTTAAAGATAGAAGAATCGTAATGGCATTTGTGAATGAAATGCATTTTATCGGTTTAAGAGTAAAGAAAGATTGTCCGTTACCTCCGTTGAGTAAGTGGCACGATTACTTCCCGATGAACCATTGCAAGGATTGGGTGAAACAATATGAGTCCAACATGGTTGATTGGGATCATGTTATGGACAACAACTTTCCCGCTGAGTTACTCGAATTGATCCCCTCGGATGATGACGATGTCTGATCGTTTTTTTTTCGAGGCATGATTATAATTTTTTTTGAAACTATGTAATCGGAACAACAGTATTATAACACTTCAATACGATTAATCATATTTGGGAATTCCATATTTTATCAAACCGCCGATTAATATTAAAAATTTGAATTTACAGCACTCAAACATCACATGTTATTCTTTTTTCCCAGTCCGAGATGCAACAATCAACGCGGCTTCGAAATGTAGAAACGACTCTCCTCTCCACTTGGAATAAGCATCTTGTGCCGCAAACCTGTCGTCTCTGTGCCTAGCAAGAATACGATTGTACTCGGTGCACAATTTTATAACATGGTGCACCTTGAAGAAACATGGGATGGTTCATAATTGTGGCGTGGCTTCTTGTACCTACCAAGAAAAAGGACCCAATGAAACGTTAATCCAAAATATATGATCATCCTGCTGTTCTTTGGGTAGATCTTTCACAATGTAATAATTTTTTATCCATTCGGTCTCTTCCTCAACTTGTTTTAATCTTTCTCTATGATGGAATTGTTCTTGACCTCGCTTCTTAGCCTTGATTTCCTCTTCCTCCTCCTCCGTTGCCACTAACGATGGTTTAATTTTTTTGGGTTGTTTGTTCCTTTTTTGTATTTCTTCTTCCCTTGCTGCAATTGATGTAGTTGTTCGCTTGCATCTTCGAAGTATGTTGTCGATTGATGATGGACTTGCCATTGAAAAGGTTTTTCATTCAGATTTGTTACTCAATAATAACTGAGAGGGGTTACCCTCCTTATATAGATTAGAGTTCCAACGGATCTAATTTTTGAAAATATGGCCGTTGAGGTTTCTGAAAATATGGCCGTTGAGGTTTCGTATCATTGGTGCACTACAATCGGTTGTTAACGATACACGTATTCCCTCCGAATAAGACATTCGGTGGAAAACTTAAATTCTTATCTACCGATTAAGTTGGTATTTCTAAACAAGACTATATTATTCGGAGGATAATTGTTTTGTAAAGTCCCGAATGTACGATGGCCCAAAAATCGGAATTTGGGAAAAACTTATACTTTTCACATTTTGAAATTGAAATAATCGGAAGTATAATTAGTTACCCAAACTTCCGAATATGGGTTGTCTAACATTCTATATTGGCCCTTGGAACCACCTAGAGCCAAGGCGTGGTTTGTTTTGAACTTGCTATATTCGGAGGATAATTGTTTTGTAAAGTCCCGAATGTACGATGGCCCAAAAATCGGAATTTGGGAAAAACTTATACTTTTCAAATTTTGAAATTGAAATAATCGGAAGTATAATTAGTTACCCAAACTTCCGAATATGGGCTGTCTAACATTCTAGATTGGCCCTTGGAACCACCTAGAGCCAAGGCGTGGTTTTTTTTGAACTTGCTATATTCGGAGGATAATTGTTTTGTAAAGTACCGAATGTACGATGGCCCAAAAATCGGAATTTGGGAAAAACTTATACTTTTCAAATTTTGAAATTGAAATAATCGGAAGTATATAACATTATATCGTCTTCCGAATAAATACTGGCCCCAAAATGGGATTTTTCCTATATCAGAAATTTTGAGATTTTTTCAATATATATATATATATATATATATTCGGTAATGAGTGTACTTCCGAATACTGTGTATCTACTTAAATATATTCGAAAGCCAAAAAATTCATTAAACTACCGATTAATACCAGTTTGTATCCAGGAAGATATGACCAACAATATTCGGCCGATAACCATCAAATATTTCTCCCGAATACTGTCGATGTTCTTGAGAAATGAAGAACACGACTACATTCGGAAGTAAAGGAGCATGAATATCGCCCGAATCTGGATAAATAACCGAAAACCCTAGAATTATTTTTTCTCGATTCGTCGAATTAAAGCGAAATAAACCCCAAAAATGATAGATTCTTACCTAATTGGGGCCATTTGACTTTGGAGCGGAATTTTTTTTTTTCTTCCACAATCGGAAGATAATAGGAAACTGGAAGAAGAAGAGTTGAAATGAGTAGAATTGTTTTTGATTTGGTTTTTATACAATTTTACCATAAGGGTATTTATGTAACTTCAATATCATATAGGGTACCCCTTAACTAGAGTCTTTGGCTGGGTATAAATTGATGGCCCCTAAATCCTTTGGGATGGCCCCTAAAAACGACAGGTTCTTTTGTCTATTCAAAACTAATTATATTGGAAAACATATTGATTGGGTTAAAAGCAAAAGACTAATGAAACAAAACAAAAAAAGCCAAATGAAAATACTGAGAATGGCGGACACATAAGTGTACGTACGAGGAAAGGGTACCCACAAGCACAAGGTGAAAGAGACACTGATATTATGTTTTTGGTGAATTTCTCTTTCACTATTAAGTGACGTTTGATACATTTTGAGCCTTGAGAAGTAGCTCACGTTCACTAAACAAACCTTCAAGGCTATACCGAGATGTTTGGAAATAGAGTGACAACTGATGGCTGAAAAATCGCCATCTGGTTATGACGATGGAAGAAGGTTTTTATTCACCACGTGAACACTTGGCAGATCACGGATATCTCATTATACATAACTAAACAAGTAGTTTTGAAAGTCCAAAACCAACATAAAACATCGATGGAGCATATGTTGATGATTGGAGTTTCGAACTAGATCACTGATATCATCATCCAATAACTTTATCATCATGTTACATTGACATCGGCCATTTTATTTTCTTGATATTGTTTTTGGACTTTATTTTGACATTTATTTTTCTGTTTTCGATTGAGGCCACGTGGTTGTGCATGTCCACATTGTTTGCCTCAAATGGAAAAGCAACATCAACGTCAAAAGATTTAACCTCGGTAACAATTAGAGACCGCAAGTCAATAATAATAATGTATGGGAAGCCTGGAGCTGGAGCTGGGATCCTCACTCAAATAATATCTAATGAACACAGACTAGAAAGAAACAAAAAATGTAAAACTTCAGTCAACTCATAAGAAAAAGGGAATATTCGGATATAAAAAACAGATGCGAGCAAAAATATCTATAAACATGACCAATTATGACGACAATGATTGATCTGGAGATTTATGTTTTTGTGGATAATAAGAATAGGACTAAAATAATAGTTACCATCCAATAAAGCCTCCACTAATTCCTGTCGTCCATGAAGAAACCTGGTTCTAGTGGATCAAGTAGCATCCTTTCCGCCAGCCGGCAACAATTGACTGATATATTAAATAAGACTTTTCGTCCAAAACATCACTATCAGATAAAAGGAACTTTTGATAGTGTTTCACGAAGCATCCTTCTGCCATGCTGGCAATTAAAAGACGGCATATTTAATAACATATTTTAATTTATCCCAAAACTAGATATTTACTTAATGAAATTGTGCAAAGAATCCTTCCACGGAAACAAACAATTCCAACTTGAATAACAGCTAAAGATCCACAGTATTGTGCCTCTTTGTTCTTTTGCTGGAACTTCAGAATGTGCATAACAAATTTGGAAATAAGGTAATTGTATTGATTGGCCAATTTAGGCAAAGGAATATTAAACAAAGAAAACACTATGAGTAGATACTATAAACAAAAAAATATCTCCCAAATTCTAATTTCCTGATAATGATTGATGAACAAATCACTATGGAGATTATTTAACAACATATCTTTCTCCATGGTCAAAAGAATCAAAAATGAATAAAAAAAAAATAAGAAAAATAATTGGTAGAAGGACTAAATATCAAACAAAATTCCATTTAATCCCATCCACAAGAAATGGCTAAGCGGATTAGTAGTCGCTCCATAAACTGCTGTCCACGTTGCTCTCCACTTCGTCGTCGTAATAGTAACCCTCTTGTGGTGGATCAAGCAACATCCCTTCCGCCATGCTGGCAATCAGAGCTGGCATGTAATACAACGCCTCTTCATCGAAAAACGTCGCTGAAACTTCTTCCGCTATTTTAACCGTCTGTTTGGCTGATTTAGATGTAACGGATTTAAATGATTTCTTTGCAACGGATGAAGATTTCTTAGAATTAGTGAATGGAAATGCACGAACGGCTTCGGCAGCAGCCAATTGAATATCGTTAGCAGATGATGACTTAGCACGAGGCAACAACCACAATGAATCTTCGAAATTTAAGGGAGCTGATTTTCCTCGCAGAGCTATTGCAGCAACATCATAAGCTCTAGCTGCAATTTCAGCACTAGAATGTGTACCAAGCCAAATTCTAGATTTGCTATTGGGTTCTCTAACTTCACAAACCCATTTATCATTTTTCCTTGCTCTTACTCCTCTGTAAATTGGATGTCTAGTTTCCTTGAACTTCTTTCTTCCTGATGTTTTCTTATGTGACCCTAATTGTGTTAGTGGTGATGACGATGATGATGAAGTACAATCTGTTTTTGAGCTTGTGAGCACACGAACCGCGCGCGTGTCCGAAAGCTCACAATCAATCTTTAACATCTAGGGAGATTATGATGACGGTACCCTGGTGTTGATTCATTGGCTCAAAACCTTTGGGTTTATCATGGCCTCATCCAACCACTCCAGGCGTGGCGTTTGTGCATGGGGTATAAGTATTAAGGAAAACAAAACATATAAGCAAACACGTGCGGAGCTAAATGAATGTAAAGTGCTGAAATGTAAATAAGACCATGGTTTACGTGGTTCAGCACTAAGGCCTACATCCACGGGATTTGTTGTTCTACTATGTTCTTCACGGTTACACGAATAGTTGAATGATTTTTGGGGTTTACATGTTTCTCTCCTCTCAGGGATTAACTTACCTTTGCTATTTCTCTCTCTCTCTCCCCTTTCCTTCCTGATGTTTTCGATCCCCCTTCCTCTTGGTGGAGATCGGGTATTTATAAGGTTAGAACGTGGGACCCATCTCTGAAGACCGTTGGAACCTTATCTTCTTGTGTCCTTGCGTCCATCGCGCGGAGGTCTGCGTTTCCCCCTTGATCCCGCAGAGGCATCCTCGCTCGTTCCACAGGTTGGTCGACACGTACACTGCTCGGAGTGTTTAATGTGGGTAGTTGAGGGGTCTGCTCGTGTCAGACAAGTGTCTTCTGCCCCTGTCAGCCCGTGTCAGCTAACTTTCTCTCCACCGTTGATCTTGGCTTCTCTTTTGGGGATGAGATAAAGTAACTCCTCGGACTTTATTTGGTGTTTCGTGACCCATCATGTTTTGATGTTTTTGGCCTGCATGCTTTCCACGTACCTCTTTATATACACGTGTCTGATAGTGAGATATATGTGTACACAATTTGCCCCTTTTCTTCGGGATTGAATGACTAATGGGTGCCTTGAAGAAAAACTATCGTCGCATATTCTTCTCACTCCTAATAACTTCTCCTAGATATTTGGGCACGTCTTTTATTCGTGCATTAACTGCTTATGTAACGGGCACGTTTTCCCATTCCTCTCTTAATTTCCTTCTCTTTCTTTCGGGTATTTTAAGGATAGAAAGAGAATTTAATTTCATTCTTCCTAAACACTCTCTCAGTTTTCATTCTTCCTTTAAGTTTTCTGTCTGTCTTCATTGAACCTGTGACCTTAAATTCTCTGTCAGTCTTCATTGCACTTGTGATTTTGAATTTTTTGTCAGTCTTCATTGCACCTGTGATCTTAAATTCTCTCCACCTTAGCATTAACCACGCCCGCTTCTCCTGTTTGTTTCTTCTACTGCTGTTTTTGCCGGTAAGTTTTCCTTTTCTTTATTTCCACCGTTTTATGCTGTGTTGACTTGTGAATTTTCTGCTACTGTTGTTCCTTGTTTGTGATGAAGAACTTCTTCTGATGCTTGCATACTAGTTTTCCCATGTTCTTCGTCTTAAATTAAGGAAGCCATTACTTCGAGGGTGAAATATTGAGCATGTATACTACTTTTAGGGTTGCTACGTTATCGTGGTTGTATTGCTATGGATGTGTTTTTTGATTTTGGTGATAACTTGTTCTTGATTTTATTCTTTCCGCAGTCATGTCTGACCGTCCGCGGCCTACTTATCAGACTCCTGATTCTGGGTTATCGAGATCTCCTCCGCGTCGAGATTCTCAAGATGATGTTCGTCGGAGTCGAGTTTCTTCTGGAGCGAAAGCCTCGTCCTCTAGGGAAGATATTCCCCCGATAAATCCGTCTGGTTCTCGAAGAGTCTTTGATCGCTCAGTTGCTTGTCCTCGTGATGATACTAGGAGTACGCAGGCTCCGCCCCGCGCTGTTGCTTTTGACATTCCTCCTCTACGTTCGTTAGTGCCCGAGCATCATCTACGGTCTTCTCCAACTTTTAAAGGGAAGAATACGAAGAGCGTAGCTCCTAGGGTTGAATCTTCAAAGAATCCCCCCGTGAAGAGAAAAGCTTCGGAAGCGTTCGTTAGTTCATCCGGCCCCGCCGAGGAGGATGAGGCTGCTCCCTTGATACGCAGTGTCTCTGTTAGCAGGAAAAAAGTAACCTTCAAGCATATCGATCTTGAAATATTCAAGGAAAAGCATGAGCTTCAAGCCTTCGGGGTTCGTTTTTATGCCCCTGAGGATGATATTACGTATGAGCTTATCTCCAAGTACGAATTCGATGAGTTTCATTTGTTAACGACGGTTGGGGCATTCGAGGCTGGTCTGATGCTGCCGTTGTACAAATCCGGTGATTCCTTCTACTACGACGTGCTCGCTAGTCGTGAGGGTTCTTCCACCAATACTCATAGCCGTTCCGTATCCCAACTATCGGGGAATTATCTCCGCGCCCTGAAGGAATGCTATCTGCGGAGTAAGGGGGAAACGTCGATGACTTGTTACGTTCCTAATCCCATGGAGAAGGAATGGTATACTCCTGAGAATTTCAATAACTCCTTTGGGGATTACGTCAATAGTAGGAATCGCAAGCCGTGGAGTGTCAGCCTTCGGAATCTCCCTGCTCCTCGAGGCGAGATTCGTCTGTTAAATGAGGTCAGCGATGCCAAGCTGAAGTATGTTCCTGGCACGGAGGCGTCCAGTCGTCGGAAACTCTTCCCCGCGCGAGAGAGTATCAAGCGCGATCATGATTACGAGTGGCACGCCACCGTTATCGAGATAGTGGGTCCGTGGGCTTACGGTTGGATTCCCGGTCCCCGCGGTTGGCGGCCTACCGAGAATAGTAAGCCGCGCGAATCTCCTCCTGTTCGCTATGGAGATTTCTGCCCCTGGCGTCTGAACTTCGCGGGCATGAATTTTCCTTATGCCCTGGACGTCGTAGAGGGAGACGAGGAGGATGGTTCCGGTGCTATACTCCCACCGAAGAATATCTCAGCTGCTCAGGTACGCAGATTCTAGTTGCGCTTCTTTTTTAGAACTTCCATCAGACGGGAAAAATAATTCTTTTTGTGGTGTTGGTTTCAGGTATTGAAGAAGAAAAAGATTAGGCCGAAGCAGTCTTCTACTACGGTGATGGGCGAGGTTGAGGCCCAAGAAGAGGTTACTAGTCCAGTGAACGAAGAGTTTGCTGAAGACGAGATTACAGATGGGAGGAACGTACTGGTACCTCCCTTATCAATGTCGGAGAAGAGGTCTTCGCTGGTCACGCTGGTGATGAAGGAAGGAATAAAGTTGTGATGGCCGATGACGTTGTCATCGGGGATGTTTCCGTCCCTGCGGGTGATGTCGCGGATACCCTTCCCACTTCTCAAGAATTTTCTTTTGATCGGATGTATTCCACGGGGGAGTTCTTTGACGAAGCCCTCGATTTTCCCGAGGACTTCTCTTTACTTTCCCCCAATGATGATTGGGATGTTCTTGGTGGTGATGGTAATGGGGATGCTACTGTAGAAGACGTTGGTGCGGAGGAGCCTGCTGTGCATATAGGCGCGGAGGAGCATGCTGAGGGGGTCGAGTCAGAGAAAGGAAAATCTGTCGTTGACGCGCCCGCCGATAGTATTCCTCAGTCGCCGACGTCGGAGGGTGAGGACGCCATCATGGATTGGTTCAAGGAAAAGAATCTTCTGTTTGTCTTTCATCCCGCTCCCGTGGTCGCTGGGGAAAAGGAATCCACCGCGTATACCCGTCGCATGATGGAGATGTCTTCAAAGGTGCAGGTGTCTGAAGCCTGGGGAAAAAGGTTGACTGCTCCCGAAGCTACTCTCGTGCCGGAGCCTCCTACTTCCGTTGCCGATATGATGGCTATCGCCGACGGGTATCAATATGGCTTTCCGCAGCAGCGTGTTCTTGAGGTAAATTTTTGTACACACTTGTACGTGACGATCATACGCTTCGGTGAAATAATGTTTGTCATCTTGATGTGTAGATGATGAGGAGCGAGCATTGTAACCACGTGCTGTATCAGTTCTTTAAAGCGAAATCTCTGAAGCTCGAGGCTAAGCTTCGTCATCGGGAAAAGGAATTATCTGCGGCTGAAGTGGAAATTGAAGAGCTAAAGAAAAGCCTTCAGGAGAAAGAAAAGCTGGGTGAAGCAGAGGCTGATCTTCGGTCAGAACTTGTTGCAGTGCGCGCGGAGTTAGAGCAAACTCGTAGCCAAGTTTCCACTTTCACAGGTTTGGTTCTTTTCCCTCGTCGTATGTCGTCATTCTTTTATTTCTTAGTTGTTCTGTCTGAGTCTCCCCACCCTATCTCCAGTGGGTGGCGTCCCCGAGCTGATATGGCTTCGAAATGAAAGAGTTCGGCAAAAATCTCGTATTAGAGATTTGGTTGAGAAAATTAAGAGTGAAGCTAAGAAATGGGATGCTCGGGCTGAGGTATGGCGCACGCGGCATGTTCAGATGGTCGACATGCAAAATCTGTGCAACCATGATCGTGCTTTATTTAATGGCACACTGCTTTGGACCCGTGATAGTCTGCGGGAAGCCCGTGAGCGTACTTCCTTGTTGGAGTCTAGGATTCAGCGGTTGGAAGAAGAATTTCAGATGGCTCGATCCATTCCTCTTTTAGGGGTCCAGGATAGTATGCTCTGTCTTGCCAGAGAAAGGGATGATGCTCGTGCTGAAGTCTACGCTCTCAGCAATGCTCTTTCCGCGTCTCGTTCCGACGTAGCTCGTCATGCTGAGTCTGAGAGGAATCTCGAAGTGTGCATGTACAGACTCAGCAAAGGGGTCTCAGAGATAAATAAAGAGGTCGACCACCTTCGTCATATGGACTCGATGAAGCAGGTAGAATTAGATGCCTGTCAATTTACTCTCACCAACCTTCAACTAGACTATAAGAAATTATCCGCGGAATATGATCATCTTGATGAAGCGCGAGATGCGGTTGTTAATGAGTATGAAGAGGCTTCGGCTTGTGTCGAAGGTATAATCCCATTTCATCGAGTGTGACCTTGTCTTTTTTCTACGCTAACTCCGTGGTGTTATCTTTTTCAGAGCTCGAGGGACGCCTTCGCGTCACAAATGAAAAACTTGAAAAGGCTCAATCGTCCTTAGCGCAGCAGGAAGAACATACCAATCACTTCAAGAATTTAGCAGCAACCCGCGAGGAGGCCGTTGGTGCTGCTTCTGGAGAAGTGAATCGGCTATCTTCGTTATTATCCCAAGCCCACCAGCGGACAACAGTTATTAAACACAAGGCTCGTTGTCAATTGGCTGAGGAGACGAACAAGATGCTGGAGAGGATAGAACTTGGCCTAAGGAATGAACATGGTCTCGTGAAGAACTATCCTCGTCGTCCCGTTCCTTCTGCCTTGCCCAGCTCCTCGGGCCCTTCTTCTGGTGGGAGCGTCCCGTCAAGTCTTCGGAATAATCCTGCCGATGGGGCCGCCACTTAGGTAGAGATCGCAGCGTTTTGTAGGATCCGCGGCATCATTATACTTTTTGTAATCATGTAACAAGGATATTTTTTGCTGATGATCCTGTAAAAGGAATATTTTTTGATTGTGTATCCTTGACTTTGGCCTTTCACTTCTTGTAATCACGCTTTATGAAATGAATCCTCTTCCTGATATACCTACAATGTTGTTTTGTTTTTATTTTAAGTATTTGTGAAAAATCAAAACAAAAGTTTTCAAGTGTTTTTGAGTGCGATACTGAAGGAAGGTACCTTCGTGATCGTCTTGAGACCTGTCACCCCGCTGGCGAATCCTGGGCCAGAGGATTCCCAGACGGTGGGGGCCGGGGAAACGTTCTAAGATATGGGATTAAAATATTTACGCACCCATTCCGTCGACCCGTTGCCTTAAGATTGGTTGGGTATCTCTTTCTGCTGGGTGCCTTCCCCCTGGTCCTACACTTATGGACACTGATGGGGGAGCCCTGAGAGATTGTAGATTAACTACTTTCCCCAATATTGTAGGTAGATTCCACTGACTTGATAACTTGAAAGCTTGTTTGATTGATAAGTTGAGGTCTGCAATTCCTCTTCCAGAGATAGAAACATGTGGAGCGGTCAGGCTCCCTTCTTCTTCTGGTACACTCCAAGCAGATTCAAATCTGCGTTGCTTCTATGGGAAGTATGGTTTGAGCCATTTAGCATTCCAAGGATGCCGGAGGACCTCGCCTTTTAGATTACGAAGGTAGTAGGAACCGTTACCCGCAATGTCGTGGATCATAAAAGGTCCTCCCCATGTAGGTGCTAACTTTCCCCATTTCTTTTCTTGCTGATACCGTGGGATTGTTCTCAACACATACTGTCCCTCTACAAAATTCCGTAGGTTTACCTTTTTGTTGTACTCCCTTGCTAGTCTTCGTTGATAATTTTCCATCTTTTGCAATGCTACTTCCCTTCTTCCTTCCAAGTCGTCCAACCTTTCTAACATCATATCTGTTGTGAGGTTTTTCTCCCAAGCTTTGGTCTTCGTGGTTGGCATGAGGATTTCCGTAGGTATGACTGCTTCAGCTCCATAAGTTAGAAGAAACGGGGATTCCCCGGTAGCGGATCTTCGTGTTGTCCTGTATGCCCATAAGACATTGTGCAGTTGTTCGCACCATCTTCCCTTATGCTCGTCTAATTGTTTTTTGAGTATAAGGGCGAGGGTCTTGTTGGTAGCTTCCGCTTGTCCGTTGCTTTGAGGGTATAAGGGGGTGGACTTGTTCTTTCTTATTTTGAAGGTGTCGAAGAGCATGTCTATATTTTTTCCCTGTAATTGCTTTCCGTTATCAGATACAATTTCCGCAGGTATACCAAATCTGCAAATGATGTTCTGGAATATGAAAGTGAACACATCCGCGTCTCTGATCCTGGCCAAGGCCTTAGCCTCCACCCATTTACTGAAGTAGTCTGTGGCTACTATCAAAAATCGTCTCTTCCCTGATCCTTCGATGAAAGGCCCGACGATGTCTACGCCCCATTTTGCAAATGGCCACGGGCTATCGATAGAGTTTAACCTTGTTGCCGGCGCGTGGATTTTTTTCGCGAAGCGCTGACATTCTTCACATCGTCGGGACATCCTCGCAGCATCTTGTATCATGGTCGGCCAGTAATATCCTTGCGTTTTTGCCTTGTCAGCCAGTGATCTCATGCCGCTATGATTCCCCGCGTCACCATAGTGGATATCATTTAGAATTCGATGCCCCTCTTTCCGGGACTAGCAGCGTAGTAATGGTCCAAGGAAGGATTTTCTATACAGGACCCCCTCCCGAAGATCATATCTTCCCACTTTGGAGAGCATCTTCCTAGATAGTTTCTGATCCGCAGGTAAGCTTCCTTTTTCGAGAAAGGCCTGTATTGTTACCCTCCAGTCATCTTCGTTGCTGAAGTCTTCGTCTTGATTTGCTCTTGACAGGATGTCTTCTTCATCAAAGTCATTATGGATGTCTTCTCCTACCTGGTCTTCGATATTTTCTTCCATCACATCTTGATTGGTAGCGAAGGAGAATTGAGATGCAATCGAAGGCTCGTATACCCTCGCTATTTTAATACCTTCGGCATTTTTATCCCTCAGCATGGATGATATATATGCTAGGGCATCCGCGTGCCTGAGGTCTCTTCTGCATAAGTGTCGGAACTTAATGTTCGGGATTTGTGATGCCAATGTTTGGACCAAGGCCATGTAAGCTGAAAGAGTGTCATCGTACACATTATACTCGAGCCCAATTTGCCGTATGACAAGTTGCGAATCACTTGTCAGCCTTACATCGGTTACCCCCATCTCTATTATTATACGTAGGGCATGTACGACAGCTTCGTATTCAACAATGTTATTGGTATGCTCTTTGAATTCCAATCTAAGTGCCTGCATAATCCTTTCTCCAGTTGGGGTGATAATGACAATACCTATTCCTGCTCCTTCCTTATTTTTAGATCCGTCGACAAAGACTTCCCATTGTCTATGACTCGCAGGTTCGAGGATATCCATTGGATCCTTGATTTCTTCCTCGGCTTCTGGTATTCCCTTAATCTCTTCGTCATTGTCTAGGGGGAGGTCTGCTAAGAAATCTGCCAGCACTTGGGACTTCTGAGAATGTTGAATTTCATGAATGATGTTGAATTGGTCCAGATGGGTGTTCCATTTGGCTATTCGGCCCACTTTTCCCGTGCTTTTGAGGACTGCTTCCAATGGTGCTTTGCATGGTACCCTGATAAGGTGAGTTAGGAAGTAGGTTCTCAGTTTTTGGGTAGTCCATACCAGTGCGAGGATGAGTTTTTCAATCTTAGTATAATTTCTTTCCGCGGAATTGAGTGTCTTGCTGACGTAATAGATAGGCTGTTCTACCTTTGTATTAGTCTTGACTAATACCGCGCTGACTGCGTCCTCCGTTGCTGCTATGTACAGTGCCAAAACTTCATCAGGGTCTGGTTTCTGCAGGATTGGGATTGAAGCTAGATGTTCTTTGACTTTTTGGAATGCTTCCTCGCATTCAGCGGTCCATTCGAACCTGCTCCCTTTTTTAAGAATATTGAAGAAATGTTTGCATTTGTCCGAGGACCGTGCAATAAATCTGCCCAACGCTGCTATGGACCCATTGAGCTTCTGCACTTCCTTCAGATTCTTTGGGGACGGCATCTCTACTATGGCTTGAATCTTAGCTGGGTCTACCTCGATGCCCCTCTTCGTCACCAGATACCCGAGGAACTTCCCAGAGGTGACACCGAAAGTACATTTTTCCGGATTCACTTTCATGTGATGTTGTCTCATTGCTTCGAAGATATTCCTCAGGTCCTGGTGGTGATTTTTACGCAGCTTGCTTTTGACGAGCATGTCGTCCACGTAGACTTCTAGGGTTCCTCCAATCCATGGCTTGAAGATGGCATCGACCATCCTCTGGTATGTTGCCCCTGCGTTTCGGAGCCCGAAAGGCATCCTGGTATAGCAATAAAGGCCATGTGGGGTATAGAACGCTGTGTGTGGCTGATCTTCTTCTGCCAGGGCTACTTGGTTGTAACCAGAATATCCGTCCATGAATGACAGCTCTTCGTACCCTTCAACTGCTTCAACCAGTTGATCTATGCTCGGCAGGGGATAGCTGTCCTTTGGACATGCCTTGTTGAGATTAGTAAAGTCGATGCATATTCTAACCCCTCCATTTTTCTTAGGAACAATGACCATGTTGGAGATCCAGGTAGGGTATTTGACTTCCTTGATAAATCCTGCATCTAGTAGCTTCCGAAGTTCCGTTTCTACCGCCTCATGATATTCTGGAGCCACTTTTCGTATTTTCTGCCTGAACGGGGGTGTGCCCGGTTTGATGCGTAGTTCATGTTGGATTACTTTTGGGTCAATCCCCGGCATATCTCCTAGCTTCCAGGCGAACACATCCGCGTATTCCTCAAGTAATTTGGTTAAGGAATGTTCCCTTCCTTCGTCCATTATGGTCCCGATTTTGATCATCTTCGGGTTTTCTTCCGTTCCTATGTTGATTTCCTTTACGGGCTCCACTGGTGTGAACACAGGCTTCGGGTTTCCGAGGACTGGGACGTTCTTTAATTGCTATTTAGCGTGTTTCTTTTCTTCGCTGGTTGTTGAAGTACTTGTTTCTGTGCTTAGGACATTATCATCTTTCGTCAAGCCCTTCCCTGTAGTTTCCTTGAGGAACAGGTTTATGGCCTTCTCTTTCGCGGTTTCTTGATTTTTTACTCTTCGGATTTTTCGCTGCTCTTCTTGCTCGTTGTTGATATGATCCTGAGTGGCCTGGCACTCTCGCGTAGTGATCCGATCTCCCTTGATTTCCATTACTCCCTCAGGTGTTGGAAATCTGAGATATTGGTGGTATGTTGCCGCAACTCCTTTGAGCTTGTGTACCCATTGTCGTCCAATAATGGCGTTGTAGGGGGAAGGGGTGTCCACCACACTGAATCGGGTATCCAGTTTCATGGGCCCTGCGTTGACCTGTAACACGATGTCTCCCAAGGGCTTCGTGGCTGCTCCATTGAATCCGTAGATGGTGTGATAAGAGGTCATCAACTGTTCATCCTGGAGCTTCATCCGTTTGAATGCATCGTAGAATAAGACATTTACAGAGCTTCCCCCGTCTATGAGGATCTTTTTGAGGTTACATCCAGCTACTGGTAATGTTAGGACCAAGGGATCGTTATGGTCTTCCATATCTTCTTCGATATCCTCGGCATCGAAGATGATAGGAGATTCCATCCATTCTTCGTGTTCGTCCACCGCTATCCCATCGACCTTATATAACTCGCAGCGGTCTTCGAATTGCTTACGTAACCTTTTTTCCAATCTGCGCTGTGAGTGAGGGTCCTGTGGCTTCGGAACACGAGATGGTGTTGATTGTTCGGTTTTCTTCCGGAAGTTGGACTAGTTTGGTTCGTTTGGGTCTGTCCTCGGTAACCTCCTTTTGTATGTAATGTTTGAGTTCTCCCGCATCAATTAATTTTTGGATCATTATTTTAAGGTTCTTGCATTTTTCGGTCTGGTGTCCGTTGAAACAGTGATACTCACAGTAATCTTTAGACTTCTCGGATCTCGGGGGCTGCTTTCCCTTAGACCATGGCCACTCCAAGTTTTCCCTCCCTTTGATTTCTCGTAGGATACGAGCATAGCTAGCGTTGAGTTTCGTGTAAACCTGATCTTCGAATTTTCGGTCGCATGTACTTCGTTCAACCCTCCGTTCCTTCCTATCTTCGTGAGGTCTCTCATCCGAGTAACCCCTTTTTGCCCCGTTGGTTTGTTCCGCTGAATTGGTGCGGTGAGACCTCTGCGGATATGCCCTCGGGTTTTCCCGTTGAATTTCTTCAAGTCGAGCGTGTTTCTCGATAATTATTCGGAGATCTCCTTCTGTCTTGGGCACGCTCCCGTGAATTTCAACAAATAGGGGACTCATTCGGTCTAAGCCCCATTTATAGCAGTTGATGCTTACCACTGGGTCCACGCTCCCTATGGCTTGGCAGATCTTATGCCATCTGTTTGTGTACTCCCTCGTGGTTTCCTTGTAGCCAATTGCTAGTGAAAAGAGCTTATCCATCCCGGTGTTTACAGTCTTGTTGTACATGTATGTTCTTAAGAATTTCTCTGCGAGTTGGTCATATGAGTGGATGGAGTTTGGTGGCAGATTATCAAACCATGATAACGCCGATCCCTTCAAGCTTGACGGGAAGTATCTACAGAGTACGGCGTCGTTCTGACCCCATCTAGCTAAGACACGGTTGTAGTACCGAACATGTGCAGCAGGGTCGCTGGATCCATCATAGCATTCGAACGATGGGACAGGGCATTTTAGTGGAATAGGGGTGTTGGCCAAGCGATGCGTTAGGGGCGTGGAGTTAGCTTCTCTCATGACCTCCTCTAACCTTCCCCCACCTTGTTTGTTTTTTAATTGCCTGATCTCTGCCATCATCTCATCTCGTAGTTCCTCCATTGCGCGTTGGTGCTCTAAATTCTTCAGCTCATCACCGTCTGACTCTCCATCGTCATAATCCGGGTCGGATACGCTACGTCTCCTTGTCACGCCTTCATTGGCCGCTAGGACGACTCTACAGTCTTGGTTTGGCTCTGGTGCTTTGGAGCTTGCTTCATCAAGTTGTTGGCTGGTCTTCATGCTTAGAGCAATCCGCTCCTTTAAATCTTGATTTTCTCTGGCCAACAGAGCTACAGCTTCTGCGTAAACCTGCTGGTTCTTCCTCAGTTCCTCTAGCTCAGCCATTAGTCGGTGTGATTGGTTGGACCCCTGATTGGGAGTCCCAGCGCGTGCCGCTACTGCCGTGGTGCCGCCCTCCTCCATGGTCTGCACTAAAGGTGGCAGGGGTTCAGCTTCGGTTGCTGGTGTTTCCAAATTGGAGTGAGCGCCCCTCTGCGGTGCCAGAGCCGCCGGTATGGTTTGATTCTGATTATTTGTTAGTGGCATTCCAAAGGTTAGCAGGTGAGCGGGTTGGAATGTTCTGGATTCATCCACCCTTTCTCTTGGTTGATTAAGTTGACTCATGGCGAAGGTATTGCTAGCCTCCGCAGCCTTCGGAACTACCGCAGCCTCCCCGTACTTTATCGTTGCTGCTCTGAGATCATCCGCTGCAACTGAATTAGCGTTCATGGGTGAGGTGATTTCTGCAGTATCTTGCCTTCGATTGGTCACTTTAGTTTTATCTCCTTTCTGCTTGCTTCGGGTGATGATCGGGGTTGTCCTGGGCGTTTCTTTTGACAAAGCTTTGGATTTTCCTGCTTCCTGCGTCTTTTCCATCACGTGCCCTTTTGTTGATGCTTAAATCTCGCGTAAACTTGCCTTCTTTACTCGCAACACGTTCTCTCTGCATAAGTTATTTCAAACAGAAACGGGAATATCCGCGTGAAGCGGGTTAGTTGGCGAAATACAATTTTTCAAGAGGGAATTAATACCCGCAGGCTATAAACTACGGGTTAGAGTTTTATTAAAAGCGATCCTTAGTATAAGAACTACGAAAATCGTAAATCCGACGGATTAGAACAATAACCCGCTTAGAACAATAACTCTTATCGAAGACCAAATGTGGGTTTTTGAACATAATACAGTTGACGAATGATCTATACGATCCGAGCTGATAAAATCAGAGTAATCATATGCCAAATTAAAATGAAATCACAGGACAAGATAAATCTTTTACCGGGACGAAGTCCCTGTTTCTAGCGCCAAATTGTGAGCACACGAACCGAGCGCGTGTCCGAACGCTCACAATCAATCTTTAACATCTAGGGAGATTATGATGACGGTACCCTGGTGTTGATTCATTGGCTCAAAACCTTTGGGTTTATCATGGCCTCATCCAACCACTCCAGGCGTGGCGTTTGTGCATGGGGTATAAGTATTAAGGAAAACAAAACATATAAGCAAACACGTGCGGAGCTAAATGAATGTAAAGTGCTGAAATGTAAATAAGACCATGGTTTACGTGGTTCAGCACTAAGGCCTACATCCACGGGATTTGTTGTTCTACTATGTTCTTCACGGTTACACGAATAGTTGAATGATTTTTGGGGTTTACATGTTTCTCTCCTCTCAGGGATTAACTTACCTTTGCTATTTCTCTCTCTCTCTCCCCTTTCCTTCCTGATGTTTTCGATCCCCCTTCCTCTTGGTGAAGATCGGGTATTTATAAGGTTAGAACGTGGGACCCATCTCTGAAGACCGTTGGAACCTTATCTTCTTGTGTCCTTGCGTCCATCGCGCGGAGGTCTGCGTTTCCCCCTTGATCCCGCAGAGGCATCCTCGCTCGTTCCACAGGTTGGTCGACACGTACACTGCTCGGAGTGTTTAATGTGGGTAGTTGAGGGGTCTGCTCGTGTCAGACAAGTGTCTTCTGCCCCTGTCAGCCCGTGTCAGCTAACTTTCTCTCCACCGTTGATCTTGGCTTCTCTTTTGGGGATGAGATAAAGTAACTCCTCGGACTTTATTTGGTGTTTCGTGATCCATCATGTTTTGATGTTTTTGGCCTGCATGCTTTCCACGTACCTCTTTATATACACGTGTCTGATAGTGAGATATATGTGTACACAGAGCTAAATATGTCTGTACTATATGATGAGGATGAAGGTGATGAAAGCGAACACTGGTAAGAGTCCTCAAAATTCATTGCAGTAAGTGATAGAGTGCTGTTTTATTTAAATGAAGATGTTTAGAGTAGGCTGTTTAGTTCAGTTTGAAATTGGAAGTTGGAGTGGAAAAGAGAGTTGGGTTTGAAAGAAGAAAGACAATCTGTTTGGTATTTATAGATTTGGGGATAAAAAGGAAAGTGCTGAGTCCACCGAAAAGCACACGGTAAGAATTCAGGTGTGTAAGACACTTGAGTGGGTGAGTCATGAGTGTGCCAAATAGTGAGTTATCTTAGTTAGAGGAGCCTTAGAGGTTTACACCGCATGAAATTTGACACGTTTGATTCGGGAATTTGTCGTGTCATCAAAAATGACCAGTAGATATTTGGAGAAAGATGCCGTGCGTCAGCTTAAAAAATGAAAGTTGAGTCCAAATTTGTTCATATTTCTCTAACGAGTATATATTTTACATATTCTTCTGATTGGTTGATTATTTAACCAATAGTCTCATTATCCACAATGTTTAGAATCAACATCCTTATTATATAACTCCCTAAATTAAATCAAAAATTGAAATTGAAATTTTACGTGCACACTCGTTAAGGAGTGTGCACAAATTCGGACTCACAAAAGTTCAATATCTTATTTTCCTAGTGTATTATTCGGCAATGCTACACGGTGCGCTAATCTACGCCTAACTCTGCACCCGTCTGATGTGCCGGTAGTGATATGTACATAAAGACAAATACAGACATTACAATCATTTCTCTGCTTTTTTACACTTCATTATTTCTCTCTCGTTTATTAATTTTTTTGTGCTTCTTCCGATTTCTTCTTTCTTCCAACCAAGAACTATAATCAAATTTAAGAATGGTATCGATCTATACAATTAGAAATTAAGGTGGTATAAGTTGTTTAGATGGTGGAGGTGATAGCCTGTTTGAAATTTTTTTCCCCATAGTTTGGGATTCTTCCGAAAATCATTGTGAAATCAGGAATCTACAATTCAAGGGATTTGAATACATGGGTTTATTGTATTTCATTTAAATCTATGATTATCAATTCAACTGTGCAAATTGATCAATTAGGATTTCTGAGTTTAAGTTCTAAGGTTCTAGAATTTGAGTTGATGTAAGGATATGTAAGGGTATTGTTGTCTGAGTCGATAGTCAACACATGAATCAACTTTGTCAACGAGTTAATAACGTTTTTTGCACTCCTCAAATCCATTTTCGCTCTCCCTCTAACAAAATCGTTTCCAAAATTCCTCTTATTCTTGTTGTATCTGTTTAGAATTGATGTATCTATTTAGAATGAAGAACTTGAGATTAATCACAATTTTCTTGTTAATGTAGGCTTGATAATGGCCAAAACATGAACAGATCAAGAGAGGAATGAAAACGGCCCAGAAAAAGATTTTCTTATTAGCCGCAATTTTCTTCTAAATATACGCACGAGAGATTTTGGGAGGCACTGTGATATATCACATTTGTTAAAAAAAATTTGGGAGAGATGAAAGAAAGATATAGTGAAATTTTAGTCCTACGTGTTTTTAGCCTTTTACACCAGCTAAGTTTGACATGTCCCCTGGGCGCAAAATAGGACTCAGAAAAGCATTTCTGATATTTATTTGGTATTTTATAAAAATAGAAAAATGTAGCTTATCTTTATAGTGGCTTGACTAGTCACTAGAGTCTAGCAGTGAAACCATAGTGCGGTAATGTTGAAATTGCTAAAGTCTGTCCATAGGGAATACTTATACAGTGATTTTTACGTTGACGCCCCAATAAACAGTGAAAAATCCCATCGAGAAAATTAAAGGCAGGATTGCAGTTTAGCATTTGGATTTGGAATGTACAAAGTAGGTCCCATTTTTTTCTTAGATGGTTTTTTTTTGAGATCTTTTTTCCGGTGACGGAATTATTTTCAATATTTATATGGGCCTAAATTGCATCACAATACAATAACCATCCATAAAAGCCAACTAATCTCACTATGGATTTTGTTTTTTAGAGCTAATCTAATGATGGAAGCCAAGCCATTTGAAGCTCGAAAAGAGTGTAAATGCCAATCCTAAGAACAAGTTTCATGATAGAAGAATTGCATGATCTAAGTTCCATGACACTTCAGCACATGGATCACAGATACGACGATCAGAAACTGAAAATCCAATTTAGAAACAAAATTAAACTTTTGGGGAGCTTGAATAACTTGGGTTCCACAATTAGACTTGCTCTGATGGCTTCCAAGTAGGGATCATGCACAATTCCCAACTTGCTATAATAACAATTTACATTACCTCAAATTGGGTGCAATGACCCGTCCCTCCACTGATATTGTCCTCACTTAGCCACTACGGTCATCCTGTAGTGTGGGGTTGTTAACGACGCCACTGCAGTCATTCAGAAGCAGCTTCACGGGAGGTCACCCATCCCTAGATTATTCTTGCATGAGCACGCTTAACTCAGGGACGGACCCAGGAAAGATAAATTTCCTTTTAAGGCCCGGGCTAGAAGCCTTGGTCGAGCAAAAAAAAAAAAAATTGGCTTGTGGACTGGGAAGCCTACCCGGGCTAAAGCCCCCTTTAGCCCAGCTGTAGGTCCGTCATTGGCTTAACTGCAGAGTTTTCTGCCAATTATGGAGTCAATTGTGCTGAAAAGAACACAGTGTTAGGAAAGGACAAACCATTACTTGTAATCCATTCGGAAAACCCTACCTTCCGAGTCGGCGTATTACAGTGGTTCCTGCTTAATTGAATGGATGGCTAAAAAGTGAATGGATGGTTTCACAAAAACAAAAAACGTATGAAAATAAGAAAGTAAAGATGCTTTTGTTAAAAACATAATGAGTTTTCATAATTAGTAATGCTTTGATTTTTATTTTTATTTTTACTCTGCATGATATACACATCTGTTAGGACGCTTTTCGGTTGATCCTAGTAGGCGTTGATATGTCAAGTCATGAGTTGTAGTTTAGGTGTCAAAACTTACCACTTAAATTAAATACAAAATCTAAATGAAAACGCATGGGATACCAAATACATCCAACTTTTTTGTTCGGAAACCTGTATAGAAAAAACTTAATACAACAGCAAGTAGACCAACTAAATGATCCTTGACAATATATATATAGAGTTTATATCTCAACCTATACTTAATCAGTATGTATATAGACTTAGAATCTGTGAACCTGATTGTTAATAAGAGTACTTGGATGATCTCAAAAATCAATATCCAAGATCAATCTAGTCGTATCCAAATAATCTAATCAGAATTTTACCAATTTCTTAAACTTATTATCTATCTTTCAAGATACGAATTCTACAAGAAACAAGTCTCGTAATCGATTAATATTAAACTAACACATATTTTTAGATCGAATACGTATAAACATGTGTAAATAAAAATATAAATATAAACAATATAATGCGGAAAAGGAAAAATACAAGACATCAGAAATTTTGTTAACGAGGAAACCGCAATAGCAGATGAACCTTGGGACCTCGTCCATATTGAATACCACACTTTATTAAGCCGCTACAGACACTAGCATACTATCAGACTTCGTACTGGAATGTAGTTGAAATCGAATCCACCCTTCAAGCGCTTCAGTTACAGGCGCACTCCTTACGTCTCTTGAACCTTGCGAGGTTCTACGCACCTGATTCCCTTAGCTGACGTCCTTTACATCCTAAGAGTTGCTTCAGCCGAAGTGAATACTTTTGATACCAATTTTCTTATAACAGATAATCCTATTTGATTTCCGTTTAGATCAATATGCAATAGATAAAGCTAGCAAACCTCACAAATCTGAAACTTACGACTCCCGAAGAGCAGCCTAGATTCTGAACCACATCTCAAGAATAATCTTTGAAAGATCAACTAATATCAGTTTTTAGATATCTGTCCTGAGGAATCACAATGTCCGAGACGAAGAGAACTTTGTGATTATTATCTATCTTGCCTGGAAGAGATTAAGAAAAACTAAATAACAGAAAATCAAGATCAGGATTCATGAACTATCAAGGTAAAAATAGTCGTACCTGGATTCATGAATCTCAAAAACGAAGTCTTCTAGTCGTAGACCTTATAATATTACACATAGGAAACCTATGTCAATAGAGGACGACTCTAGAATCAACTAGGACACAAAGTGTCAGGGATTGCTTTTCCCAGTTGAAAGAGGATCTTTAATTATAGTTTTCCAAGACCAGGGTTAGCTTAGAATTCAATCTAAGATAGCTTGAGAATCAAGCAAACACTTTAGGTATTCAAAATACAATAGAAAAGTATATACATAGGTTCGGTTATTGAACCATGTATAATGAATGTTCGGTTTAGCAAGTTAGCCAAAGAACTGAAAGTTATTTGATTTTCATTTAAACACCTAAAAAATTAATCATGATACACACACATAAATGAGTGATCAATAAAGTATCAGAAGTGTTCAAGAGATTTCTCGCAATGCTAAACATATTAAAATAATAAGTGTTTAAGCATTTGTTAAACATTGTCGGGACAGTTGGTACAATGGTTCGCCAACCGTAGGGCTTGTTCATGAGTCAAGGTGCTAAGGCTCGTGAACCGGGTTTGCCAATCCTACTAGACTACGGAACTCAGTTAGCCACAGTTCATGAAATGGATTCGCCAACTGCTAGCCTATTTATCCAACTTTAAATTCAGTTCACCACGGTTCTCCAACAAGGTTCGTATAATGTACCCAACTGAACTTGCGTTTTTTGAACTGGTTTTCCAACCTTCATGTAATTTTGAAACTCAGATACTATGCTTTGCGAACTGGTTCACCAACCTACCCTAAGTAGAAATATTAGTAAGTTCATATTTCTCTCTTATGATGTTTGAAAGTGATACAATCCTTTGCATGGGAAATTTTCAATTGATCCACAAATTACTTCATAGAACTAATATTGTTAAGGATCGTTTAACATCTTATTCGCTAAATCATATTTCGAGATCTTTCACAAGACAAGCTTGACTCTAAACTTCTTCTTTGTAACTCTAAAATAGAATGGTACAGTTTTCATATACCTGATACAGAAGTTCTCCAAATGTTTTCGTCGATCTTCAGTCTTCAAGGGTGATTTCTGATACTCAACTACAATTCTAACCTAGTCCTAAACTTGACTTAGTAAATTAGAAATCAAGATATAGTTTTGATCGTCTAACATTGACAACAAGATTTAGATAGAAAAACTTGTTGGTTCAACCGAGCAATGCTCTAACAATCTCCCCCTTTGTCAATTTTAGTGACAAAAATATTTAATACATATGAATAAAATAAATAAACTTTCAGCTCAATACACTATGCTTGATTTTCTTGGTTCTTCAATACAAGTCTTGAATTCTTCGTACTTCAAGTTCTTTTATGTCATGCATGTTCGTTCAGCAATATGTCGTTGAAGATCCGTAGCAATAACAACTT
Organism: Papaver somniferum; assembly: GCF_003573695.1. Lineage (NCBI taxonomy): Eukaryota > Viridiplantae > Streptophyta > Magnoliopsida > Ranunculales > Papaveraceae > Papaver > Papaver somniferum. Next base: position 6,528,384 of record NC_039368.1, on the reverse strand, counting down.
ATGAGAATACTCGTTTAGATCTTTTATAGAAAACCTAGTCTGTAATTCCCTCAAACATCTGAGAGATTCACTATTCATACCAGGAAAAACTAGACTGTTGCCCCCCTTGCAAACACACACATTAATTACAAACAAACTAAAACTGTTACCCCCTGCAAACACCTTAAAACCATTAAACCTTAAAATTGTTAACACCTTAAAACTATTAGCAGTTTCCATCTGCATAACAGTATCAAAAAAGCCCATCTGTTCCAAAAGAAAGAAAAACATCTGAATAGCAACATAACCACAAGAAAATAAATACTTATTCTGTCAGTAGCTTCAACAATATGAGCAAAATGATCAGAAAATCCCTCAAATGATGAACTATGGAAGAGGAAGAGAATTGCGCATGCCTTCTTGTCAATCTCTTGCTGCAGAAAATCCCTCAAATTCCCAAACTCTCTAGTGCACAGAGTCTTGGCAACTTTCTTGGCGAACTTAAAAGGTGCAGAAGGCTGATTATCTCTGTTAGCATCGTTTCCTCCTAGATCACACATTATCTATAATCTATGTTTTCTTTTCTTAATTTCCTTGCCTAATTTAGGATGATTTTTTTATATTTTGGAAATTCTCTGTTTAATTTCCTTTTGTAGAGAAGATGACATTAATAGTCATTTAAGGCATTCGGTGGAATGTCTAGTCCCTTAGCAATTCACGCCTATTCAAAGGCATGCGCAACAAGTCCTAAACCCATAATAATAACTCATGCACACCAACATTTCTAATGGGAGTGTACCAAATTATTGGGGGTTGGGTTCCAAAATCATATAAGATAAAAATGGTTTTGCGTTGGGCCTGGTACGCCCCCTACTAATTTGGTACACCCCCATTAGCCTAATTGCAGACTCTTCCGATTCTCAATATCTAATAAAACTTTCATTAAGGGGTTGATAGACAGTTCAACCAAACACTAATTATCATATTTGATTTTTTTCGTAGATACTGAAGATCCAGCACCTGTTGAGAGACATGATGTGGCGCTGGTGTACTGCATCAATAATGGCAGTGTTCACACCTACAATGGCTTAACATTGATGAGATTTGTTAGGTGTACAAAAAATGGTCAAACATAATAGGTCAATAAGCCAAACAAAATCAGCACACTTGTGTATATTTGGTATAATTATTTGATTTGTTAATTAGTTAACAGATGGGCCATATCTTGAACTGCAGCATGGTTTGGTTCAGGCATCATGCCATATCACAATACCCTGGTCCCTGAGTCCTGACCAAAAACAAAATAGGTCAAGCAAAATAAAATCAGCATTGTGCCACATAATGCCTAAATTTTAAAGAAAAATAAAAAGGTCTAGAGAGTTTTGAACCTCCGACCTCAAACATACTAAAACTAAAGCGAACCACTGTTCCAAACTACCGTTTTTGACATTTGATGGACTTGTATTAAATTTATATATTTATTATCTTCCTAAATATTAAATGAAGTTGTGTATTGATGGGCCATATCTTGAACTGCAACATGGTTTGGCTCAGGCGTCATGCCATATCTCATTACCCTGGTCACTGTGTCCTGACCAACAACTAATTAATCAACTAATTTCAAACAAATTAGGTCAAACAAAATAGGTCAAGCAAAATAAAATCAGCACACTTGTGATGGGCCATATCTTGAACTGCAGCATGGTTTGGCTCAGGCATCATGCCATATCTGATATCTCAATACCCTGGTTATCAGTTCATGTAGTTCCATTGATTTGAGCTGTAGAAAACTTCAGCAACAACAATGAATGAATGAATCAATTCTTCTGTGAATCTTCGACGTAAGCCTAGATTTAAGTTTAATCGATCTTTCATAGAAGTATTGACACTGATTCATAATCCAAGGTATTTCTCATTCATTCATTTTGGGGTTTCCTGTAGATTCAGCTGCAGAAAACTTCGTCAACAACAATGAATCAATCGATTCTTCTATGAAACATCGATTCAAGCCTGGATTTTAGTTTAATCGATATCTCATAGAAGTATTGATAGTGATTCATAATTTTGGAAATGCAAATCCTGGCCATCTTCATCTAATGTATTTCTCATTCATTCATTTGGGGGTTTAATGATTTTACAAATTGGAGGTTACACACTCTTGATTTTGAATGATGTTATTTATGATGGTGATTATGAAGTATGAACATCTATATGTTTCAGATTTTAGGTTTATTTTTATGTTGCTGTGAATTGTATCCTTGTTGATGGTGGTTTTTAGCTAAGGGTTAAAATCGTAAAACCTTAGTCTAACGTGACGTCACTCTAAAAGAAAACGAAGCCGAGAGTACCAATAGCTCCACTAACACATTTATTGAGCCATTCAATATGTCTACGTGAAATTTACCAGCGTACCTTTTTTTTTATACATGTTATGTTCCACGATAGAACCCTCAGTATTGACTGGCATCATCTCCGCGCCAAAGGAATACCATGCCATCCGCACCACCATGCCAACGGCATGCCATCCATACCAGACACATATCCGCGCTAAAGGCATAACATGCCAGTCGCACCACCGTTCCAACGGCATGCCAGCCATTCCAGCCACATCTCCGCGCCAAAGGCATACCATGCCAGCCGCACCACCGTGCCAACGACATGCCATCCATGCCAGCCACATCTCCGCGCTAAAGGCATAACATGCCAGCCACACCACCGTGCCAATGGCATGCCATCCATGCCAGCCACATCTCCGCGCCAAATGCATACCATGCCAGCAGCACCGCCGTTCCAACGGCATGCCAGCCTTATCTCCGCACCAAAGGCATACCATGCCAGCCGCACCACCGTGCCAACGGCATGCCATCCATGCCAGCCACACCTCCGCGCCAAAGGCCTACCATACCAGCCGCACCACCATGCCAAAGCCATGCCGGCCATGCCTCCATGTCGCTGGCTTCCAAACGAAGGGTTGCAACAATCGACGGCTACCCATCCTTCTAAGATGCAAATATCAGTCGTACAAGTTCGCCACCAAACGCATGGAAACTTCTGACCCAATGCCTAATTCCACGGTTTATGCCAAAACCCTAATTTGGTCGCGCCTAAAATATTCCAAAGCCATGTCGGCCATGCATCCATGTCGCTGGCTGCCAAACGAAGGGTTGCAACAATCAACAGCTACCCTTCCCTCTGAGATGCAAATCTCAGCAGTACAAGTTCGCCACCAAATGCATGGAAACTTCTGTCCCAATGCCAAATTCCACGGTTTATGCCAAAACCCTAAATTGGCCGCGCCTAAAATATGCCGGCCATGCCTCCATGTCGCTGGTTTCCAAACAAAGGGTTGCAACAATCAACGACTACCCTTCCTTCTGAGATGCAAATCTCAGCAGTACAAGTTCGCCACCAAACGCATGGAAATTTCTGTCCCAATGCCAAATTCCACGGTTTATGCCAAAACCCTAAATTGGTCGCGCCTAAAACATGTCAAATCGATGCCGGCCATGCATCCATGCCGCTGGATGCCAAACGAAGGGTTGCAAAAATCGACGGCTACCCTTCCTTCTGAGATGCAAATCTCAGCCGTACAAGTTCGCCACAAAACGCATGGCAACTTCTGGCCCAATGCCAAATTCCACGGTTTATGCCAAAACCCTAAATTGGCCGCGCCTAAAACATGCCAAAGTCATGACGGCCATGCCTCCGTGCCGCTGGCTGCCAAACGAAGGGTTGCAACAATCGACGGCTACCCTTCCTCTGAGATGAAAATCTCAGCCGTACAAGTTCGCCACCAAACGCATGGCAACTTCTGGCCCAATGTTAAATTCCACGGTTTATGCCAAAACCCTAATTTGGATGCGCCTAAAACATGCCAAAGCCATGCCGGCCATGCCTCCATGTTGCTGGCTTCCAAACGAAGGGTTGCAACAATCAACGACTACCCTTCCCTCTGAGATGCAAATCTCATTCGTAGAAGTTCGCCACCAAACGCGTGGCAACTTCTGGCCCAATGCCAAATTCCACAGTTTATGCCAAAACCCTAATTTGGACGCTCCTAAAACATGCCAAAGCCATGCCGGCCATGGCTCCATGCCGCTGGCTTCCAAACAGAGGGTTGAAACAATCAACGACTACCCCCCTCCTGAGATGCAGATCTCAGCCGTACAAGTTCTCCACCAAACGCATGGCAACCTCTTGGATGCGATGCGAAAACTCCGCGGTTTGTGGCAAACCCTAATTTGGGTCACGCCAAGAGCATGCACGAGCCATGCTAGCCATTCCTCCATGTCGCTGTCTTCCAAACGTAGGGTTGCAACAATCAACGGCTACCCCTCCTTATGAGATGAAATCTCAGCCATAAAAGCTTGCCACCAAACCAAACGATTTGTGGCAACCTCTTGGCTGTGATGCCAAAATTTCGCGGTTTGCGCCAAACCCTAATTTGGCCGCGTCAAGAGCATGCACGAGACATGTCGGCCATGCCTACATGTCGCTGGATGTCAAACGGAGTGTTGCAACAATCAACGGCTACCCCTCCTCCCGAGACACAGATCTCAGCCGTACAAGCTTGCCGCCAAACCACACGACTTGTGGCAACCTTTTGGCTATGCTGCCAACTATTTGGTCACGGCACCCTAATTGGCCACGCCAAGAGCATGCGCAAACCATGCCAGGACCGTGGCCACGACACTGGCTACCAAAGGAAGGTAGACACAATCAACGGCTACCCTTCCTCTCAAGATGCAAAATCTCGGCCGTCGAAGGTCGCCACCGAACCGGCAAGCCTCCCAATTTTAACTTGCCAAACAATAGCAACATGCTACACGTTTTCCATGAAAATACTCGAGACATCAAAACATGTCACAAACTGGGGGATGTTAATCAGGGTATTAGTCTAGCGGTTACAAGAAAGTGCCATAAGAGTGATGCGGTTAGAAATACAAGAAGTAATGGTGAAACGTTTCCTTCATTATGGAAACATCAATTCCAGACGTTACCCGTTACCGCTTTCTTCTATTTACTCAACCGTTTCCACTTTTTATGAGAATAGGGTACGTTTCGTTGTGACTTGTATAAATAGGTCTCACCTATTTCCACCAAAGATTAAGTTTTGGTCAGGAGAATACAACACTCAGAAATCACTTGTTAGATTTCCCATCTGTTAGCTTTCCACTTTCTGATACAAGTCGTCAAACAACTACTCTTCCTGAATTAATTATTCTGGTCTCAACACTCTCTTCGCTTCCCTCCCTAGACCAACGCTTCTCCTTCACTTTGTGACCGAAGAAAGTCTGGAACGTACATTTCTTTGTTTAGGCCGGATTTGTACATATTGATCTCTCGAATCAAAGTACTTCCTTGCAGTACATTGTTTAGGGTTTAGACTCGTTTCTCACCCACACGCTCGAAATTACCAAAATCAGCAGAAACTTTTTTCACCCTCAAACAATCCTGTTTTGAGAATCTTTTGGTGATTATGAACATCTCAATTGCATGCTTTATGCCTCCATCAAGTGGTTTTATATGTCAGTTGACAGATGAGCTTAGACTCAGACATAGTATTTGGTTGTATAATGTCAGCATTGGTGAATAAAGCTTGTATTCTGTTTTGAGAATCAGCATCTCAGGAATCTTTGTGATTTGTATTCATTGTCAGATTGTAGAATTAGGTGTGTGGGTTGTATACAGTAAGTAGGGTTTCTGTCAATTATGTGCAAGTCGAATATGACGCAACCAACACAAGACAATTTTTGTTAGTCATGTATTGACAGAAGATATAAAGATCAAACATATATAGATGTTCGTAATTTGACCCTTCACCATATTATAGATTAAGACTAGGTTTGTATATGAATTTCAAACATGCTGCAGTTTCAAAGATGCAGGAAAACTATTAAGAAACACTAAAGTGAATTGTTTTCAGTATACATTAGTTTTCATTACAGTTTAGTCTTGTACATGTTCCAGTTCTTTGCATTTTAGTTTTACTTTCTAGATTACAACCTGCATCTCCAACATTATCGACACACAATCTTCGGACAATGTAAATAAAATGACTCCACATATTGCATTTCATAAAGTTACAACCTTTCTGTTTAGTTAGTGTTGAGCAACATTTGACAGCAACACTATCATGTTCATAATATCCAGTTACACACAAAAAATCCAAGTACCAAAAACAAAATGAAAAAAGCAAAAAAAAACACAACTTTCCCTTGTATCATCTCCTGCATTTTCAGACTCCATTGCCATGATCGAAAAAGAAATCATGATATAAGGCTTACTCATTATACCCGATCACTCGAAATCAGACTCTTCCTCCTCATTAGACTCTTCATCCTCATCAGACTCTTCCTCCTCATCATACTGATCTTGTTGTACATATTCCGGGTAATCATCTTCATCTTACTCCACTTCGGAATCGGTCTTTTGGGCCAAAATTTCATCATTAATCCCAAGATTCTCATCTTCGCGGAAAACTGCAAGTGACTCATCTGGGTCAGATGAGTAACAATATGTATTGGAGATATTACTGACACTATGAACAACAACAACTGGATCTTCATATTCGGTAGCACTTGCATCACTATTGCGCCGCCCATATTGTTTTGCCTCTTCCACCTTGATATCCTCCATTTCCGCCAACCTAATCCTTTTCTCCCGCACTGCATAGTAATTTTCCTTCTCTGCTTCATCTTTGAAGGGATCACGGAGACGCTTCTTTGGAAGAATATCTACCGGTTTCTTTGGAAAAATCTCTACCGGTTTCTCTTTTTCTTCATTTACCGCAGCATGCATATCTTTCCAGAGATGAGGGAGTTCAATATCACTCAACAAATCACTTATTCTCATTTGTACTTTCTGGAGATCATCCTTGGTCATCTGCCCAATCATCTGCATAGTAGCGGATAACCTTTCTTGTATTTGCCTCTCCTCCCACTCTTTCAATTGCTCTTCAGTCATGGGGGCTTTAGCCTTTGGTCTGCGTCGATCATCATCACCAGCCATTTTGATTGATTTGGTTTGGAAAAAAAATTCAAAGAACAGTTATCTCCCTCTACAGATTTTCTCTCTGACCCTTTGGTTTCCCCCTTATAAACTAGTCTAACCTAAAAGACACAAAAGTTGGTAACAGAAATAAACTCTAAATTCTTGTAGAGTCACGCCTATTCCCATGAGAAAGCTTTAATCGGTAATATCACTTGACAATAATAACCGCCAATATTTAGGTCTAAATTCAGACGGTTTTAGGGTTGAATACTTGAATGGGAAATTTGTAACGGTACCCCTGCTATGAAGAGTAAAAAACGCTTATGAAAGGTAATTTGGTCATTTTCACACTCGCTTGAAATTTGCTGCCGGCGACGGTAATTTACTCAATTTCGCCGTTGCCAGGATATATGCTTTCGTGTTGATCATTTACTGCGTATACGAAAAATTTGCTTTAACCGTCGCCGGAAAATTTGCTTTACCCGTTGCCGGAAATTTGCTTTCGCCGTCTCCGGAAAATTTGTCATCGTCGGAAAATTTTCTTTCGCCGGAAAATTTGACTTCGCTGGAAAAATTTGAATCACCGTCGCCGGAAAATTTGGTCTGTATATGGTAATCTTGCAACCTGAGTTAAGTGATAGGTTGTAGTTTTATCCAATCTGATATATTTGACACCTCGAATCTCGCTCGGACCAGAACACCGGGTCTGTATATGGCAATCTTACAACCTAAGTTAAGTGATAGGTTGCAGTTTCATCCAATCTGATATATTTGACACCTCGAACCTCGCTCGGACGAGAACATCGGGTCTGTATACGGCAATTTTGCAACCCGAGTTAATTGATAAGTTGCAGTTTCATCCAATATGATATATTTGACACCTCGAACCTCGCTCGGACGAGAACATCGACTCTGTATATGGTAATCTTGCAAACTGAGTTAAGTGATAAGTTGCAGTTTCATCCAATCTGATATATTTTGACATCTCGAACCTCGCTCGGAAAAGAACATCGGGTTTGTATATGGTATTCTTGCAACCTGAGTTCAGTGATAGGTTGCAGTTTCGTCCAATCTGATATATTTAACACCCCGAACCTCGCCCGGACGAGAACATCGGGTCTGTATATGGTAATCTTGCAACCTGAGTTAAGTGATAGGTTGCAGTTTCATCCAATCTGACATATTTGACACCTCGAACCTCGCCCGGACCAGAACATCGGGTCTGTATATGGTAATCTTGCAACCTGAGTTAAGTGATGATAGGTTACAGTTTCATCCAATCTGATATATTTGACACCTCAAACCTCGCCCGGACCAGAACATCGGGTCTGTATATATTTAAATATATGGTATTATTGCAACCTGAGTTAAGTGATAGGTTTCAGTTTCATCCAATCTGATATATTTGACACCTCGAACCTCGCTCGGACCAGAATATCGGGTATGTATATGGTAATCTTGCAACCTGAGTTAAGTGACAGGTTGCAGTTTCATCCAATATGATTGTTTGACACCTTGAACCTCGCCCGGACCAGAACATCGGGTCTGCATATGGTAATCTTGCAACCTGAGTTCAGTAATAGTCTGCAGTTTCGTCCAATATAATACATTTGACACCTCGAACCTCGTCAGGACGAGAACATCGGGTCTGTATATGGCAATCTTGCAACCTGAGTTAAGTGATATGTTGCAGTTTAATCCAATCTGATATATTTGACACCTCGAACCTCTCTCGGACCAGAACATCAGGTATGTATTTGGTAATCTTGCAACCTGAATTAAGTGATAGGTTACAGTTTCATCCAATCTGATATATTTGAAACCTCGAACCTCACCCGGACCAGAACATCGGGTCTGTATATGGTTATCTTGTAACCTGAGTTAAGTAATATGTGTTGCAGTTTCATCCAAGCTGATATATTTGACACCTCGAACTTCGCTCGGACGAGAACATTGGGTATGTATATGGTATTGTTGTGACCTAAGTTCAGTGATAGGTTGCAGTTTCATCCAATTTGATATATTTGACACCTCGAACCTCGCCCGGACCAGAACATCGGGTCTTTTTATGGTATTGATGCAAACCTGAGTTCAGTGATAGGTTGCAGTTTCATCCAATCTGATATATTTGACACCTCGAACCTCGCCGGGACCAGAACATCGGGTATGTATATGGTAATCTTGCAACCTGAGTTAAGTGATAGGTTGCAGTTTCATCCAATCTGATATATTTGACACCTCGAACCTCGCTCGGACCAGAACATCGGGTTTGTATATGGTAATCTTGCAACCTGAGTTAAGTGATAGGTTGCAGTTTCATCTAATCTGATATATTAGACACCTCGAACCTTGCGCGGACCAGAACATCGGGTCTGTATATGGTAATCTTGCAACCTGAGTTAAGTGATGATAGGTGACAGTTTCATCCAGTCTGATATATTTGACACCTCGAACCTCGCCCGGACCAAAACATCGGGTCTGTATATATTTAAATATATGGTGTTCTTGCAACCCGAGTTAAGTGATAGGTTGCAGTTTCATCCAATCTGATATATTAATTACCTCGAACCTCGCTCGGACCAGAACATCGGGTATGTATATGGTAATCTTGCAACCTGAGTTAAGTGACAGGTTGCAGTTTCATCCAATCTGATTGTTTGACACCTTGAACCTCGCCCGGACCAGAACATCGGGTCTGTATATGGTAATCTTGCAACCTGAGTTCAGTGATAGGTTGCAGTTTCGTCCAATCTGATATATTTGACACCTCGAACCTCGCCCGGACGAGAACATCGGGTCTGTTATAGGTAATCTTGCAACCTGAGTTAAGTTATAGGTTGCAGTTTCATCCAATCTGATATATTTAACACCTCGAACCTCGCTCGGACCAGAACATCAGGTCTGTATATGGTAATCTTGCAACCTGAGTTAAGTGATAGGTTGCAGTTTCATCCAATCTGATATATTTCACACCTCGAACCTCGCCCGGACCAGAACATCGGCTCTATATATGGTAATCTTGCAACCTGAGTTAAGTTATAGGTTGCAGTTTCATCCAATCTGATATATTTAACACCTCGAACCTCGCTCGGACCAGAACATCAGGTCTGTATATGGTAATCTTGCAACCTGAGTTAAGTGATAGGTTGCAGTTTCATCCAATCTGATATATTTGACACCTCGAACCTCGCCCGGACCAGAACATCGGCTCTATATATGGTAATATTGTAACCTGAGTTAAGTGATATATGGGTTGTAGTTTCATCCAATCTGATATATTTGACACTTCGAACCTCGCTCGGACGAGAACATAAGGTATGTATATGGTATTCTTGCAACCTAAGTTCAGTGATAGGTTGCAGTTTCATCCAATCTGATATATTTGACACCTCGAACCTCTCCCGGACCAGAACATCGGGTCTGTATATGATATTCTTGCAACCTGAGTTAACTGATAGGTTGCAGTTTCATCCAATCTGATATATTTGACACCTCGAACCTCGTTCGGACCAGAACATCGGGTCTGTATATGGTAATCTTGCAACCTGAGTTAAGTGATAGGTTGCAGTTTCATCCAATCTGATATATTTCACACCTCGAACCTTGCCCGGACCAGAACATCGGGTCTGTATATGGTAATCTTGCAACCTGGGTTAAGTGATAGGTTGCAGTTTCATCCAATCTGATATATTTGACACCTCGAACCTCGCTCGGACTAGAACATCGGTCTGTATATGGTATTCTTGCAACATGAGTTCAGTGATAGGTTGCAGTTTTAACCAATCTGATATATTTGACACCTCAAACCTCGCTCGAACGAGAACATCGGATCTGTATATGGTAATCTTGCAACCTGAGTTAAGTGATAGGTTGCAATTTCATCCAATCTGATATATTTAACACCTCGAACCTCGCTCGGACCTGAACATCGGGTCTGTATATGGTAATCTTGCAACCTGAGTTAAGTGATAGGTTGAAGTTTCAACCAATTGGATATATTTGACACCTTGAACCTCGCCCGGACCAAAACATCGGGTCTGTATATGGTAATCTTGCAACCTGAGTTAAGTGATAGGTTGCAGTTTCATCCAATCTGATATATTTGACACCTCGAACCTTGCCCGGACCAGAACATAGGGTCTGTATATGGTAATCTTGCAACCTGAGTTAAGTGATAGGTTGCATTTTAATCCAATCAGATATATTTGACACCTCGAACCTTGCTCAGACGAGAACATCGGGTCTGTATATGGTATTCTTGCAACATGAGTTCAGTGATAAGTTGCGGTTTTAACCAATCTGATATATTTGAAACCTCGAACCTCGCTCGGACGAGAACATCGTGTCTGTATATGGTAATCTTGCAACCTGTGTTAAGTGACAGGTTGCAGTTTCATCCAATCTGATATATTTGAAACCTCGAACCTTGCCCCAACCAGAATATCTGGTCTGTATATGGTAATCTTGCAACCTGAGTTAAATGACAGGTTGCAGTTTCATCTAATCTTATATATTTGACACCTTGAACCTCGCCCGGACCAGAACCTCGGGTCTGTATATGGTAATCTTGCAACCTGAGTTAAGTGATAGGTTGCAGTTTCATCTAATCTTATATATTTGACACCTTGAACCTCGCTCGGACCAGAACATCGGGTATGTATATGGTAATCTGGCAACCTGATTTAAGTGACAGGTTGCAGTTTCATCCAATCTGATTGTTTGACACCTTGAACCTCGCCCGGACCAGAACATCGGGTCTGTATATGGTAATCTTGCAACCTGAGTTCAGTGATAGGTTGCAGTTTCGTCCAATCTGATATATTTGACACCTCGAACCTCGCCCGGACGAGAACATCGGGTCTGTTATAGGTAATCTTGCAACCAGAGTTAAGTTATAGGTTGCAGTTTCATCCAATCTGATATATTTAACACCTCGAACCTCGCTCGGACCAGAACATCAGGTCTGTATATGGTAATCTTGCAACCTGAGTTAAGTGATAGGTTGCAGTTTCATCCAATCTGATATATTTGACACCTCGAACCTCGCCCGGACCAGAACATCGGCTCTATATATGGTAATATTGTAACCTGAGTTAAGTGATATATGGGTTGTAGTTTCATCCAATCTGATATATTTGACACTTCGAACCTCGCTCGGACGAGAACATAAGGTATGTATATGGTATTCTTGCAACCTAAGTTCAGTGATAGGTTGCAGTTTCATCCAATCTGATATATTTGACACCTCGAACCTCTCCCGGACCAGAACATCGGGTCTGTATATGATATTCTTGCAACCTGAGTTAACTGATAGGTTGCAGTTTCATCCAATCTGATATATTTGACACCTCGAACCTCGTTCGGACCAGAACATCGGGTCTGTATATGGTAATCTTGCAACATGAGTTAAGTGATAGGTTGCAGTTTCATCCAATATGATATATTTGATACCTCGAACCTCGCTCGGACCTGAACATCGGGTCTGTATATGGTAATCTTGCAACCTGAGTTAAGTGATAGGTTGAAGTTTCAACCAATTGGATATATTTGACACCTTGAACCTCGCCCGGACCAAAACATCGGGTCTGTATATGGTAATCTTGCAACCTGAGTTAAGTGATAGGTTGCAGTTTCATCCAATCTGATATATTTGACACCTCGAACCTTGCCCGGACCAGAACATAGGGTCTGTATATGGTAATCTTGCAACCTGAGTTAAGTGATAGGTTGCATTTTAATCCAATCAGATATATTTGACACCTCGAACCTTGCTCAGACGAGAACATCGGGTCTGTATATGGTATTCTTGCAACATGAGTTCAGTGATAAGTTGCGGTTTTAACCAATCTGATATATTTGAAACCTCGAACCTCGCTCAGACGAGAACATCGTGTCTGTATATGGTAATCTTGCAACCTGTGTTAAGTGACAGGTTGCAGTTTCATCCAATCTGATATATTTGAAACCTCGAACCTTGCCCCAACCAGAATATCTGGTCTGTATATGGTAATCTTGCAACCTGAGTTAAATGACAGGTTGCAGTTTCATCTAATCTTATATATTTGACACCTTGAACCTCGCCCGGACCAGAACCTCGGGTCTGTATATGGTAATCTTGCAACCTGAGTTAAGTGATAGGTTGCAGTTTCATCTAATCTTATATATTTGACACCTTGAACCTCGCTCGGACCAGAACATCGGGTATGTATATGGTAATCTGGCAACCTGATTTAAGTGACAGGTTGCAGTTTCATCCAATCTGATTGTTTGACACCTTGAACCTCGCCCGGACCAGAACATCGGGTCTGTATATGGTAATCTTGCAACCTGAGTTCAGTGATAGGTTGCAGTTTCGTCCAATCTGATATATTTGACACCTCGAACCTCGCCCGGACGAGAACATCGGGTCTGTTATAGGTAATCTTGCAACCAGAGTTAAGTTATAGGTTTGCAGTTTCATCCAATCTGATATATTTAACACCTCGAACCTCGCTCGGACCAGAACATCAGGTCTGTATATGGTAACTTGCAACCTGAGTTAATGATAGGTTGCAGTTTCATCCAATCTGATATATTTGACACCTCGAACCTCGCCCGGACCAGAACATCGGCTCTATATATGGTAATATTGTAACCTGAGTTAAGTGATATATGGGTTGTAGTTTCATCCAATCTGATATTTGACACTTCGAACCTCGCTCGGACGAGAACATAAGGTAGTATATGGTATTCTTGCAACCTAAGTTCAGTGATAGGTTGCAGTTTCATCCAATCTGATATATTGACACCTCGAACCTCTCCGGACCAGAACATCGGGTCTGTATATGATATTCTTGCAACCTGAGTTAACTGATAGGTTGCAGTTTCATCCAATATGATATATTGACACCCTCGAACCTCGTTCGGACCAGAACATCGGGTCTGTATATGGTAATCTTGCAACATGAGTTAAGTGATAGGTTGCAGTTTCATCCAATATGATATATTTGATACCTCGAACCTCGCTCGGAACAGAACATCGGGTATGTATATGGTAATCTTGCAACCTGATTTAAGTGATAGGATGCAGTTTCATCCAATCTGATATATTTCACACCTCGAACCTTGCCCGGACCAGAACATCGGGTCTGTATATGGTAATATTGCAACCTGGGTTAAGTGACAGGTTGCAGTTTCATCCAATCTGATTGTTTGACACCTTGAACCTCGCCCGGACCAGAACATCGGGTCTGTATATGGTAATCTTGCAACCTGAGTTCAGTGATAGGTTGCAGTTTCGTCCAATCTGATATATTTGACACCTCGAACCTCGCCCGGACGAGAACATCGGGTCTGTTATAGGTAATCTTGCAACCAGAGTTAAGTTATAGGTTGCATTTCATCCAATCTGATATTTTAACCCTCGAACCTCGCTCGGGACCAGAACATCAGGTCTGTATATGGTAATCTTGCAACCTGAGTTAAGTGATAGGTGCAGTTTCATCCAATCTGATATATTTGACACCTCGAACCTCGGCCCGGACAGAACATCGGCTCTATATATGGTAATATTGTAACCTGAGTTAAGTGATATATGGGTTGTAGTTCATCATCCAATCTGATATATTGACACTTCGAGCCTCGCTCGGACGAGAACATAAGGTATGTATATGGTATTCTTGCAACCTAAGTTCAGTGATAGGTTGCATTTCATCCAATCTGATATATTTGACACCTCGAACCTCTCCGGACCAGAACATCGGGTCTGTATATGATATTCTTGCAACCTGAGTTAACTGATAGGTTGCAGTTTCATCCAATCTGATATATTTGACACCTCGAACCTCGTTCGGACCAGAACATCGGGTCTGTATATGGTAATCTTGCAACCTGAGTTAAGTGATAGGTTGCAGTTTCATCCAATATGATATATTGATACCTCGAACCTCGCTCGGAACAGAACTCGGGTAGTATATGGTAATCTTGCAACCTGATTTAAGTGATAGGTTGCAGTTTCATCCAATCTGATATATTTCACACCTCGAACCTTGCCCGGACCAGAACATCGGGTTCTTATGGTAAATATTGCAACTGGGTTAAGTGATAGGTTGCAGTTTCATCCAATCTGATATATTTGACACCTCGAACCTCGCTCGACTAGAACATCGGTCTGTATATGGTATTCTTGCAACATGAGTTCAGTGATAGGTTGCAGTTTTAACCAATCTGATATATTTGACACCTCAAAACCTCGCTCGAACGAGAACATCGGACTGTATATGGTAATCTTACAACCTGAGTTAAGTGATAGGTTGCAATTTCATCCAATCTGATATATTTAACACCCTCGAACCTCGCTCGGACCTGAACTCGGGTCTGTATATGGTAATCTTGCAACCTGAGTTAGTGATAGGTGAAGTTTCATCCAATCGGATATATTTGACACCTTGAACCTCGCCCGGACCAAAACATCGGGTCTGTATATGGTAATCTTGCAACCTGAGTTAAGTGATAGGTTGCAGTTTCATCCAATCTGATATATTTGACACCTCGAACCTTGCCCGGACCAGAACATAGGGTCTGTATATGGTAATCTTGCAACCTGAGTTAAGTGATAGGTTTCATTTTAATCCAATCAGATATATTTGACACCTCGAACCTTGCTCAGACGAGAACATCGGGTTTGTATATGGTATTCTTGCAACATGAGTTCAGTGATAAGTTGCGGTTTTAACCAATCTGATATATTTGAAACCTCGAACCTCGCTCGGACGAGAACATCGTGTCTGTATATGGTAATCTTGCAACCTGTGTTAAGTGACAGGTTGCAGTTTCATCCAATCTGATATATTTGAAACCTCGAACCTTGCCCCAACCAGAATATCTGGTCTGTATATGGTAATCTTGCAACCTGAGTTAAATGACAGGTTGCAGTTTCATCTAATCTTATATATTTGACACCTTGAACCTCGCCCGGACCAGAACCTCGGGTCTGTATATGGTAATCTTGCAACCTGAGTTAAGTGATAGGTTGCAGTTTCATCCACTCTGATATATTAGACACCTCGAACCTCGCTCGGACAAGAATATCGGGTCTGTATATGGTATTCTTGCAACCTGAGTTCAGTGATAGGTTGTAGTTTCATCCAATCTGATACATTTGACACCTCGAACCTCGCCCGGACGAGAACATCGGGTTTGTACACTATGGGAAAAATATACATCTACAACTGGAGTTTTACAACTCTTTGCTAAACATCGTTGAAAGTCCTATGTTTTACAACTGGTTTCAAAGGAAGAGTTGTCGTATATCATCACTACCAACCCTTAGGAACAAGGGGTTGGCGCTAAGAAAACAAACGACAACTCCTTAAGCAAAACAGTTGTGACGACATTTAGCTGTAACAACTTTGTTCCATAAAGGTAGTGACTTAGCCTATCACAATTCTCACAAGAGTTGTTGAAGAATACCGAAATATGATAATGAAAAATATGTTAGAGGGGAGATTAGAACATGAACCTACTGCATGGAAGTCTAGCTCATCAACCATCCGTACAGTTCACAAGTTTTGTTTTTTTAAATGTATAACAACACTTATGAGTGTTGTTGAAATAAAAATATATAATGTTGGAAAAAAGGAGGTTAGAGGGGAGATTCGAACATGAACCTACTGCATGGAAGTCTAGCTCATCAACCATCTTTATAGTTCACAAGTTTTTTTTTAAAAAAAAAAAGAACGTATAACAACACTTATAAGTGTTGTTGAAGTAAAAATATATAATGTTGGAAAAAGAATGAGGTTAAAGGGGAGATTCGAAAATGAACCTACTGCATGGAAGTCTATCTCATCAACCATCCTTACAGTTCACAAGTTTTAGTTTTATGTGTTTTTTTTAAAGAAAACGTATAACAACACTTATAAGAGTTGTTGAAGTAAAAATATAGAATGTTGGAAAATGAGGTTGGGGGATTTGATCCTCAGCCTCCTGCATGGAAGTCTACACCACTAACCATACCTACACTATCACAAGTTCTCTCAAGTTTGTGGTTCTTTAATATACTAACTTTATGACAACCCTTTATATGAGTTGTAAAACAAAATATAATGTTCAAAAATAATGCTCAGGTGACTGAGCCGCAAAAAGCGCGAAGCCTTCTCTGTAAACAATCAAATACATTCTTCTCTGTAAACAATCACATACATTCTACAATGACAATGCATATCATTCTATATCTATTAGTTGATGAAAGCATGGGCTGAAATTGGCACCGCATAAGCCAAGTACTTCTCAAACTGGTCTCCTATTGCTTAGAAAAATCTTGCATATTCTGCATTCACAACAACTTCACTAAAGAGGGTTAAGTTCAAATATGTAACTTCCCTTTCAAAACCATAACTCAAATTTCAAAACAATAAGTTCCAAAGTCAACACATATCCTCAGTAGATTACAGATCTGGGTTACAAATCGATTAGGGTAACAAACCTTTGAGAAATTGGTGAAGGTAGTAAGTCTTCAACTTTGTGTACGATTACTTGTAGGTGATGATGAAGTTGGTGAATAAATCTCCTGAGATGATGAAGCCAAAATCGATGTAGGGAGAGATGAAGACGCTGCTCTGTTGAAGACGATGAAGTTAAGGGGGAAAAAAGGATAAGGAAGGAATGGATATGGAAGTAGTGATGTTAAGGGAAAAAAAATGAATGGACGGTTGTAGATGAAATGGATGGATTCGTCGTTCTTACCAAGTTTCTGACTTTGAGTAGTCAACTCGCGGCTAGGTTTCGATCTCGGAGCCTGGTATGCATACAATATGCAGAAACAGGTTTTGTTTAAGGTTTCGTAGAATGTTCCGAAGGAACCTTACCTGTAACTGGATGGATTCATCGTCCTTACCAAGTTTCTGACTTAGAGTAGTCAACTCACGGCCAGGTTTCGATCTCGGAGCCCGGTATGCATACAATATGCATAAATAGGGTTTGTTTAAGGGTTCGTAGAATATTCCGAAGGAATCTTACCTGTAAATGGATGTATTCGTCGTTCTTACCAAGTTTCTGACTTAGAGTAGTCCACTCGCAAACAGGTTTCGATCTTGAAGCCTGGTATGCATACTATATGTAGAAATAAGGTTTGTTTAAGGTTTAGTAGAATATTCCGAAATAATCTTACCTGTAAATGGATGGATTCGTCGTTCTTACCAAGTTTCTGACTTAGAGTAGCCCACTCTCGGACAGGTTTCGATCTCAGAGTCTGGTATGCATACAATATGCATAAAAAGGGTTTGTTTAAGGTTTCGTAGAATATTCCGAACAAATCTTACCTGTAAATGGATGAATTCATCGTTCTTACCAATTTTATGACTTAGAGTAGTCAACTCGCGGCCAGGTTTCGATTTCGAAGCCTGGTATGTATACAATATGCAGAAATAGGGTTTGTTTAAAGTTTCCTAGAATATTCCGAAAGAATATTAACTGTAAATGGATGGATTCGTCGTTCTTACCAAGTTTCTGACTTATAATAGTCCACTCGCGGCCAGGTTTCGATCTCGGAGCCTGGTATGCATACAATATGCAGAAATACGGTTTGTTTTAGGTTTCGTAGAATATTCCGAAGGAATCTTACATGTAAATGGATGGATTCGTCGTTCTTACCACGTTTCTGACTCAGAACAGTCAACTCGCGTCCAGGTTTCGATCTCGGAGCCTGGTGTGCATACAATATGAAGAAATAGGTTTTCTTTAAGGTTTCGTAGAATATTCCGAAGGAATCTTACCTGTAAATGGATGGATTCGTCGTTCTTACGAAGTTTCTGACTTAGAGTAGTCCACTCCCGTCCAGGTTTCGATCTCGAAGCCTGGTATGCATACAATATGCAGAAATAGGGTTTGTTTAAGGTTTCGTAGAATATTCCGAATAAATCTTACCTGTAAATGGATGGATTCGTCGTTCTTACCAAGTGTCTGACTCAGAGTAGTCAACTCGCGGCCAGGTTTCGATCTCGGAGCCTGGTTTGTATATAATATGAATAAATAGGGTTTCTTTAAGGTTTCATAGAATATTCCTAATGAATCTTACATGTAAATGGATGGATTCGTCGTTCTTACCAAGTTTATGACTTAGAGTAGTCAACTCGCGGTCAGGTTTCGATCTCGGAGCCTGGTATGCATACAATATGCAGAAATATGGTTTGTTTAAGGTTTCGTAGAATATTACGAAGGAATCTTACATGTAAATGGATGGATTCGTCGTTCTTACCAAGTTTCTGACTCGGAGTAGTCAACTTGCGGCCAGGTTTCGATCTCGGAGCCTGGTTTGCATACAATATGAAGAAATAGGGTTTCTTTAAGGTTTCGTAGAATATTCCGAAGGAATCTTACCTGTAAATGGATGGATTTGTCGTTCTTACTAAGTTTCTGACTTAGAGTAGTCAACTCCCGGCCAGATTTCGATCTCGGAGCCTGGTTTGCATACAATATGCAGAAATAGGGTTTGTTTAAGGTTTCGTAGAATATTCCGAAGGTTTCATAGTTTAGAGTTTGTTTAGGGATTCATAGTTTGTTTGTCGTTATACCGAATTTGAAGTTCGAATCGACACTGAGCTTCATATTTATCGATTTCGATGATGTATCATGCTAAGTTTGAAGTCAGAACCCTCCCGAAGCTTCATGATTCATAGTTTGTTTGTCGTCATACAAAATTTGAAGTTCGAATCAACACTGAGCTTCATATTTATCGATTTCGATGACATATCATGCTAGGTTTGAAGCGTGAACTGAAGTTATTTCATGACTTGTATGACTAGTCAAAATTACTTCATGACTTATGTTACTAGTTGAAATTCAAACCGGAAGCAAAAAGAGAAAGCACAAAAACATAAGGAAAAAGCACAAAGAAAACAAAAAGAAACACAAGAGCTTATTTATCGATTTCAATGGTGTATCTTGCTAACCCGAGTCTTGCAGTGTGAACTGTAGCTATTTCATGACTATATGACTAGTCGAAATTACTTCATTACCTATGTGACTAGTCGAAATTTAACCGGAAGCACATAGAGAAAGGGCTTGCGGCAAACTTATTGCTCGTTGCTGCTATGTAACATTTTTAATTGGATTTTTTTTTTTTTTGATTTTTTTTATAGAGAAAGCACAAAAAAACACAAAGAAAACACATTTTCCTTGATCCATATGACAGTCTTAAATCAAATCTCTACCGTCCAAAAAAGATCCGTAATCCGTTGACCATTTAAATCAAATATCGACCGTTCAAAGATAGGTATATAGAAGATCAAAGAAAGTTCTCACAATTTCTTCACTTCCTCTTTATCTTCGTCTCTAACCTCTCAAAACTTCCTCCTCCTCAGGAAAAAAATCTAATATAAGAAATCAACTAACTTCATCTATTACTTTTGATGCGTTTATGAGTAGATCGGTCCGATTTCGTCATGTTTGTGGTTAGGGTTAAGTAGATTGGAAATTTGTGTGAATTGATTAGATTTTCGATTTCGAAGTTTTGGGGTAAACTGTATTCTCGGTAACAATCAACATCAGCAATTCTCCATCTCTGATTAAGAAAAACCCGTACTATTAGCTCACCATCTCAAACCCTAACCCAAGTCTCCTAAGTTCAATGCTTCAAATCTTCATAACAGAACTCAATTCTTCCATCTCTATAATTCAAACTCAAACACAAACCCTAGACTGTTGACAACTCAGATTTCTTGTTTGGCTAAGAGATGGAATTTAGGGTTTAATTACTGAGAATCGAGAGATGATTAGAGAAGAATTAGGTGATGGGTTTCTGTGGCTGTTCTTCAAGGGTGAGAACACTAAGAACTGGTGCTGTTTGATGGGGTTGAACTCGATTTCAGAGACAAAGAGCAGGGATTTGACAGGGGTTTAAATCAAGATGTGGAGAAATTGGGTTAATTTGGGTGAACAGCTGCAAGAATAGAGAAGGGGAATTGGTTTCTAGTCGAGAAACAAAGAAGTTGTTGCCGTCAATTTGGTTAGTTTAATTTCTAAATGTTGGTGTGAATTCTAGACTGCAGTGATGGTTGCTGGTATTTGAGAGAGTTAAGACATGGAATTGAAGATTGAAATCAATACAAAAGCAGTCAGACTTGGGGATTTTATAATCTCATCCAAGATTAGGTATATTGGTAGATGTTCTGAGAGAAGGAAGATTTGATGATGAGTTGCTCTTTGGGTTTGTGTTAAATTTGTACTGTGAAGTTCTTGTACTCGATTTTAGCAGATTGATATCAATATCAGTGAAGTTAGTGATGTGTGTGCTGGGTGGTTGCGGATTTGAGTTCGCTGGAAACTCAGTTGAGATGAATCTTGGGTTTGATTGGAAGAAGCTGGCAGCAAAAGCTTGGATAGATGATGTACGTGTTGAATGGGTGATGTTACACAGAAATGGTCAATTAAATGGTGTTGTTGTTGCCATGATGCGTAGTATTCTGTAAACAATAACAAATGAATACTGGGTCTTCATTTAATGGTGATGGAAGCGAAATTAAATGAAGGGTTCGCTGTTGACTTGAGTTTAAGAAGTCACGTGAAGTGAAGATGGTGATGGCAACATCAACAACAAGAGACAATATCAATGCATGAATGTGTTTTGCCGAGATGGTTTCGAATGTGATCTCGTTGGATGATATAACTGAAGTCAGTGGTGGTTATTTTCTCGAATCTGTAATGGGTTCATTCGAATTGGTTGCAAGGGTATTGACATGAGCTATGCATTTCAGTGGTTGTAGCCAGATCTGGGGAGATGATTGATGGTAAGCAGTGCAAGGAGATATAAATCGCGAGAACTCAAAAGAAACAATAGATGGGACTTTGACAATGGCCTGGGTGCTGGAGAGTTGAACTGAAGCTTATTGAGGTGCCAGTTGTTGAATTTCAGTTGGTGCTGCATGAATTATATTTAAGTCTGTTTCTGAAATTCCTTTCATCTTTTAACTTAAAGTTGATCTTGTTTGTTTTGTTGAGCAGGGTGTTCTTGTTATCAAGGTATAGATCATGTTAGATTAGTATCCCAAAGGAAGAATGGTCCAATGACTTCATTACCTGATGTTGTTACAATCCCCAACCTAAGAATGAAGAAGATTCATTAGCAGTCCTTCAGTGATGACTCCTACCGAAATCGAAATGCCAGCTCAAATGGTAGGTATAGTAGCTTGAATTGGATGGGTTTTTAAACTGGAGTCATTTTTGAGTTCTGTAATTTTCTCAGAGGAGGATTTTGAATGATATCACTTATCAAGTTTTATATGGGTTTTTTTTGTGATGATTGCAGGCTCTCTGTAAGCTGAGCTTGAGCTGGTGATTGAGTTGATATGAAATTGGAACTGTATGAATGAATGTATTGCAGTGGATATGCAGTATGAAGTTGTATAGCAATTGCAGATGCCGGTTGTTACAATGGCTGCGACGATGTGTTTAGGTTCCTTGCTAAGATGTCACTGCCAAAAGGTTTCAAAGATGTACTTGTCCAACTATTGCAATTACAGTAGTTTGATTTTTTAAATGAAGCTGTTAAAATGCGTTTGTTTGACAAGAATTATTTCAAATGAATCTGTTTTTATTGGTTGTTCCATTTATGTTTTTATCAGTTGTCCCATCTCTGTTTCTAATGTTGATTCATTTGATAAACTTTGTGGTGCCTCTAGTCACTCATTTTTTGTTTTGTTTTGGTGATTCAGGTATGAAGTCTAGATAACTTCTACAGAGGAGGTAATCATAATGATCTCTTCTTTGTTTTTGTTTTGTTCAACTGTGGAACTAGTATGATTTATCATATGATTCTATCCATGATTATTGAATTTTGTTAATTTTTTGATTAGGTTTTTGTGCCTTAAAATTTGTGTATCTGTGTTATCTGATTCGGTGTTGACTAGTTTTTGTTGATTTTCTTACGGATAAAAGACCCATAATGTGGGGATTTAGGGTTTCCCTACTACGGATGCCAGATTGCAAGGTGGGTTTTGGCTGCTGAAGATATTTGCTTCAGATATTCGATATCGTCATACTTATTCAGACGCGTATGGACGCTTCATTCATCTTGCTATTGGTTATTTGCTTTGTGGGATTTAATCTAAATTTAATTTATTGGTTCTTGTGCTTTGTGTTGCAGTCGATTTACCAACTGGTTTTGAAATGTTAAAGCTATATTTTGCAGATAACCCCAGAAGTATTTTACATTGGACTGCCAAAAGCTGGACCCAATTTCACCTGTAAATCTTACATGCTTTAGGTATGTTTATACTATGGCTCTAAATTAGTTCCTTCTTAGTAAGTTTAGCTTTTGTGGGTTATGCTCATTGTTTAGTGTGTTTTCTTTTCTGTGCAACATCAGTGCTCGCATGATTGGATATCAAGCCTTGGGAATAAGATTGGCAACTCAGATATGGCAAAGCTTGAGGATATGGAGGAGTGTGCTTGTATGATATGCATGTCTGATTGTATGAGAGATATGATATTTTAGTCATGTTCAAAGGATCTATCATTTTCTTTTCTTTCGTTGCGCAACACACTTTCATACAAGGTGAATGAAGTTAGATAGGTAATGCAATTGGAGTGGAAGGTCTTTAATGAATGTAAATGTGTTACACCGGCAGGTTAATGTGAAATTATGAATGTGAAATACTTTCGGCAGTTCGGTTTCGGCTATAATTTTTTTTTCAAAATAGTTTTATGCACACAACTTCTAATAAGAGTTGTGTTCCATATTTCAACTACACAAACCAATGTTTGTGAAAGAATGTCTTTACGACATAACTAGGTGTTGTCCAACATAGTTCTACAACTCTAACAAGTGTCGTGCAAATCTTATTCATAATAGTAATAAGAGTTGTTACAACATTTTCTACAATACACATCCTAGGTTGTCTAATAGTCCTTAACTTATACAAGTGTTGTGTTACATATTTATACGATAACACACCTAGGTTGTCTAAGATAGACCTTCACTTATACAAGTGTTGTGTTACATATTTTACGAACACATCCTTTGTTGTGTAAAATAGTCCTACAACACAAGAAAGATTGTGTTAGGCTTTCAAAAAAAAAAATCGAAAGAGAATCACAACTTGGAAAAATATTGTGGAACCATGAATCACATCACCCTTTACAACTCTTAGTAAAGTATTGTAGAAAATCTTGGACTTTCTACAATACCCCCATCCACAATGCATAAAATAGAGTTGTTGTAGGGGTACTACAACGCTAATACAATGTCGTCAATGATGATTTTTCCCGTAGTGGTATATGGTATCTTGCAACCTGAGTTAAGTGATAGGTTGCAGTTTCATCTAATCTGATATATTTGACACCTCGAACCTCGCTCGGATGAGAACATCGGGTCTGTATATGTTAATCTTGCAACCTGAGTTAAGTGATAGGTTGCAGTTTCATCCAATCTGATATATTTGACACCTCGAACCTCGCTCGAACGAGAACATCGGGTCTGTATATGGTATTCTTGCAACCTGAGTTCAGTGATAGGTTGCAGTTTTATCCAATCTGATATATTTGACACCTCGAACCTCGCTCAGACGGGAACATCGGGTATGTATTTGGTATTCTTGCAACCTGAGTTCACTGATAGGTTGAAGTTTCATCCAATTTGATATATTTGACACCTCGAACCTCTCCCGGACGAGAACATCGGGTCTGTATATGGTATTCTTGCAACCTGAGTTCAGTGATAGGTTGTAGTTTCATCCAATCTGATACATTTGACACCTAGAACCTTGCCCGGACGATAACATCGGGTTTGTATATGGTATCTTGCAACCTGAGTTAAGTGATAGGTTGCAGTTTCATCTAATCTGATATATTTGACACCTCGAACCTCGCTCGGACGAGAACATCGGGTCTGTATATGGTAATCTTGCAACCTGAGTTCAGTGATAGGATGCAGTTTCGTCCAATCTGATATATTTGACACCTCGAACCTCGCCCGGACGAGAACATCGGGTCTGTATGCAATCTGATGAATTTGACACCTCGAACCTCGGCCGGACGAGAACATCGGTCTGTATATGGTAATCTTGCAACCTGAGTTAAGTGATAGGTTGTAGTTTCATCTAATATGATATATTTGACTCCTCGAACCTCGCTCAGACGAGAACATCGGGTCTGTATATGGTAATCTTGTAACCTGAGTTCAGTGATAGGTTGCAGTTTCGTCCAATCTGATATATTTGACACCTCGAACTTCGCTCGGGCCCGAACATCGTGTTTGTATATGGTAATCTTGCAACCTGAGTTAAGTGATAGATTGCAGTTTCATCCAATCTGATATATTTGAAACCTCGAACCTCTCCCAGACCAGAACATCGGGTCTGTATATGGTAATCTTGCAACCTGAGTTAAGTGATATATAGGTTGCAGTTTCATCCAATCTGATATAGTTGACACCTCGAACCTCAGTCGGACGAGAACATCAGGTATGTATATGGTGTTCTTCCAACCTGAGTTCAATGATAGGTTGCAGTTTCATCCAATCTGATATATTTGACACCTCGAACCTCGCCCGGACCAGAACATCGGGTATGTATATGGTAATCTTGCAACCTGAGTTAAGTGATAGGTTGCAGTTTCATCCAACCTGATATATTTGACACCTCGAACCTCGCCCGGACCAGAACATCGGGTCTGTATATGGTAACCTTGCAACCTAATTTAAGTGATGACACGTTGCAGTTTCATCCAATCTGATATATTTGACACCTCGAACCTCGCTAGAACGAGAACATCGGGTCTGTATATGGTATTCTTGCAACCTGAGTTCAGTGATAGGTTGTAGTTTCATCCAATCTGATACATTTGACACCTTGAACCTCGCTCGGACGGGAACATCGGGTATGTATTTGGTATTCTTGCAACCTGAGTTCACTGATAGGTTGAAGTTTCATCCAATTTTATATATTTGACACCTCGAACCTCGCCCGGACGAGACCATCGGGTCTGTATATGGTATTCTTGCAACCTGAGTTCAGTGATAGGTTGTAGTTTCATCCAATCTGATACATTTGACACCTCGAACCTCGCCCGAACGATAACATCGGGTTTGTATATGGGATCTTGCAAACTGAGTTAAGTGATAGGTTGCAGTTTCATCTAATCTGATATATTTGACACCTCGAACTTCGCTCGGACGAGAATATCGGGTCTGTATATGGTAATATTGCAACCTGAGTTAAGTGATAGGTTGCAGTTTCATCCAATCTGATATATTTGACACCTCGAACCTCGCTCGAACGAGAACATTGGGTCTGTATATGGTATTCTTGCAACCTGAGTTCAGTGATAGGTTGCAGTTTCATCTAATCTGATATATTTGACACCTCGAACCTCGCTCGAACGAGAACATCGGGTCTGTACATGGTAATCTTGGAACCTGAGTTCAGTGATAGGTTGCAGTTTCATCTAATATGATATATTTGACACCTCGCCCGGACGAGAACATTGGGTCTATATATGGTATTCTTGTAACCTGAGTTCAGTGATAGGTTGTACTTACATGCAATCTGATACATTTGACACCTCGAACCTCGCCCGGACGAGAACATCGGGTCTGTATATGGTAATCTTGCAACCCGAGTTAAGTGATAGGTTGTAGTTTCATCTAATATGATATATTTGACTCCTCGAACCTCGCTCGGACGAGAACATCGGGTCTGTATATAGTAATCTTGCGACCTGAGTTCAGTGATAGGTTGCCGTTTCGTCCAATCTGATATATTTGACACCTCGAACTTCGCTCGGACCCGAACATCGGGTTTGTATATGGTAATTTTGCAGCCTGAGTTAACTGATACGCTGCAGTTTCATCCAATCTGATATATTTGAAACCTCGAACCTCGCCCAGACCAGAACATGGTAATCTTGCAACCTAAGTTAAGTGATATATAGGTTGCAGTTTCATCCAATCTGATATAGTTGACACCTCGAACCTCAGTCGGACGAGAACATCAGGTATGTATATGGTGTTCTTCCAACTTGAGTTCAGTGATAGGTTGCAGTTTCATCCAATCTGATATATTTGACACCTCGAACCTCGCCTGGACCAGAACATCGGGTCTGTATATGGTAATCTTGAAACCTGAGTTAAGTGATAGGTTGCAGTTTCATCCAACCTGATATATTTGACACCTCGAACCTCGCCCGGACCAGAACATCGGGTCTGTATATATTCAAATATATGGTATTCTTGCAACCTGAGTTAGGTGATAGGTTGCAGTTTCATCCAATCTGATATATTTGACACCTCGAACCTCGCTCGGACCAGAACATCGGGTATGTATATGGTAATATTGCAACCTGAGTTAAGTGACATGTTGCAGTATCATCCAATCTGATATATCTGACACCTATAACCTCGCTCGGACCAGAACATCGGGTCTGTATATGGTAACCTTGCAACCTAATTTAAGTGATGACACGTTGCAGTTTCATCCAATCTGATATATTTGACACCTCGAACTTTGCTCGGACCCGAACATCGGGTTTGTATATGGTAATATTGCAACCTGAGTTAACTGATACGTTGCAGTTTCATCCAATCTGATATATTTGAAACCTCGAACCTCTCCCAGACCAGAACATCGGGTCTGTATATGGTAATCTTGCCTGAGTTAAGTGATATATAGGTTGCAGTTTCATCCAATCTGATATATTTGACACCTCGAACCTCAGTCGGACGAGAACATCAGGTATGTATATGGTGTTCTTCCAACCTGAGTTCAGTGATAGGTTGCAGTTTCATCCAATCTGATATATTTGACACCTCAAACCTCGCCCGGACCAGAACATCGGGTCTGTATATGGTAATCTTGCAACCTGAGTTAAGTGATAGGTTGCAGTTTCATCCAACATGATATATTTGACACTTCGAACCTCGCCCGAAGCAGAACATCGGGTCAGTATATGGTAACCTTGCAACCTAAATTAAGTGATGACACGTTGCAGTTTCATCCAATCTGATATATTTGACACCTCGAACCTCGCTCGAACTAGAACATCGGGTCTGTATATGGTATTCTTGCAACCTGAGTTCAGTGATAGGTTGCAGTTTTATCCAATCTGATATTTTGACACCTTGAACCTCGCTCGGACGGGAACATCAGGTATGTATTTGGTATTCTTGCAACCTGAGTTCACTGATAGGTTGAAGTTTCATCCAATTTTATATATTTGACACCTCGAACCTCGCCCGGACGAGAACATCGTGTCTTTATATGGTATTCTTGCAACCTGAGTTCAGTGATAGGTTGTACTTTCATCCAATCTGATACATTTGATACCTCGAACCTCGCCCGAACGATAACATCGGGTTTGTATATGGGATCTTGCAACCTGAGTTAAGTGATAGGTTGCAATTTCATCTAATCTGATATATTTGACACCTCGAACCTCGCTCGGACGAGAACATCGGGTCTGTATATGGTAATCTTGCAACCTGAGTTAAGTGATAGGTTGCAGTTTCATCCAATCTGATATATTTGACACCCCGAACCTCGCTCGAACGAGAACATCAGGTCTGTATATGTTGCAACCTGAGTCCAGTAATAGGTTGCAGTTTCATCTAATCTGATATATATTTGACACCTCGAACCTCGCTCGAACGAGAACATCGGGTCTGTACATGTTAATCTTGCAACCTGAGTTAAGTGATAGGTTGCAATTTCATCTAATCTGATATATTTGACACCTCGAACCTCGCCCGGACGAGAACATTGGGTCTATATATGTTATTCTTATAACCTGAGTTCAGTGATAGGTTGTACTTACATGCAATCTGATACATTTGACACCTCGAACCTCTCCCGGACGAGAACATCGGGTCTGTATATGGTAATCTTGCAACCTGAGTTAAGTGATAGGTTGTAGTTTCATCTAATCTGATATATTTGACTCCTCGAACCTTGCTCGGACGAGAACATTGGGTCTGTATATAGTAATCTTGCGACCTGAGTTCAGTGATAGGTTGCAGTTTCGTCCAATCTGATATATTTGACACCTCGAACTTCGCTCGGACCCGAACATCGGGTTTGTATATGGTAATCTTGCAACCTGAGTTAACTGATACGTTGCAGTTTCATCCAATCTGATATATTTGAAACCTCAAACCTCGCCCAGACCAGAACATCGGGTCTGTATATGGTAATCTTGCAACCTGAGTTAAGTGATATATAGGTTGCAGTTTCATCCAATCTGATATAGTTGACACCTCGAACCTCAGTCGGACGAGAACATCAGGTATGTATATGGTGTTCTTCCTACCTGAGTTCAGTGATAGGTTGCATTTTCATCCAATCTGATATATTTGACACCTCGAACCTCGCCCGGACCAGAACATCGGGTCTGTATATGGTAATCTTGCAACCTGAGTTAAGTGATAGGTTGCAGTTTCATCCAACCTGATATATTTGACACCTCGAACCTCGCCCGGACCAGATCATCGGGTCTGTATATATTTAAATATATGGTATTCTTGAAACCTGAGTTAGGTGATAGGTTGCAGTTTCATCCAATCTGATATATTTGACACCTCGAACCTCGCTCGGACGAGAAAATCGGGTCTATATATGGTAATCTTGCAACCTGAGTTAAGTGAGGTTGCAGTTTCATCCAATCTGATATATTTGACACCTCGAACCTTGCGCGGACCAGAACATCGGGTCTGTTTATGGTAATCTTGCAACCTGATTTAAGTGATGATAGGTTATAGTTTCATCCAGTCTGATATATTTGACACCTCGAACCTCGCCCATACCAGAACATCGGGTCTGTATATATTTAAATATATGGTATTCTTGCAACCTGAGTTAGGTGATAGGTTGCAGTTTCATCCAATCTGATATATTTGACACCTCGAACCTCGCTCGGACCAGAACATCGGGTATGTATATAGTAATCTTGCAACCTGAGTTAAGTGACAGGTTGCAGTATCATCCAATCTGATATATCTGACACCTATAACCTCGCTCGGATCAGAACATTGATGAGTGCTAAAAAGTGCATATTTCTATATATTTTTCTTGGAATTTAACTCATCTTTTGTGCATTAATTCTACATTTTATCCCATATTCTGTATTTTCATTGTTTTCAAGAATAAATATTTTTATTAATTAATTTTGCATTTTTAGGTAATAAATAAAGTTTGGATGAATAGCGGAGAGAAAAGAGCAGAAAAGTAGTGAAAATCCGGGAGGACTTACACAAGGAAGCGGCGAAGAATGTTGTGCACAAGACCAAAAGGCTAGAAGTGGGCTTGAAGAGGAAGAATTGTTCTTAAAGAAGATATGGGCTTGGCATACCCAAGGCCCAAAACCCTCACCCAAACCCATTTTCTATAACCAAAACCGCCTCCATTCTCAGCCGTCAGATTGGATCCAACTCATCATCCTACGGTCGCTCATTCATAGAGCATCAAAATCTGAAGTCTCTGCCAAACACCACAGCGCTAAAATTCCAAGCCTTCAGATTAGATTGTATTTGAATCCAACGGTCGCTCCTATGCCTGTGCATCAAAATTAGATACTCCCGCTTTACACTACAGTACCTAACATCATCTAGCACCGTTGACTTTGTTGTATTTCACAATCCAACGATCGAAGTGATTCATCTCTCATACCACCGTTAGATCTACCAACCATCTTCGTATCCAACGTCTTTCACACGCTGATCATCAGATTCTTCTGTTCCGCCTCACACCGAAAAGACCTAACCATATACCCTAAAATCTATCGACTTCTCTTTCATTTCCTTCTTCTTATTCTCTTTATCTCCACCTCCTCTCTGCAACACCCATTCCGCCACCATCACCTCCACCTGCTACTGCCACTGCAATCGCCACCACCTACACCAACTGCCACCAACTACCCCCCATATCTGCAAAAACCCATCCACCTAGCCTTTATTGTTTCATGAAACCCACACTCACGCCTCTGAACCCTAGGGTGTGGAGTTGATGAAGTTATTCATGCTAGACACAGCAGCAGGAGCGTGAGAAGAATCAGAGCAGAGAGATAAAGCATGGGTCGACGATGTGGTGAAGACCTGTCAACCAAATTAGGTAAAAAAATCAAACCCTAGGTCTGTAAAATTAGGGTTTTTAATTTAGGGTTCATAGGTCCCTTTTTGTATAAATTGAACACAAGGGTGTCGAATAGAAGGCATGCCTGGATTAGCCAGAGCTTCACCCAAGAGGACTGGACTAGCCAGTTCCTCAACTGTTGGTTCATTTTTTTTGTAAATTTTCAGTCATGTTTTGTTTGAATTTGCTCTTATTATCATATGTGATGAATGTTAATGTTGTTTATATGTTGAGCATGAGCTAAATTGTTGCATCTGAGGTTTAGATGAAACCTCAGTGCACTGTCTGATAGTGGAATGCTAGGTTAGAGCCTTAGTGCATTGTTTTGATTGAGCAATGGGAGAAATTAGTGCTCATCTGTGTGCTTGTGATTGATTGTACTTTCAAAAGACAGTCAATGCTAGGAGCACATTAGTTGAGCAAGCTAATTCTCTTTCCATTCCATTTGTATGCTTAGGATCATAAGTTGACCTTAGCTGTCACTTAGTTCCATTAGGAATTCAACCTAGAATTACATTATCTGGATAGGTCACAAGGGTGGATTAAAAGCCTTAGCTTAACCCACAATTTGTTTTCACAGTCACTTGCAACTCCGAATCTGTTTTTCTTATTGCTTAGTTAAATTTTCCTTGCTGCTTTGTTTAGTTTTTGTGCAATTTACAGCTTGTTGTGCACTGAAATCAGTGCACAAACTCCCCCCTGCCCTTGGCTTACAGCCTTGGTTCTTAACTGTTCTGCCTTATTGCTTTGCCTTGCTCACTGCCTTGGCCTATCCCTCTTTCTCACTGCCTTGCATATAGCTTAGCTAGGAAAACTTCATAACACCCCAAGTCCCTGTGGAATGACCCTGTTCTTGCACACAAGCTACAACTGACCATGTGCACTTGCAGGTATCACTGTAGGCTTCCTCTTCCATTTATTCTTATTTTCTGTCACACTTTTGATTGCCTACCAAGTTTTTGGCGCCGCTGCCGGGGACTTGGCTGCCGTGTTTTTGAAGTTTTTCTTGATGTTCTTTGCATACTCATACCTGCTGTGTAGTTCTTGTAAGCATCTGAATATTAGTGTAATCATCTGCATCTTAGTATAAGCATTTTTTTGCATTTCTTGCTGTGAACTGCTGTGAACTGCAGCCCATTTGCACCTTTGTTGCTGGTTCTTCCTTGAACCTGGTGTTGCTGCTGCTGGTGCCAGAACTGCTGCCTGAAGTCCTTCTCTGTGCCTTGTGGTGCCTCTGAACTTGTGGTGCTGCTGCTGTGGAGCTGGTGCTGCACTATTGTTGCTAGAACTTGTGCTGCTGTGGTGCTCCTGCTGGTGCCATGCCAAGTCTGCTGCAATCTCTGCTGAAGCTGCTGCAGCTGGTGTAAGATAAAGCCCAACTGGGCTTGTGAAGTGAACTGATTTGAACCAAGCCCAACTGGGCTGTAAGCTGCTGAAGGAGAAGAAAGACCAAAGCCCAACTGGGCCTTGAGTGTTGAAGCCAAAGCTTAGGATGATCCAAAGCCCAACTGGGCTTTTGCAACCAAACTGAGCAGCTCGGCTGTGCTTCAAAGGTAAGCCTAAACCCATTAAGAGAACCCAACCTGTGGGCTTCCATTTTTAATCTGTGGGCTTGTAATAATTTTTTTAATTTTAATTTTATTTCTTTCTTTATTTGGGATTGTAATAATTTTAGTTTTATTTTTATTTTCTTTTTTGTGGGTTTGTAATAATTAGTTTTATTTTTATTTCTTTCTTTATTTGGGCTTGTAATTTAGTTGTTTGTTAGGCTTGTAGTTTCTTTTAAACTAAAATTTGGGCTTCAAAACCCAACCCAAAAAAAAAAAAAAAATTGCTCCTAATTTCGAAAACCAAATTTTTAATCCCATAAAAACCAAAGTTTTCAAAACCCATAAAAACAAAAATTTTCCCATAAAAAACCAAAATTTTGAAAACCCTTTAAAACCAAATAGTGGGCTTTGTGTCTTTTCAATATGGGCCAACCTAGTGCTCTCCATGAATACATGTATCCCACAATAAAAATTCCATTATCATGTATTGTCTTACCTCAAACCAATAACCCTTTTAAAATAAATGCAAGCATGATACAAATACTTCCTTTATTTCGAGGGTTCGATTCTGAGAACCCCTATACTCATGTAAGAAAGTTTGAACAAATTTGTCGGACTATGCAACCTGATCATATGTCCAAAGACTCTTTGAAATTGCGTTTGTTTACATTTTCTCTAAAGGAAAGGGCCAAAACATGGTTTTACGATTTGAGACCACAATCAATCAACACTTGGGACCAACTCACAGATCTATTTTTCAAAAAATTCTTTCCACATCATAGGACCATCGCTATTCGTCAAAGTATCAATTGTTTTTTCCAATTGGATGAGGAAACTGTTTTTGACTATTTTGAACGTTTTAATGATTTGTTGAGCGAATGTCCACACCATGGATTTGAGAAGTGGAGACTTGTCGCTATCCTCTATGAGGGACTAGACTTTAAATCTCGAGCCATGGTTGAGTGTATGTGTAATGGTGAATTTCTTGATAAAACTGTGGACGATGCATGGAAATTTTTAGCTGAGATTGCAGAGAAAACCCGTCAATGGGAATCCATTAGGGAAACTGAGACACTGTCACATGATATAGGTGGTAATGAATTGAACTTTGGAAATAGCATGTCTAGTCCTTCTCATGTGTATGATATTGAATATGAACCTAATCTAGAGGAACATGAGTTGACTAATAACACCACAACTGCTAATAGGGACAAGTATGCATATTACTATGATGATGAATGATAATGTTATGTTAGAAGAACATGTCTATGCTGAAAATGTTGTGGAACCTTTGGTTTCAAATACATAGGCTTTTCTGCCCCGACCTTCATGAATGATATTTCTTCTAATTTCCATATGCATGTGATGTTGATACTGATTTAGATATTGTGCAATTATCCTGTGAAGAGCATGACTTAGGTAAATCTTCTGTTGACACTAATGATCCTATGCATGAAAACATAGTTGATGTGTCTGATTCCATACTTAAGCCACAATATATTGCTTCTGTTGATGATAATTTGAATATATCGGATAACCATGATTCTGAATTAGGACTTGTGCAAATTTTTTGTGATGATGAGCATGCTACACATCTTGAGTGTGACTTAGATAATGCTGATGTGACTGATAATATTGATACTCTTGATCTCATGCATGTGAGACACTTAGATGTCACTTTCTTGCCTAAGTCACAATCTGATAGCCTTGCATCCTACCTAGATTTGGTTTGTAATATTGTCAAACCAATTTTCATGAGAATACCTAATCTAGGCCTGGAACTGTGTGCCTCTCAAGTCCCTTGGACTATTTTGCATCAAATACAATACTTTCGAGGACCACAGTTAGGATATGCATGTTCCCGTCCCTAGCAAAGTTCATTTCGAATTAGACCTTGTGCATGATGAACCCCAAAACTGCGAGATTTTGTATCCAAAATTTTATCTGTTGAAAAATCCAGGTTTGGGGGTAGCTCATTTTGTTTCACAGCTTCACTTGCATGCCTATCATATTATTATTGTGTGAAGCTGTTGAAATGTCTACACTTTGTCTTTTGGGTTGATCCTCAACTCTTTAGATTTTGTGTATGGTGAATTTTTTGTATATAATCCAGTAGATAAAATTTCTTAAAACCCTTTTGTTCCTTTTGTATATATTTTGCTAATCCAATATGATCTCGGCTGAATATGTTGGATTTTGCCCTGAATAACGGAGTTCTAATCTTGCTTTCGCCGAAATCGGGTATTCTCTTTCCTTTTTCTCTACTCAACATGATCCTCTTCATATGTTGTATTATAATTTTGTTCATATTTTGAAACATTGAGGACAATGTTTAGTTTAGGTTTGGGGGTGAAAAGTAGATACTTTGATAATATGCCATAATTGAAAACAAGAACTCCTCTTTTTGAAAAAATGAAAATGAAAATTAAAAATTAAAAATTGAAAAAAAAAAAAAAAAAACATAAAAATGGAGCTCATTTACCTTGAAATGTTGACTCTTGTGCAAATATGTAATTTTTAGGAGTCTTAGTCTAGATATTTAGGCACCCTGATTCTAGCACAATTCACATAGTGATAAGAAACTTGCACGCGCACGATCTACCAATACATGTATAGCCTCGATCTTCAAGGTGTTTGATAGGAAGTTAGGATTGCCAATCACTTTAGAATACTGAATGAGACTTGACTAGCTTGTTCTTTGGTTGGCTGGGATAGAAGTTGGAGGATACGTTAAGAAAAGCAACCATAGAATTTGACCGGATGCATTCGATAAGGGCCACCTCTTGCTAAGAGTCATGTAATTATGTTTTTCTTTTTGTTCATGTATCAAAAGTGTCACTATGTTGTAAAGATCAAAGTTTTTCTTCAAAAAAAAAAAAAAAAAATATCAAAAAAAATATAAAAAAAAAAAAAAATCAAGTATTTATTTATTCCATGTTTTGTCATGTTAAAGACAATAGTTCTCTCTTGTTCCAAAAATAAAAGAGAGTAATCAATGTAAATAAGAGTCATGTAAAGAGTCATCTTTTTGTTGTAAATAGTCTTGTAATAAGCAAGGAGGGTGCAGCCATCGATGTATAACGCGGGTAAACTGAAATATCACCAACTCATTGGGTGAACATTCACAATTCTCGTAAAGCCGGACAGCTAGCTTGGCTTAGAATTCGGTTCTTAGCCTAAAAACTATCTCTTGGTGATTAGTAGTCATAACTTCAGGTCATTCTAGAAACATGTGTAGATACACTTTACACTCTTATCACGTGTCTTTAGTTGTTATCAGTGCTAGGATGTGCCTTTGATAGCTAGATTGACATCTCCATTTTGCTGTGAGCTTAAACTGACTTGCACATGTCACATTTGATGGAATCTGAGCTTATATTTTGACCTAGAACTTTGTAGGTACGTTCTAAGCAAACCTTCACGAGACTTCACTCGTCCACTAGGGACACTTAGTGGTTTAAAAGGCTTAGTGCATACGCTAAATGCATTCGAGAGACCAGCGACAGTGGTATAGGTAGGATTTCCTTAGTTTTGTTTTACTTGAGGACAAGTAAAATTCAGGTTTGGGGGGTATTTGATGAGTGCTAAAAAGTGCATATTTCTATATTTTTCTTGGCATTTAACTCATTTGTGCATTAATTCTACATTTTATCCCATATTCTGTATTTTCATTGTTTTCAAGAATAAATATTTTTATTAATTAATTTTGCATTTTTAGGTAATAAATAAAGTTTGGATGAATAGCGGAGCGAAAAGAGCAGAAAAGTAGTGAAAAGCCGGGAGGAATTACACAAGGAAGCCGCGAAGAATGTTGTGCACAAGACCAAAAGGCTAGAAGTGGGCTTGAAGAGAGGAAGAATTGTTCTTAAAGAAGATATGGGCTTGGCATACCAAGGCCCAAAACCCTCACCCAAACCCATTTTCTATAACCAAAACCGCTCCATTCTCAGCCGTCATATGGATCCAACTCATCATCCTACGGTCGCTCATTCATAGAGCATCAAAATCTGAAGTCTCTTGCCAAACACCACAGCGCTTAAATTCCAAGCCTTCAGATTAGATTGTATTTGAATCCAACGGTCGCTCCTATGCCTGTGCATCAAAATTAGATACTCCCGCTTTACACTACAGTACCTAACATCATCTAGCACCGTTGACTTTGTTGTATTTCACAATCCAACGGTCGAAGTGATTCATCTCTCATACCACCGTTAGATCTACCAACCATCTTCGTATCCAACGTCTTTCACACGCTGATCATCAGATTCTTCTGTTCCGCCTCACACCGAAAAGACCTAACCTATACCCTAAAAATCTATCGACTTCTCTTTCATTTCCTTCTCTTCTTCTATTTTCTCCCACCTCCTCTCTGCAACACCATTCCGCCACCATCACCTCCACCTGCTACTGGCACTGCCATCGCCACCACCTACACCAACTGCCACCAACCACCCCCCATATCTGCAAAAACCCATCCACCTGGCCTTTATTGTTTCATCAAACCCACACTCACGCCTCTGAACCCTAGGGTGTGGAGTTGATGAGTAATTCATGCTAGACACAGCAGAGGAGCGTGAGAAGAATCAGAGCAGAGAGATAAGCATGGTGGGTCGACGATGTGGTGAAGACCTGTCAACCAAATTAGGTAAAAAAAATCAAACCCTAGGTCTGTAAAATTAGGGTTTTTAATTTAGGGTTCATAGGTCCCTTTTGGTATAAATTGAACACAAGGGTGTCGAATAGAAGGCATGCCTGGATTAGCAGAGCTTCACCCAAGAGGACTGGACTAGCCGTTCCTCAACTGTTGGTTCATTTGTTTTGTAAATTTTCAGTCATGTGTTTGTTTGAATTTGCTCTTATTACATTATGTGATGAATGTTAATGTTGTTTATTGTTGAGCATGAGCTAAATTGTTGCAGCTGAGGTTTAGATGAAACCTCAGTGCACTGTATGATAGTGGAATGCTAGGTTAGAGCCTTAGTTCATTGTTTTGATTGAGCAATGGGGAGAAATTAGTGCTCATCTGTGTGCTGTGATTGATTGTACTGTCAAAGACAGTCAATGCTAGGAGCACAAGTTGAGCAAGCTAATTCTCTTTCCATTCCATTTGTATGCTTAGGATCATAAGTTGACCTTAGCTGTCACTTAGTTCCATTAGGAATTCAACCTAGAATTACATTATCTGGATAGGTCACAAGGGTGGATTCAAAGCCTTAGCTTAACCACAATTTGTTTTCACAGTCACTTGCAACTCCGAATCTGTTTTTCTATTGCTTAGTTAAATTTTCCTGCTGCTTTGTTTAGTTTTTGTGCAATTACAGCTTGCTGTGCACTGAAATCAGTGCACAAACTCCCCCCTGCCCTTGGCTTACAGCCTTGGTTCTTAACTGTTCTGCCTTATTGCTTTGCCTTGCTCACTGCCTTGGCCTATCCCTCTTTGTCACTGCCTTGCATATAGCTTAGCTAGGAAAACTTCATAACACCCCAAGTCCCTGGAATGACCATGTTCTTGCACAAAAGCTCAACTGACCCTGTGCACTTGAAGGTATCACTGTAGGCTTCCTCTTCCATTTATTCTTATTTTCTGTCACATTTTGATTGCCTACCAAGTTTTGGCGCCGCTGCCGGGGACTTGGCTGCCGTGTTTTTGAAGTTTTTCTTGCTGTTCTTTGCATACTCATACCTGCTGTGTAGTTCTTGTAAGCATCTGAATATTAGTGTAATCATCTGCATCTTAGTATAAGCATTTTTTTTGCATTTCTTGCTGTGAACTGCTGTGAACTGCAGCCCATTTGCACCTTTGTTGCTGGTTCTTCCTTGAACCTGGTGTTACTGCTGCTGGTGCCAGAACTGCTGCCTGAAGTCCTGCTCTGTGCCTTGTGGTGCCTCTGAACTTGTGGTGCTGCTGCTGTGGAGCTGGTGCTGCACTATTGTTGCTAGAACTTGTGCTGCTGTGGTGCTCCTGCTGGTGCTAGGCCAAGTCTGCTGCAATTTCAGTTTCGTCCAATCTGATATATTTGACACCTCGAACTTCGCTCGGACCCGTACATCGGGTTTGTATATGGTAATCTTGCAACCTGAGTTAAGTGATAGGTTGCAGTTTCATCAAATCTGATATATTTGAAACCTCGAACCTCGCCCAGACCAGAACATCGGGTCTGTATATGGTAATCTTGCAACTTGAGTTAAGTGATATATAAATTGCAGTTTCATCCAATCTGATATAGTTGACACCTCGAACCTCAGTCGGACGAGAACATCAGGTATGTATATGGTGTTCTTCCAACCTGAATTCAGTGATAGGTTGCTGTTTCATCCAATCTGATATATTTGACACCTCGAACCTCGCACGGACCAGAACATCGGGTTTGTATATGGTAATCTTGCAACCTGAGTTAAGTGATAGGTTGCAATTTCATCCAACCTGATATATTTGTCACCTCGAACCTGGACCGGACCAGAACATCGGGTCTGTATATGGTAACCTTGCAACCTAATTTAAGTGATGATATGTTGCAGTTTCATCCAATCTTATATATTTGACACCTCGGACCTCGTCCGGACCAGAACATCGGGTATGTATATATATATATATATATATGGTAATCTTGTAACCTGAGTTAAGTGATAGGTTGCAGTTTCATCCAATCTGATATATTTGACACCTCGAACCTCGCTCGGACGAGAACATCGGGTCTGTATATGGTAATCTTGCAACCTGAGTTCAGTGATAGGTTGCAGTTTCGTCCAATCTGATATATTTGACACCTCGAACCTCGCACGTACGAGAACATCGGATCTGTATATGGTAATCTTCCAACCTGAGTTAAGTGATAGGTTGTAGTTTCATCCAATCTGATATATTTGATATCTCGAACCTCGCTCGGGCGAGAACATCGGGTATGTTTATGGTATTCTTGCAACCTGAGTTCAGTGATAGGTTGCAGTTTCATCCAATATGATATATATTTCACACCTCGAACCTCCCCCGGACGAGAACATCGAGTCTGTATATGGTAATCTTGCAACCTAAGTTCAGTGATAGGTTGCAGTTTAGTCCAATCTGATATATTTGACACCTCGAACCTCGCCCGGACGAGAACATCGGGTCAGTATATGGTAATCTTGGAACCTGAGTTAAGTGATAGGTTGTAGTTTCATCCAATCGAATATATTTGACACCTCGAACCTCGCTTGGACCAGAACATCGGATCCGTGTATGGTAATCTTGTAACCTGAGTTAAGTGATATATATAGGTTGCAGTTTCATCCAATCTGATATATTTGACACCTCGAACCTCGCTCGGACGAGAACATCGGGTCTGTATATGGTAATCTTGCAACCTGAGTTCAGTGATAGGTTACAGTTTCGTCCAATCTGATATATTTGACACCTCGAACTTCGCTCGGATCCGTACATCGGGTTTGTATATGGTAATATTGCAACCTGAGTTAAGTGATAGGTTGCAGTTTCATCAAATCTGATATATTTGAAACCTCGAACCTCGCCCAGACCAGAACATCGGGTCTGTATATGGTAATCTTGCAACTTGAGTTAAGTGATATATAGGTTGCAGTTTCATCCAATCTGATATAGTTAACACCTCGAACCTCAGTCGGACGAGAACATCAGGTATGTATATGGTGTTCTTCCAACCTGAATTCAGTGATAGGTTGCAGTTTCATCCAATCTGATATATTTGACACCTCGAACCTCGCCCGGACCAGAACATCGGGTTTGTATATGGTAATCTTGCAACCTGAGTTAAGGGATAGGTTGCAATTTCATCCAACCTGATATATTTGACACCTCGAACCTCGACCGGACCAGAACATCGGGTCTGTATATGGTAACCTTGCAACCTAATTTAAGTGATGATATGTTGCAGTTTCATCCAATCTGATATATTTGACACCTCGAACCTCGCTCGGACGAGAACATCGGGTCTGTATATGGTAATCTTGCAACTTGAGTTCAGTGATAGGTTGCAGTTTCGTCCAATCTGATATATTTGACACCTCGAACCTCGCACGTACGAGAACATCGGATCTTTATATGGTAATCTTCCAACCTGAGTTAAGTGATAGGTTGTAGTTTCATCCAATCTGATATATTTGATATCTCGAACCTCGCTCGGGCGAGAACATCGGGTATGTTTATGGTGTTCTTGCAACCTGAGTTCAGTGATAGGTTGCAGTTTCATCCAATATGATATATATTTCACACCTCGAACCTCGCCCGGACGAGAACATCGGGTCTGTATATGGTAATCTTGCAACCTGAGTTCAGTGATAGGTTGCAGTTTCGTCCAATCTGATATATTTGACACCTCGAACCTCGCCCGGACGAGAACATCGGATCAGTATATGGTAATCTTGGAACCTGAGTTAAGTGATAGGTTGTAGTTTCATCCAATCGAATATATTTGACACCTCGAACCTCGCTTGGACCAGAACATCGGATCTGTATATGGTAATCTTGTAACCTGAGTTAAGTGATATATATAGGTTGCAGTTTCATCCAATCTGATATATTTGACACCTCGAACCTCGCTCGGACGAGAACATCGGGTCTGTATATGGTATTCTTGCAACCTGAGTTCAGTGATATGTTGTAGTTTCATCCAATCTGATATATTTGACTTCTCGAACCTCGCTTAGACCAGAATACCGGGTCTGTATATGGTATTCTTGCAACCCGAGTTAAGTGATAGGTTGAAATTTCATTTAATCTGATATATTTGACACCTCGAACCTCGCACGGACGAGAATATCGGGTCTGTATATGGTATTCTTGCAACCTGAGTTCAGTGATATATTGCAGTTTCATCCAATCTGATATATTTGACTTCTCGAAACTCGCCCGGACCAGATTATCGGGTTTGTATATGGTAATTTTGCAACCTGAGTTAAGTGATAGGTTGCAGTTTCATCCAACCTGATATATTTGACACCTCGAACCTCGCCCGGACCAGAACATCGGGTCTGTATATGGTAACCTTGCAACCTGAGTTAAGCGATGATAGGTTGAAGTTTCATCCAATCGAATATATTTGACACCTCTAACCTCACTTGGACCAGAACATCGGATCTGTATATGGTAATCTTGTAACCTGAGTTAGGTGATAGGTTGCAGTTTCATCCAATCTGATATATTTGACACCTCGAACCTTGCTCGGACGAGAAAATTGGGTCTATATATGGTAATCTTGCAACCTGAGTTAAGTGATAGGTTGCAGTTTCATCCAATCTGATATATTTGACACCTCGAACCTCGCTCGGACGAGAAAATCGGGTCTATATATGGTAATCTTGCAACCTGAGTTAAGTGATAGGTTGCAGTTTCATCCAATCTGATATATTTGATACCTCGAACCTTGCGCGGACCAGAACATCGGGTCTGTATATGGTAATCTTGCAAACTGATTTAAGTGATGATAGGTTACAGTTTCATCTAGTCTGATATATTTGACACCTCGAACCTCGCCCATACCAGAACAT
Source organism: Papaver somniferum (assembly GCF_003573695.1). Lineage (NCBI taxonomy): Eukaryota > Viridiplantae > Streptophyta > Magnoliopsida > Ranunculales > Papaveraceae > Papaver > Papaver somniferum. The sequence goes on along the minus strand of NC_039368.1, from coordinate 6,486,269 downwards.
CTGGTCTGTATATATTTAAATATATGGTATTCTTGCAACCTGAGTTAGGTGATAGGTTGCAGTTTCATCCAATCTGATATATTTGACACCTCGAACCTCGCTCGGACCAGAACATCGGGTATGTATATATTAATCTTGCAACCTGAGTTAAGTGACAGGTTGCAGTATCATCCAATCTGATATATCTGACACCTATAACCTCGCTCGGACCAGAACATCGGGTCTGTATATGGTAATCTTGCAACCTGAGTTCAGTGATAGGTTGCAGTTTCGTCCAATCTGATATATTTGACACCTCGAACCTCGCCCGGACGAGAACATCGGGTCTGTATATGGTAATCTTGCAACCTGAGTTAAGTGATAGGTTGCAGTTTCATCCAATCTGATATATTTAACACCTCGAACCTCGCTCGGACCAGAACATCAGGTCTGTATATGGTAATCTTGCAACCTGAGTTAGGTGATAGGTTGTAGTTTCATCCAATCTGATATATTTGACACCTCGAACCTCGCCCGGACCAGAACATCGGCTCTATATATGGTAATATTGTAACCTGAGTTAAGTGATATATGGGTTGCAGTTTCATCCAATCTGATATATTTAACACCTCGAACCTCGCTCGACCAGAACATCGGGTCTGTATATGGTAATCTTGCAACCTAAGTTAAGTGATAGGTAGCAGTTTCATCCTTGAACCTCGCCCGGACCAGAATATCAAGTCTGTATATGGTAATCTTGCAACCTGAGTTAAGTGATAGGTTGAAGTTTCATCAAATCTTATATATTTGACACCTCGGTTCGCGCTCGGAGCAGAACATCGGGTCTGTATATGGTAATCTTGCAACCTGAGTTAAGTGATAGGTTGCAGTTTCATCCAATATGATATATTTGACACCTCGAACCTTGCCCGGACCAGATCATCGGGTCTGTATATGGTAATCTTGCAACCTGAGTTAAGTGATTGGTTGCATTTTAATCCAATCTGATATATTTGACACCTAGAACCTCGCTCAGACGAGAACATCGGGTCTGTATGGTATTCTTGCAACCTGCGTTAATTGATAGGTTGCATTTTAATCCAATCTGATATATTTGACATCTAGAACCATGCTCGGACGAGAACATCGGGTATGTATATGGTATTATTCAACCTGAGTTAAGTGATAGGTTGAAGTTTTATCAATTCTTATATATTTGACACCTCGAACATCGCTCTGACGAGAACATCGTGTCTTTAGATGGTAATCTTGCAACCTGTGTTAAGTGACAGGTTGCAGTTTCATCCAATCTGATATATTTGACACCTCGAACCTTGCCCGGACCAGATCATCGGGTCTGTATATGGTAATCTTGCAACCTGAGTTAAGTGATAGGTTGCATTTTAATCCAATCTGATATATTTGACACCTAGAACCTCGCTCAGACGAGAACATCAGGTCTGTATATGGTATTCTTGCAACATGAGTTCAGTGATAGGTTGCGGTTTTAACCAATATGATATATTTGAAACCTCGAACCTCGCTCGGACGAGAACATCGTGTCTGTATATGGTAATCCTGCAACCTGTGTTAAGTGACAGGTTGCAGTTTCATCCAATCTGATATATCTGACACCTATAACCTCGCTCGGACGAGAACATCGGGTATGTATATGGTATTCTTGCAACCTGAGTTAAGTGATAGGTTGAAGTTTCATAAAATATTATATATTTGACACCTCGAACATCGCTCGGACCAGAACATCGGGTCTTTATATGGTAATCCTGCAACCTGTGTTAAGTGACAGGTTCCAGTTTCATCCAATCTGATATATCTGACACCTATAACCTCGCTCGGACGAGAACATCGGGTATGTATATGGTAATCTTGTAACCTGAGTTAGGTGATAGGTTGCAGTTTCATCCAATCTGATATATTTGACACCTCGAACCTTGCTCGGACGAGAAAATTGGGTCTATATATGGTAATCTTGCAACCTGAGTTAAGTGATAGGTTGCAGTTTCATCCAATCTGATATATTTGACACCTCGAACCTCGCACGTACGAGAACATCGGGTCTATATATGGTAATCTTGCAACCTGAGTTAAGTGATAGGTTGCAGTTTCATCCAATCTGATATATTTGATACCTCGAACCTTGCGCGTACCAGAACATCGGGTCTGTATATGGTAATCTTGCAAACTGATTTAAGTGATGATAGGTTACAGTTTCATCTAGTCTGATATATTTGACACCTCGAACCTCGCCCATACCAGAACATCTGGTCTGTATATATTTAAATATATGGTATTCTTGCAACCTGAGTTAGGTGATAGGTTGCAGTTTCATCCAATCTGATATATTTGACACCTCGAACCTCGCTCGGACCAGAACATCGGGTATGTATATATTAATCTTGCAACCTGAGTTAAGTGACAGGTTGCAGTATCATCCAATCTGATATATCTGACACCTATAACCTCGCTCGGACCAGAACATCGGGTCTGTATATGGTAATCTTGCAACCTGAGTTCAGTGATAGGTTGCAGTTTCGTCCAATCTGATATATTTGACACCTCGAACCTCGCCCGGACGAGAACATCGGGTCTGTATATGGTAATCTTGCAACCTGAGTTAAGTGATAGGTTGCAGTTTCATCCAATCTGATATATTTAACACCTCGAACCTCGCTCGGACCAGAACATCAGGTCTGTATATGGTAATCTTGCAACCTGAGTTAGGTGATAGGTTGTAGTTTCATCCAATCTGATATATTTGACACCTCGAACCTCGCCCGGACCAGAACATCGGCTCTATATATGGTAATATTGTAACCTGAGTTAAGTGATATATGGGTTGCAGTTTCATCCAATCTGATATATTTAACACCTCGAACCTCGCTCGGACCAGAACATCGGGTCTGTATATGGTAATCTTGCAACCTAAGTTAAGTGATAGGTAGCAGTTTCATCCTTGAACCTCGCCCGGACCAGAATATCAAGTCTGTATATGGTAATCTTGCAACCTGAGTTAAGTGATAGGTTGAAGTTTCATCAAATCTTATATATTTGACACCTCGGTTCGCGCTCGGAGCAGAACATCGGGTCTGTATATGGTAATCTTGCAACCTGAGTTAAGTGATAGGTTGCAGTTTCATCCAATATGATATATTTGACACCTCGAACCTTGCCCGGACCAGATCATCGGGTCTGTATATGGTAATCTTGCAACCTGAGTTAAGTGATTGGTTGCATTTTAATCCAATCTGATATATTTGACACCTAGAACCTCGCTCAGACGAGAACATCGGGTCTGTATATGGTATTCTTGCAACCTGCGTTAATTGATAGGTTGCATTTTAATCCAATCTGATATATTTGACATCTAGAACCATGCTCGGACGAGAACATCGGGTATGTATATGGTATTATTGCAACCTGAGTTAAGTGATAGGTTGAAGTTTTATCAATTCTTATATATTTGACACCTCGAACATCGCTCTGACGAGAACATCGTGTCTTTAGATGGTAATCTTGCAACCTGTGTTAAGTGACAGGTTGCAGTTTCATCCAATCTGATATATTTGACACCTCGAACCTTGCCCGGACCAGATCATCGGGTCTGTATATGGTAATCTTGCAACCTGAGTTAAGTGATAGGTTGCTTTTTAATCCAATCTGATATATTTGACACCTAGAACCTCGCTCAGACGAGAACATCAGGTCTGTATATGGTATTCTTGCAACATGAGTTCAGTGATAGGTTGCGGTTTTAACCAATATGATATATTTGAAACCTCGAACCTCGCTCGGACGAGAACATCGTGTCTGTATATGGTAATCCTGCAACCTGTGTTAAGTGACAGGTTGCAGTTTCATCCAATCTGATATATCTGACACCTATAACCTCGCTCGGACGAGAACATCGGGTATGTATATGGTATTCTTGCAACCTGAGTTAAGTGATAGGTTGAAGTTTCATCAAATATTATATATTTGACACCTCGAACATCGCTCGGACCAGAACATCGGGTCTTTATATGGTAATCCTGCAACCTGTGTTAAGTGACAGGTTCCAGTTTCATCCAATCTGATATATCTGACACCTATAACCTCGCTCGGACGAGAACATCGGGTATGTATATGGTATTCTTGCAACCTGAGTTAAGTGATAGGTTGCATTTTAATCCAATCTGATATATTTGACACCTCGAACCTCGTTCAGACGAGAACATCGGGTCTGTAGATGGTATTCTTGCAACATGATTTCAGTGATAGGTTGCGGTTTTCACCAATCTAATATATTTGAAACCTCAAACCTCGCTCGGACGAGAACATCGTGTATGTATATGGTAATCTTGCAACCTGTGTTAAGTGACAGGTTCCAGTTTCATCCAATTTGATATATCTGACACCTCGAACCTAGTTCGGACGAGAACATCGGTTATGTATATGGTATTCTTGCAACCTGAGTTAAGTGATAGGTTGCAGTTTCATCCAATCTGATATATTTGAAACCTCGAACATCGCTCGGACCAGAACATCGGGTCTTTATATGGTAATCTTGCAACCTGAGTTAAGTGATAGGTTACAGTTTCATCCAATCTGATATATTTGACACCTCGAACCTCGCTCGGACAAGAACATCGGGTCTGTATATGGTATTCTTGCAACCTGAGTTCAGTGATAGGTTGTAGTTTTATCCAATCTGATATATTTGACACCCGAACCTCGCACGGACGGGAAACATCGGGTATGTATTTGTTATTCTTGCAACCTGAGTTCACTGATAGGTTGAAGTTTCATCCAATCTGATATATTTGACACCTCGAACCTCGCCCGGATGAGAACATCGGGTTTGTATATGGTAATCTTGCAACTTGAGTTAAGTGATAGGTTGCAGTTTCATCCAATCTGATATATTTGACACCTCGAACCTCGCTCGAACGAGAACATCGGGTCTGTATATGGTATTCTTGCAACCTGAGTTCAGTGATAGGTTGCAGTTTTATCCAATCTGATATATTTGACACCTCGAACCTCGCTCGGACGGAAACATCGGGTATGTAATTGGTATTCTTGCAACCTGAGTTCACTGATAGGTTGAAGTTTCATCCAATTTGATATATTTGACACCTCGAACCTCGCCCGGACGAGAACATCGGGTCTGTATATGATATTCTTGCAACCTGAGTTCAGTGATAGGTTGTAGTTTCATCCAATCTGATACATTTGACACCTCGAACCTCGCCCGGTCGATAACATCGAGTTTGTATATGGTATCTTGCAACCTGAGTTAATTGATAGGTTGCAGTTTCATCTAATCTAATATATTTGACACCTCGAACCTCGCCCGGACCAGAACATCGGGTTTGTATATGGTAATCTTGCAACCTGAGTTAAGTGATAGGTTGCAATTTCTTCCAACCTGATATATTTGACACCTCGAACCTCGCCCGGACCAGAACATCGGTTCTGTATATGGTAACCTTGAAACCTAATTTAAATTATGATATGTTGCAGTTTCATCCAATCTTATATATTTGACACCTCGGACCTCGTCCGGACCAAAACATCGGGTATGTATATATATATATATATTTGCTAATCTTGCAACCTGAGTTAAGTGATAGGTTGCAGTTTCATCCAATCTGATATATTTGACACCTCGAACCTCGCTCGGACGAGAACATCGGGTCTGTATATGGTAATCTTGCAACCTGAGTTCAGTGATAGGTTGCAGTTTCGTCCAATCTGATATATTTGACACCTCGAACCTCGCACGTAGGAGAACATCAGATCTGTATATGGTAATCTTCCAACCTGAGTTAAGTGATAGGTTGTAGTTTCATCCAATCTGATATATTTGATATCTCGAACCTCGCTCGGGCGAGAACATCGGGTATGTTTATGGTATTCTTGCAACCTGAGTTCAGTGATAGGTTGCAGTTTCATCCAATATGATATATATTTCACACCTCGAACCTCGCCCGGACGAGAACATCGGGTCTGTATATGGTAATCTTTCAACCTGAGTTCAGTGATAGGTTGCAGTTTCGTCCAATCTGATATATTTGACACCTCGAACCTCGCCCGGACGAGAACATCGGGTCTGTATATGGTAATCTTGGAACCTGAGTTAAGTGATAGGTTGTAGTTTCATCCAATCGAATATATTTGACACCTCGAACCTCGCTTGGACCAGAACATCGGATCTGTATATGGTAATTTTGTAACCTGAGTTAAGTGATATATATAGGTTGCAGTTTCATCCAATCTGATATATTTGACACCTCGAACCTCGCTCGGACGAGAACATCGGGTCTGTATATGGTATTCTTGCAACCTGAGTTCAGTGATATGTTGCAGTATCATCCAATCTGATATATTTGACTTCTCGAACCTCGCTTAGACCAGAATATCGGGTCTGTATATGGTATTCTTGCAACCCGAGTTAAGTGATACGTTGCAATTTCATTTAATCTGATATATTTGACACCTCGAACCTCGCACGGACGAGAATATCGGGTCTGTATATGGTATTCTTTCAACCTGAGTTCAGTGATATATTGCAGTTTCATCCAATCTGATATATTTGACTTCTCGAAACTCGCTCGGACCTGATTATCGGGTTTGTATATGGTAATTTTGCAACCTGAGTTAAAGGATAGGTTGCAGTTTCATCCAACCTGATATATTTGACACCTCGAACCTCGCCCGGACCAGAACATCGGGTCTGTATATGGTAACCTTGCAACCTGAGTTAAGCGATGATAGGTTGAAGTTTCATCCAATCGAATATATTTGACACCTCGAACCTCACTTGGACCAGATCATTGGATCTGTATATGGTAATCTTGTAACCTGAGTTAGGTGATAGGTTGCAGTTTCATCCAATCTGATATATTTGACACCTCGAACCTCGCTCGGACGAGAAAATCGGGTCTATATATGGTAATCTTGCAACCTGAGTTAAGTGATAGGTTGCAGTTTCATCCAATCTGATATATTTGACACCTCGAACCTCGCTCGGACGAGAAAATCGGGTCTATATATGGTAATCTTGCAACCTGAGTTAAGTGATAGGTTGCAGTTTCGTCCAATCTGATATATTTGACACCTCGAACCTTGCGCGGACCAGAACATCGGGTCTGTATATGGTAATCTTGCAACTTGATTTAAGTGATGATAGGTTACAGTTTCATCCAGTCTGATATATTTGACACCCAGAACCTCGCCCATACCAGAGCATCGGGTCTGTATATATTTAAATATATGGTATTCTTGCAACCTGAGTTAGGTGATAGGTTGCAGTTTCATCCAATCTGATATATTTGACACCTGGAACCTCGCTCGGACCAGAACATCGGGTATGTATATATTAATCTTGCAACCTGAGTTAAGTGACAGGTTGCAGTATCATCCAATCTGATATATCTGACACCTATAACCTCGCTCGGACCAGAACATCGGGTCTGTATATGGTAATCTTGCAACCTGAGTTCAGTGATAGGTTGCAGTTTCGTCCAATCTGATATATTTGACACCTCGAACCTCGCTCGGACAAGAACATCGGGTCTGTATAAGGTAATCTTGCAACCTGAGTTAAGTGATAGGTTGCAGTTTCATCCAATATGATATATTTGACACCTCGAACCTTGCCCGGACCAGATCATCGGGTCTGTATATGGTAATCTTGCAACCTGAGTTAAGTGATTGGTTGCATTTTAATCCAATCTGATATATTTGCCACCTAGAACCTCGCTCAGACGAGAACATCGGGTCTGTATATGGTATTCTTGCAACCTGCGTTAATTGATAGGTTGCATTTTAATCGAATCTGATATATTTGACACCTAGAACCTTGCTCGGACGAGAACATCGGGTATGTATATGGTATTCTTGCAACCTGAGTTAAGTGATAGGTTCAAGTTTTATCAAATCTTATATATTTGACACCTCGAACATCGCTCGGACGAGAACATCGTGTCTTTATATGGTAATCTTGCAACCTTTGTTAAGTGACAGGTTGCAGTTTCATCCAATCTGATATATTTGACACCTCGAACCTTGCCCGGACCAGATCATCGGGTCTGTATATGGTAATCTTGCAACCTGAGTTAAGTGATAGGTTGCATTTTAATCCAATCTGATATATTTGACACCTAGAACCTCGCTCAGACGAGAACATCGGGTATGTATATGGTATTCTTGCAACATGAGTTCAGTGATAGGTTGCGGTTTTAACCAATCTGATATATTTGAAACCTCGAACCTCGCTCGGACGAGAACATCGTGTCTGTATATGGTAATCCTGCAACCTGTGTTAAGTGAAAGGTTGCAGTTTCATCCAATCTGATATATCTGACACCTATAACCTCGCTCGGACGAGAACATCGGGTATGTATATGGTATTCTTGCAACCTGAGTTAAGTTATAGGTTGAAGTTTCATAAAATCTTATATATTTGACACCTCGAACATCGCTCGGACCAGAACATCGGGTCTTTATATGGTAATCCTGCAACCTGTGTTAAGTGACAGGTTCCAGTTTCATCCAATCTGATATATCTGACACCTATAACCTCGCTCGGACGAGAACATCGGGTATGTAAATGGTATTCTTGCAACCTGAGTTAAGTGATAGGTTGCATTTTAATCCAATCTGATATATTAGACACCTCGAACCTCGCTCGGACAAGAACATCGGTTCTGTATATGGTATTCTTGCAACCTGAGTTAAGTGATAGGTTGCATTTTAATCCAATCTGATATATTTGACACCTCGAACCTCGTTCAGACGAGAACATCGGGTCTGTAGATGGTATTCTTGCAACATGATTTCAGTGATAGGTTGCGATTTTCACCAATCTAATATATTTGAAACCTCAAACCTCGCTCGGACGAGAACATCGTGTCTGTATATGGTAATCTTGCAACCCGTGTTAAGTGACAGGTTCCAGTTTCATCCAATTTGATATATATGACACCTCGAACCTAGCTCGGACGAGAACATCGGGTATGTATATGGTATTCTTGCAACCTGAGTTAAGTGATAAGTTGCAGTTTCATCCAATGTGATATATTTGAAACCTCGAACATCGCTCGGACCAGAACATCGGGTCTTTATATGGTAATCTTGCAACCTGAGTTAAGTGATAGGTTACAGTTTCATCCAATATGATATATTTGACACCTCGAACCTCGCTCGGACAAGAACATCGGGTCTGTATATGGTATTCTTGCAACCTGAGTTCAGTGATAAGTTGCAGTTTTATCCAATCTGATATATTTGACACCCGAATCTCGCTCGGACGGGAACATCGGGTATGTATTTGTTATTCTTGCAACCTGAGTTCACTGATAGGTTGAAGTTTCATCCAATATGATATATTTGACACCTCGAACCTCGCCCGGATGAGAACATCAGGTTTGTATATGGTAATCTTGCAATTTGAGTTAAGTGATAGGTTGCAGTTTCATCCAATCTGATATATTTGACACCTCGAACCTCGCTCGAACGAGAACATCGGGTCTGTATATGGTATTCTTGCAACCTGAGTTCAATGATAGGTTGCAGTTTTATCCAATCTGTTATATTTGACACCTCGAACCTCGCTCGGACGGAAACATCGGGTATGTAATTGGTATTCTTGCAACCTGAGTTCACTGATAGGTTGAAGTTTCATCCAATTTGATATATTTGACACCTCGAACATCGCCCGGACGAGAACATCGGGTCTGTATATGGTATTTTTGCAACATGAGTTCAGTGATAGGTTGTAGTTTCATCCAATCTGATACATTTGAAACCTCGAACCTCGCCCGGTCGATAACATCGAGTTTGTATATGGTATCTTGCAACCTGAGTTAATTGATAGGTTGCAGTTTCATCTAATCTAATATATTTGACACCTCGAACCTCGCTCGGACGAGAACATCGGGTCTGTATATGGTAATCTTGCAACCTGAGTTCAGTGATAGGTTGTAGTTTCGTCCAATCTGATATATTTGACACCTCGAACCTCGCCCGGACGAGAACATCGGGTTTGTATATGGTATTCTTGTAATCTGAGTTCAGTGATAGGTTGTACTTACATGCAATCTGATACATTTGACACCTCGAACCTCGCCCGGACGAGAACATCGGGTCTGTATATGGTAATCTTGCAACCTGAGTTAAGTGATAGGTTGTAGTTTCATCTAGTCTGATATATTTGACTCCTCGAACCTCGCTCGGACGAGAACATCGGGTCTGTATATGGTAATCTTGCAACCTGAGTTCAGTGACAGGTTACAGTTTCGTCCAATCTGATATATTTGACACCTCGAACTTCGCTCGGACCCGTACATCGGGTTTGTATATGGTAATCTTGCAACCTGAGTTAAGTGATAGGTTGCAGTTTCATCAAATCTGATATATTTGAAACCTCGAACCTCGCCCAGACCAGAACATCGGGTCTGTATATGGTAATCTTGCAACTTGAGTTAAGTGATATATAGGTTGCAGTTTCATCCAATCTGATATAGTTGACACCTCGAACCTCAGTCGGACGAGAACATCGGGTATGTATATGGTGTTCTTCCAACCTGAATTCAGTGATAGGTTGCAGTTTCATCCAATCTGATATATTAGACACCTCGAACCTCGCCCGGACCAGAACATCGGGTTTGTATATGGTAATCTTGCAACCTGAGTTAAGTGATAGGTTGCAATTTCATCCAACCTGATATATTTGACACCTCGAACCTCGCCCGGACCAGAACATCGGGTCTGTATATGGTAACCTTGCAACCTAATTTAAGTGATGATATGTTGCAGTTTCATCCAATCTTATATATTTGACACCTCGGACCTCGTCCGGACCAGAACATCGGGTATGTATATATATATATATATTTGGTAATCTTGCAACCTGAGTTAAGTGATAGGTTGCAGTTTCATCCAATCTGATATATTTGACACATCGAACCCCGCTCGGACGAGAACATCGGGTCTGTATATGGTAATCTTGCAACCTGAGTTCAGTGATAGGTTGCAGTTTCGTCCAATCTGATATATTTGACACCTCGAACCTCGCCCGGACGAGAACATCGGATCTGTATATGGTAATCTTCCAACCTGAGTTAAGTGATAGGTTGTAGTTTCATCCAATCTGATATATTTGATATCTCGAACCTCGCTCGGGCGAGAACATCGGGTATGTTTATGGTATTCTTGCAACCTGAGTTCAGTGATAGGTTGCAGTTTCATCCAATATGATATATATTTCACACCTCGAACCTCCCCCGGACGAGAACATCGGGTCTGTATATGGTAATCTTGCAACCTGAGTTCAGTGATAGGTTGCAGTTTCGTCCAATCTGATATATTTGACACCTCGAACCTCGCTTGGACCAGAACACGGATCTGTATATGGTAATCTTCTAACCTGAGTTAAGTGATATATATATAGGTTGCAGTTTCATCCAATCTGATATATTTGACACCTCGAACCTCGCTCGGAAGAGAACATCGGGTCTGTATATGATATTCTTGCAACCTGAGTTCAGTGATATGTTGCAGTTTCATCCAATCTGATATATTTGACTTCTCGAACCTCGCTTAGACCAGAATATCGGGTCTGTATATGGTATTCTTGCAACTTGAGTTAAGTGATAGGTTGCAATTTCATCCAATCTGATATATTTGAATCTGATATATTTGACACCTCGAACCTCGCACGGACGAGAATATCGGGTCTGTATATGGTATTGTTTCAACCTGATATATTTGACCTCTCGAAACTCGCTCGGACCAGATTATCGGGTTTGTATATGGTAATTTTGCAACCTGAGTTAAGTGATAGGTTGCAGTTTCATCCAACCTGATATATTTGACACCTCGAACCTCTCCCGGACCAGAACATCGGGTCTGTATATGGTAACCTTGAAACCTGAGTTAAGCGATGATAGGTTGAAGTTTCATCCAATCGAATATATTTGACACCTCGAACCTCACTTGGACTAGAACGTCGGATCTGTATTTGGTAATCTTGTAACCTGAGTTAAGTGATATATATAAGTTGCAGTTTCATCAAATCTGATATATTTGACACCTCGAACCTCGCTTGGACGAGAATATCGGGTCTATATATGGTATTCTTGCAACCTGAGTTCAGTGATATGTTGCAGTTTCATTCAATCTGATATATTTGACTTCTCGAACCTCGCTTAGACCAGAATATCGGGTCTGTATATGGTATTCTTGCAACCTGAGTTAAGTGATAGGTTGCAGTTTTATCCAATCTGATATATTTGACACCACGAACCTCGCTCGGACGAGATCATCGGGTCTGTATATGGTAATCTTGCAACCTGAGTTCAGTGATAGGTAGCAGTTTCGTCCAATCTGATATATTTGACACCTCAAACCTCGCCTAGACGAGAACATCAGATCTGTATATGGTAATATTCCAACCTGAGTTAAGTGATACGTTGCAGTTTCATCCAATATGATATATTTGATATCTCGAACCTCGCTCGGACGAGAACATCAGGTATATATATGGTATTCTTGTAACCTGAGTTCAGTGATAGGTTGCAGTTTTATCCAATCTGATATATTTCACACCTCGAACCTCGCTCGGAAAAGAACATCGGGTATGTTTATGGTATTCTTGCAACCTGATTTCAGTGATAGGTTGCAGTTTCATCCAATTTGATATATTTCAGACCTCGAACCTGCCCGGACGAGAACATCTGGTCTGTATATGGAAATCTTGCAACCTGAGTTCAGTGATAGGTTGCAGTTTCGTCCAATCTGATATATTTGACACCTCGAACCTCGCCCGGACGAGAACATCGGGTCTTTATATGGTAATTTTCCAACTTGAGTTAAGTGATAGTTTGTAGTTTCATCCAATCTGATATATTTGACACGTCAAACCTCGATCGGACCAGAACATCGGATCTGTATATGGTAATCTTACAACCTGAGTTAAGTGATATATAGGTTGCAGTTTCATCCAATCTGATATATTTTAAACCTCGAACCTCGCCCGGACCAGAACATCGGGTCTGTATATGGTAATCTTGCAACCTAAGTTAAGTAATATATAGGTTGAAGTTTCATCCAATCTGATATATTTGATACCTCGAACATCGCTCGGACCAGAACATCGGTTCTTTATATGGTAATCTTGCAACTTAAGTTAAGTGATAGGTTGCAGTTTCATCTAATCTGATATATTTGATACCTCGAACCTCGCCCGAACCAGAACATCGAGTCTGTATATGGTTATTTTTCAACCTGAGTTAAGTGAGACATAGGTTGCAATTTCATCCAATCTTATATATTTGACACCTCGAACCTCGCGCGGATGAGAACATTGGGTATGTATATGGTATTCTGGCAACCTGAGTAAAGTGATAGGTTGCAGTTTCATCCAATCTGATATATTTGACACCTCGAACCTCGTCCACACCAGAACATCGGGTTTGTATATGGTATTCTTGCAACCTAAGTTCAGTTATAGGTTGCAGTTTCATCCAATCTGATATATTTGACTTCTCGAACTTCGCTCGGACCAGAACATCGGGTCTGTATATGCTAGTATTGCAACCTGAGTTAAGTGATAGGTTGAAGTTTCATCCAACTTGATATATTTGACACCTCGAACCGCGCCCGGACCAAAACATCGGGTTTGTATATGGTAACCTTGCAACCTGAGTTAAGTGATGATAGGTTGCAGTTTCATCCAATTTGATTTATTTGAAACCTCGAACCTTGCCCTGACCAGAACATCGGTCCATCTATGATACTCTTGCAACCTGAGTTTAGTGATAGGTTGTAATTTCATCCAATTTGATATTTTTGACACGTCGAAGCTCGCCCAGACCAGAACATCGGGTATGTATAATGTAATCTTGCAACCTGAGTTAATTGATAGGTTGCAGTTTCATCTAATCTGATATATTTGACACCTCGAACCTCGCTCGGACGAGAACATCGGGTCTGTATATGGGATTCTTGCAACCCGAATTCAGTGATAGGGTGCAGTTTCATCAAATCTGATATATTTGACAACTCGAACCTCGCCGGACCAGAACATCGGGTCTGTATCTAGTAATCTTGCAAGATGAGTTCAGTGATATGTTGCAGTTTCATCCAATCTGATATATTTGACTTCTCGAAACTCGCGAACCAGAACATCGGGTCTGTATATGGTTGTCTTGACACCTGAGTTAAGTGATAGGTTGCGGTTTCATCCACTTGATATATTTGACACCTCGAACTCGCCCGGACCAGAACATCGGGTTTGTATATGGTAACCTCTCAACCTGAGTTAAGTTATGATAGGTTGCAGTTTCATCGAATCTGATATATTTGACACCTCGGACCTCGTCCGGACAGAACATCGGTATGTATATATATATATATATATATGGTATTCTTGCAACCTAAGTTAAGTGATAGGTTGCAGTTTCAACCAATCTGATATATTTGACACCTCGAACATCGCTCGGACCAGAAAATCGGGTCTGTAGATGGTAATCTTGCAACCTGAGTTAAGTGATAGGTTTGAAGTTTTCATCCAACTTGATATATTGACACCTCGAAACTCGCCCGGACCAAAACATCGGTTTGTATATGGTAACCTTGCAACCTGAGTTGAGTGATGATAGGTTGCAGTTTCATCCAATCTGATATATTTGAAACCTCGAACCTCGCCCGGACCAGAACATCGGGTCCATATATGGTACTCTTGCAACCTGAGTTTAGTGATTGGTTGCAGTTTCATCCAATTTGATATTTTTGACACCTGGAACCTCGCCCAGACCAGAAAATAGGGTATGTTATAGTAATCTTGCAACCTGAGTTAATTGATAGGTTGCAGTTTCATCTAATCTGATATATTTGACACCTCGAACCTCGCTCGGACGAGAACATCGGGTCTGTATATGGGATTCTTGCAACCCGAGTTCAGTGATAGGTTGCAGTTTCATGAAATGTGATATATTGACAACTCGAACCTCGCACGGACCAGAACATGGGGTCTGTATATGGTAACCTTGCAACCTGAGTTCAGTGATATGTTGCAGTTTCATCCAATCTGATATATTTGACTTCTAGAAACTCGCTCGAACCAGAACATCGGTCTGTATATGGTAGTCTTGACCCTGAGTTAAGTGATAGGTTGCGGTTTCATCCAACTTGATATTTGACACCTCGAACCTCGCCCGGACCAGAACATCGGGTTGTATATGGTAACCTCTCAACCTGAGTTAAGTGATGATAGGTTGCAGTTTCATCCAATCTGATATATTTGACACCTCGGACCTAGTCCGGACCAGAACATCTGGTATGTATATGTATATATATGGTATTCTTGCAACCTGAGTTTGATAGGTTGCAGTTTCAACCAATCTGATATATTTGACACCTCGAACATCGCTCGGACAGAAAATCGGGTCTGTAGATGGTAATCTTGCAACCTGAGTTAAGTGATAGGTTGAAGTTTCATCCAATCTGATATATTTGACTTCTCGAAACTCGCTCGGACCAGAACATCGGGTATGTATATGGTAGTCTTGCAACCTGAGTTAAGTGATAGGTTGCAGTTTCATCCAACTTGATATATTTGACACCTCGAACCTCGCCTGGACCAGAACATCGGGTTTGTATATGGTAACTTTGCAACCTGGGTTAAGTGATGATAGGTTGCAGTTTCATCGAATCTGATATATTTGACACCTCGGACCTCGTCCGGACCAGAACATCTGGTATGTATATATATAATATGGTATTCTTGCAACCTGAGTTAAGTGATAGGTTTAGTTTCATCCAATCTGATATATTTGACACCTCGAACATCGCTCGGACTAGAAAATCGGGTATGTATATGGTAATCTTGCAACCTGAGTTAAGTGATAGGTTGCAGTCTCATCCAATATTATATATTTGACACCTCGAACCTCGATCGACGAGAACATCCGGTTTGTATATGGTTATCATGCTACCTGAGTTAAGTGATAGGTTGCAGTTTCATCCAATCTGATATATTTGACACCTCGAACCTCGATCGGACCAGAACATCGGATCTGTATATGATAATCTTACAACCTGAGTTAAGTGATATATAGGTTGCAATTTCATCCAATCTGATATATTTGAAACCTCGAACCTCTCCCGGACCAGAACATCGGGTCTGTATATGGTAATCTTGCAACCCGAGTTAAGTGATATATAGGTTGCAGTTTCATCCAATATGATATATCTGACACCTCGAACCTCGCTCGGAGAGAACATTGGGTATGTATATTGTATTCTTGCAACCTGAGTTAAGTGATAGGTTTGCAGTTTCATCCAATCTGATATATTTGACACCTCGAACTTCGCTCGGACCAGAACATCGGGTCTTTATATGGTAATCTTGCAACCTAAGTTAAGTGATCGGTTGCAGTTTCATCCAATATGATATATTTGATACCTCGAACGTCGCCCGAACCAGAAAATCGGGTCTGATATGGTTATCTTTCAACCTAAGTTAATGATTCATAGGTTTGCAATTTCATCCAATCTGATATATTTGACACCTCGAACCTCGCGCGGAGGAGAACATTGGGTATGTATATGGTATTCTTGCAACCTGAGTAAAGTGATAGGTTGCAGTTTCATCCAATCTGATATATTTGACACCTCGAACCTCGTCCACACCAGAACATCGGGTTTGTATATGGTATTCTTGCAACCTAAGTTCAGTTATAGGTTGCAGTTTCATCCAATCTGATATATTTGACTTCTCGAACTTCGCTCGGACCAGAACATCGGGTCTGTATATGCTAGTATTGCAACTTGAGTTAAGTGATAGGTTGAAGTTTCATCCAACTTGATATATTTGACACCTCGAACCGCGCCCGGACCAAAACATCGGGTTTGTATATGGTAACCTTGCAACCTGAGTTAAGTGATGATAGGTTGCAGTTTCATCCAATTTGATTTATTTGAAACCTCGAACCTTGCCCTGACCAGAACATCGGTCCATCTATGATACTCTTGCAACCTGAGTTTAGTGATAGGTTGTAATTTCATCCAATTTGATATTTTTGACACGTCGAAGCTCGCCCAGACCAGAACATCGGGTATGTATAATGTAATCTTGCAACCTGAGTTAATTGATAGGTTGCAGTTTCATCTAATCTGATATATTTGACACCTCGAACCTCGCTCGGACGAGAACATCGGGTCTGTATATGGGATTCTTGCAACCCGAATTCAGTGATAGGGTGCAGTTTCATCAAATCTGATATATTTGACAACTCGAACCTCGCCCGGACCAGAACATCGGGTCTGTATCTAGTAATCTTGCAAGATGAGTTCAGTGATATGTTGCAGTTTCATCCAATCTGATATATTTGACTTCTCGAAACTCGCTCGAACCAGAACAT
The DNA here is from genome assembly GCF_003573695.1 of Papaver somniferum. Classification (NCBI taxonomy): domain Eukaryota; kingdom Viridiplantae; phylum Streptophyta; class Magnoliopsida; order Ranunculales; family Papaveraceae; genus Papaver; species Papaver somniferum. The sequence goes on along the minus strand of NC_039368.1, from coordinate 6,468,861 downwards.
CGGGTCTGTATATGGTTGTCTTGACACCTGAGTTAAGTGATAGGTTGCGGTTTCATCCAACTTGATATATTTGACACCTCGAACCTCGCCCGGACCAGAACATCGGGTTTGTATATGGTAACCTCTCAACCTGAGTTAAGTTATGATAGGTTGCAGTTTCATCGAATCTGATATATTTGACACCTCGGACCTCGTCCGGACCAGAACATCTGGTATGTATATATATATATATATATATATGGTATTCTTGCAACCTAAGTTAAGTGATAGGTTGCAGTTTCAACCAATCTGATATATTTGACACCTCGAACATCGCTCGGACCAGAAAATCGGGTCTGTAGATGGTAATCTTGCAACCTGAGTTAAGTGATAGGTTGAAGTTTCATCCAACTTGATATATTGACACCTCGAAACTCGCCCGGACCAAAACATCGGGTTTGTATATGGTAACCTTGCAACCTGAGTTGAGTGATGATAGGTTGCAGTTTCATCCAATCTGATATATTTGAAACCTCGAACCTCGCCCGGACCAGAACATCGGGTCCATATATGGTACTCTTGCAACCTGAGTTTAGTGATAGGTTGCAGTTTCATCCAATTTGATATTTTTGACACCTGGAACCTCGCCCAGACCAGAAAATAGGGTATGTATATAGTAATCTTGCAACCTGAGTTAATTGATAGGTTGCAGTTTCATCTAATCTGATATATTTGACACCTCGAACCTCGCTCGGACGAGAACATCGGGTCTGTATATGGGATTCTTGCAACCCGAGTTCAGTGATAGGTTGCAGTTTCATGAAATGTGATATATTTGACAACTCGAACCTCGCACGGACCAGAACATGGGGTCTGTATATGGTAACCTTGCAACCTGAGTTCAGTGATATGTTGCAGTTTCATCCAATCTGATATATTTGACTTCTAGAAACTCGCTCGAACCAGAACATCGGGTCTGTATATGGTAGTCTTGACACCTGAGTTAAGTGATAGGTTGCGGTTTCATCCAACTTGATATATTTGACACCTCGAACCTCGCCCGGACCAGAACATCGGGTTTGTATATGGTAACCTCTCAACCTGAGTTAAGTGATGATAGGTTGCAGTTTCATCCAATCTGATATATTTGACACCTCGGACCTAGTCCGGACCAGAACATCTGGTATGTATATGTATATATATGGTATTCTTGCAACCTGAGTTAAGTGATAGGTTGCAGTTTCAACCAATCTGATATATTTGACACCTCGAACATCGCTCGGACCAGAAAATCGGGTCTGTAGATGGTAATCTTGCAACCTGAGTTAAGTGATAGGTTGAAGTTTCATCCAATCTGATATATTTGACTTCTCGAAACTCGCTCGGACCAGAACATCGGGTATGTATATGGTAGTCTTGCAACCTGAGTTAAGTGATAGGTTGCAGTTTCATCCAACTTGATATATTTGACACCTCGAACCTCGCCTGGACCAGAACATCGGGTTTGTATATGGTAACTTTGCAACCTGGGTTAAGTGATGATAGGTTGCAGTTTCATCGAATCTGATATATTTGACACCTCGGACCTCGTCCGGACCAGAACATCTGGTATGTATATATATATATATGGTATTCTTGCAACCTGAGTTAAGTGATAGGTTGTAGTTTCATCCAATCTGATATATTTGACACCTCGAACATCGCTCGGACTAGAAAATCGGGTATGTATATGGTAATCTTGCAACCTGAGTTAAGTGATAGGTTGCAGTCTCATCCAATATTATATATTTGACACCTCGAACCTCGATCGGACGAGAACATCCGGTTTGTATATGGTTATCATGCTACCTGAGTTAAGTGATAGGTTGCAGTTTCATCCAATCTGATATATTTGACACCTCGAACCTCGATCGGACCAGAACATCGGATCTGTATATGATAATCTTACAACCTGAGTTAAGTGATATATAGGTTGCAATTTCATCCAATCTGATATATTTGAAACCTCGAACCTCTCCCGGACCAGAACATCGGGTCTGTATATGGTAATCTTGCAACCCGAGTTAAGTGATATATAGGTTGCAGTTTCATCCAATATGATATATCTGACACCTCGAACCTCGCTCGGAAGAGAACATTGGGTATGTATATTGTATTCTTGCAACCTGAGTTAAGTGATAGGTTTGCAGTTTCATCCAATCTGATATATTTGACACCTCGAACTTCGCTCGGACCAGAACATCGGGTCTTTATATGGTAATCTTGCAACCTAAGTTAAGTGATCGGTTGCAGTTTCATCCAATATGATATATTTGATACCTCGAACGTCGCCCGAACCAGAAAATCGGGTCTGTATATGGTTATCTTTCAACCTAAGTTAAGTGATTCATAGGTTGCAATTTCATCCAATCTGATATATTTGACACCTCGAACCTCGCGCGGAGGAGAACATTGGGTATGTATATGGTATTCTTGCAACCTGAGTAAAGTGATAGGTTGCAGTTTCATCCAATCTGATATATTTGACACCTCGAACCTCGTCCACACCAGAACATCGGGTTTGTATATGGTATTCTTGCAACCTAAGTTCAGTTATAGGTTGCAGTTTCATCCAATCTGATATATTTGACTTCTCGAACTTCGCTCGGACCAGAACATCGGGTCTGTATATGCTAGTATTGCAACTTGAGTTAAGTGATAGGTTGAAGTTTCATCCAACTTGATATATTTGACACCTCGAACCGCGCCCGGACCAAAACATCGGGTTTGTATATGGTAACCTTGCAACCTGAGTTAAGTGATGATAGGTTGGCAGTTTCATCCAATTTGATTTTTGAAACCTCGAACCTGCCCTGACCAGAACATCGGTCCATCTATGATACTCTTGCAACCTGAGTTTAGTGATAGGTTGTAATTTCATCCAATTTGATATTTTTGACACGTCGAAGCTCGCCCAGACCAGAACATCGGGTATGTATAATGTAATCTTGCAACCTGAGTTAATTGATAGGTTGCAGTTTCATCTAATCTGATATATTTGACACCTCGAACCTCGCTCGGACGAGAACATCGGGTCTGTATATGGGATTCTTGCAACCCGAATTCAGTGATAGGGTGCAGTTTCATCAAATCTGATATATTTGACAACTCGAACCTCGCCCGGACCAGAACATCGGGTCTGTATCTAGTAATCTTGCAAGATGAGTTCAGTGATATGTTGCAGTTTCATCCAATCTGATATTTTGACTTCTCGAAACTCGCTCGAACCAGACATCGGGTCTGTATATGGTTGTCTTGACACCTGAGTTAAGTGATAGGTTGCGGTTTCATCCAACTTGATATTTTGACACCTCGAACCTCGCCCGGACCAGAACATCGGGTTGTATATGGTAACCTCTCAACCTGAGTTAAGTTATGATAGGTTGCAGTTTCATCGAATCTGATATATTTGACACCTCGGACCTCGTCCGGACCAGAACATCTGGTATGTATATATATAATATATATATGGTATTCTTGCAACCTAAGTTAAGTGATAGGTTGCAGTTTAACCAATCTGATATATTTGACACCTCGAACATCGCTCGGACCAGAAAATCGGGTCTGTAGATGGTAATCTTGCAACCTGAGTTAAGTGATAGGTTGAAGTTTCATCCAACTTGATATATTGACACCTCGAAACTCGCCCGGACCAAAACACGGGTTTGTATATGGTAACCTTGCAACCTGAGTTGAGTGATGATAGGTTGTTTCATCCAATCTGATATATTTGAAACCTCGAACCTCGCCCGGACCAGAACATCGGGTCCATATATGGTACTCTTGCAACCTGAGTTTAGTGATAGGTTGCAGTTTCATCCAATTTGATATTTTTGACACCTGGAACCTCGCCCAGACCAGAAAATAGGGTATGTATATAGTAATCTTGCAACCTGAGTTAATTGATAGGTTGCAGTTTCATCTAATCTGATATATTTGACACCTCGAACCTCGCTCGGACGAGAACATCGGGTCTGTATATGGGATTCTTGCAACCCGAGTTCAGTGATAGGTTGCAGTTTCATGAAATGTGATATATTTGACAACTCGAACCTCGCACGGACCAGAACATGGGGTCTGTATATGGTAACCTTGCAACCTGAGTTCAGTGATATGTTGCAGTTTCATCCAATCTGATATATTTGACTTCTAGAAACTCGCTCGAACCAAACATCGGGTCTGTATATGGTAGTCTTGACACCTGAGTTAAGTGATAGGTTGCGGTTTCATCCAACTTGATATATTTGACACCTCGAACCTCGCCCGGACCAGAACATCGGGTTTGTATATGGTAACCTCTCAACCTGAGTTAAGTGATGATAGGTTGCAGTTTCATCCAATCTGATATATTTGACACCTCGGACCTAGTCCGGACCAGAACATCTGGTATGTATATGTATATATATGGTATTCTTGCAACCTGAGTTAAGTGATAGGTTGCAGTTTCAACCAATCTGATATATTGACACCTCGAACATCGCTCGGACCAGAAAATCGGGTCTGTAGATGGTAATCTTGCAACCTGAGTTAAGTGATAGGTTGAAGTTTCATCCAATCTGATATATTTGACTTCTCGAAACTCGCTCGGACCAGAACATCGGGTATGTATATGGTAGTCTTGCAACCTGAGTTAAGTGATAGGTTGCAGTTTCATCCAACTTGATATATTTGACACCTCGAACCTCGCCTGGACCAGAACATCGGGTTTGTATATGGTAACTTTGCAACCTGGGTTAAGTGATGATAGGTTGCAGTTTCATCGAATCTGATATATTTGACACCTCGGACCTCGTCCGGACCAGAACATCTGGTATGTATATATATATGGTATTCTTGCAACCTGAGTTAAGTGATAGGTTGTAGTTTCATCCAATCTGATATATTTGACACCTCGAACATCGCTCGGACTAGAAAATCGGGTATGTATATGGTAATCTTGCAACCTGAGTTAAGTGATAGGTTGCAGTCTCATCCAATATTATATATTTGACACCTCGAACCTCGATCGGACGAGAACATCCGGTTTGTATATGGTTATCATGCTACCTGAGTTAAGTGATAGGTTGCAGTTTCATCCAATCTGATATTTGACACCTCGAACCTCGATCGGACCAGAACATCGGATCTGTATATGATAATCTTACAACCTGAGTTAAGTGATATATAGGTTGCAATTTCATCCAATCTGATATATTTGAAACCTCGAACCTCTCCCGGACCAGAACATCGGGTCTGTATATGGTAATCTTGCAACCCGAGTTAAGTGATATATAGGTTGCAGTTTCATCCAATATGATATATCTGACACCTCGAACCTCGCTCGGAAGAGAAATGGGTATGTATATTGTATTCTTGCAACCTGAGTTAAGTGATAGGTTTGCAGTTTCATCCAATCTGATATATTTGACACCTCGAACTTCGCTCGGACCAGAACATCGGGTCTTTATATGGTAATCTTGCAACCTAAGTTAAGTGATCGGTTGCAGTTTCATCCAATATGATATATTTGATACCTCGAACGTCGCCCGAACCAGAAAATCGGGTCTGTATATGGTTATCTTTCAACCTAAGTTAAGTGATTCATAGGTTGCAATTTCATCCAATCTGATATATTTGACACCTCGAACCTCGCGCGGAGGAGAACATTGGGTATGTATATGGTATTCTTGCAACCTGAGTAAAGTGATAGGTTGCAGTTTCATCCAATCTGATATATTTGACACCTCGAACCTCGCCCAGACCAGAAAATCGGGTTTGTATATGGTATTCTTGAAACCTAAGTTCAGTTATAGGTTGCAGTTTCATCCAATCTGATATATTTGACACCACGAACCACGCACGGACCAGAACATCGGCTTTGTATATGGTATTTTTGCAACTCAAGCTCAGTGATAGGTTGCAGTTTCATCCAATCTGATATATTTGACACCTCGAACCTCGCCCGGACCAGAACATTGGGTCCATATATGGTATTCTTTCAACATGAGTTTAGTGATAAGTTGCAGTTTCATCCAATTTTATATTTTTGACACCTCGAACCTCGCCCGGACCAGAACATCGGGTATGTATATAGTAATCTTGCAACCTGAGTTAATTGATAGGTTGCAGTTTCATCCAATCTGATATATTTGACACCTCGAACCTCGCTCGGACGAGAACATCGGGTAGTTATATGGTATTCTTGCAACCCAAGTTCAGTGATAGTTTGCAGTTTCATCAAATCTGATATATTTGACAACTCGAACCTCGCGCGGACCAGAACATCGGGTCTGTATATGGTATTCTTGCAAACTGAGTTCAGTGATATGTTGCAGTTTCATCCTATCTGATATATTTGACTTCTCGAACCTCGCTTGGACCAGAACATCGGGTCTGTATATGGTAGTCTTGAAACCTGAGTTAAGTGATAGGTTGCAGTTTCATCCAACTTGATATATTTGACACCTCGAACCTCGCCCGGACAAGAACATCGGGTTTGTATATGGTAACCTTGCAACCTGAGTTAAGTGATGATAGGTGCAGTTTCATCCAATCTGATATATTTGACACCCCGGACCTCGTACGGACCAGAACATCTGGTATGTATATATATATGGTATTCTTGCAACCTGAGTTAAGTTATAGGTTGCAGTTTCATCCAATCTGATATATTTGACACCTCGAACATCGCTCGGACCAGAACATCGGGTCTGTATATGGTAATCTTGCAACCTGAGTTAAGTGATAGGTTGCAGTTTCATCCAATCTGATATATTTGATACCTCGAACTTCGCCCGGACAAGAACATCGGGTCTGTATGTGGTTATCTTGCTACCTGATTTAAGTGATATATAGGTTGCATTTTCATCCAATCTGATATTTTTGACACCTCGAACCTCGCCCGTACCAGAACATCAGGTATGTATATCGTAATCTTGCAACCTGAGTTAAGTGATAGGTTGAAGTTTCATCCAATATGATATATTTGACACCTCGAACCTCACTCGGACAAGAACACCGGGTCTGTATAAGGTATTCTTGCAACCCGAGTTCAGTGATAGGTTGCAGTTTTATCCAATCTGATATATTTGACTTCTCGAACCTCGTTGGGACCAGAACATCGGGTCTTTATATGGTAATCTTGCAACCCGAGTTAAGTGATAGGTTATAATTTTATCCAATCTGATACATTTGACACCACGAACCTCGCCCTGATCAGAACATTGGTTTTGTATATGGTAATCTTACAACCTGAGTTAAGTGATAGGTTGCAATTTCATCCAATCTGATATATTTGACACCTCGAACCTCGTTCGGACCAGAACATCGGGTATGTATATGGTAATCTTGCAACCTGAGTTAAGTGATAGGTTGTTGTTTCATCTAATCTGATATATTTGACACCATGAACCTCGTCCTGACCAGAACATTGGTTTTGTATATGGTAATCTTACAACCTGAGTTAAGTGATAGGTTGCAGTTTCATCGAATCTGATATATTTGAAACCTCGAACCTCACTCGGACGAGAACATCGGGTATGTATATGGTATTCTCGCAACCTGAGTTCAGTGATAGGTTACTGTTTTATCCAACATGATATATTTGACACCTCGAACCTCCCCCGGACAAGAACATCGGGTCTGTATATGGTAATCTTGCAACCTGAGTTAAGTGATGATAGGTTGCAGTTTCACCCAATATGATATATTTGACACCTCGGACCTCGTTCGGACCAGAATATCGGGTATGTATATATATATGGTATTCTTGCAACCTGAGTTAAGTGATATGTTGCAGTTTCATCCAATCTGATATATTTGACACCTCGAACTTCGCTCGGACGAGAACATCGGGTCTGTATATGGTAATCTTGCAACCTCAGTTAAGTGATAGGTTGCAGTTTCATCTATTCTGATATATTTGACACCTCGAACCTCCCCCGAACTTGAACACCGCGTATGTATATGGTAATCTTGCAACCTGAGTATGCCTCGTTTTTTTTCCGATTATGTGTTTTACCATAAATCTGACCATCTTGACCACAAATTTGACCAACTTTATCTCGAACTGGACGCCTTGACCTAGATATTTTGAATGAAAAAGCAAATATCTCCTCAATTATTGTACTCTTCTCTCTTGTCTGAAAATTTTGGCTCTCAAATTTCGTTTCCCTCTCACTTTCCCAATCTAATAACTTTTTTTTATATCCATTTCCTCACAAATTTGAAACCCTATCTGATTTTTGTCTCAAATTTCTTTTCCCTCCTCTGACTCAATAATTTCAACTCTTCTCTTATTTTATTAAAAGGGTTGTACTTTTCTTTTTAAAATTAGGGTTTTCCTGGTTGTAATCTCAATAGATTTTGACAAGATATTTTCGATTTTTGTTGTTGTTGTTGTTTACTGCTTAGCATCCATGACTAACGTCTTTCAATAGATTTCTTCTTTACATTTAATAGATTTCTGTCTTTCAATATATATTTGTTGTTGTTGTTGTTGTTGTTTATAAGCTGATGTTTATCGCTTTACGTTCTTTTTTCTCTTGGATGATGTAATCTCTTTCTATAGATTACAACCCAAATAAGGTTTATTCAACTCAATTGTAATCTCTTTCATCAGATTGCTGATCTAGATTTATGGTTGTTTGGTTGTAATCTATTTCCTTATTGTTCTGTATGTGGTTTGTTGTTACATTTCCTATATGGACAGTATTTTTCTTGCAAATCTCATTAAGCGTTTGAATAAATTCATTATTAGACAAAATCAACTTTGTCAAAATGAATTTATTCCTTCCCTTGGAGATCCTTGCAGGATTAATATACACCTACATTGATATGAGTTGTATCCTTCGTCTAAGATTCTAGCCATTCCCATAAACACGATGTTGCTGCAGGTTTCCTTTTTAATCGCAGGTTTGTTTTGTCAACTATTATGATCTATTCATTAATGAAGTTTCTATAAATGATTTGATTCCAAGTTGTTGAACATGGATTGCAGGATTGGCATTCAACCACAAAAGCACAGGAAATTCATTTTTATGCCTAAAGATACAACACCAAGCACAGAATTTCCGGAGACAAAACATATATATTACTTGTCAATTGTTTAGAAGACTCTATGTATTTGGGTTGTTTCTTTTGTCACAAATCATGATCCCCTTATAGAGATGGATGCAACAAACTAGACAAGTAACCTCATTAATTCCATTTGGAGAGTGAACATGTGGCTGTTGCCTGCTACAGGTTTCCTTAAGGTTTGTTTTTTACCTATTATGATCTTTTCAAGTATGTTTTCTACATGATTCCTGACAAAAGATGTAACTTACCACCATACAGTTTATGGAGTGGAGATGTATTAGTTGTTAGGTTTGCTGTAAATGAAGGAGATCAATGCATCAAACCTGCCAACTGACTCATCTCCACTCTAATTTCATTGGTGGGTAAAATCGTATAGTAAATAGTTTCTCTTGTTATCATTAGTTTCTCTTGGTTGATACACTAACTTAATAACATTTTCGCAGTTGGAGATGTGTTAGTGTCGCAGTACCACCTGAAGTGAAGAACAAGATATGAGACTGTTAGTTGTTCCTGCAAGGATATTCAAGATCTTGAATAAATGAAGTCCTTCAAGTGATTTTATTTCAAGCTCTTGAATAGGTCTGGTAGGATAGGTATACAACAATGAAAGAACAAGATATTCATTTTTATTCCAGAACAAACAAATCACCACAGAGAGTTCACGTAGTGAAAACATATTACCGTGTATCTTAATTTTCCGTGAACTCTGTGAAAGTGTGTTGTTTATTTTGGAACAACTCAGGCTCACCTTATTGAGATCGATGCAGCAAACCTGTCAAGTAACCTCTTTAATTCCAGTTGGTGAGTTAACTCTTCACACATTTGAGTTTCTTGCATTACTTATTATTATTAAGGTGTTTTTCCCTTGATGAAAATTGATTGATTCTTAATACCCTTCCCTGTGTTTTGCCAGGATTCTTTGATGCGACCTGAAGCTGTGTAAGTGTGGCAAAAATTCATAGGTAACAAGTGCATATCTTGTAATGTATTTTTTCCACCACTTACGTAGCCTTGCAGGACCAGTGAGGAACCTTGAGATGTGCTTGCACAGCCGTTATATGAGACATTTTTGATGCGAAGGTACAGGTTTCCATTTATATCTCAGCTTTGTTTACTTACCTATTATGATCTCTTCAAATATATGTTTTACATGACTCCTGCCAACAGGTCAAACTTACCATCATAGATTTTTCAGAATGGATACGTATTAGTCGTTAGGTTTGCTGTAAATGAAGGAGATCGATGCATCTAACCTAACAACTAATACGTTTTCCTCTCTAATTCCATTGGTTACTAAACTCTTATGATAATTAGTTTTCCTTGTCATCATTTTATCCTGACCGAAATACTCACTTACTACCATTCTCTTTTTGTTTTCTGAGGACTCATTGACCAGAATCTTGAAGTTGGAGATGTGTTAGTGTCGCGGTACCATCTGAAGTGAAGAACAAGATAAGAGACCGTTGTATGTTCCTGCAAGGCCATTCAAGAGCTGGAATAAATGAAGTTGCTTCAAATGATTTTATTTCGACTTCTTTAACAGGTCTTGTAGGATATGCGTTGTTTCTATTGGCAAAAATAATGCTTAACTTATGGAGATTGATGATGCAGCAAGCCTGACTTGCAACCTACTTAATTCCAGTTGGTGAGTAAACTCTTACCACACTAGAGTTATGTGCATTACGTAATTATCATTATTATGGTCTCCTCTAAATGAAAAATTTGGTTGATTCATACTACCATTCTCTTTGCTTTTTGAGGATTCATTGATGAAAACACCTGAAGCTGGATAAATGATGAACAAGTGAGACCATGTTGGCCTTGCAAAGCTGTACAAGCGAGGGATTAACTTGCAACCAATATCAAGATTCTTGAATTAAGTTTATCCCTGCCCTTGTATTTATGTTTCGGGACATTGATAGAGAAATATAATTAGAACTATTGATGTGCAAGAATACCTGGACATGTAGACAAGTTGGAAGATATGAGGCAGTGTTGGTCCTACGAAGCTGTGGAAGTAGGACAACTGAGAAGTAACACATTCTCGTCTCTAATTCTTATGGTGAGTAAACTCTTACTACAACTTTTCAGACTTTTTCATATGAACCGTGTATGTGAATTGGCAGTTACAATTCTGTCAAATAAATATAGACTTTTGATACTTAGGTTGTCAATGTTCAAATTATTATGATTGAATGGTATTCAACAATGAAAATGTATGAAATCCATAATGACAATGCACATGTAACTTAATGATTCTTTGTCTCTCCTACGAACATTGTTTCCAATTTGATTGTCACTAATTTTATTGTTTGCAGAATCATGTAAAGCGAAATGCCCAAATTACTGAATGAATCTTTCTCTCCTATGAATCTGTTTCTAATTTTGGTTTCTGTTTCGTTTATTGCTTTGTCAGGATACTAGAATTGATGGAAAGATCTGGTTAAGGCTAATATGATCCCAATGGACAACTTCTTTTGGCGGATAACAACTTTTTTCAACCAAGGTATATATAGTGCAGAACAACACTTGCTTTTATTTGGAAACTGCTGAAAAACACAACCATTCTCATTTGATTATAACCATATAGGGAACCATGTATTTTTTAGGCTTAAGAAGTTCTTCCAATGTAAAGATGATGCTCATATATACTTTACATATGTGAATGATTGAGGAGTATGTATTCCAGAATAATTGAATGAATGAGTTCCTTATGCTGCTAGAATGAGAACGTATGTATTGTGGAATGAGATTGAATTCCAGAATAATTGAATGAATGGGTTCCTTGTGCTCCTAGAATGAGAATGTATGTATTGCGGAATGAGATTGAATTATGGGTTTCAGATTCAGTATTCCAGGTTCAGAAATGAATTGCAATACAGCTTCAGAAACTAATTGTTTTGCATCTTCGGAAATGGATTGCATTGCATTGCAGGGTCCAACTATGGGAGCTTAGTATAATAGTAAAAAAAACGTTTTTTTTTTGAAAACTATTTTTTTTACCAAAGTCGAATTAACGTTATAATATATGTTAGTAATTCGAACACCTGGAAAATTCATTATTGTTACAATGAATTGTCAAGGTCTAAAGCCATTAGTCTATATGTTACAAGCGATAGACACGTGGCAGACGACAAACCTTACAGTCATCTGTTACGAATCGAATCGTTACATTAAGTTGTTATATCCAAAATGTTACAATCAATCATCAACGTTTGAAGCCGTTACATTACAAGTTACATATAATCGACACGCGTCGTATGGAAGCCGCTACACTCATCTGTGACGGTAGTGAATCGTTACAATAAATGTTATATACTATCTTTTACAATCAACTAAACAGCGATTAAAATTGTTGCTGTATTTGTTACAAGGAAGGACAGGTGGCAATATGTCAACTGTTACACAGGAAGTCGCCGTTACAGTATCTGTTACACCGAATTGTTACAGTCCAACCGTTACGATCTGCACAATAACGGCTATCTGTTACAACAAAATGCCATCAGATAAATCTTGTGCTGACTAGATAAACGTTGGTGTATTTATTCCAACGATTGAAACCATTATTTAATAAAATTTTATTATAACGAAATGAACCGTTGAGAAAATATCGTAACACTAATAATAACGGCACATTTCCAACGTTTTTTTGACGTTACAATATATAGATACTAACGATTTTTCAACGTTACAAATTCCATGATTTCGTGTAGTGTAAGTTCTGAAGGTTCAGGGTTGTGAAGGTAAAAAATAAGAAAAATATATTTGTTTCTGTACTCTAGGGTGTATGAAGTATGTGGCTCAAGGTTAACAACATGTATGAGGATTACGCTCGCTTGTTTGGAGAAATGGATGACCTTTGTAAAGAGGCTTCTAGTATAGTGAGTTCAAATTTTGGATCCTAAGGTTTAAGCTCCTTGATAGACCAAGCATACTGGCTCATCTGGAAGTCTTAAACCTGCATGCATTTGGACATGTTACCTAGTTACCGATTCCATATAGCTCAGTTCTCACCTCATCAGCTGAACACAATGGTATTCAGCTGTCGTGTTTTGATATTGAAAATCTATTGTATCTTATTGTTCCAGGATGAGACTAAGAATCTAAGCAGGTAATGCAAATGCATGTATGAAGGCTGCCGAGAAGGAGTTTGTAAAGTCTCATGTGGCCTTTTTATTTGATTGTTCTGTTTGTGAGCGGAAAGCTGTAGGGAATTTCGAATCCAGGGACAATGATGCGATCTCAACACTTCCCTCCTGTGTATCTCATTAGAATTGGCACTGGATTTTTAGTTGATATTGCGATTCCGAAAGTTTTTGTAGGTGGCCTGTTGGGCTCCATGCTCATCTTTTTATTCAGTGCCTGGTCCAGTTCAGCGGTCGGCCGAACTGCTTAAGAGGTGGTTAATGAAGTGACAAGATATTTCATTGAGAGGCCTGGTATAATGGTGAGTATATGTTTGTAAGGCACTGTGTGATGTATCATTTAGGTAGAGGTTTCTGTCTCAAGCCAGTCAAAAACCTATAAAAAGAATGGTTGGTATACGCTCCTGGTTACATTTTAATCTCTATTACTTTTGTCTCTTACTTCATTCATGAATATCGAATTACAAAGTGCTAATTATAACATGGTCTTTTTAGTGATTTGTTCTTGTTGCACTAGGAAGTGGCGGGCCTTTAGGGAAATGGAGTGGCAGTACGAGCCTCCAGCCTGGTGGGTCTAGAACCTACAAAGGTAAGTTGTATGGTCATGCGCTACTCTCCTTGTACTGTGTGCTCAGTCTTCTGGAGTCTCGGTGATTGGTTGTAAGAAGGTATAATTATCTTAAATTGTATTTGTATAGGTTGCAGAAATCCTCAAAGATCATCTGACGTGGTTCCGCGAGCTGTGATGTCGTGAATGAGCTGCTCACTCCGATTGGTGGGACCATGGAGCTGCTATACATGTAGGTTGGTCCTACTCACTTGACGCATATGCTTGTGAAAACACCTGATATATTAACTTGTCTAATGGATTTTTGAACCTTTGACAACAACTCTAGTTGTATGCCCCTGGTTCTGCTGTACAAGGAGGTATCTTGAGCGGAGAGGGTGGTGATGAAACCAAAGGTACTTGAACTTTTCCCATCATATTAGTAACTTGCAAAACTGGTGTTAACTAAATCTGAAATGGCTTTTCTAAATTTTTTATGGACTTGTATTCGACGCAGATATTCTTCTATTGGATGTCGCCCCACTTACTCTGGGTATTGAAACTTTTTGAGGTGTGATGACCAAGTTGATCTCTGGAAACATTGTTATCCCCACCAAGAGATCTCAAGTTTTTACCACTTACCAGGATCAGCAGACCACTGTCTCTATTCAGGTACTTGCTTTGCACTCAGAACCACTTGTTGGATATGTATAGTTGGATGTTTTTTTCAGCCGCAGTAGATATGTTACTGTGAGATTATGCCTAGGTTTTCCAACATATATTTTGTGCTCTAGGTTTTCTAAGGTGGAAGGAGTCTTACAAAAGACTGCAAGGAGCTTGGAAAATTTGATCTTTCTGGACTTGCTCCAACTCCAAGGGAACCCCTCAGATTGAAGTCACTTTTGAAGTTGACGCCAACAATATCTTGAACTTAAAGTCTGAGGAAGACAAGAAGGTTAAGGAAAAGATTGATGCCAGAAACATCTTGGAGAGTTACATCTACAACATGAAGACCCAGGTCAATGACAAAGACAAGCTAGAATCGGAGGCCGCTGTAAAGGAGGCCCTTGTATTTTTTTGTTGTGTGTGGACGCCCCCCAGAGGAGTGCTCTGGATTTGAGGGACCACTCTATGTGAGTCTTCGTTCCTCTTAGTTTGGACCCGTACCGTTTTGCTATCAATTCAACGAGTAACATAAGTGTATGACAATGAAAGAAGACTGTTGATATTGAGGTTCCATCCTAAATTGGGTCTTCTAGTTCATCTAAAATGGTATATGCATGCAGGTGAAAAATCAATTTATATTCAGGTACAAAATATGCCGGAATTACTGCCGACGACAACTTTCATTTGACCTGAAAATAATTTTGCAACGGGTATAAAAGTAGGAAAATAATCTGTTGCACAAATCACCTGAAATGAGCAATGGATATAACTGCAACCTAACAAATAAACCGTTCACAGAAAACCTAAGTGGGACCCACAAAGTATTAGTCTATTAATAGTAACCGTTGCACAAATTAAGATATACGTTGCACAAATAAGAAAAAGTAAACACTGCACCAACAAATGTGCAACTTTTATAAGTGTTGCTCAAATTAATTTGTGCAACGGATACATTCGTTGCAAACAATGCGCAACGCCGTTTTTCCATCAGTTTACCTTTGCACAAGTTATGCGCAACGTTTTTAAAAGTCCCAAAAAGGCTGTTTTGGTGTAGTGTGAATGCATAGAATACTTTGAATGAGAAAACTCAACTCAAGTCTAAGGTATTTAATTGGTGAACACCTAGGATTTTTTCCAAGAATAAGGTCGGTTCGTGACCTCTATATTTTTGGAATTTGAGTTAAATAATGAAAGAGTTCGTGAACCTAACTTCCTTTACTCAAGAGTTTTTTTATTTTAGACAAAACATAAAATTACTTTTAGAGACACTGTTGGATATTTGATTGATTATAGTAATAGATTGGTATGGATTTGATAAGTTTCACTTGAATGAAGGTGAGGGTATAAGCTTCTCTACACCTCTTCTATTCAATTCTATTTCATTTGGTCACCTTCTCTTTCTTCATCTCTTTCTTTATATACTAGGAATACATAAAACCTAATACAAAAGCATGTGGAACATCCATGTCCACTCAATCTCAACAACAAGTTTTTAATGTCTTTTTAGAAAATCACAGTAACATACAATACATTATGTTAGAAAAGATCATAAGAACTATGTCATACAGCATAATTATTTGAAACAAATAGAACACCTGTATACTTAAATTCTCACCCAACATGATTTTATTGCTGATGAGGGTTACAGTCATCTTGCTTAGAGAGCATCAAGATTGAAAAGACGAGGGTACCCAAATATACCTCAATCTAAAACTTTTCCACCTATAAGTCCCTTCTCCGAAAGTTATTGTCTATGGACAGTGTAGAGACAATACAACTAATCGGTTGCACACTTCGTGTGATCGTCTATGGATACTTGATCGAGACAATACAACAACGAAGTATGTTTACTTGATATTAGGTTCGGACTTAACCAAACACTAAAGGATTATTTATGAAGTAAATGGGAATTAACGTTTGTGTATTTTACTTCTAATTATAATAAACAATTATAATTGCGGAAATAGAAAAGTAAAAGGCACAACAAGATTTTGTCAACGAGGAAACCGCAAATGCAGAAAAACCCCGGGACCTAGTCCAGATTGAATACTCTCAGAATTAAGCCGCTATACAAAATCTAAACCAACTTCGTATAGTTGAGACGAAGCAACTAAACCTATATTTCACCTAGTTTCCTCAGTATCCCTGCGCCTCCAACTTGTAATAAGTCACGCACTTGGAATAATTCCTTTGGTTCGTATTCCAAACAGTAAAGGAACTACAAATCTGTTCGGTAACAACTTTTTTCAAAAAAGTGATATGAGTCTGACAAATTCTCTTCCGTTTAACCAATAAACTCCTTTGTCGGGTCCTTAGATCAATCTCTTCACAATCACCAAAGCAATTGTAAGACTTATGCAATCAATATTATTAATCACAAAGAAGTGTATTGATGCCGATCTACACAACTAATCAATCAAGGCCATCACAAGGATATGTCGATTATAGTTGGATCCCTTTCCAGCCGAATCAAGTATTGTGTACACCAAATATTATGAACACAAAAGTCTTCTTGTCTTCAAATATTCTTTGATCTTCAATAAACACCTGTAAACAATCAAACTTGAATCTCTTGTGATCAATAATCACACACAGAACAGAGTATGTTAACATTGGATTATCACAAGACGTCTTTATATCTACAAACAGTCTAAAGATCCCCATCGAAACTTCGATCTAGTTTGAGTGGATCTTATATCATAAGAGAAGATTCTCAAGCGTAAACAAACTAGGTGCAATCAAAGTTCAACCACCGTTAGTCAATGAAATCAGTCGAAAACTAATAATAAACCGTAATTATCTAGTTTCCCACCAACGGTACTAATAGAGATTCTCAATCCCAAAGAAGTCTTTAAACTGAGTGGCCGTAAGAGATTTCGCCTAATTAGGGTACTTTCATCTCCGAATAGGCGGCTCCACCAGTAACAACAAACCTGAGGTAGTTTTACTGGCTCTGAGGATTAGTTTGCTAGAAATGCAAACTTCAATATTTATAGACAAGGAAGTTTGGACACCAAGGAATTTCCAAAACCGAATATTCTCAAAGATATGCAATAAACACAAAATCGGTTTTTATAATTCCTGGAAATGCTCTCCAAATATTGACCGAAATCTCAGTAGAAAAATCTATAATCAGTAAATGCACATTACTAATTATTATTTCCTAAAGATATGCATTTAATTGCTGGAAATTAAATAGCATATAAAAACCAAGAAACCTTAATTAAAATATTCTCAATTTATTTCGATCCTGGGATTCTCCTTAGCTATTAAGGAATATCTTTGAACAATTAATTATAAGAGTTATAACCCGTGTTCAAAGTATGACGACATCCTTTCATTGTAAGTCCTTTTTCATACTTACAATCTTGGAAACGATTTGCATCCGACTTCCAAGAACTATGTGATTGATTATCCTATCAAATCACCAAACATGGGTTTCACGGTTCTAGCAAAACAAGTTTCGGTTCTACCTCCATGTGAGTACTGTGCATAGTCATACTAGTTACCAAAATTCGGTTGACTAGGTACTAGGATCGGTTCCCCATATACTTATAGTAACTACCTGTAATTTGGTGCACATGTGCATAAGATCGGTTCCCCCATCTTCTAAGAACTTGTTGCACATGTTCATAGGATCGGTACCCTTCACACTAGAAACTTGTTGCACCTCTTACAAGGATCGATTCCCTTCTTGCAAATTTACTGCACCTCTCACTAGGATCGGTTCCCCTTTCACTAGATAAAAGTTGTTATTTACAAGGCATCGATCATACCATCATGAAAGATTACTTAAGATCGGTTCTACTAATAAAAGTTATACCAATAACTTAAGTCAGGACTCTGTGAATAGTTTTACCAAGAACATAAACAAGTTTATGAGCGGTTATACACATCACACATATTGGTAGTTCAAAATAGATTTACAATGAATGGCAATACCAATAAGCCTAGCGATTTCCCTTTCGATCCACAAACGAGTTTTTGAACTTACTTCCTTTAAACGAATGTAAAAACATTGTTTCCTATGATGAAATCATCACTCACACCCATACATAATCACAATAGAATTTAAACGATTATGTCGATGTCTAATACAAAAAGTTTAATGGTTAAGAAATAAACCTCGTATTGTATTCTTTAATACTATGTCTATCTAGAGTTTCATACACAGTTTCGCAGTTTTGTTTTCAATATGCACGACTTGAAAGATACATTAGGGAATGAAACAGTTCAAGTGAAATATTACTAACCTCAAGAGGAAGGATGATTGTTATCGTTGTAGCTCCATACTTCTTCACAATCTTCAAGTCTTTGTATAATACTTGTAAGTCTCATATCCTAATACTTTCAAGCTAACATATACGAAGTTGACTCTAGTAAATAATCAAGCGACTCTTTAAATGAGTTTTGATTCACTAAAATATGACAACCAAACTTGACATACCAACGCTTGGTGGGTTCAACCGAGCAATGCTCTAACAATCTCCCCCTTTGTCAATTTTAGTGACAAAACTCTTACATCATATGGGTAAACAAATTACAAGAATTCATTATACACATACGTTTGATTCCAAGTTCAACAGCACATAACTTGCATTAAATATAATCTTTGAATGCCGCTGCTAACACCATAATAACGAAGTTAATACTCCCCCTAAAGTCAAGCTAGGTAGATTTTCAATCCACACGTCTTTGATATTTCAATGTAGTACCTCATAACTACATATCACATGGCATGTGGCTCCCCCTTAGTCTATGCTTTCACCTTATTCGTTAGAATAAACGTTTTAGCACATATGTCCTTTCCCTTAGTGATACCAACTCACAATAAGCCAATACCACTTGTTTACTCCATATATTACTCCGCCTTTTTGTCACAAAAATGACAAAGAAACGAAAAAAAGGACAAACCGAAAGGATCTTACAAACCTCACAAAGAGAAATTGTAAACCTATAAGAGTTGAGCACGTGGGTTTTACACACCATCTTTAGATAACCAATACTAAAACCGAAACTAAAAGTAATTTGATTTTAATATGTTATCTAGAAAATAATTGCATTAAGCAATTTTTGATAACTTAGCAAACCAATAATCGACTAATCACCTTAGTCCTTTTTGCTAAAACGATTATATAAATACAATCGCTTGTTTGATAACACCAAAATAAAGATAAGAATTAACTTTATTTTTCTCATCAGGCTCTAGTTATTCACAAAGATAATTTATACCTTTTACTTTTAACAAGACAAATACTAGGTTAGTTAACTAGTAATTCTCGTTAAGGCATTCGGTTAGACTTGAATAACCGAATCCTCCACATTTTATAATTCTAACTAGGATCCGAAAATCTTAGTTTCTCTTATCCGGAAATCACTTGGAATAATCAAATGATCCCGAAAACACTTTTGTTAAGCCCTAAACAATGCATACAAACCAAATAAATCAACTTGCATAATTTTTTATCTTAATCGGAGGCAATTGAATCAATATAGACATTAAAGTACCGCAATTGCACCGAAATTTTGTAAGCCTAAACGATTGATATCAAACAATGACGAAGGATACCAATGGTTTTCCTTAACCGGAAACAATTGAATCTCAATCAAACATCCATACACAAATAATGGAATACACATCAATTGTACCGAAATTTTGTTAAACAAAAGCAGTAAAGATATGAAATAAAATCATATCTTCTCTTAAAAAGGAAAACAATTAACTAACAAGATTATTACCTCAAATTCCGCATCCTCATCTCTCCTCAAAATATGTCATTAAGCGCAAGTTCACTTAGAACTCTCCCCCATTAAATGTTGTTACCCTCCAGCCAAAACAAAAGAACAACAACAAAGACCAACCTTTACTAGAGAAAGGTTGAAAATCGGTTTTAACTTTGCGATGCAAAAGTTAGAACCTCGAAACACATATGCTTTTATATTAAACCAAAGATTCAACATATTGTGACTTTTTCACATATTGTTTCTACAGGAACCCCTCATGATCCTTTGATAAAGCCTACCAACAAGGGATAGAACTCAATCCCGCTAAATCAAAAAGTCACCCAAACCACAAGGGTTATCACAATTATGAGATCGAATATCAAGGTTAGAAAACCGAAATCGAACATCTCATAAACATACATAGCAAAAATAAAGCATTCAATCCAGGCTATGTATCCGAAAATTATCACAAGAAAAATTATAAAATAATAATTTTATTCATAATAAGATAGTTTTATTCATAATAAACTTTACAATTATTGAAAACAATCAAAAACTGAAGTTTATTATCCTTTGGAAGATAAATATTAATCTTCATTTATTTTCTTCTCAGATTCTTCTTCAGAGACTTGTTCATTTTCTTCCTTTAGAAACTCATCATTAATTGAAAGGATTCCTTCAAGAGTTTCTGGATCATTTTTATAGACAAAGGCTAGCTGTCTTTGAATACAGTCCAGTTGTCTCCCAAGACGTAAGATGTGAAACATGAGATCTCCATTGCTGTAAGTATGATCAGTTGAGATACTCGATCCCTTATGAGTTTTACTCATTCGATTGATAATCCCTTGAGAGGAAGAATTGATGTCTATCCAATTTTCGAACCTTTTTCCCATAGAATTTTCACACAACTTGGTGATGATACACGGGTATCCAAAGTTTCTATGGAAAGTAGTGTGATTGGTGGATTCAACAATTTTGATCATTTGATTGATTATTACTCCACATATGTCGATTTTATTTTTCCCTACAAGTAGGAAGTATACAAACTCAGCAAACTCCTTATTCCATTGTGAGGAATCTCTTGAGCTGGCAAAAAGAGTTGCTGCAGTAAGTTTTCCAAAAATCTTTAAGTAGAAGGGTACATCTTTGGTAACCATTCTTCCCTTTTTTCATTCAACAGTTTTTCCAGTGATAAGTTTTGAAATGTTATCGTTCTCAATTTCAGAACCGGTAATCATCAGATTTTCTTTCACTTTGTAATTGATGATCCTTGATATCAATTTTCTGTCGACATGATGGAAAGTGTTTCCAACAGGGGTGGTAAAATTAATATTGCTATTGTCAATATTGTGAATATTGGCATAAAAGATTCTTACTATCTTAGGTGAATACGCTTCAAATCCGAAAATATCTCCCCAGTTTCGGTCTTGAACAAACTTCACATATTCGGTTTCTGAAACCTCTGGATCAAATCTCTTTTCAGTAGTAAAATTTTCCTTTTGAAAAGCTTGATATCTTCCAAAACATGTATTATCAAAGAAGATAATGTGAACATGTTTGTCTTTGATCAAGTGAGGATGCTTGATTTTCTCAATATCTTCCAGAGGAATGAATGGATTTAAATCCAGCTTGTCTGCTTCAGAGACTTCTTATCTTGTTTTCCTTTTTCTCATATTTGCAAAAATATGAAAAACCCTAGTTACGGTTTCGAACAGTCTTCCCAAATATGTTTGTAAACATAACAAGAGGTTATCTTTTATAGGAAGAACCCATGTCAAAAACTGGAAATAACTAGTTTTCGGAAATACAGCAAAAATCGGAAACCGTGGCTTGTGGGGATACAATTCCGATTCTGTGTCTATGTCCTTCTTTTGGAAAACCGTTTTTTCATGGACTGGATCTTTATTCCGGATTGATTCCATATCTTTGTTCAAAATTCTGTTTACTTTTTCATTATCAGAAATTGATAATATTTTATGAAATTCACTCAGGAATTTTCCAATAGAGCATGTAGAAAATAATTTGAACAAAATATGATATTTGTTAAAAATACCATTCGAATCAAACAACTTGTAGTATTTCAAAAGATCACTTGCTTCATTAAAACAGTTATGAGGTGTATGAAGCAATCCATTGTTAATAAAATTATTAACTGAAAAATTATACCTTGTAGACTTACATGGTTTCCAAAAACACATCCTAGATAGCGACACATTAACAGACTTAGATCTGAAAATGTACATGTATATACTTTGGTAGGCTATCCAAAATATATTTAAGATTCCAGATTTTTCAAGAACACAATAGCCAGAGTTCATACAAATCATAAGTGGAATCTTAAGCATTTTCAAGGTGCATTCTGTCTCATAGGCCATTGTATCATTGTTACATATCATAATGATATACGATCCTATGACAACCAAAGGATTATGTAGGTCACTTAAGACATACATATGTATAATTCCTAACATATTTAGGAATAAGAGTATTACATACTTCAGTCGGTTTTTCCACCATGAGTTCTTGAAGTATCAAATCCTGCCATTACGTTAAATGAATCAATCATGGATTCAATTCTTATAGGTTGGATCGCACCAAACATAAATTGTTAGATCTTTTCGTGTTTGCCTGCTCTGATACCAATTGAAAAGACGAGGGTACCCAAATATACCTCAATATAAAACTTTTCCACTTATAAGTCCCTTCTCCGAAAGTGATTGTCTATGGATAACGTCGAGACAATACAACAACGAACTATGTTTACTTGATATTAGGTTCAGACTTAACCAAACACTAAAGGATTATTTATCAAGTAAATGGGAATTAACGTTTGTGTATTTTACTTCTAATTATAATAAACAATTATAATTGCGGAAATAGAAAAGTAAAAGACACAATAATATTTTGTTAACGAGGAAACCGCAAATGCAGAAAAACCCCGGGACCTAGTCCAGATTGAATACTCTCAGAATTAAGCCGCTATACAAAATCTAAACCAACTTCGTATAGTTGAGACCAAGCAACTAAACCTATAGTTCACCTAGTTTCCTCAGTATACCTGCGCCTCCAACTTGTAATAAGTCACGCACTTGGAACAATTCCTTTGGTTCGTATTCCAAACAGTAAAGGAACAACAAATCTGTTCGGTAACAACTGTTTTCAAAAAAAGTGATATGAGTCTGACAAAGGCTCTTCCGTTTAACCAATAAACTCCTTTGTCGGGTCCTTAGATCAATCTCTTCACAATCACCAAAGCAATTGTAAGACTTATGCAATCAATACTATTAATCACAAAGAAGTGTATTGATGCCAATCTACACAACTAATCAATCAAGGCTATCAAAAGGATATGTCGATTATAGTTGGATCCCTTTCCAGTCGAATCAAGTATTGTGCACACCAAAGATTATGAACCCAAAAGTCTTCTTGTCTTCAAATATTCTTTGATCTTCAATAAACACCTGCAAACAATCAAACTTGAATCTCTTGTGATCAATAATCACACACAGAATAGAGTCTGTTAACGTTGGATTATCACAAGACGTCTTTAGATCTACAAACAGTCTAAAGATCTCCATTGAAACAGTCTAAAGATCTCCGTAAGAGATTTCACCTAATTAGGGTACTTTCATCTCCGAATAGGCGGCTCCACCAGTAAAAACACAACTGAGGTAGTTTTACTGGCTCTGAGGATTAGTTTGCTAGAAATGCAAACTTCAATATTTATAGACAAGGAAGTTTGGACACCAAGGAATTTCCAAAACCGAATATTCTCAAAGATATTCAATAAACACAAAATCGGTTTTCATAATTCCTGGAAATGCTCTGTCCAAATATTGACCGGAATCTCAGTATAAAAATGTATAATCAGTAAATGCGCAATACTAATTATTATTTTCTAAATATATGCATTTAATTGCTGGAAATTAAATAGGATATAAAAACCAAGAAACCTTAATTAAAAGATTCTTAGTTTATTTCGATCCTGGGATTCTCCTTAGCTATTAAGGAATATCTTTGAACAATTAATTATAAGAGTTACAACCCGTGTTCAAAGTATGACGACATCCTTTCTTTGTAAGTCCTTTTTTCATACTTACAATCTTGGAAACGATTTGCATCCGACTTCCAAGAACTATGTGATTGATTATCCTATCAAATCACCAAACATGGGTTTCACGGTTCTACCAAAACAAGTTTCGGTTCTACCTCCATGTGAGTACTGTGCATAGTCACACTAGTTACCAAAATTAGGTTGACTAGGTACTAGGATCGGTTCGCCACATACTTATGGTAACTACCTGTAATTTGGTGTACATGTGCATAGGATCGGTTCCCCCATCTTCTAAGAACTTGTTGCACATGTTCATGGGATCAGTTCCCTGCACACTAAAACTTGTTGCACCTCTTACAAGGATCGATTCCCCTCTTGAAAATTTACTGCAACTCTCACTAGGATCGGTTCCCCTTTCACTAGATAAAAGTTTTTTTTTACAAGGCATAGATCATACCATCTTGAGTGATTACTTAAGATCGGTTCTACTAATAAAACTTATACCAATAACTTAAGCCAGGCCTCTCTGAATATATAGTGTTACCAAGAACATAAACAAGTTTATAGCGGTTATACACATCACACATATTGGTAGTTCAAAATAGATTTGCAATGAATGTCAATACCAATATGCCTAGCGATTTCCCTTTCGATCCATAAACGAGTTTGTGAACTTACTTCCTTTAAACGAATGTAAAAACATTGTTTTCTAGGATGAAATCTTCACTCACACCCATACATAATCACAATAGCATTTAAACGTTTATGTCGATGTCTTATATACAAAGTTTAATGGTTAAGCAATAAACCTCGTATTGTATTCCTTAATACTATGTCTATCTAGTGTTTCATACACAGCTTCGCAGTTTCGTTTTCTATATGCACGACTTGAAAGATACGTTAGGGAATGAAACAGTTCAAGTCAAATATTACTAACCTCAAGAGGAAGGATGATTGTTGTCGTTGTAAGCTCCATACTTCTTCACAATCTTTAAGTCTTTATGTAATACTTGTAAGTCTCATATCCTAATACTTTCAAGCTAACATATACGAAGTTGACTCTAGTATATAATCAAGCGACTCTTTCAATGAGTTTTGATTCACTAAAATATGACAACCAAACTTGACATACCAACACTTGGTGGGTTCAACCGAGCAATGCTCTAACAAAGATGAGTATTTTTCGTACTCACCATTTGAGACTGTTCCACGTTTTGATTTAACTCTACTTCTGGGTTTGCCATTTGGTTTCGAGAAGTTATCATAAAACTTGCTATCGTCATGAAGAGAGATGAATTTGGAAAATTTACCTGAGTTCTTCTTCCTCTGAAAAATTCAATATAATTACTTTTCTATGAGATCATTATAACTTGCAATCATCAAGTCCATGTTTGCGAGTTGAGCCTTTTCTTTAACTGGAAAATTCTTAGATTTTCAAAGAAATTAATTTATTATTGGAACCCATGTCTATGAAGACTTTCTTAGGGTTTCTTAATAATTGTACCAAAACCTGCGCTCTTTGTTTTAGTTGATGGGTAAGTTGTACTAGCATTCCTGGAAGGCGCCTTGATTCGAGAATCAGTATCCTTCATTTTAAAAGCCGAAGATTTTGTTTTTTGAATGTCAGTAACTTCTTTTAAGATGAGATTCAAGGTTTCTTGAATAGACTCGATCTGATTGCTTTTCATTATAAGCTTAAACTTTCTCTAAACATGTTCTTCCATCTTACAGAAGCAGCAAAGTTTCTGAACCCTGACAAAAATCAGTTTGCACAGACTTAGTACAAGAGCTTTTCTTTCTAGGAGATACAATTTTTTCTTAGTCAGAACATAACTGATCATCCTTTGTCAAAGTGGTAATACTTAGATCATGGCCTTCTAAAAGAGATTTACTTAAGCTGTCGTGAGTGCTATTGGCAATTACTTCCTCTAACTCTTTTATTTTTAAATTGGCTATAAATAAGGATAATTTTCCAAATTCACACGTATTACATGGAGTTGGAGAAGTCTCCAGTAAACGTTGAACTTCCAAGGAGTTTGAGCCTCAAGTGAAATATTTTAACTATTTACTTCATCCTTTTCCTCAAGAAGAATCTTGATTTGTGAATCTTTTTCATTAACCTTTTCAATAAGATTATTGACTTCGGAAGCCTGAATTCTCATACGACTAAGAATCACAACACCTTTCTTGGCCGCTTCCCTTTCTATTTTTGAATCAGATTCATCAGTAAGATAATAGGGATAACAATTGTTAATAATAGCCTGCTTTATGGACCGAAGGTTCATCTATTTTAGAGACGGAGAAAGATCTTATCTCATTAACAGAGTCCATAAAAACAGTTTATGCTCTAGCACTAACTCCAATTAATAGGTTGAACCTTAGTCATAAAAGTGTTGAGACGGAACACTAGTTATTCTTCAAGATTTAATTAAAGACGAAAAACTAAAGAACAGATGAAGACATCATCCTTCAAACTGTGGTTAGTAACTATTGAATGATTGTTCCGTTTCTATAAATTTCTCACAATGTATTCAGAAAAATATATAACATACGACGTTTCTTTATATAGATTTAATATAAGTGACTTGATCATTATAGATGATCAAAGTGTCGAGGGAATGATATGCATAATTGTGTGCTAAAGTTTACTGTATATAGTTATGAAGTGTATTTTATTGTACTTTTGATGAATTCGCCATAAAAATAATGTTGTACATGATACTACTTAGTGATGAATTTTGGAGAAATTAGATATTTCAATCTAGTATGTGAAAATGCAGGGTACAACAACAACACCCAAAAATTCGTTTGGCAATCTGAGAGGAATTACTCCAATATACTTTCTAGAGAATCAACTAGACAGTCAGACTGAATCAAGATAAAAGTATATACAAGAGTTTATATCTCTGTTTCACAATGTAATCAGAAAATCAAACAGATAGAAATCCGCGAGCCTGATTATTATGTGAAACAACTTGAATGGTGTCAAAGACCAATGTTCAAGTGTCAATCAATTTAAATCAACAACCAAAGGTTGGATTATCTGATTGATTGATCTTAACGCACAACCTGTGATATTTCAATTATATAACAAAATATAATGCGGAAAAGAAATAACACAGACACCAGAATTTTGTTAACGAGGAAAACCGCAAATGCAGAAAAACCTCGGTACCTAGTCCAGCTTTGAACTCCACAATGTATTAAGCCGCTATAGACACTAGACTACTACCAATAAACTTCAGACTGGATTGTAGTTAAACCTTAATCAATCTCACACTGATTCAATGTATAGTTGCATTCCTTACGTTTCTGATCCCAGCAGGATACTACGCACTTTATTCCCTTAGCTGATCTCACCCACAACCAAGAGTTACTACGATCCAAAGTCGAAGACTTGATAAAAAAATCTGTCTCTCACAGAAAAGTCTATTGAAATAGATAAATCTGTCTCCCACAGAAATACCTATGAGTTTTTGGTTTGTCTTTTGATAAATCAAGGTGAACAGGAACTAATTGATAAACCGTTCTTATATTTCCGAAGAACATCCTAGTATTATCAATCAGCTCACGTATACTTGAAATACCCGGACCAAGATTGGGTTTCTCTAGTACGCCAACGGGTACGCGTACTTCTAATCCCAGCAAAAATATCCGTACATAAGCCTTACACCAGTACGTGAACGGGTGCTCATACTTAGGTTCCCGGATTTCTGAAGCCAACAGGTACGCGTACATGTACGCATACTATGGTTTCTGGACATGGATTACATATGTTCAATAGTACACAACATGTAATATCCAATAATGGTTAAGTGTTCTAAACTCTTATTTTAATCATTAAAACTTTCTTAGAGGATGACAGTAGCCGTTTTCACATACTATTAGCATCAAAGCAATTTTCAACATATTTAAATTATCATAACGAAACATTTCAAGTTTACACCAAATGATTGTACCACACAAACCATGTAAGATGTTGCTCGGAAATTTTCACATGATCATCTTTTGACTTGCGTCAAGAATATAAGATGAACTTGGTCGAAGAGAAAGCTTTGCCAACACATATTCCGAGAAATATGTAAGCGAGTTAAACTCATCACGAAATCTCAAATGTGTAGAATAGAAAACTATATCGTAATACGACTTATGTCTCAATATAGGAGATAGAGTAGAAATAGACTTTCCAAGTGATAGATGAGTTTCAGTATCCACATACCTTTTGTCGATGAAGTTCCACAAGATCTTCTTAGTAGTTCTTCGTCTTCAAATGATGAACGCCGTGAAGTCTAAGGATCAACTACACAATCTATGTCCTAGTCCGAGACATCTATAAGTATACTAGAAATCAAGACTTATAGTTTTGATCACTAACATTAACAAACACGCTTGAGATAGCAACGCATGCGAGTTCGACCGAGCAGTGCTCTAACAGTATGGATTCGTGCTTTGAAAACATGTTAGGAAGCATATTTGAATTCGAACTCAGATTAAAATCCATATTCGAATTAAGACTCGAATTCGAATCAGAATTGTACTTTTGAATTGTTTGTTTTACCTTTTTATTAACAAATTTCAGAGTTTGTACAAGTTTATGAACATGAGTATACAACTCTAAACTATTGTTGTTCAAATTCATTCCTTTGGTATACTGAAGGCGAGATGTTTTACATGACTTACATTATCATCCTTGACTAATGTAGAAAGTGTAAATTTGATCCTACTTCCACTCAAGCAGATATTCATCTTGATCACTTCATATATTGACATCTTGATTGTATCAAGTATATAACTTTGAAAAGTTAGTGACATATTAAATTTATGGTTGTCATTTTCATACTAAAGAAGCTGATAATATTCGAGATTGATTTTTCTTACCATACTTAGAATCGGAATTTATGTGTATTCCTTTCTCCATATATTGAATATATCTAATTTAATTATTTAGCAAAGTGTACAAAATTAGAAACTACCTAAATATGGTAGTAACCTAGTGGGAATCTTAAGTATCAATGTGGAGTAACAACATTATACTTGTCTTAACTGCGAAAGAGTTATTTGTTTTAAAAATCAAGAATATCAAGATAAAGTTATTTTCGAAATTTGAATTAATGTATATCTTTAATTTCAGAAATGATTTTGAAAAAGCGGGGGTCTAACAACCACACCCAATATTTCGCTTACCAATCTGTATGGACAAACTCCAATATACTTTCTAGAGAATCAACTAGACAGTCAGACTCAATCTAGACAAAAAGTATATCAAAGAGTTTTTATCTCTATCTCTCGATTTAAATCTTACTCAAGCAAACTGCGAGTCTCAATTTAAATACAAGAGAGATAAACTTGGATGGTACCAAAGACCAATATCCAAATGTCAATCAATTTAAATCAACAACCAAAAGGTCGGATATTCTAATTGATTGAACAATATACAACCTGTATTAATTTCAATTATATAAACAAATATAATGCGGAAAAGAAATAACACAGACACCAGAATTTTGTGAACGAGGAAACCGCAAATGCAGAAAAACCCCGGGACCTAGTCCAGATTGAGCACACACTGTATTAAGTCGCTACAGACACTATCCTACTCCAAACTAACTTCGGTCTGGACTGTAGTTGAACCCCAACCAATCTCACACTGATCCAAGGTACAGTTATGCTCCCACGTCTCTGATCCCAGCAGGATGCTACGTACTTGATTCCCTTAGTTGATCTCACCCACAACTAAGAGTTTCTATGACCCAAAGTCGAATACTTTAATAAACAAATCTGTATCACACAGAAAAGTCTATGATAATAGATAAATCCGTCTCCCACGTATATACCTATGATCTTTGTTCCATCTTTTGATAAATCAAGGTGAACAGGAACCAATTGATAATCCGGACTTATATTCCCGAAGAACATCCTAGTATTATCAATCACCTCACAATAATCTTAATCGACGCAGCGAAAAAAATATTGTGGAATCACAAACGATGAGACGAAGATGTTTGTGATTACTTTTATCTTTCCTATCGGAGATAGAAATCTCAAGCCAATTATTACAATTGTACTCGTACGATAGAAATAGCAAGATCAGATCACACAACTACAACAAAATTAATATCGGTGTGGCTTCACAATCCTAATGAAGTCTTTAAGTCGTTAACCTGGTTTAGAAGAAGAAACCAAAGGTTAAAGGAGAATCGACTCTAGCTTAGCACAACTAGTATCACACAGAATGTGTGCGGATTAGGTTTCCCAGTTGCTAGAGTTCTCCCTTATATAGTTTTTCAAATCAGGGTTTGCAATCAATGTTAGCTTAGTAACAAAGCATTCAATATTCACCGTTAGATGCAAACCTGATTAGATTCAAGCTAATATTTATCAACCGTTAGATCGAAAACATAGATTGTTATACACAAATTAAATGCACGTTCCTGGGCTTGTGTAACCGTACCCAAACTTGTACATTAGTTGGTTCAACAATAGTTAACCAAATGGTTAGCCATATGATCACTTTCATATCAACCATGTTCTTCTTCACCATAACTAGTTCAAATGAACTAGTTAGAGAATTGTTCAATTGCAAGGAAATCTTATGTACTACACAAGACATAATTGAAGCAAAAACGATTTGGTTCATATGAATCAGTTCATGAACTCTATAGCCACGGTTTGCAATTGCATTCATTAGTTTATAAAGATAAGTTCACTAAACATCGTTTTTAGACATAACCTACTCAAGTTCGTGGACTAGGTTCGCGGACTTAATTTCCCGAATGGAGTTCACAAACTCTAGCAGAAATTCTCGGGTTTGAGAACTTCGCCAGTTCGCGTACTGGGTTCGCGGGCTGAGTCCGCAGACTTAGTTCAAGCAATAAGGACTCATACATATATGTGTTTCCACAACAATGCTCATATCCTCCAAATGGTTATATAGTCTAAACTCTCATTTCAATCATTGAAACATTCTCAGAGGACGTTATATAGTTGTTATTCACAAACCATTTCTCGTCAGAGCAATTTTCAAAGTGATTGAAACATAACATGACTTTCGTCACTAGGTAAAGATGAACTTGGCTAAAGCGAAAGATTTACCAACACATATTTCGAGAAATAGATAGGCGAGGTAAACTCGGCTCGAAATACCAAATGTGTATAATCTAAGTCTATATAGCAAAACGACTTTTGTCTCAAGATAGAATATAAATATATTTTTGAGTGATAGATAAGTTCAAGTCTCCACATACCTTTTAGTCGATGAAGATCCACCAGTTCCTTGAGTAGTCCTTCGTCTTGTATGATGATTGTCATGGAGTTCTTGAGCTCAACTACACATTCTATCCTAGTCCGAGACCTTAGATATAGTAGACTAGAAATCAAGACTTATAGTTTTGATCACTAACATTGACAAACATGCTTGAGATAGCAACGCATGCGAGTTCGACCGAGCAATGCTCTAACAGATTTATCTTGTTATCAGACAAGCCTTGGTCTTAACATTATAAATAGTGGAGTCTTGTATTCTTACAAACTCATATATGAACATATCCATTTGTATGGAATTTATTGTCGAGTGTTAGAAATAATGTGGGTAGGAAACTATATGGTCATTTATTTATTATTAATTATGCTTATGACTAATAAGTAGTGCTTTTCTATGATAAGTTTTTGTTTATTCCATAGTCTTTCTCTTCTTCAATAAAGCCACTCAAAAACTTTGAGGATCGATTTATACAGATTGAACTGATACTGAATCAATGGATAGTTTTATTGATTTTTTCAACGTTGAGGGATTCCGTTCTATAAGGCAATCAATAGAAGAATCAAGTTTTTCCATAGTTGAAGACTTTGAAGAACATAGATTTAGGAATCTTTGTTTGATTATCTCCTAAACTTGATTGACTAGAACAACAATGAGTTCATACCTTTAAACAGAACAAGCTTGTGGATTAATAAGTAGTTTACTTTCTTAAAAAGAAACCTTACAGAATCAAGTTGTTTACTTCGGTAAACATAAACTATACTCTTAGCCATCAGGTTGGAGGCCTAGTAGCAATGGTTTTCATGATAGGTTGTGGAAAAACTCTTGCCAATGACAAACTTTTTTAATGGGTTCATGCGCGTAAATCATATTGGTTGTAGGCGCCGCAATACTGAGAAAATAGAGTAACTATGGGTTCGATTATTCTGTCTCAACTTCACTAGACGGAAGTTGTGTAGTAGGCAAGAATGTAGTGTCCTACTTTTAAGAGTATTCAAAACTGGACTAGGTCCCGAATTTTTTTAGCCAAGCAATTTTCATCGTTAACAAAATTTCGTGTGTTATGTTTTTTACTTTATTCAATAATATAATTATTTTATTATAACCAAAGTAATTACATTTGTACGTTAATCATACACTTAATTGATTTCATCATTTGCTCCTTGCTGAACGTACATTATATATATTCAAGGTCACCTTTTCTATGCTTTGATCTTTACTTGAAAAAACACTCAAAAGTGTGTCTTAATAGGTTAAACGAAAAAGAAACCATGTCTTAATAGGTTAAACGAAAAAAACTGTGGTATAGTTGACATCCTCATCTTTTCGATGTCGACTAGATCGGGAATTATGGACTGTACTAGTCAAATGGAAAACAGATTAACGTTCAATATTATTGGTTTTGACGTCCCGTTGGACCCCACTGTTAAACTTGTATTTCTTGAACTATTCAAATGCTGAGATGACATGTAACTCGGAAAATGGAATTCTTCCGCCATAATACTTTATCTAACTAGATATTACCTCCATTTGAAGCCTATCTTTTGGAAACATGGGAAGTATAACTGTTCAAAAATGATACTCCCTCCGTACCACATATATAGGCGGAGGGACCAATTCTATTAGATTAAGAATTTTTTTTGATTTTATAAATTTCTATGTTTTTTCCTGTTTTATCCTTAATTATATTCCCAATATTAGAGACATATACTCAATTATGATGATCCCAAGCAAATAAATAGGGTAATATAAGTCAAAAATCGTTTTGAAATTTGGGCTCCGCCTATATAGTGGTACAAGGAAAAATAAAAATTCCGTGTATATAATAGATACGGAGGGAGTAGAATGCAAGCTAAATCCTCCCTAATTGCTAGCATTAATTCCATCATGGATTTTGTAAAATGGCTATAATTTTAATATTTATGGTTGTAGCAAGGAAGGGAGGCCTTACACTAGATCTAATTCGTTTATTATTCAATTGTTGAGATTTAGACCCTAATCCGTTTGAATTTAAGTAATCTTTCATTACCCCCTCCATTTCTAGATAAGGTTATGAGTCAGCGCATAAAAAGAATTAGAGTCCTAGACTATATATAGTCGTAATCTTTTTTTTTTTTTTTTTTTTTTTCTCTTTTCTTTGATTGGTAAAGAAGCTTACGATTTTTAAACTTAGACATTAACATTATCATCCATTAATTCTACCATTGTGCTATAACTGCACTGAAACAAGTAGCCAGCATTCCATCTGCCATGCCGGTAATTATTGACGGTATTTAAACACCAGGATACCCGTAGAATGGAAGAATATATTTAAAGATGCACGATAGAAAGTGGGAATTATCATGCGCGTGGTGGCCCTAGATTACATCACAATTTAAAAACTAAAGGATACATAATTAAACATATTGATATTCTTTTGTTGGAATTTTTTAAAAGTACATAATAAAAATGGATAATAAAGTAATGTTATTGTGTAACTTAATTTATTTATTTATAAACGAAAAGAAGAGGACTAGGTGGACCCAATCATACAGACATTTTGTGACTCCCAGATTTGAGGAGTTTGTTTTTTTGCCCCCAATTAAGGAGAGTTACCGAAGGTCAAAGAAGTTTTTGGATGGTAAATCCTTACGGTTAACCTTTTCAAAAGTACTTAAAATAGTTAACAGATTGTCTACTGTAGCATTCGTCTTCCAGGTTGTCCTTCTTTGGCCACCTTGTAGCATGCGATTCAGGTTTCTGTTGTCGCTTAATAGATTGAAAATTCAGCAGTGCAGCCTTGAAGCCCACTGGAGAGCATCTTGAGCAGCTATGCAATCTTCCTCTTTGTTTTGAGCTCTAATTTCTCTTGTTAATTTTAGGATTTGGTTGCACCTTCTAGAAAGCCACATCACATCTGGCTTTACGTATGAACCAACACAGAGTAACAGCTATAGTCTCCCAAGCACCCCAATGTGTGGGAAGATGGTTTCTTGAAAACCAAGAGGAGCACTAGCCAGCTAGAGAAGTGAAGTCTAAGGGAGGCAGTCTTATCTACAAAAATATCTCCCACAACACGAGTCTTATCTTCCTGAATCCTGATAACGACGGATGAACAAATGAAATTACTATGAACATTATAATATCTTTCTCCATAGCCACTTGCGAAAAGAATAAAAAATGAAATTTTATGAATAAAAAGATTAAGCAAAAAATGAAAAATAAATGGGAGGAGGATTAAATATCAAACAAAATTCCATTTAATCCCATCCACAAGAGATGGCTACGCTGAATTAGTAGTCACTCCATAAACTGCTGTCCACGTCGCTCCCCACGTTGTCATCGTAATAGTAACCCTCTTGTGGTGGATCAAGCAACATCCCTTCAGCCATGCTGGCAATCAGAGCTGGCATGTAATACAACGCTTCTACATCGAAAAACGTCGCTGAAACTTCTTCTGCTATTTCAACCGTCTGTTTGGTTGATTTAGATGTAACGGATTTAAATGTTTTTTTTTGCAACGGAAGAAGGTTTCTTAGAATTAGGGAATGGAAATGCACGGACGGCTTCGGCAGCAGTCAACTGGATATTTTTAGCAGATGATGACTTAGCACGAGGTAACAACCACAATGAGTCTTCGAAATTTAACGGAGCCGATTTTCCTCGCAGAGCTATTGCAGCAACATCATGAGCTCTGGCAGCAATTTCAGCACTTGAATGGGTTCCAAGCCAAATTCTAGATTTGCTATTTGGTTCTCTAACTTTGCAGACCCATTTATCATTTTTCCGTGCTCTTACTCCTCTGTAAATTGGATGTCTAGTTTCTTTAAACTTCTTTCTTCCTGACATTTTCTTATGTAACCCTAATTGTGTTAGTGACGATGACGATGATGATGAAGTACAATCTGTTTCTGAGCTAAAGAAATCTGTACTGTATGATGAGGATGAAGGTGATGAAAGCGAACACTCGTAAGAGTCCTCAAAATTCATTGCAGTAATTGAATGAGTGCTAATTTTGTTTAAATGAAGAAGTTTGAAATTGGAAGGAAAAGAGAGTTGGGTTTGAAAGAAGAAAGACAATTTGGTTGGTATTTATAGATTTGGGGATAAAAAAGGAAAGTGCTGACTCAAACGAAAAGCACACGTTAAGAATACAGGTGTGTAAGACACTGAGTGGGTGAGTGTGCAAAATAGTGAGTTATCTTACACCCCATGAATTTGACACGTTTGATTCGGGAATTTGTTGTGTCATCAAAAGTGTCCAATAGATATTTTGAGAAAGATGCTGTGGGTCAGCTTAAAAAACGAAAGCTCAATGTCTTATTTTCCTACCAGTTCCCGAGTTATAACCCTAAAAGTATCATTATCCATCCACAAAAACCCATCAAAACAAAAATAACACAAAAATTCAAAATAATCCAAAAATAAAATTTGATGAAACCAATTTTAAAATTTAGGGTTTTTGTATCAATTTTTTAAAATTTGGGGTTTTTGTATCAATTTTGTTTAATATAGAGTTTTAATGACTCCCAACATTTGAACGGTGTTTTTGTACGACAAGTTTGGTCATCTCGGATTTTTATGACTAGTTCTCTTTTCCTAGTGTATATTTATTTGGAATTTTATAAAAATAAGAAAATGTAGCTTATCTTTATAGAGGCTTGACTAGTTGCCAGAGTCTAGTAATGGAACCATAGTGCCATAAGGGCAATTCCTATGGCAATCAACAAAAAAGATTTTTTGTTGAGCCACGTGGATGAACAAACTGTGTTTTCCACTATGGTAAACTATAGCAAAATCAACAAATCTGGTTTTCCAGGGTTCCACTAGTGTTTTTTTTTAATATAAAATGTTTTGTAGGATAAAGATAAAATATAAAATATAATATTTAGGTGAGATAAAATAGGATGAAATGAGATAAAATAGGATAAAGTGAATAAAAAAGTATTAAAGAAATCGTTGGGAATCAGGAATTGTACTGGGCGTTCCTGGAATAGCCGCGGCGTTGGAAGAAAACTCTCCGGCGGTTGAAGATGGCCCCCGCGTTTCTGGCTCAAACGCCAGTGCTTGTTCCACGATCACCCGGCCTTCCATCAAGCGCGCATTGCATCATCCAACTCACTCAACAAACCAACAAATTTGTTGGTTTGTACATCCATTTTTCATGTTTATTAAGTCCGTAGTTGGAGCAAAATCAACAAACTTCAAGTTTGTAGTCCATAGGAACTGCTCTAATGTCGTAACTGCTAAAGTCTGCTCAAACGGAATATTAGTACATAAAATCAAAGGCAGGATACCAATGACTCTACCATTTGGATTTGGATGTGTAAATAAAATCTCATTTCTTCTCTCACATGGTTTTTACCCTGAAACTTTTTCCGGTGATAGAATCGTTCTCGATACTCATATGGGCCTAAACTGCATCACACTATAATAACCACTCCATGTATGCCAATTAATCTTAATATGGATTTTGTTTCTTTGAGAAAATTTAATGATGGAACCCAAGCCATTTGAAAGCTCAGAAAGAGTGTAGATGGCAAGACTAAGAACAAGTTTCATGATAGAAGAATTACATCATCTAAGTTCCATGACACTTCAGCACGTGGACTACAAATACGACAATTAGAAACCAAACAAATCATAGAATTAAGCATAATTTGCAATGACATCCATCGCAATTAGGATTAGCGTTTTAGTTTGGGTTTCGATATCTCTTCCAAGAAACCTTGGAACTTGCCTTGGAAGACATTGGACTTGGATTCCACACTTTATTCAAGATTGGAATAGTTTGGATTTCATCTTGGGGCATGCTATAATGGATTCCAAGTTGAGGTCATCCATAATTCTTAAGACATGTTCTTAGATTTTTTGGAAGAGAGCTTGGAATCCAATCTAAAAAGGGAGTCCGAGAAATATCGCCTAATCTTTCATAAAAAAGCAACTATGAAATTCGTCAAGCACTAATCCAATTGGCATTTTCAAGATAATAACAGTTTACAGTACCTCAGAGTGGGTCCTAGTTAATTGAATGAATGGCTAAAGAGTGAATGGATGGTTTCACAAAAATAAATAACCCGTGACAGTAAGAAAGTAAATATGCTTTTATTAGAAACAGAATGAGTTTTCATAATTAGTAACGCTTTGATTTTTTTATTTTTTTTACTTTGCATGTTATACGCCTGTATTAGGGAACTTCTCGGTTGATCCTAATAGGCGTTGGTATATCAAGTACTGGATTCAAATTTAGGTGTCAAAACTCAACTATTGAATTGCTTACAAAAGTCAACTCTGTTAGGTTATACATAGGACATAGAAGTGCTGAGACGAAACACTAGTTACTCTTCAAGATTTGAAAACGAAGAACTGGAGAAAAAAACGAAGGCATCATCTTTCAAACAACGTTTAGTAACTATTAGATGATTGTCCCATTTCTACCAAGTTCTCACGGTCTTATCAGAAAAATATATGATATACGAAGTTTCTTTATATATATTTAATATAAGTAACTTGCTCATTATAGATGATCAAAATGTCGAAGGAATAATATACATAATTGTATGCTACAATTTATTGTACATAGTTCTGAAGTATATTTTAATGTACTTTTGATGATTTCCTCATAACAATACTGTTGTGCTAGTTACTACTTAGTGCTGAATTTTCGAGAAATTGGATATTTCAATATACTTAGGATTCGTGCGTTGAAAACATGTTAGAAAACATATTTTAATTTGAAATCTGATTAAAATCCAAATTTGAATCAAGACTGTGATTCGAATGATACTTGCACTTTTGATTTTTTTTTCTACCTTTTGATTAACATATTTCAGAGTTTATACAAGTTGAGCGAACATCAGTATACGACTCTAACTATTATTATTCAAATTCATTCCTTTGGTACTGAACGAGGGATGTTCAACATGACTTACATTATCATTCTTGACTAATGTTGAAAGTATGAACATGATCGTACTTCCACCCAAGAAAATATTCATCTTGATCACATCATATATTGATATCTTGATTGTGTCAAGCATATAACTTTGGATAGTTAGTGACAGCATATTAAAATTAAGGTTGTCATTTTCTAACTAAAGAAGCTATTAATATTTGAGATTGATTTTTGAAATTTATGTGTATTCCTTTCCCAGTAGATTGAACATATCTAATTTAATTATTCAACAAAACTACATGAATATGGTAGTAAACCTAGTCGGAATCTTAAGTATCAATGTGGAGTATTTTCTAGATTATATTCTAGACAACATTATATTTGTCTTAATTACAGAAGAATTATTTGTGTTAAAATTTAAGAATACCAAGATAAAGTTACTTTCAAAATTGTGCACTAATGTGTATCTTTAATTTCATAAATGATTTATCTTGTTATCAGATAAGCCTTGGTCTTAAAGATATAAATAGTGGAGTCTTATGTTCTTACAAACTCATATATGAACACATCCATTTGTGTGGAATTTATTGCCGAGTGTTAGAAGTAATGTTGGTGGGAAACTATATTGTTATTTATTTATTTTTAATTGTACTTGTGACTATAAGTAGTTCTCTTCTGTGATAAGTTTTTATTTATTCCATACCCTTTCTCTTTTGCAATAAAACCACTCAAGAACTTTGAGGATCGATTTATACATATTGAACTGATATGAGTCTATGAATAGGTTTATTGATTTTTACAACGTTAATGGATTCCGTTCTATAAGGCGATCAATAGAAGAATCAAGTTGTTCCGCAGATGAAGACTTTGAAGATCGTAGATTTAGGAATCTTTGTTTGATAATCTTCTAGACTTGATTGACTAAAACAACAAAGAGTACTTTAACAAGAACAAGATTGTGGATCAATAAGTAGTTTACTTTCTTAAAAAGAAACCTTATAGAATCAAGTAATTTACTTCAATAAATATAAACCTCGATTGATCGATTCAATGAGATAGTTTGATCTATAAACATAACTTGTGGTTTCAGGTGGTTTAGAGTTAAAAGGAAGAATCTTGACTTGGGAAAAATCACCCTTTTCTTTGTGATAAAAACTAAGTTGGAATCATATGGTTTCTCGTGACAGTTCGGTTTACGTTCAAAAGGAAACTCTTACTCATCAGTTTGGAGGCCGAGTAGCAATGGTTTTCACGAAAGGTTGTGGATAAACTTTTGCCAATAACGAACTTCTGTTAAGATGTTCATATGTATAGACCAGATTGGTTGTAAGCGCAGGAATACTGAGAAAACAATGTAACTATGGGTTCAATTATTCTCTCTCAACTTCACTAGACTGAAGTTGCGTAGTAGGAAAGAATATAGTAGCTTACTTTTAAGACTATTTGAAACTGGACTAGGTCCCGGTATTTATTAGCCTAGTAGTTTTCCTCCTTAAAATTTGTTTGTGCGTTGTTTCTTTTAATTTATTCATCAGTGTAATTATTTTATTATAATTAAAGTAAATGCACTTGTACGTTAATCATACCCTTAGTTGATTTCATAATTGGTTCCTTGTTGAACGCAAATTATATATTCAATTTCACCTTGCCTATGATTTGATTTTTACTAAAGAAAACACTCAAAGTGTGTCTTAGTATGTTAAACGAAAAAAAAAAAAATTGTGCTATAGTTGGCATCCTCGTCTTTTCAATAGTGACTAGATTAGGAATGATGGACTGTTGACTAGTCAAATGGAAAATGATTGACGTTCAACATCATTCTTTTTGAGGTTTCGTTGAATTGCACTATTAAGCTTGATCGAAGTTTCATGAACTATTCCAAATGCTGAGATGACATGTAACTTGGAAGATGAAATTCTTCTGCCATAATACTTTCTCTAACTAGGTGTTACCTCCATTTGAAGCCTATCTTTTAGAAACAGAGGATATACTCGAATTAATTCTATCATGGATTTTATGATGTGGTTGTAATTTTAATATTTATGGTTGTAGCTAAAAAGATAGAAATTACGCTAGATCTAATTCATTTATTATTCAATTGTTGAGATTTAGATCCTAATCCGTTTGAATTAAAGTAAGCTTTCATTATCCCCTCCATTTATAGATACGGCTATAAGTCAGCGGATAAAAAGAATTAGATTCGTAGATTATAGTCGTAGTCTTTCCCTTTTTTTTTCCTTTTCTTGATCGGTAAAGAAGCTTACAAGTTTCGAACTTAGACACTGACATTATCATCCAATGGCTTTAATATTGTACTACAACCGTAGTGAAACAAGTAACTAGCATTCCTTATGGCATGCAGATGTTATCATGTTAGGATGCATTACACCAGACTTTTTCATCTAAACCGTCTCTTTTGGAGTGTATCGGGGATACCCGAAGATTATATTCAAAGATCCACAATACAAAGTGGGAATTGTCATATGTGGAGGCCCTAAATTTTTTTTTTTTTATAACTTGGTACAACTGGTCCCTAGACTACTCCTGAATCTTATTCATTTAGAAATTTTAGCAATTACAAGAGTTCGAACCCCGACCTCCGCAGTGGAAGAGAGCATGAGAATCATAAGACCACATGATGGTTCTCATGCAGGCCCTAGATTACATCACAATTTAAAAACTAGTAAAAGGGTACGCAACATATCGATATCTTGCCTCTTTTTCCTTTTGTTTGGAATTTTTCAAAAGTACATAATAGAATTGGAAAATAAAGTAAGGAGTAATAGTATTGAGTAAATTATTGATCATTGATTGGCAAATTTTGGCATAGGGAAAACTACCGGCATATATGCTATATCTACATAAAATATCTCAAGAAAATCTATTTTTCCTGATTTTTTTTTTTTTTTGAAGCATAAATTGGTAATATTTTTCCTGATAATGATTGATGAACAGATTCCACTAGCATGGACATTATAATATCTTTCCAGTTGTGAAAAGAATAAAAAAAGAATTTCTATGAATAAAGAAAATTGGTAGGACGATTAAATATCAAATAAAACTTCATTTAATCCCATCCACAAGAAATGGCTATGCTGAATCAGTAGTCACTCCATAAACTGCTGTCCACGTTGCTCTCCACGTCGTCGTCGTAATAGTAACCCTCTTGTGGTGGAGCGAGCAACATTCCTTCCGCCATGCTGGCAATCAGAGCTGGCATGTAATACAACGCTTCTTCATCGAAAAACGTCGCTGAAACTTCTTCGGCTATTTCAACCTTCTGTTTGGATAATTTAGATGTAACGGATTTAAATGATTTTTTTGCAACGGAAGAAGGTTTGTTAGAATTAGGGAATGTAAATGCACGAACAGCTTCGGCAGCAGCCAATTGAAT
The DNA here is from genome assembly GCF_003573695.1 of Papaver somniferum. NCBI lineage: Eukaryota > Viridiplantae > Streptophyta > Magnoliopsida > Ranunculales > Papaveraceae > Papaver > Papaver somniferum. The sequence goes on along the minus strand of NC_039368.1, from coordinate 6,427,124 downwards.
ATCTTTAGCAGATGATGACTTAGCACGAGGTAACAACCACAATGAATCTTCGAAATTTAACGGAGTCGATTCTCCTCGCAGAGCTATTGCCGCAACATCATGAGCTCTGGCAGCAATTTCAGCGCTAGAATGGGTTCCAAGCCAAATTCTTGATTTGCTATTTAGTTCTCTAACTTCGCAGACCCATTTATTATTTTTTCTTGCTCTTACTCCTCTGTAAATTGGATGTCTAGTTTCTTTGAATATTTTTCTTCCTGATGTTTTCTTATGTGACGCTAATTTCAGTAGTGAAGACGACGACGATGATGAAGTATAATCTGATTCTGAGCTAAATATACCTGTACTGTAAGACGAAGATGAAGGCGACGAAAGGGAACACTCGTAAGAGTCCTCAAAATTCATAGCAGTAAGTGAATGAAAGAGTATTTGTTTGAAAGAGATTGATGAAGTTTAGAGTAGACTGTGTTCAGTTCAGTGGGAAGTGGGAAGTTTGAGATTTGAGTTTGAAAGAAGAAAGACGATTACTCTGGTATTTATAGATTTGGGGATAGAAAAGGAAAGTGCTGAGTCCGACGAAAAGCACACGTTAAGAACACAGGTGTAAGACACTGAGTGAAGTATACTTATCTTAGTAAGAGGTTTACACCCATGAGTTTTGACACGTTTGATTGAGGGGTCCAAAAATGTCCATAGATATTTTGGAAAAAGATGCTGTGAGTCAGCTTGGAAAACAAAAGTACAATAGCTGTTTAATCTTATTTTCCTAGTGTATATATATTTATTGAGGAGTTTCTAAAGTAATAAGAATATGCTACTAGAGTGACTAGGATCTAGTGGTGAAACCAATACTGTTAGTTAGATTGCAGACAGTAACCAAACAATCGAAGTTACACGAAGGATGTCAGGAGGACGCATCATTTTGAGTTGACAGAGTAAGATCTTGGGTTGCTTCGAAATATTGTACCTGCCGAAGAAACTTACTGTGAAAATTAAGACATCTGCAAAGATGCCACATCATCATTATTTCAACACCACAATACTATTCCAACACCATATAAAAGGGGACATATCCTTAATTAGACAACCACGAACAATCCACATCAGCTATAGAATACAAAAAAAAAACTCCCTTCTCACTTCTAGATAATGTAGTTCCTAATTTAGCTAAACTGTTTGTGGAGAAATTAAATTTTCTATAACTATGTACAAATTGAAAATTTTCCAGACTTGCTAAGATTTTATTCCATCTAGCAGCTACATACCAAGGGATTTTTCTGGACAAGAAAGACTTAATAACAACAGTTGAGTCAGTTCTAATGCAGACTTATGGAAATCCTCTACTTATTGCCCATACCACATGCAACAGCTATTAAGAAAGTACCTGCACTGTCTCTGCCAATAAACCCATATCCTGCATTTCCAGGGTTCTCTCTTGAAGCACCATCACAACATATAAGTATTTGGTTTCCAGTAGACGGATAGAAAAAACATTCCAGAATAGAATTCCTCCTCACTCTTCTACAATTCATTCCAAAGAATTTTAGTATCTATAGATCCTCCACTATATTCCACATATGTCCCTTCATTCTCACTTCACATTTTTTTATAAACTGAATAATCCTCTTCTTCAAAACTTCTGCTGTGATCCATCATAAATTGCATTGTTCCTGAGAAAACATAGTTCCTTCATAGTTATGAAAGCTGCAGATGTACATATTTTCTTCACAAATGGACTTTTTAATTTTGTCGTTGAAAGAACTTCATCTTAGGATATATGATTAAAGGAGGTTAAAAACACCACCCAACCATTGCCATATTTTCTCACTGAATTTACAGGGCCACATAATATGATTGGTGGATTCTTCTTTTTGTTTACAAAATGAACATCTTGATGCTAGCTTGCATCCTTTTTTCTTCATGTTCTCATCAGTAGCCCATATTCCTCTCACCACCTTCCATATTTTACTTGACACACTAGGATGGATTGTGGAATGCCAAACTTTTTTAGGCCAGTGCAACTTAGGAAATTTTATCCTTATACAATCTACTGCAGACGACACTGTAAAATCCCCAGATTTGGTCCATACCCGAATTGTTCTATCCTTCTCACCATCTACCAATGGAATTTCGTTTATATCAATCATATTTAAGAATTCAGTGGGATTTATCCATTCTCCATTCCTGAGAAAGTGCTCCACCTTCAGGTTAGGGTTCTGTATCATATGAGCATTATCAGGATATAGTGAACTCAATGAGTTATATTTGATCCATATACCATCCCATACTGAGATGTTTTCACCATCACCCACCAGCCATCTTGTGTTATTAAAAACATCATCAAAAACACATTTGATTTCATGCCATATTGAAGACTTTTTATAATAGTTTATCCATTCACCTTGTTTGTTCTGCAATTTAGCTTGAAATTTTTTGGCCCATTCATCATCTCCATTTTGTATTTTCCAAGCCAACTTCATTAGAAGTGCTTTATTAATGTCTTCTAAATTTCTTAATCCCAAACCTCCTTCTGCAATTGGTGTATTTACCTCTTCCCGTTTCAAAGTTATTAACTTTTTCACAGAGGGGTCCACTGACTTAAGAATGTTTCTAATTATTCTTTCACATTCATTTAAGAATTTCTTGGGCCATTTATACACAGACATGCCGTATAAAAAAGAACTTCACCAAAACATGCCTTTCTTGAAAACATAACGTCTTACCATCCATCCAGGCATCTTGTTTTGTAGCATATCGACACATCTCCATATATGGCTAGACTTGATTTATCCTGGTACCAAATTAACACCTAAGTACTTGTCAGGAAAAGTAGAAAGATTCATGCCACAATTATCAGCTATTTGAGTTTTTCTTCCTTCAGAAGTACCTCTTACAAAACATTTACTCTTTTCCATACTTACTACTTGACCTGATGAAATTTGATAATCCTTCAAAAGCTCCATTAGCCTTTCAATATTTCTCTTTTCACCATTTTTTTCAGAACAAGAAAATATCATCTGCAAAGAAGATATGTGAAGGTTGGATGCCATTTCTATTTACCATAGGAATCAACTTCCTCTCCTGCACCATGTTAGTTATTCTCCTGCTTAATACATCTTGAGCAAAACAAATAAAATTGGTGACAAAGGATCACCCTGCTTCAAAACTCTACCAATTGAGAAATAGCCAGCTGGGCCACCACTAACCATTACAGAGATTTTAGTGGACTGAAATAACACTTATAACCAATGTATCAATTGAGAAAGAATCCAAAACAAGTCATATCTTGAAAGAGAAAATCCCATCTAAGAGAGTCATATGCTTGTGTTATGTCCAACTTCAAACCTACATTTCCACCCCTTTTTGTGGTTTCCATTTCATTATTTAGTTCAGAAGCTAAAACAATCTGGTTCTGTATGTTTCTCCCTTTGATGAAAGCCCCTTGTTGTGGAGAAACTACTTTATTAATCATAACACCCATTCTGGTAGTAATTATTTTAGTTATAATCTTGAAACAAAAATTACTTAAACCAATTGGTCTATACCGATTGGCTTTCTTGGCACCTTGAACTTTTGGTAGAAGAACAAGAAATTTTTTTTTTCATACCTTTATGGATAAAACCTCTACTCCAACATAATTATATTGTTGGAATTAAATCTTTACCAATTATATCCCGTGTTTGTTTGCAGAACCATCCAGCAAACCTATCTGGTCCATGGGCACTATCTGGATCCATTTTAAAAACTGCACTTTTAATCTCTTCACTTGTAGGAACAACATCAAGAAGCTTGTTGTCTTCATCATTTATTACTCTAGGAACAATGTCAAATAAATCAGCAGCAAAAACCACTTCCTTCTTTTTGAATTTATTCTCAAAATGCTCAACAAGAATTTCAGAAATTTCCTTTTGAGTTGTAACAATGACACCAGATGGATTCTATAATTCAATAATTGCATTATGTGCTTGCCTGATCTTTATAGAAGTATGAAAGAAATTAGAGCTAGTTGCCCCTTCTTTTAGCCATTTGACTCTAGCCTTTTGTTGAGTTATTTATTTACTCTGTTGTAACAAGATTTCTTGTGTTTCCTCTTGCAATTACAAGTGTATCTAATAATAAGATATCATCTGGTTGTCTGTCAAAATTTAAAGCAACATTTACTACTTCCTCCTCAACATTTTGCAGTTGAATTCTAACATCCCCAAAATCAGACTAGTTCCATTGTTTAATTATTTGGTTCAGTCTTTTTAATTTGTTGAGAAAAATAAAAGCAGGATTTCCATATAATTCAACATCCCAAGATTCCTTAACAATTTTCAAGTAATCAGGATGACTAAGGCACACTTTTAAAGCTCTGAAAGAAACATTTTCAAGTTTTGACATGACAACATTTGTTCCTAATAAAGCATACTGTGATCAGATGTTCCTCTTGCACCAACTTAATAACTCCAACCAGGATATAAATCTATCAATTTTGCATTATACACTGCCATATCCAAATTGCAAACAATCCTCTTTGATCCTGCTCTATTGTTACACCAGGAAAATTCAATTCCAGATTTGGGAGCCTGAATCAAGCCACACACATGAAGACAATTATTGAACTCATTCATGGAAATGGTTAAAGGAGTTCTTCCACCCTTCTTCTTCTCCAAACACATGACAGTTTTAAAATCTCCAATTACTAGGCAAGGCTGATTTAAAGAGCTTAAATATTCTAACCTTTGGTTTTCCACTGTTGTCTCAAAGCAGATTCAACAACCTCAAATTTCAATTTAACAAAATCTAGTCTAAATCTCCATTCATCCAAGCTTTCATCGATAATATCATCAGGAATGTCACATGCATATGGATCTTCACCGTGTTTTCCACACTCAGGAACATCCATTGAAGAATCAATATTTTGAGATCTAAAAATTTTCGGTGTTGCTTCAGAAACAAATATTGTTTTCGATTGATGAATATGAGATTCCGACATAGAGGTTTATTTATTGATCAGAATCATCATTTCGATGAACACCAATCGTTAATTCTACCCTAGAAACACTTGAATTAAATGAGAGATCACTGAAAACGAAGAATTTTTTTTTGAAGAAAATGCCCGGTTCTATCGCCCGAGTTAGACCGATTCAAAGAGCACTATGTGTATTGTTAGCTTTTTCAATTGAATCTTCTTGTCCCATATTTTTGCAGTAAGTGGATCTTTGTTTCTAAAGTACCTTGCTATTAGAATTTGAAACGCTTTGAATCTTCTCCATGCTAATTTAGTTATGAGATCAAGATTAAAAGTTTATGTCTTTCAGTCCCAATCCTCCCTTTCTTTCAGCAATGCGGACACCTTTCCATGCTTTCGAATACACACCTTTGATTTTTTCCTTCCTCCAGAAGTAGTTTTCTATATATTGTTAATTTTTTTTAGCAGCTTTATCACTAATAGAAAAGATACTCATTTGATGCTGAGCAATTGACCCCAAAGTAGCTTGGATCTACGTGGTTCTTCCAGCTTGATTAGTCAGTTTCCCTTGCCTGCCTTGTAATCCGGAACTTCATCTTTTCTACAGAAGTATTAAAGCATTGCTCTCTATTTCTTGCAGTGAATAAGTTAACGCCAAAATATTTTTCCTCCGGTTGTGTTATTTTTGGACCTTGTAAAACTAGTTGAATAGGAAGAATAAAATTCTTTTGAGCTGCAATAGAAAGAAGACTATTGCATCCTTCCATTCCTAAAACCGATAAATATGGTGAGGTTGTGTCTCGTTGTCGTAGACCTCTTATAGGTGTAAAGGAGTCGAGACATTCGGCATCAGAGATATTCTTGAATAATTACCTATGCATTTCATAATGAGGTTACAACATGTGGTAGAGAAACCCCGCTTCAATTAGTAAAAGAAACACATACCACTTTTCACAAATATCTTAACACGAAGGAACAGGGCGCTTTTGTCTGTCCCATTTTGTGTGGAACCTCATAATTCAAAAAGATTGAAGAAAGCTTATGTATTGTTTCATGGGCCAATTTTGGCATAAATATGAAGATTTGAGAAGAAATGTTATCTACAAAATATCTTCCAAAATTACAGTAGTGGTTCGTTTGAAAAGCGAACATGTAACGACTGAAAGAACGGAAAAGTAACATCCACAAGAAACGAATTCTATTCACTCCACAAGCTGCAGTCCACGTCATCATAATAGTAACCATCTTGTGGTGGATCAAGTAACATCCCCTCTGCCATGCTGGCGATCATCGTTGGCATATTATACAACGCTTCTTCGTCAAAAAACGTCGCCGTTGTCGAAAGACTGTCTAAGGTTTTCTCGGTAGTTTCCGCCGGCCGTTTGGATAATCTTGATGTAACAGACTTCTGTGATTTCTTTGTTTCCGGTGATGACTTTTTACAAGTAGGGAATGGAAATGTGCGCGAGGCTTCTGCAACTGCTAATTGAATATCTTTAGCGGATGATGATTTTGCACGAGGTAAGAGCCATAAAGAATCTTCGAAATTTAAGGGAGCTGATTTCCCCCGAAGTGCTATTGCAGCAACATCATAAGCTCTAGCTGCCATTTCAGGTGTTGAATGAGTTCCGAGCCAGATTCTTGATTTGCTATTGGGTTCTCTAACTTCACAAACCCATTTATCATTTTTCCTCTCCCTTACTCCTCTGTAAATTGGATGTCTAGTTTCTTTAAATTTCTTCCTTCCAGATGTTTTCTTATGTGATGATACTATTTGCCGCATTGACGACGTAGATGATGAAGTCTCATTTGATTCTGAGCTACAATTTTGATCTGCACTTGACGATGACTGTGAAGATGATGAAACCGAATACTCATCAAAATATTGCTCAAGATTCATACTCACTTACTGAATTAGTCTTGAAAGAGTTTGTGAAATGTTATTCTTCTGAGAAAGTTTAAGCTCAGTTGAAGTTGAGAGTGGATAGTGTGTTTGACAGAAGAGAGACCAGTTGAAGGGTACTTATAGATGTTGGGGCAAGACGTAAGAAAGCAAACAGGTGAGTCACACAAAAAATACACGTTAAGGGTACACATGGAAGACAATGAATGCCATCGAGAAGTTTTGACACGTGTGGCAGGATGAGTCGTTAGGTATAGCATTTTGATATTTGCAAGAATGATGCTGTGTGTGGTCACATTAACATTTGCTGTCACACAGAGATAAGAAAGTGTAGGCACATTTTTGGAATCGAGTCAAACCAGTGAGTTAAGCAAATAGTGACATAAAATAGGCAAGATTCTCAAAGATTCTTAAGCTGCTCATGAAAAACTGCCAAGTGGTACTTGAATACCACGTCCGTTTAATAGTTTTTCATTTTGTAAAGAACGATACCTAAATTTGTCTGTTTGTTGCTTTCTTAAACAAGAATTATTAATACGTGGCGCAAGCTAATTAAAGCTGAGAATTTTTTATGCTTTCTTCTTTTAGTAAAATGGTGATTCTTTTTCGACCTCCTACAGCCGAAACACTCGTGCTTGGTCAAGATATGGAACAACACGTGGCACAATCTAAATAAAGGTTATTATTGGGGCGTCACATTTCACCAGAGAGGCGTCACCTAATAGGATAAAAACCGATCATCCATAAGTAATATCAAAAACTCCTTATCTAAAATAATTTTATAATGACTAAACTCTTATTTAGTTAATTTTAATTTAGTTTAATTCAATAAAAATTAAATTAATGAATTTTGTTGTATACTTGTGAATTCTGGGACAAAGTTTTTGTGGGAAGAAAACTGACCGTAAAATAAACTTCTACGGTTGGAAATAATCCAAACCTGGACGTAAAATCACTTCTACGGTTGGAAATAATCCAAACCTGGACGTAAAATCACTTCTACGGTTGGAATTAAAAGAAAACTATACATAAAATCATATTCTACGGTTGGAATTAAAAATAACCTGAACGTAAAATGAGCTTCTACGGCTGGAACTAATTCAAACCTGGATGTAAAATCACTTCTACGGTTGGAAATAATCCAAACCTGGACGTAAAATCACTTCTACGGTTGGAATTAGAAAAAAACTGGACGTAAAATCGGATTCTACGGTTGGAATTAAAAAAAACCTGGACGTAAAACGAGCTTCTACGGTTGGAACTAATCCAAACCTGGACGTAAAACTACATGCAAATAAAATTTTACTGCTGGAATTAATCCAAACCTGGACGTAAAATCACTTCTACGGTTTTTAAGTTTTTTATTTTTGTTAAAGGGTAATCTAGACATTTTGTATATGTGTTAGGATATCCTGTAACCATTTTTCTGGACATTAAAAATCCAAGTGAAGCCCCTCTATTAGAATGTGACCCCCCAATAATAGCCTTCATGTAAATGGTTGAGAGGAAAACAACTCTAACATTAGGATCAGGGGATGGGAAGCTAGCGTCTACTTAACCTAGCATTTCCGATTTCTTTTCGTCACCTTTTTTTTTTTGAACATTTCTTCCGGCACTGATGTCATTGTTTTAGAACTAGTGCACCGTTTAGGCTCTCTGAATCCCTCTCCGTAAGACAATCAGTCTTATTTTTCGTAAGTTGGTTTTCACAGTTATAACGACCGTGAATGTTAATAAGAAATACAGGACACGTCAATTGTGAGGAGTCTAATGTGATCATGCCTAGTCCGTACCACACAATAGCTCAACATCTGTATTTCTCTAATTTCTTCGTCCATGAACGATGGTATGTTTTCAAGGATGGCTAAGCACGTGGACTTCAATGTTTTTTTTTTTTTTTTGCTAGGAAAGATAAATTCGTTCATTGTTTAAAAGGGATTACATATGTTGATCCTTCTGAATACTGTTTAGAAGGAAATCTAGAGGAACAGTGTCCCAACTAGAAACACCATTTACTCTGGCATTTTTTTGCCATTACATCTGCTACTCCATTAGCATCCCTTTTAACATGGGAACAAGACCAAAATTGAAATTGTTTTAATAAGTGTCTGCATTCCTAGACTATGCTATTAGTTGTCCATTGAACCATTTATCGCTGCTACTACATTTTTATTATCCCCTCAGGGCCGGCCCCCAAGGGGAATCAGGAAAAGGCCCACTTTGGGGCAGCAAAAGCCTTGTTTGATATTGGGGGTATTCGTCAAAAAACAGCATACTTAGGGACTTATTTAAGAAACTGCATAAATATTTGGAACAAAGTTTTATTTAATTTAAATATGGACTTAATGATGAATATTGGTTAATCTCGTCAAAAAATTTCGAGTTCTTCGCAGAGAACTCTTTTTCACTTTTGCCTTTTCTTTTTGAGCCTAAAACGAAAGGAGCAAGGTAATTCTATGTCCTTTTGTATTCTATGAGTCTTAAATCATTGATTGAGAATCATATGATCTCAATAATATGATTTCATTTTCCCTTTATGTGATTCTAAATCACATATAAATAGAGAAAGTTAGGGTTTATTGAAGATGTTGGTTTTTTTTTTGAATTTGATGGATCTAATTATATTGCCATGCTTAATTCAACAATTATTTAGTGCTTGGCTTTATTGCGGGTGTTCAATAGTTGATTCCAGTGTTGTTGTTTTTTTGTTTGTAATTGTTAAACCTAGGGTTTTGAAATTTGGGGGTTTTGGTATAATTGTAATTTAATTTTATGATTAATTGATTTGGGTTGTTTGAATTAGGTCTGCACCATAATTATGATTGATTTTATATTTTTACTGTCCATTTTTTCTCATGGTTATTGCACCATATTCAGTAGCTATTACCTGTATTCAAATTGCAAGCACAACTAAGTTGTATTCTTTCATTTATAAGGAAATTCATTAATCTTGGTTCTTTCATTTACAATTTTATAATTATCTTTTATTATTACAGTTGTGTACATGGGCATAAAAAAAAAATTTTGCTTCGGGGCAAAAAAAGTTCAGGAACGGCCCTGATCCCCTTCAAGATGAAGATTAAGAACTCCTTTTGTTTTTGCCCGTTTGATGGCTTCCAAAGCTGCGACTGCTTCTGAAGTACAAATTCAGAAAAATCATATAAGATTTTTATAAAAGAGTGGTGTTAGAAAAACACCTCTAGAACACCCTCAAAACACTAAACCTATTTGGACAGTCGATAATCCCTTTTGGATCGTCCAAAAGGCATAGAACCCAACAAAAAGAACAAAATCTGTTAAGAGTCGATTTTTAGAGAGCTTTATCTCTCTGTCTGTGAATCATTAGTGTTCAAAAAAAAAACTCAAGTTTACTTCAGCCGTAGTTAAAAGAAGGAAGTTAGTGGAGAGTATCTACCTAGTGACACAAAAATATACACGTTATTACGAGTACAGATAGATGGAAACACTGAATGCGTAAAAGAAGTGTGGCATATCCTTTTAAACTTGGATAGGGAGAGTCGTTGCTGTGGCTGTGGCTGTTGCTAAAGGTAAACTCCTTTGGATATTTTCAAAACGATGTGAAACTTTGGCATATCTTTTTGAGTAGAGTTTAAATTAGGAGTGGTGACGTCGAGCAATAATGCAGCAAAGGGAGAAATTATTCTACAAAAGCTGCTCGTCAAGAAAGTGGCTAAAAGCACAAATACGATCAGTTTTGTTAAGGTGGAAGCTGACAGTGTTGGCGGCTTAATGTCTCGAAAGAGGTATTGTTTCCACTGGGTCCGACTTTTAACTTTTTTACCCCAGCATATGATGTATCTTTGGGCCACACCCACATGCCCATAAACCCGTTCCTGCTAATCCAAGGCTGAGACCATCCAGGTTATCTAGGTGAGCCTAGCAGCTCCAGAGAGTATTGGTTCTATGTGCCCGCAACAACTTGCATCAAAATGAGAATTTACTCAATTTTCTCTCGATTCACTTGGAAGCATTCTTTGTTTTTCTAGGTGAGGGGACAAAATTAGAATATTACCTCTTCTGAACACATCAGCACCCGTCATCAAATGCTGTCCATTTCGGATATTGAAATGACCACATACCTAACAGAACTAGAGAAATATCTCAACTAACAAAAGATAGAATGAGGAGTGGAGGAGGGGACTAAAATGATACCTTCCTTTTGTCTGCTCTCAATTTCTTTTATATCATCAAAAATCATAATTGAGACAGCATAGGCACTGCCCCATTAAAAGTAAAAAATACTAAAAAGAGAGATTGAGAGATAATATCTACAAAAACATATCTAAAACTATACTATATATAGAGATTATAATAGCTCTCTCTCCATACAGTGGTGGTCCAAAAATGGTATTCAACGAAATAAGAAAAAAATTAAAAATCCAAATCACTCAAGTCACTCCAAATACTGCTGTTCACGTTGCAATCCACGTCACCAAAATAGTAACTCTCTTGTGGTGGTTGAAGTAACATACCTTCTGCCATGCTGGCAATTAGGGATGGCATATAATACAGTGCTTCGTCGTCGTAAAACGTTGCCGGAGACGAAGAACTATTGGAAATTTTCTCTGCATTTTCAACCAGTCTTGATAATCCAGAAGTAGTTGATTTAGGTGATTTTTTGGGTTTTGTATAACTACAGAGTGGGAAAGCCTGAGCGGCTTCGGCAGCAGCAGATTGAATATCTACCGCCGACGATGACTTAGCACGAGATACGCGCCATAAAGAATCCTCGAAATTTAATGGAGCTAAATTCCCTCGAAGTGCTAAAGCAGCAACATCATAAGCTCTAGCTGCCATTTCAGGAGTAGAATGGGTACCTAGCCAAATTCTTGATTTACTATTGGGTTCTCTAATTTCACAAACCCATTTATCATTTTTCCTTCCTCTGACTCCTCTGTAAGTTGGGTGTCTAGTTTCATTAAACTTCTTTCTTCCAGCCTTTTTCTTGTGTGAAACTAATTGCTGTTCAGATACCGGATTCTGGTAACTTTCATCCAAATCTGAAGATGAATATATGTCTGTAACTGATGACGACTCATAAGAGTTTTCAAAATTCATTCTGGGTGAATCCATTAAGAAGCAGAGAAAGTGTGTATGTTTGTAAGATAGTGAGCAGGCTCACTTGAATTAAAAATGGAACCTAGGAGCTAAAAAGGAGGGAGATGAAGAATTTCTAGAACAAAAGAGAGAGAGAGATGGGTTTGAATTGTGAAAGGAGAAGAGATTCAGAAGGGGTACTTATAGACAGCCAAAAAAATATTTAAACAGTTCAACACCCCACAAAGGGCGCACAATAAAAGGAAAGACACAGACACTGATATTATAATAATTTTAGTTAGTTTCCTATAATAGTACTATTAGTCATGTTCTATTACTAAAGTAACCTTTAAGACATCCAGATTTTTATTTAGATATTTAGGAGTAGAGAATCTAAATCTATCATGAGAATTCAACTGCTAAAATAATAGATTTAGAAACTGACATCTGTCCATATAAAAATGCTGGCGACGTCGAACTAGATAAAACTGACATCTTTTGATAGAGTTAATGGGACACCAGAAAATAATGTATTAAAGATTCCTCCATACTGCTGGCAATGCTGAATGGGACACCCCAAGTCTATTTCTGGCCCTCAAGGAGGGGGGGCACATAGGGAGGGAGACCTGTTGTCTCCTTTCCTATCCATGTCACTCAAGGAAGGTCACTTTGGTTTAGTTTAATCCGCAAAAAATGGACGAATGCTTAATTCATCAAAATTTCCAAACTTGGCCCATCAGTTAACTATCTGTTGTTTTCAAGCGTTTCTGACGGTTTGTCCTATATAAATATCTGGCCATATGAAATCTTGATAGAGGAATCATTAGATTTGATTCGTGGAATAAACTAATGAAAATATATTCGTGTTTTTAGAGCCAAAGTGATAAAGTTATTCCTTACAAATCTAAATGTGCATTTGTTTCTGCCTTAGTTACTGTATTAAAGATTTACCTCATGGTGTTGATGTTTCCTCTGCTATTGATGCTGTTGACTGTTTTTGCAGTTGAATGAAATACAAATTCTGATGTTTCTTCTTAAGATGAAGCATACGCTTTTTATGCCCACGACCCAATTTATGTTGTTCCCACTCATGTGCCCCACGAAGGATCCGATTGCCACAAGCCTATATTTAGAAAGAGAATATCAATCACATATCCCAACTATATTCTTGATTCGTGTCTTAGAAAATTGAATTCGAAAACAAAAAGTAAAACTTCTTGCTACACGTGGAAGTAAAAAGAAATAGTTTTGATGATTCCTTTGGGGTATCTCAACCCAAGTAGTTTGCAACTCATTCTATTCCCTTTGTATTTAAATCATTACTTCCAACTTATTGCATTCCTACTATATGGAAGTTTAAAATAAAAAATTACTAACCTCACAAATAAATTGAGTCCACAAATCCCTCGCATCCTTCATCTGAATCTGCACTGGGTCGAGCTTTTCTGAGTTGGGAATAGAGCTCGACTCCTCGAGCAAGAATGACTTGATAATGTTGACAGACGGTTCAACCACCTGCCTTGGCCATGCCTCATCAAAGTCACCTGCAGAGGTGTTAAATTCCAGTTCAAGGTAAAACAGCCTGATGCATAAAGAGGGAAAATGTCACTATTTTAGGGATGTAATACACACCAAGGAAAGCTTCAGTTGCATCTACATAATGCAGGTCCCATCCAAAAACTGTTTGCAACCTGTTAAGCCTCCTTTTCTATCAAAGGAAGAAGGGCGTCGAATATAAGTTTAAACGCAGAACAAGCAATACAGATTTAGAATTACAGTTATGGAAACCCAAGAAAAGTCAATTTTGTACCTGACGCCGAACAAGTCTTTTGGTATTTGTCTTTAGTTTGTCAATAGCTTCATCTATCAACATTTTGTGCTGGCTATTGTCAGAATTCAAACTTGCCTTCAAGCTTTCTTTTGAAACCTCATTATCCAAGTTTGTTTCCGGTGGTAGGATAGCTTCAGCATAAGAGTCACGATATTGATCTCCCACATTGTTATCTGAAATCTTTGTGTTGGAGCAGTAAAAACTTAAAAAATCCTTGAATTCCCTGACACCTATAGCTTGGCATATGCCACGAGTATGATCCGCATTTGCGTTGTAAATATCATAGACTTCATCTAGTAAGCCAGCATCAATCATGCAATCTACTCGTTGTTCGACGTATTTGTCCAAAACTGGAAGAGAAACATCCACACATATAAAACAACAATCATATCTGGAATTATCAACTCGACCCCAGTTCTGCCCTGCCACATGCAACGAGTACCTAAGTATCCAATTACTTGAGAAGAATTGTAAAATACATTTTTGGCATGTGCTTTTTGGGTTCGTCCTGTTTATTACAGAGCTCCAGTTCCAAAATAGAAGCAGCAATAATTTTGACTTGCAGAAATTCTAATGGACAAGGAGCACAAACCTCTGCACCCTTTGCTTGAAAAAGTTTGCTAGGGAGGACACCCGATCGCTCATACAAACTAAGGTACTGATTAACCTGCGGAAATAAGAAACCAGAACTAAGAAAATCCTCGAGCTACAAGATACAACTACGTAACAAAGCACAACCACTATAATGGTGCAGTGAGTTTTTAGATTAAGTAATAAAAGAATATGTAATCTTCTAGGGTATGTTGAGAAGAGTTTTAATCAGAATGAGCAAATAAATAGATAAACTTTGAAGAACCTCACTTTTCTATAATCATTTGGATGAATCCTGTTGGCAGCATCTGGATCGAGCTCTTTAAGAAGATTATAGTTATTTGTAGACCCATCATTTCCCAACTCATACTTACAATCTGATTGCTTATCGGCTGTTCAAATAAATAGCTAATGTCAAACACTCTTCCTAAGTTCATTTTTTTCCATTAAGACTATACAAATCAAGAAAACATACTCACCAGGCAAGGAACTAAAACAGCCATCGTCCATATCTTCCATTGAATTATTGAGAAGGAACGGACTCACCAAAGCCTTCATTTGATAGTTAACAACATTAATAACTAATTCCAAAAATCCAGAATCAAAATGTACTATGCATCTATATATATAGGATTCAAGCAATTCAGAGACTACAAAATAATACCTGAATATAGAAATTTGTACCACCAACAACAACAGGCAAGTGATTCCTCGACAAAATCTCATCTATAATCTGAAATTACTTCCCCAAAACACATCAATAATAATCCAAGTTGATACACACACAAAAACATAGATAAATCCCAGATAAAAAACTGAAAACTTATCGTACTGGAATTGCAGCGTCACGAAAATCCTTAGACGTGAATTCAACATTAGGGCTTACATTTCCCAATAGATGATGAGGAATTCCTACAACAAAATTACCATTGCCCCAAATTAAAACCCTAAAAAACATGAAACAAATTCAATTACTTGTTCAAACGGAGGGAACATACCTTTCTGTTCTTGGAGCGTGACTTTGTTGGTTAGGATATCCAAACCATTGTAAACCTGCATGGAATCAGCATTGATGATTTCGATTGGGAAATGAGAAGCAAGATCAATAGCTAAACGAGATTTTCCAGCACCAGTAGCTCCCATTATTATCACCACTTTAGGGATTTTTTTGTTTTTAGATTTAATTACATCTTCTACTTCTTCAGTTTCCATCTTTTTCACCAATGGAATCAAAGCAACTACACTGAATAATGAGTTTGCAGAAACCCTAATTTAGGTGATTTGGTTCGCCTTTGTTGAATATGCGGAAATTTAAGGGAAATTTTGGTTGGGCTGAGCTTGACTTGAAATAGTTAATGTCAGTTGCGAAACAAGCCCAATAATTTTGATGGGGCATTGCTAAAAGAAAAGTGAAAACTACTACCACACCCATTTTTCAGATTTTTTACACTATCAAACTCACGCATCCATTTCTTCGTAAAAAATTATCAGCAACCCCATTTTTTGGAAAATTATTTTCTTCGTGAAAAGTTATTCTTCTCTCTTCTCACTCTCTTCTCTTTCCATGTTCTTCATCTGCTAGTGATTCTGTGAGATAAGTGTCTGAATTAAATGAATAGATTTTATTGATGAAGCTGTATAAACAATAAAGGAGATGATATACATCACCAATTGGTTTTAAAAGGACGAATCCTTTTCTTAACTCCTCTTTACTTTGAGCTTTTAGATCCGGTGGTTTTCAAAATGAAAATTTTGACAAATTTTTCATAAAAACTTTGATTGTTCTTCGATAAGAGTCAGGTTTCATTCTTAAAACTTTGATTCAAAGAAAGTTTTGGTTAATAAATTTAATGTTTACGGATTGTTCTTCACAAACCCATTTAATCAAAAATTCTTCTGTAGATTTGGAAATTCCATGAATTACTAGCGATGGGAACATTAAATCTCATGTTTTGTATTACTCATTGAATTAATTGTCTATTTACAGCGAATAATGATTGAAACACTTTCTAAACTCGAGTTTTTTATGGCGAAAAAGAAGTCAGACGGTTTCATTGAAGCAATTTCACCGAGAAAGGAATAGTTTACTGAAGTTGATCACCAACAACCATTGTTATGCTCAGGAAAAGAATCTAGTCTGCAAGATTATAGTCTCTAATTACCTCTTTCGATCGTTATCCTGCTCTTCTACAGGTTACCCAAAGATTATTCATAGGGATATCAAATCTGCCAACATCATGTTGGATGACGTTTATGAAGCACAGGCAAGCATATATTATGGACTTCCTATACCTTATTTCTTTATCCAGAAAATGGTTGCATAATATGTTATGCTTCTCTATCATATGAAGATATGGGTGTTATTGTTTGGCCATAATGGCAGTTATGAAAATGGTTGCATAATCTGTTATGCATTTGTAAAAATAGTTGCATAACACGATATGCAGCTACTCTTTGTTAGTATTGAAACCAACAAAAAAAAAAAGGTTGCATAACACGTTATGCACCTACAATAATATCTGCATAACATGTTATGCCTTCGCGAAAATGGATGCATAACCTGTTATGCATCCGAAAATATGGCTGCATAATGCATTATGCATCGAGAAAATTGTTGCACAATCTTTTATGCATCGAGAAAATAGATGCATAATGCATTATGCATCATTTTTTTATGTAGTTACGCACTAATACGGTGGCTACATAACTTGTTATAGATGCATAACTTTGTTATGCAGAGGCATATTTTATTATGCAGTGGAGAAAATGGTTGCATAATTCGTTACGTGTCTGCAGAATGTGTTATGCATCTTTTTTGGTGGCTGCATAATGGTTATGTATCAAGTTTTCGAAAATTTTGCCTGAAATGACGATCGCGTCCGATTTTTTCGTGAAAAACAAAAATTTGATATTCTTGTTTGTACTCGTTGCGTAGCTCTCTTAAAAAGATTTACAACGATATAAAATTTGTAAAATTCCAAAGTGCGGATTTTTAGATATGTTATATCCAAGTTGCATTGCCAATTATACCCCTGATGCATAACCCGTCATGCATATGCATAATCCGTCATGCAGACATTTTTAATAATTTTATATAATTATGGGTGTCACGGAAGCTATGGGTGTCGCGGTATCTAGAATTAATTGTGGGCCTCACAATGATAATATTATTTTTTTTTGGGCCTGCACCTAATTTTCCCTTGCTAAAAAAGCAAAAAAAAATTAAAGTTTTTTGGAGAGGAGAAAAGGGAAGAGAAAAAAACTTTCTATTAACCAGGAGGAGGGATCGGGTGACATGATTATTATTATAGAGTCACTGACAAATTCCTATAGCCACTCGATATAAAAAATTTGAAGGGCTCAGATTAAATGATAAACACGCGTTTTTTTTTACTAACCCGAAACCCGGTTTCATATGTTGACTTTCAACACTTTATATTCTTTCATCTATTATTTCCTTCGTCCCCATCCTTCTTCATCCTTCCGCTCTCTACAACAAAAGAACCAAAAGTTCTACCACCGATTAATTAAGTTTATTGTTTGGTTTGATGTGGAAAGAACCTATAATATCGAAAATTGATTATTGAGTCTAATATTTGTGTTTATGTGGATATTTTAACCTTATTTTATTGTTAGGGTTTTGAGTTGAGAATTGAAATTATGGGTTTTAATATATTGAAACTCTAGTTGATTTGATAAACAATTTCATTGATTATCAGTAAAACCCCATTTGCCTGATCAACGAATAGTTTAGGAAAGCCACATTTTTCTAAACAAATTAACATACCAATTTTTACTTCCTTTACATTGTCTTAATAATTTTGCGATTTTCTTACAGAAAGATGACTAATGGAAATGAAATTACTGAACTATCTATCAATAGGAAGTCACTGAAGCCGTGCTTGGACATGTATTTCTCTTCTATTAAAGAGGCTGAGGATTATTATAAAGATTATGGAAGGAGTTTGGGATTTTATACTCGTCCTAGGTCGTCATATGCTACTGCCCGAGGACCGCTTATAACAAGAGTGGTTTTTGTTTGTAGTTGTAAAGGAATTCACCAAAGTAAACCAAATAAACCAGATCAAGGCGACGGAGTGCTTAAAAGGAAGAGAAACACTTCAACCATAAGGACAGATTATAAGGCTATGGTATGCATGGCTTTGAACATAAAACTGAACACGTGGTATATCAACAAATTTATAGAAAATCACAATCATGAAATGATCTCTCCTGGAAAGAGACATCTCATGAGGGCAAACAAGGTAATGCTTCCTGCTGCGCGATGTTTGGCAGAACATTCAACAAGCAGAAACTCCAAGTTGGCAAGGTCGCATCACTTTTTGAGGAAAGTGGGAATATTGGATTCACAGCTAGGGATGTTTTCAACCATTTGAGAAATGTTAGAGAATCTCTTATAGAAGTAGGCGGTGCGGAAGCTATAATGAACTATTTTAAGAAGAGAAAAATTGAAAATCCAAGTTTTTATTATGTAGTACAAGTGATGCAGTAGGGAGGGAAAAAAATATATTTTGGTTTGATGCATCATCGAGCGTCGGCTACGGGGAAAACTACCGTCACAAACAATCAATTTGGGTTTATGCCGGGGAGATCAACTACCAAAGCAATTTTCGTGGTTAGACAACTAATGGAGCGCTATCGGGAACGAATGCAAAATCTGCACATGTTATTCATAGACCTTGAGAAGGCTTATGACAGAGTCCCGTGGGAGGTAATGTGGTGGGCACTCGAACAGAAGATGGTACCACCTAAATATATATCCCTTATTAAGGATATGTATGAGGAAGCTGGCATTGGAGTTCGAACGTGTGATGGGCACTCGGACGACTTCCCCATCAAGATAGGACTACACCAAGGGCCGGCCTTGAGTCCGTACTTATTTGCGTTGGTACTGGGCCAAGCCACGAAGGACATACAGGGAGAAATACCTTGGTGTATGCTCTTTGCGGATGATGTCGCCCTCATTGGGGAATCAAAGCAAGATGCAGAACACAAGCTGGAATGCTGGCGACAGACACTGGAATCGAAGGGCTTCAGACTCAGCAGAACCAAGACTGAATATCTGAAATGCGACTTCGACGAAACTGGAACGGACGAGGGAGAACTGTTGTTAGATGGTCAGATAGTACCAAAGAAAGAGTCCTTCCGTTATTTGGGATGTATGATCCATAGTAACGGAGACATAGACGAGGACATCCGACACAGAATTAACTCATGATGGGCCAAATGGAGACTTGTAACGGGAGTCCTCTGTGACCGTCAGGTACCGACTAAACTGAAGGGAAAGTTCTACAAAACGGTAATTCGACCCGCACTTCTATATGGGGCGGAGTGTTGGGAGACTAAAATCCCACACATCTTAAAGCTACATGTGGCGGAAATGAGGATGTTGAGATGGTCTTGTGGGCTGACAAGACACGATAAGATCCGGAATGATTTTATTCATGGGAAGCTTGATACTCACGCAACAACGGATGCGTTGGTTTGGGCATCTCCAGCGGAGACCGCCTGAGTCCCCGATACGTTTAGGACGCATCGGACGAGCCGAAGGCAGAATGAATAAACGATGACGGTCGAAAGTAAATTGGGATGAATGTATAAAACGGGAACTGAAGGACCGAGGCTTAGAGAGAGAGTTGGCGCTCGACAGAGCAGCATCTAGGGCAGCGATCCACGTAAAAGAGGTAAGTACATGAGGTACGTGACTGAACCCTTCTTTGGACCCTTTTGGACCCTTCTTTACCTTCTATACCTCTGATTATTCGTTTCAATCTTTCCCTCTTAGTATGAATGTGCAAACGACAAACAAGTAAACCGTCATGGCAGAATTGTGAAAGGGGACTTCCCTCAGTATCTCTACAGCTCGCAGGATCGTGAAGGGGAATAATCACTCCGTAGCCCTGCAACCGGGACATGGAGTACGTGGCCTCATCACCTACGTGGTCGCGAATGCGTAATCCTATGGAAGTGATGGGACATTACCCCTGTGCCGAAAACGAACAAGACACGGAAGGTGTCAAGAACTACTCTTACCTCCGGGTAAGTTGGTCTCGGCCAGAAGACAGTAGGTGTAAAAACTTCGTCGCACCTTTGGGGATACAGTCTTTACGAGACAATATCCCTGCTCGACCAGGTACTTGCTACTGGAAAAGATCTTTGATTTTGGTTTTGGCACGTTCAAGAATAGCAGACAGTCGATTTGGAGATGCATTATCATTTGATAGTACGTGTAAGACTAACAAATATAGTATGCCTTTTGCTCCATTCACAGGTACGAACCATCATCGTCAATCAATTACTTTTGGATTTGCATTATTAGGCGATGAAACTGAAAACACCTATACTTGGTTATTTACGACTTGGCTTGAAGCAATGGGAGGTCGTCCTCCAATCTCTATACTTACTGACCACGATCTGTCCATGACCAATGTTATTGCAATTGTGTTCCCCAATACTCGTCACCGTTTTTGCTTGTGGCACATTAAGAAAAAATTTGGGGAGAAACTAGGTCATGTGTTTTTAAAAAAACCAAAATTCAAAAAAAACCTTAAAGGCGGTTATTCATTATACATACACCGTTGAGGATTTTGAAAATAAGTGACAGTCCATGTTGAATGATTTTGATTTGACAGCTCATACATGGCTTGATGACTTGTTTGTTATTCGTGAGAACCAGATACCCGTGTATAATAGGGGCACATTCTTTGCGGGGATGAATTCAACACAAAGAAGTAAAAGTATAAATTCCTTCTTTGATGGTTATGTGAATTCTAGGACATCTGTATGGGAGTTTGTTGAAAGTTGTGATCAAGCTTTAGAACGAATGTTTGTACGAGAACGAGAGGAAGACTACAGGTCTATCCATATGAAGCGTATATTTGTTTCTCATGATTTATTGGTTAAGCATGCAACTGGGATCTATACTCGTAATGTCTTTAATAAAGTGCATAAAGAGTTCAGCACTATCTTAAAATACCGATCAGACATACTTAATCAGGATGGTGATGAAATCACTTATAGAGTGTACTGGGCAGTGGATGAAAAGGTAATAGAAGAAATGACTGTGAAGATAAATGAGGTAAGCAAAAAGGGTATATCTGACTGCCATAACTTCGAGTTTGTTGGCTTACCGTGTAGGCATTTGCATCATATTCTAATATTTCGGTACTATGCAAGGGAGATTCCACCTCATTTTATTATAGAAAGGTGGACATAAACATCTAATAGATCTCAAGTTTTAGGATTTGATGGTGTGATAATGAAAGAGATAAGTCTGGAATGGAAGCCATGGGAATAAGTCATTATTATCAAATGTCAACCGAGCTGGATTATATAATGGGTAAATCTGAAAAAAAAAAAAACATATGATGTGGCAATAGATTTACTTAACCAAGCATTTGAGAAAGATAGGGAAATTGACATATTGGAGCTTGGACAAGAACTAGGGAATGATATAGAGGAATTAGGTGCTAGTGTTGAACCAATAGTTACAGATAAGTCGTATACCATGAATGAAGCAGTAGCTAATGATGAGTCATGTGCCAGTTCCCCTGCAAAGAAGATGGGAAACCCACGCATTAGCCAAACGAAGGGAAGAAAATCTGACAAAGAAAAAGTAAGTGACGAAGGCAACTCCCGTTTTAAGAGTGGTATAGAACTAAATAAGAAAGCGATAACTTGCAGAAATTGTAAAGAGGTAAACACGAATCATGACAGTCGCAATTTCCCAATGAAAAAACAAACTCAGCTGCTGTGTGATTCAAGTAACATAGGTATGTATGTCAAGTTTTTTTGACCTTATTTTATTCCATTCAGTTATATTTCAATGTTTGCTTGTGATTTGGACTATAAAATATTAAAAAAAATTCACAACTATTTCAGGTAGTTGATGGAATGTGTTTTAAGATAAAGGATTTCACATCTCAACCGGCAGTGGCTGGCTTGTATATATAAAGCGGAGAATCAGACGTACTTTTGAGAGGGATAAATGAATGGGGGAGCTGACATTACCGGTCTTTGCAACTGTGCTTTTTTGTATAATGGGTCATTTGTCAAATATTTTTAAAACATGGTTCTAATGGACGAGTAAAAATTATTACGGGTGAAATGGACAAAAAAAGATAACAAGGATGAAACTGGATTCATCCAGGCTTAAACTTAAAAAATAGCAAGGATGAAACTGGATGCATCCTGATGTAAATTAAAAATAAGAAAAAATATTTGAAAATGGGTAAGATGAAACTGTTTACATCCTGTCTATTTTAACATTTTTGTCCATTTAAACAATATCAAAACCTAAATGTCTTTTTCACTAAAAAAATAAATAAGTGAACCAGTTATGTCTAGTTCTCACTTCTCATTCACTAAAAAAATAAATAATAATAACTCCCCACTCCTTGCCATGCATTAACAAAGCTACAATACTAGTTTGAAAATTAAAAACAAGAAACAAAATGTTGAACACAGAGCAAACTGAACAAACGGCAGTCCCAGTTGCTACCGACACAAAAGATGTTTGCAAACTGAACAAACTGAATCTTTTTTAGCAGTATAGATCTTCCGAATTCCAAACATATATATCTGTTAGCTAAACTAAAACCACCTGTAACACGTACAAATATATAATTAGGAGATCAATCTTCTGTAACATCAAAACCAGACCTTTCTTTAGAAATCTATTAAATTGAGAAGAAATTAAGCAAGGATCGAAAATTGAATTGAATCCAAGATGTATTTAGGTTTAAAACCATCTTCAATCATGAAGAGAACATAAATTAAGGAAGGTTTTTAACCAATTCCTAAATCAAAATCCTAGAAACAGATGTAAAATTGAATACAATAACAAAAAATCTATCTCACCTAAAAGAAACGAGGAACCGTTTTGGTATTTAAAAACTTTTCTATAGAAAACGGTCTCATCGATTGACTGAGTTTAATTCCATTTGTCGTAGAAGTGAACGATTAGCCGAGAGAGAATGAGAAGCTAACCATCTGCTGTAATGTGAGATTTGAGATAAGAAAGAGAAGAGAAGGGAAGAGTCGAGAGTTTTTCTTATCAAACCGGGTCATGGATAATTAATCAAAACCCGCGTGTTTTTGATTTTAATCTCAGCCCTTCAGAAATGTTATATCCATAGGCTGGCAAAGGATGTGAGTGACTCCGTCATATTAACATGTCACCCGATCCCTTCTCATTAACCGGAGAGGGAACCCAATTACATAGATGGGTAGGATTCGTTGACATGATTATATTAACATAATCTTCACATTTTAGCGCCATTTTTTTTTACTGAGCCCAACCTGCAATGGATTTGAATCTAGTATTTTGGTGATTTTTTCTTCTTATAGGCCCTATAACAAAGTTCAAAATTTTCACCTAAAGTTCATCTCGAATCTCCAGGGTCTTATCTAACAAACTTTGTTTAAATTAAGAAACAAATGAAATTGTTAGGATACATTTTCAAAATTTGAAGTTCCTTACATATGGCATTAAGTTGTAAACTTGAATGCATAATTCTGTTTTGTTTTGTTTTTTGCAGCAATGAAGACTTCATCTGAAACCCATTGAAAACCATCACAATATATACAAGCGAGGTATGTTATGTTCTTGTTGTGTTCGTTATTGAAAAAAATCATGTCCATCTTTGTTTTACAGTGATCTTTGTTGCAGGTTTGATTTTGCAGTGGGCAGTTTTTGCAGCAGTGACCAGCTTCTCTGCAAGCGTAACAACCATGCTCTACTGGTAATTTCACGATCTTGCATTTGACAGGATCCATGGCATCGCGCGTCAAACCATCTGAAGTACTGACAGGTTGGAATTGAACATTTTAAAAACATTTTTCCATTTGTTTCTTTTGTTTTTGAGCATAATAATTGCTTAATACCATTACATGGTATATATTTGCACCTGGAATAAATCCAAGGGCAGACCTTTGGATTATGGATTCCCTGTTCATAGATAGAACACAAAGTTAGGTTTTTTTTTACTCTTACCTTGTTGGTGTTGCTACTGCTATCCGGAAAGTTTGTAAAACTTTGGCTCATGTCTTTATTCTGTGGGGGATTTTTGAGCTATTTGGTAAGAGAGAATTATGGTTCTTTTCTGCAATTTATAGAGGAAGTGAAGCTAGAGAAGAAGAGGGATAAAATCTGGTCCCTTGATTTTTATTTGGATAGATTGATGACACATGTCAATCCGACCGTTACAAAGCATCACGTTTTAATCAATGTAGTTAATATCGGATATCGGTTCATCTCGTCCGGGACCGATACACTGGTACGATTTTATATCGGGGATATTATCGTTGAAATATCGGTATAATATCGGTTCTAGATTTAGAGACTATAATTTTATATTAAACATTTTCTCCACACATTTTCGGATAAGATATAATAGATAACATCAATTTTATCAAAAATACAAAAGAGTAACTTTAGTAACTTGCTTCGAGAGCTACATGCACCTCTACTACCACCTGGAAGATTTTCTTCGCCAAAATTACCCTTAAACTTAGAAAACGACCAATACCGTCTGATATCGGGAAATGTAGGAAAATTTCATATCGACCGATACGGCCGATATTTGACCGAAACGGCCGATATTCGACCGATACGGCCGATATTATCGGACGAATATCGTATCCCCGATATCCTTCTTATCGTATCGTTTTGGGCCGATATCCGAAATATCCCCGATATATCGGCCGATACGGCCGATATTGACTACATTGGTTTTAATCACATGTTACGAGTCACCGAGTTGACTCGAACCGGTTTAAGCAACAAACTTTGTGAGTTACTCGGTCGAGGAGTAAAATGTCTTTGACTAAGGTGGTTAACTGACACGTGTGCATTTAACAGCCACTACCCATTATTTTTTTGAAAAACGGGATGGAAAATGTCACTGTCCGCCACTTTATATAAACGTTAAAAAAAAACGGTCATTTTCTGAAATATATTACAAAACATGGCCACTTTATTAAAAATACCATGATTGAATGGCTGTGAAAGATTCTTAGAGATTTTTAGGGAAAATAGAAAACATAGGGTTTTGAGGGTTTTAGATATTAATAGCGTATGATGAGTGATCTAGTAATAAAATTTAAGTTGGTAATATATCTTGTCTTCCACTCAATCCTTGGTCATGACAATTAATAGGAAAGACGTATGTAAAGATATGATTTATCCTTCATTCCCCGTCACAAAATGCCCCATCAAAAATTATCCGACCCTCAAGGGGGGTCACATAGGGAGACTTGTTGTCTCCTTTCTATCCATGTCACTCAAAGGAAGGTCACTTTTAGTTTAATCCTCAAAAAATCAACGAATAATTACTTCATCAAAGTTTCCAGATTTAGCCCATCCGTTAACTATCTGTTGATTTCAAACGTTTTCAGACGGTTTGTCCCAAAACTATCATCAAATTTGAATACGACCAGTCACCACTCTTTTGTAATGTGTGTCATGTTATTAATCATCCGGCACAGTTATGTGAGGGAAGTAACAAGTAGATAAACCTGAATCTTAAGAATAAGGGATAATGCAGTGGAAATACAGTGTTGCAAAGAGTTCCAAAAAAAATCAGTGGAGTAGTGAGTGAGGAAGGTCAGGAAAAGCAGAACTTTGTCCCTCCTTGTAGTGATGCATTGATGCTGAAAAGTGGGGTTGGATATTAAGGAACTGGTGGAGCTGTTTTCTATCAGCATGAAATCATTGAGGTGGAGAAAGTGGGACAGGAAAAACAGAACTCTGACTGCTTAAAGCCAAATACATTGATGCTGGAAAGGGGAATGGGGAGAGTTATCTATGAGAATGCACACCTTATTGTGGAGAAAGGAGCAGCAAAATCCATAATGAGGGAAAAACAGAATAACGTGCAAACGGAACACAAGAAGTAAGAATGCAAAGTGTCCAGTACTGGTACTGATTATCATGCAACTGTTACTGAAAAAGTGTGGGATAGCACTACTAAGCATTTTGAAGCGAAAAGGAAATATGTTAGAAAAGCTAACTCGAAACTTCAAAAAAAGGAGGTTCACTTCCTAAGCCAAGATCTGAAATTGGAAAGGTGTATGGAACTAATCTTTCTCTAAGAAAGAGGAAGATGGAGCTGGATGAATCAAAAAATGTGATAAGTTCTCGGAAGATGCAACAATGGAATAACAACAATGTGGAATGGAGTGGCCAGCTGCTTATTCAAGATGGAGCCATGTTTAACATGGGTACAACCACAAAACAGTTACCAAAGACCCAGAAAAAACTAATAGAACCAGAAAAAAGTCTTTTTTATCATAATTTCTTTGTGGGTGTTACAATTTATCCAACGGGTGGAAGCATTATCCAGTCTCACAGTACTATGGTGGACAAAGCAACTGATTGGATGAAAGTTCCACAACAGACACACCAGAATATTTCCACTAGCCAGGGCATTCAGGTATCAAATGTTTCTCATCCTAAATACTCTTTAATGCATACTTTGCGCCTCAATTATGTGAATCATTTTGATCATTTCAGTTTACCGTAACTCCAATCATGTTCTTATTGTCTGCTTCAAATTCCATTTGTTTAACAATCATTATATGCACTATGTTGGTAACCTTAGAGTGGTTAGTTGGAACTGTCAAGGGCTAGGTAATGATGCTATCCAATTTCACTTAAAAGATTTGGTTAATTTGTATGAGCCTGATGTTATCTTCGTAAGTGAAACTAAGAACAAAAGAGAATTTGTGAGTAGAGTAATACTGGGTCTAAATTATAAGTCTTATTTCATTGTGGAGCCGGTGGGTCTGTCGGGGGGACTAGTTGTGGCTTGGAAACTAGGAATCAACATTCATGTGGGTTTGCTTTGTGATAATTTGATAAACTGACATGTTCTGGAAAAAGTTATAAGTAAAGAATGTGTTTTGTCTTGTGTTTATGCCCCCTCCAACTGGCCACAAAAGTTATCATTCTGGAACTACATAGCTAGTTTGGCTAATCAATTTAACGGCGAATGGATTGTGAGGGGTGATCTTAATCTTAATGTAAATGCATGGGAGAAAAGGGGTGTTGGGTGCTTCAATAATTCCGAAGCTGAAAAGATTAAACAATTCGTAGAATTTGCAAACCTTGAAGACTTAGGTTTTGTGGGGTACAAGTTCACTTGGCCTAACAGAAGAGAGGACAGTGGGCTGACGGAAGCAATACTGGATAGGGGTATGGCAAGTGAGATTTTCTGCGGTCAAAACAAGAATGAAACTATAAAACACCTGTTATCAGTGGGTTCGGATCACTCTCCAATCTTGCTGAATAGTACTTCCAGATCAAAGACAGGTCACAAGCCATTCATGGTCTTGGGTATTTGGCTGAATGAACAGTCATGTATGGATACTATATCTACCACATGGGAAAATCCAGTTAATGGGATAGTAATGCCTATAGAATTGCTCGGAAGCTAAGCACCACTAAGAACAACATTCGGCTATGGAAAAAACACACATTTGGGGATATCAAAACCAACATCAGTAAAGCCAAAACCAATCTCGGAAAAGCCATTTCAAACCCAATCATCAATAACAGGTCCCAGATAATAAAACAATGTGAAGAAGTGTTGGCTCATTGGTACAAGGTGGAGGAGATATTTTAGAAGGACAAAAGTGGGGAACAAGAAATCAAGTTGGGAGATAGAAATACTCAGTACTTTCACAAGAAAACTCAGAAGAGGTGGAGAAGAAATAAGATTGAAGCAATAAAATATAACCAAGGCAATTGGGTAGCAGGTAAAGAAAGAATAACATCTGTAATCACTGATCATTTCAGTAGTGTTGCGTCTACTTCGAATCCTAGCTCCTGCAACGATTATCTGAACATGCTGCATCAAGTGGTCAGACAAGAATAAAATGAAATGCTCACTCATCCTCCGACTTTAGAAGAACTAAAACAGGTAATATTCTCCATGAAACCTGACTCATCTCCAGGACCGGACGGATTCACTCCTAGATTCTTCCAGAAGAACTAGGAGGTGGTAAAGCACGACGTCTTAGCTATGGTAAATAGTTTTTTTACTTTTGGTTTCATCTTGAGATAAATAAATGCCACATTTATATCTCTCATTCCGAAGATTGATTTCCCTTAGTCTACTAGCGACTAGACACCTATTAGCTTGAGTAACATTGTTTATAATATTATCTCTAAAACCCTCGCTAATAGGTTGAAGTGTCTGTTACCTAGACTAATATCTCCGTATCAGTCTGCTTTTGTGCAGGGTAGGCATATTGCTGATAATGTGCTAATTGCACACGAAATCATTCATACTATGAGAGCCCAGAGGGGAAATGAGTTCCTAATGGGCATCAAAATCGACATGTCGAAGGCATTCGACAGGGTCGAGTGGAATTTTTTATTACATGTCATGAGGAAGTTTGGATTTATTGAACAGTGATGCCAACTTGTAAATCAATGTATCAGCACCGTTTCATCTTCTGTGATGGTAAACGGTGTGCTGGGAAATCAGTTCCTTCCCTCTAGAGGCCTAAGACAAGGAGATCCTCTATCTCGTTACATTTTCATAATGTGTATGGAAGTGTTATCTCGTGCGATAGCTAAGGCTTAGGATTCCAACCTCATCCATGGGATAAAGGTGGGGATAAATGCCCTACCAATCTCCCATCTCTTATTTGCCGACGATCTTTTAGTTTTTCATTTGCCTCTAACTTCGAAGGAGAGAACATCTTAAAAGTTTTCACTGACTTTAGTAATGCTTCAGGTCGGTTGATAAATTCGAGAAGTCCAGAATTTTCTTTAGCACTAACTCCCATCAGAACACTATTGATAGTGTTAGAAACATTTTGGGGGTTAGTAGGATAGCTTTGAATGATAAGTACTTAGGCTCACCCCTTTTTACACACACATCTAAGATGAAGTCTTTTCAAAATGTTATGGATAGGGTCGAAAATAAACTTCAAAACTGGAATAATGATATGTCATGTACTTCCAAGTCTGTTCTAATCCATACTTCTACTACTATTATTCCTATGTATCAAATGAATTGTTTTAGGATTCCTGCTAAAGTTACTAGCAACATTAACAGGATCCAACGTGATTTCTTTTGGGGAAAAGATGTTTCCATCCAAAGGAGTTTATATAAAAGCATGGAGTAATGTTTGCATCCCAAAGGAAATGGAGGGGGGTGGGGTCTGGGGTTCTTGAATTTGCGGAGATTTAACGTGGAGACTGGTGCAGGATCCTGGTACAATGCTGGCTCAGGTAATAAAGAAAAATACTACCCAGATCATAGCTTATTAAACAGTGAAAATATATGCCCTGACACTACTTTGTGGGGTTGGAAGAACATCAACAAAGAAATTCCTAGAATAAGAAATAACTCAGTTTGGATGATAGGAGACGGGAAGAATATCATAATCTGGGAGGACTTGTGGTGTCCCGAGGTAATGGGTAATCTGCAACCACTAAATCAACTAAGCAAGAGGTTCACTTTCGCTACTGAGATAATTGATTGTACAGATGAAAGGTGGAAATGGAATATAAGTCTATTGAAAGTTTGTTTTTGGATAGAGATAGTGGAAATAGTTGGTGGAATTAGAATCAATGAGGGGGCGAAGATAAACTGGTATGGAACCTAGAAACCAGTGGAAAGTTCACAACTAAGTCACTCTACAACCAGATTGTGACTAATGGCCATCCTGAACAACAACATGACAGTGATATATGGAGCAAGGTCTGGAGTCTCAACCAATATAGTTAATATCGGATATCGGTTCATCTCGGTCGGAACCGATACACTGGTACGATTTTATATCGGGGATATTATCGTTGAAATATCAGTTCTAGATTTAGAGACTATAATTTTATATTAAACATTTCTCCACACATTTTCGGATAAGATATAATAGATAACATCAATTTTATCAAAAAAACAAAAGAGTAATTTTAGTAGACTTCCTTCGAGAGCTACATGCACCTCTACTACCACCCGGAAGACTTTCTTCGCCAAAATTACCCTTAATCTTTATAGAAAACGACCAATACCGTCTCATATCAGGAAATGTAGGAAAATTTCGTATCGACCGATACACACGATATCCTTCTTATCGTATCGTTCTGAGCCGATATCCGAAATATCCCCGATATATCGGCCGATACGGCCGATATTGACTACATTGGTCTCAACACACTTCCAAGGATTAAAACTTTCATTTGGAAATGTGTCCGCGACATCTTACCCCTTTATGAGAGGATTGGAAGAATCATTCCAGAAATAAACAAGGCGTGCACTTTGTGTGGACAACAGGAAGAAACTCTAACTCATATCTTTATGGAATGTGTTTTTAATTTGACTGTTTTTAATAGTATTGGTTTTAACATTGATTTTGTTTTGAACAATCAGGTACACCTTCTTGGATGGGTTAGAAACTGGTTTGCCAGAAATGTTATTAAAGAAAAAGGAATTTTAATTTGGCCAGAAACTATGGAAATAATTATGTGGGGCATTTGGAAAACTAGATGTGATCTAGTCTTTAGGAAAACTAAGAAAAATGTAGCAAACACTAAGTACAATATTACTTCATTCGTCAAAGATAATGTTAGAAATATGATGTCTTTAGATAAGGAAGAAGAGATAAACATTGCTAGCTGTGAATGTATGACAAATCCACAAATTATGTCCATGAAAATAAATGTAGTTGTTGTATGGGAATTGGGTAATGATAATTCTGCCATTGCTCTAACTTGTTCTGATCATTCAGGTTCTTATTCCGGGACCAAATGCTTTCATACAGCAAGAGCCATTCAAGAAGACTTAGAGGAAAAAGCGGCTTCACTGACGATCAAGTGGATTCAACAATTGCATCTTCAGATGGTACAAATTGAGGTTGACAATTTGAAAGTTCTTGAAGCTACTAGAAAAGTGGTAAACAACATAACGAAAAGCTCCACAAAGTTGCAAGATGGAAACAACCTAAATTTTCATGTTTGTATGAAGGAAATAAGAACCCTTAACTTAATACCAGCTTCTGAAAACTGTATATCCAAAAATCTGGCGGCAGTAAGTCTCGTGGAATGTTTAACAAACTCATGGCCTGGTAACTCCTTTTTGTACCAGTTGAATCATCGGCTTGAGGAATTCCTGGAAAACCGTTATCAATTCATGTAAACTTCAAGATCTCTCTGTTTTCTTATTAAAATAAAAAAAATCGGTGGAATAAATTAATTTGTGTTTCTAGAGACAAGATGATAGCCTAAGTTACCATTCTCAAACCCTCAATTTGAACGAATATAGATTACATTAAAGCTCAGCCCGCCGATCTCACGGATTTTGTAATGCAACTAGATTTGAACCCACCTGACACTACAAGAGAGATACATCCCACCTAACAAAACAATGATGATTCTGTACACGATATTGTTCCCCTTAGAACCGTAGAACCACCACTTGGCTAATATCTTAAGAAATGATGATAGCATATTAACACCTTGTCTATTCCAATTGAGGGTTCTACACACCGTAAGGGCTCGGTAAGTGAATTACGCAGTAATGGAGAAGCGTTGTCATGTGATAAGCACGTAAGTGAGATACATTTACACGCATAATTGCATTAGTTAGGACTCATTATTTTACTAATAATATTGTTTTAAGGCTTTTGTAGGAAATACAAGTAAATCTGGTAACCCGAAGAATAAAACTGCTGAAATTAGACTTATGCGCGTATTTGACCAATCAGAGCCGGTCAAAGAAATATGGACGGTCGTGGCTAATGGAATGATATTAGGCTAATGGAAGACGATCATTTACCGGGTGACAACGGTGATATCGGTTTATTATTTCTTTCTCTTGTAATTTATTTTTATGGGTTTTGAGAAATCCATTTATATGGTGTGCTAGATTTTGTAACTAGGGTTCATGGAGAAAACTACTTTGAGCATAGACCATTGTGAAATAAATTGGAATTATTTTGGTATTAGGCTATAAAAATGAATCTTGAAGTCTATAATTTTGTTTATTGATTTTATTATAATATGAGTTGTTGCACACCGGCTTTGTATGATACATTAGCCTAAATTCATAAATTCATGTAGTTTGCAATTACGTTTGTTAGTATTTGATAATTCATGCTTAGGTTAATCTTTTAATGGGTTATGCTTAGACGAAGCAAATAATAATTGTGAATATATAAATTATGTTTTCGATAATTCTCTCGTCATTATAATTTGATAGGTCATGCTTAGAAATTTGATGGGCTATACTTAGGAGATGCGAGTTTATGATCCGAGATTATATCAATAATAGGTGGTGCAATAGAACAAATCTATAAACACATATTTGGAATTAGAGTTCTTTTCGGTGCATAATTATAAATAGTAGTGGAATCCGTAGACCCTGGTTACCGACTCTCTTTCTCATTGTATTTAATTAGTTTTCTTTTGTTTTCATTCTTTTTAAATCCTTAATTCCAAGAATCCAAAAATATCATATCTTGATTGGTTAGTCGATTAGGAGTATTGGTTGCAGTATTTTCATCGCTCCCTGTGCGTTCGACCCGTACTTGCCTCTGTCTACTAGTTAGACACCGTGCGATTGCGGTTATCACATATAGGGTTCTTCCAGAATCCCATCAATTTTTGGCGCCGCCGCCGGAGAGCAGTTGTGGAATATTGTAATTGGTATTTTGTAAATATTTTTTTTATTATTATTTTTCTATACATAGCTTATTTTTGCTTTTATTTTTATATTTTATTTTAGTTATTTTTACATAGCTTATTTGATTTTCATAGGTACCTTAGTCTTAAGAGCGGCGATTGGAGTCAACAACTGACCTAAAGTAAGTACTTGATATTCTCGCAAATCTTTTACAAGGTGAGTTATTGAGAATTACTTAGTATAATGGTTTCCAGTGAGTTGACTTCTTTTATAACTTTTTGGAATCTTACGAAAAGAGCTGAGATAGAGGAGTCATCCGATATTTCACATGAGGAGTATGCATATGGACCTTCTCATTATCAAGAACCTACCAAGTGTGTAAATAATTATTGGAATTATTCTCATTGGTATGATCATTCCGGACCTTGTGAAGGTTATGATTGTTACCAACCTTATCCTGGTTATGAGCCACAATTTGTTGATTCCAATTATTATTCACACTTCTCTGTCTCAGTATGGGAGAGATGATTTATCTTACTGTGACCCATCTGCATCACAACTATCTTTGTTACAACGCCTCAATATTGGCATTGTTGAACAGACCAAAGCTAATGAGTTATTTTGTGCCAAGATTAGTAAAAGCCATGATTATATTGCTCAACTTGCTGAACAAAATGCTTTATCGATTGCTCAACTAACATAGTCGGTAAAAGATTGTGGTCTCACCAAGGAGACAAGTTTTAATTTTTCTAGTACTCTTGATATTTATGATGAAACCGCTTTAGATAATGAATCAATGTGTATGGAGAATGATGATGAACTTGATAGTTGTGATCATAGGAATAGAGACATTGTCATACCAAGTGAAGGTAGTGTATTTAGTCTAACTCCTGATCGTGTTTATGATCACTCGCCTATTCAAAAGGATGAGTTTAGGACTGAGGACACCATTCTTTTAGACGGTGGGACATATCAGTGCTATAAAAATGATGCTTATGAAGAATGCGTTAATTCCGAAGAAACTATAGTTAAGTCTAACGACTTAGAGACGTTACACTCTATATATAAGGTTTCTTTTAATCATCTTTATTGTGATATTCCTATTGATTCCTTGGTTGATGATGATTTAGTACAGGTTTGCAAATCTAATGGAGAAGCTAATATACCTAGAATTATTAGCACAACTTTTCGGAAGATTCCTAATTTTGGATTAGAAGTGCGTGCTTCTCCAATATTACTAGATTATTTTGCATCTCGTGACTTCTCTTTGCATGTGCATGTCTCCCAAATGGTTTCAGTTCCCACCCACAGTGAACCACTTGGGTGGGTAATTCTTGTTACTGATGATTTATCCTTTGCAAAAACAAGGTATGTGGGCAGCTCTTTCCTTTTGATAATCTCTACATCTTTACGTTGCTACAACGAAGATCTGAGGTTATCACTGGTTGTATATATTGTTCTTTGGGTTGATCCCCAACTATTTAGGTTGTTGATATATGGAGAATCCTTTATATATATTCCCGTAGGTAATTCTATTTTCTTATTTTATTTTTATTTGTTTATTGTCGCATATTATGAATTTCCCATCTTAAATTTTATGTTGGATGACTCAATTACATTGAGGAAAATGTAATGTTTAAGTGTGGGGGAGTGGTTAACTTTTTCCTTTTTCTTTTTCAGGAATTTTCTTGCAATTTATGACCAGCTGTGGAGCGGGTCTATTGTAGGTTTGCAGGTATATTATGACCAGCTGTGTAGCGGGTCTAAAAAAAATGATCAGTTGTGTAGCGGGTCTTAAAAAAAATAAAAAAATATATCATCATGGTTTTTAGGGTTATGACTAGCTGTGTAGCGGGTCTTGTGTATGGCATTTATCATGACCAGCTGTGTAGCGGGTCTTTTGTATGATATTTTCTATGACCAGCTGTGTAACGGGTCTTGGTATGGTATTTCAAAATTTTCATTTTATGACCAGCTGTGTAGCGGGTCTAACTGTCTCTTATGATATGACCAGCTATGTAGCGGGTCAATTTTTTTGTTTTCCTCGGGACTAGCAAAATGCAAGTGTGGGGGAATTGATAAGCACGTAAGTGCGATGCATTTACACCCATAACTGCATTAGGTAGGACTCATTATTTTACTAATAATATTGTTTTAAGGCTTTTGTAGGAAATACAAGTAAATCTGGTAACCCAAAGAATAAAACGGCTGAAATTAGACTTATGCGCATATTTGACCAATCAGAGCCGGTCAAAGAAATATGGACGGTCATGGCTAATGGAATGATATTAGGCTTCGAATTAATTGGGAATAATATTTTGTCGGTAGTATAATTACAAGAATATGGAGACATTAATTAACTTCATTTCTACTTACTGTAATGGTTTTGTTTCCATTTCATTTCTTTAGTGGATTATACAATGCATGGAATGTGATTTACTACTGAGCACTAAATATGGAAGATCTTTGAAGAGAGTATATAAAGAAATGGAAAAAGTCACGTGAAAGATTCTTTGAGATATGATTCAAATGGGTAAAGTGACGACAAAAGATATATACATTCTTTATTTATGATATTTTGGATGTGTAATAATATCTTTGGACTTTTGGGAAGTAGACAGTGGTTATATAACTGGAGTGTCAACCATGTAACTAGGGGTGCTCGGTTGGGTCTATTCGAGGAGATACAACAAGAGAGGAAGAAGATCATTTACCGGGTGACAACGGTGATATCGGTTTATTATTTCTTTCTCTTGTAATTTATTTTTATGGGTTTTGAGAAATCCATTTATATGGTGTGCTAGATTTTGTAACTAGGGTTCATGGAGAAAACTACTTTGAGCATAGACCATTGTGAAATAAATTGGAATTATTTTTGTATTAGGCTATAAAAATGAATCTTGAAGTCTATAATTTTGTTTATTGATTTTATTATAATATGATTTGTTGCACACCGGCTTTGTATGATACATTAGCCTAAATTCATAAATTCATGTAGTTTGCAATTATATTTGTTAGTATTTGATAATTCATGCTTAGGTTAATCTTTTAATGGGTTATGCTTAGACGAAGAAAATAATAATTGTGAATCTATAAATTATGTTTTCCATAATTCTCTCGTCATTATAATTGGATAGGTCATGCTTAGAAATTTGCTGGGCTATACTTAGGAGATGCGAGTTTATGATCCGAGATTATATCAATAATAGATGGTGCAATAGAACAAATCTATAAACACATATTTGGAATTAGAGTTCTTTTCGGTGCATAATTATAAATAGTAGTGGAATCCGTAGACCCTGGTTACCGACTCTCTTTCTCATTGTATTTAATTAGTTTTCTTTTGTTTTCATTCCTTTTAAATCCTTAATTCCAAGAATCCAAAAATATCATATCTTGATTGGTTAGTCGATTAGGAGTATTGGTTGCAGTATTTCCACCGCTCCTTGTGGGTTCGACCCGTACTTGCCTCTGTCTACTAGTTAGACACCGTGCGATTGCGGTTATCACATATAGGGTTCTTCCAGAATCCCATCATTATGGGGTACGAACACACTAGGGATGCTACTGTCTATGAAACTATAATAATTATCTTAACCTTGTACATCGTGAACTTCTATTTAAGTTATAATCATTTATCATTCGTCAAGTGTTAGTGTTATGATTATCGTCTACAAAGATATTTTATAGGATCTTACCAATGTTGTGCATTTTATTAAACACCAATCGCCAATGAGTAAAATGGAAAATTGGCCACCGTCAAGAGAATCCTCTCAAGTTAGAAAGATTACACAGGATTATGGGTTTTTGACTGAAGTAAAAATTTGGTGGATGGGTATGAAGAACCCCTTGTTTCTGCCTTCTGCGAAAGATGTAACGGAGAAACAGAACGATGCATCTTCCGTTTGGAGAGATGAAAATAAATGCAGATGACATGCAGTTGATTATAGGTCTCAGCGTAGGAGGTAAAGTCGTGAGGAGGCCCCGTCTACGTGAATGAGCTTAGTAGGAGAAGATTTACGATTAACTAAGAGGGTGTTTGGTTGGAATGAGGAGATGACTAAGTAGAAGATACTAGTGGTTGGTCAAAAGCAGAAGATATTTAATCTTAAGAGCTTTAGGGAACAATCCGAATATTCAGACCCGCTTCATAAAAGTAATCAGTCGGCTGAGCAGCATATCACTGTTATAATTAGTCATTGCATATATTCTCTATATCTAGGGATATATTATCTTCCCTGACGTTTCGATTTTCGGGTGAACGTCAACTTGTTAGAGCACTGCTCGGTCAAACTCGCATACGTTTCTATCTCAAGCATGTTTGTCAATGTTAGTGATCAAAACTATAAGTCTTGATTTCTAGTCTAATTATAGCTAAGTCTCGGACTAGGATAGAAAGTGTAGTTGAGCTTAAGACTCCATGGCGATCATCATACAAAGACGAAGAACTACTCAAGGAACTTGTGGAACTTCATCGACTAAAAGGTGTGTGGAGACTTGAACTTATCTATCACTCAAAAGTCTACCTACTCTATCTCATATCTTGAGATAAAAGTCGTATTGCTATATAGACTTTGATTATACACATTTGCTATTTCGATCCAAGTTTATCTCGCGTATCTATTTCTCGAAATATGTGTTGGTAAGCTTTCGCTTTGGCCAAGTTCATCTTTACTAGTGACGAAAGTCATATTAAGTTTCAATTACTTGAAAATGGCTTTGACGAAAAATGGTTTGTGAGTAACAACTATATAACGTCCTCTAAGAATGTTTCAATGATTGAAATGAGAGTTTAGAATATATAACCTTGGAAGGATATAAAAATTGTGTGGTAACACATACGTGTATAAGTCCTTATTCCTTGAACCAAAGTATGCGTACTTTGCTGCTCAGAAAAACCGGAACTATAGTCCGCGTACCAGTACGCGCACTGTCGGAAGTTCACATCCCGTGAATTTCTGCTGGAGTTTGTGAACTGAAAACAAACTTATTCCGAGTACTTAAGTCCGCGTACCAGTATGCTTAATTAAGTTGATTGTTTTCTACCTTGTTATCTCGTCATGGTCTTCTGGCTGCACTCCGAAAGATACATAATCCGGACCTTTAATACACATACTTGTAAAGATATTTAAGACTCTCCACACTGCTACAAATTTCCACGTTTATATGACAATCATACTTCTGTAAAAGCCAAGGGTTATAAGACATAACCATCCTATTATCTACTTCAAAACTCTCACTCTTGCGTATGCATCGTCCATCATTACGTCTCCTGTAAACAGGGTATGCATCTTTTCCTTGCACTATACACTCAGAAAAATCTTTCGGAAAGTTTCTCTTACATTTACCATCCCTCATGCACTTACTACCACATGGACCGTGAATCATCCACTTTTCATACACTCGTGTAGTTCTGGCTCTTCGTTAGGGTTAGGTATTTCTGCTCTCACTATCTTACCATAATCATCGAGACCTTGTAATTTGTCTTCTTCACTCAAAATAATTAACATATGAACATGATGCTGGCCTCTTTTTTGAAACTCAACAACATGGACATGGACAGCTACTCTGCCAAATATTTACTTGGTAAAAAGATCTACCTTTAGCTCTTCAAGATTTGCACGGAACACCCTTGTAGTCAGATCAGGTCTATCCGCCGCACATTGACCCGACCTTAGGTTGGACACGATTTCATCCCAAAGTGGGTTGTAAGTTATTGTAATGAACAAATCAGGCTTCCCATACTTTTGCACCAGTGCCATTGCATCCTGATACCGCCGGTACATGTCACAGGGGCTTCCCATGTATGAGGAAGGAAGCACTTTCATTTGACCAAGTTTCTCTGTTACGAAAAAAAAGACATATTTCAGATTTCAAGGAAGTACTTTCCTTTTAACTGTTTGTCATTATCCTATAACATTTCATGGGCTTAATGAAGAATAAAATGAATGTATCTAGGCTTAATTGGCTCTTACAAGAAAGTAGAATGGAAGGAACGATGATACGGTATGCGGAACAACTTTATGGACCATTGTTTCAGCTCCAAAGGATATATAATGTACAACCCGATGAGAGTGGCGAGATAATGAGTTAGTGTACAAAAGATCCTCATGAAATATTTTAACCACAAGTATGCATTGATAAAGGTTTCCCGTAAGTCCTGTGATAACGAAATTTTGGTTGTTCACATCATCTTAGAATTGTGAGGAAAGGAGTAGATTCAGAATGGTTTTCGGTACCAATCAAAACCCAAATAAAGAGAGGAAAGAGTAGATTCAGAATAGTTTTCGGTACCAATCAAAACCCAAATAATGAGGTATCTCCAAATTACATATCGTGGTACTGCTCTATTTCACATACTAATGAGACGGAAGAATTTTAATCAAGGATCCAAAGAGAATGTTCGATGTTCCGGTACTACATTACATATAATTAGTCTCTTATGGTTAAGGTTTTTCCATTGTCTATAAATATTAAATATTTGTTGTTTGAAATTTAATAAACCGATAAGTCGAATTATATCTCTGATCAACATGGAAAAAGCATATGTGGGAAGAGGAGAACAAGTCGAGAAGAATTAAAATAACATTGACGTATACAATAATCTAAAAAATGAAAAATCTTGTGTTATGTTTCAGGAAACTTCATTGACTGTCAATGAGGAAA
Source organism: Papaver somniferum (assembly GCF_003573695.1). NCBI lineage: Eukaryota > Viridiplantae > Streptophyta > Magnoliopsida > Ranunculales > Papaveraceae > Papaver > Papaver somniferum. Next base: position 6,387,468 of record NC_039368.1, on the reverse strand, counting down.
GTCAGAACGAGAAAAAGTGCTCGGGATAAATCAAACATCCACGAAAAATATGACCAACATGATGGTGGCAATAATGATGGTGCTCGAGATCGACCTACTAAACGAGACCGAGGTGGTCGTGGTTAAATGCCATTTCTATGTTTATGTCTAATTATTATGGATATTTGGTTTTTAAGACTAAACTTATATCTTTAAATTTTTTATTATCGAATTAAAACATGTTAGGTTTGTTAATTTATGAATGAATGGATTCTTGGTTTTAAAACTATTATGTTTGGCTAAGATAGAATAAAAACGCTACAATTTGGGCAAAAAAATGTAGGTATTCTAGCATCCATCGATATGTACATAAATGACGATGAAATATGGCAATCTGTCGGTATGGTAACTGATTATGTAACACGTACGAAATTTTTGAAGGAAAATTATAGGGGGAAACGTTGCAAGAAAAGACATCCATGTAAACATTCACGATGAGTTGAAAGACATGTGAACCGAATTTTAAATTACAAATTTTTCACCGAAACAAACCAAGATGGACCGAACCGAGCTAACATATAAAGGTTTAAACCGTATCGAGTAAGGCAGGTACATGTGGCGGCTCCAACTAAAAAACCAACCTACCAACTAAAAAACCGATTGTATACTAGTTGGGCACTCGGTTTAATAGAAAACCAAGCAGAACCATATCTTATGCACCCATAGCCAAATCTATCCTTCTCAATTCTATCAATCCACTGATCCCAACAATAATATAGCCAAAATATTTCGTCCTTATGCATTAATTTTCTTTCATTATACTTGATTCCTCAAATATGCAAAATAAATCAGTTGACTATTTGACAAAATTTAACATGGTCGTGCGACCATTGGACGTATATGAAGTTCTTTCTTTCTTTCTTTCTTGTTTTTTTTTTTTTTTTCTGGTTAAATTGGGGTATGTCCAAGTTAATGGGAAAACTTATTCTGTTTCTAACCAACATAACAGGCTAAGGGGTGGCTAATATGTGTAAAGTTTATCAGTTACCCTTCCCCTAATAATAATTAAAACTACTCCTTTTTGGTTTTAGATCAAAACCTTATTCTTTTCCTTCTCATTCATCGTCAATTTAACGATGAATTCCTTTCTCCTTCTCCACACTTGATCGTTTTCAAATGAAAAAATTTCATCGATTATACATTTTTTTATTTTCGATTAATTCTTTCAAACTCTTTCTAGTACTTTGTTTTGTTATTTGAATGACAAATTAGATCACAAAATTTGAAATTGTTGAATTGCAGTTACATAGTCATCATGGTATTTTTTTGGTCAAACATGACGACTTTTCATATCTATTTTTAGTCGTCAAGGTTGTAGGATGAATAGCGTGATGACTTTTCAAATAGTTTTGTTTCTAAAAATAACATTCATAGGGTCGTCATGGTCTTCATCCAAAAACCTTGACGACTAATGATGTAGTACGAATAGTCGTTAAGGTTTTAAAAGCTTAACCGTAACGATTAATAACTCTCAGGGAACAAGTTTTTTTGTGTCCAATTTTGTTATTAGTCGTTGTGATTTTGTACAAATAACACGACGACTAATAAACAGTCGCCAGTGTACTGATTTTCGACCATGACGACTGTAAATTGAAAAAATTTGGTCGGCATGCTTTGTTCCGCTGAAACATGCCGACTGTTCATGGACTGAGTTCTGAAAGTACTTAGTCGGCATGCTTTTTCTCAGTCGAGCATGCCGACTTTTCATACTGTGATTTCTGAAAGTGTTGATTTCTTATGTAATTTGGAGATTGAAATCAATAAATAACTGTGCAATCCCCTTATTAAAAGTGTTTGTCTAGTGTAGTTTCATTTCTGTTAAAAAAGAAAAACTCGGGAAAAAAAAAAATTCTTCAAAATCTCTCAAAAAATCCATAATTTCAATCCAACCAAAACAAGATTTTATAACTTTTAATGTAACAACCAACCAAAACAAGATTTTATAACTTTTCAGGTAACAAGATTAATTAAACTAAACACGTTAATCATTACTAATTAAACAAAGACATATTAGCCATTTTCAGAATATATATGATTAAGGGGATTTGGATTTTATTTTCAATGACCCTATTTTATCTATTAGGTATAACCCAATTAATCTAGACATACCCTAATTTGACCAAGTTTTGTTTGTCTCTCCATTTATATGGAAGCATTTTTTTCCATTTATGGTGAGATGATAAAAATAGACATCAGCACGACGTCCTCAAATGATGTGCATTTTGGATATTATACAGCAACTAGCTTTGAAATGACCTCAGAGGAAAAAGAAATAGAAAAATATCTCAACTAACAAAGAATAGTAGTGGATAGAACCAAGCATCCAAGATGCTATTTTCCATGGATACAACCACCACTTCACCTAAATAAAATAAAAAATGATGTGCCCTGGGTCGTGGACCACGAGTTTCAATAAAATAAAAAATTAACAAAATCCTAATCACTTAAGTCACTCCACAAACTGCGGTTCACATTGCAATCCACGTCACCAAAATAGTAACTCTCTTGAGGTGGATCTAGTAACATCCCTTCTGCCATGCTGGCAATTAGTGCTGGCATATAATACAAGGCTTCATCGTCGTAAAACATTGCCGGAGTCAGTAAACTATTAGAAATTTTCTCAGCGTGTTCAACCATTCTCGATAGTCTAGAAGTAACAGATTGTGATGATCTTTTTCTAATCGATGATGGTTCTGTATAACTACGGAGAGGGAAAGCCTGAGCGGCTTCGGCAGCAGCAGTTTGAATATCCTTCACCGAAGATGATTTAGCACGAGTTAAGAGCCACAAAGAATCTTCGAAATTTAGTGGAGCCAAATTCCCTCGAAGAGCTAAAGCAGCAACATCATAAGCTCTAGCCGCCATTTCAGGAGTAGAGTGAGTACCTAGCCAAATTCTTGATTTACTATTGGGTTCTCTAACTTCACAAACCCATTTATCATTTTTCCTTGCTCTTACTCCTCTGTAAGTTGGGTGTCTAGTTTCATTAAATTTCTTTCTTCCTGCCCTTTTCTTGTGTGACACTAATTGCTGTTCAGATACCGGATTCTGGAAACTTTCATCCAAGTCTGAAGATGAATATAGGTCTGTAAATGATGATGAAGAAGATGAATACTCAAAAGAAGTTTCAAAATTCATTCTGGGTGAGTCCATTAAGTAGTAGTGAAAGTGCGTTTATGTTTGTAAGATAGTGAGCAAGCTGAACTTGAGATCTAAAAAGGAGGGAGAAGAAGAATTTCTTGATAACAGAGAGAGAGATGGGTTTGAATTTTGAAAGAAGAAGATATTGCAGAAGGGATACTTATAGAGTGGGAAGAAGATATTGAAACAGCCCCACCCCACGGTAAAAGGAAAGACAGAGCCACTGATATTATATGTTTTGGTAAGTTTCCTATAATTATCTTATTATTATTAGTCATGTTTTATTACTAAAGCAGCCTCAAAGAAATCAGATATTTGGTAGATATTTAGGAGCAAAGAATCAAAAAATCCAAATGTGATTTCAACTGCTATACTGACATTTGTCCGTACATAAATGCTAGTGACGCTGAACTATATGAAACTGACACCTGTCCAAAGCTTTTGATGAGGTCCAATGGGAATGACTTTTGAACATAATGTATTAAAATTTCCTACATACCGTTGTCAATGCTGAATGGGACACCCCAAGTCTCCAATCTTATCCATGTCGCTTATCGAAGGTTCTTTAGGCAATGGTTCCAAATGAACCGAGGATTTGAACACAATTAAAACAACACATACACATTCCATTGGATCTCACCTCAGTGAACTCACAGGGGCCCGGTTTAATGGACTCATGTGTCTAGTTGTTTTTAAATTGTCTAAACGCTCGGTTTGTTTAGAACTTTTGATAGGTTTTTCATAATCTGCAGAAAATTGGGAAAAATATCGTCTGGTTTTTTTCAGTTGGGTCCATGTCTGTTTGTTTTTCTGGAAAAACGCTTTTAGTGTGTGGTTCATAATTATTTAAAAATATTAAATTGATCAAAGTATCCTTCCGTGTTAATTTCAATTTTTTTTGTAGCAGTTCATTCTGCCTGATGAAAACTGTACACTTCATTATATACTATAAAACAGACTTCATTCCAGAAATGAACTCCTGATAAAAACCTATACAAATCAGACTTCATTCCAAAAATGAACTCCATATAAAAACCTAAAAAACAAACTTCATTCCAGAAATGAACTCCATATAAAACCTATACAAATCAGACTTCATTCCAGAATGAACTCCATATAAAACCTATACAAAACAGACTTCATTACAGAAATGAACTCCATATAAAAACCTATACAAATCAGACTTCATTCCAGCAATGAACTCCATATAAAAACCTATACAAACCTATACAAAGCAGATCTTCATCTTTTTCACCATCTTCAAAAGCAGCAGAAGGAAAAAATGACTAAAAAACGAAAAATCATCGTCGTCTTCATCATCGTCATCTTCATCTTCATCTTCTTCATCATCATCAGCATAGACAAAAAAATCAAGAAAAATTCATTAGAAAATCGTCTTCATCATCTTCACCATCTTCAACAACAAACAACAACAAACACAAAAAAACATACAAATCTTCATCGTTTCATCATCATCTTCATCTTAACACACCAATCTTAACACACCATCGTAAACAGTAGCAGAAGAAGAAAGAAAAAAGAAGAAGAAGAAGAAGAAAAAGTAGATCTAGAAAAAAAAAAAAAAAAAAAAAAAAAAAAAAAGGAAGTGAGAGAAAATAAATCTGAAAATTATTTTCTTCTCTCCTAATAGTGAGTATATATATGGTCCCCATTAAAAGGATATTTCTACCACTACCATTTGAAAATTACATCATCCATGACGTCACCCTAGGACCAGATCATAATTTTTAGGACCAAACTATAATATATTTTACAAAAAGGACCAAACAGATAGTTGACTCAATCAATTGGACTAGACTATCTCTAATATATTATTTCTAGGACCATATGGTATTTCCTACAATTAAGAATACTTCGTCGAATCAAAATTTCCAAATTCGGCCCATCTGTTAACTATCTGCAGTTCTCAAACGTCTGTCACGATTTGTCGTATTTAATTATTCTTGGCCTTATGAAATCTTGTTAAAAAGAATCATTAGATATGATTCCTGGAATAAACTAATGAAATCTTTTTCGTGTCTTTTAGCTAAAACGACAAAGTTGTTCCTCACAAATTTAAATCTACCTTTGTTTCTTTACTCAGTAATTATGCAGAAAGAGTTTGGGACAAGAAACAAAGTTAATTCTGGAAAGTTTGTGATCACAGAGGAGAAGATTAAGCACTTGAAAGATCTAGTAAATGATGCAAACTTTGACTTTTCAGTAACTGGGTTATCACTGCAAACTATGGATTTAAGTCATGTAGGTTTTGTGTCTTTATTACTTAAATCTGAAGATTTTGAACATTATCAACCGGTGAATCTCGTAAAGAACTTAAATCTTAATTTTTGGAGAAATCTAAAAGGTAAGATCTAGATTTATTTTGTATCAAACGAGGATTTCTTTATTAACTTATTTTGAATTATTGAGTTTTGTCTAATTGGTTTGTTCAGATGCTGATTTCAAGTGCAAAATTATAATGGGTTTTGTTTATTTTGATGTTTTTTATTTGGTTAATTTTGGAATTTATATTGTTTGAAATATTTCCTAATTGAAGATAAAATAAAATTAGTGGAGTATTAGTAATAACAGTGCTTGAGTTTATCTTAATAGTTTAGGTTTGTATTAGTTTTTGTAATGAGTTTGAAAGTTAGGATACAGGTTTTATGTAGGAGAGATTCTGCCAAAATATCTCTATCGATCGTGCAATGTCGATATTTTTGGATTGCTAATGGTATCAAGGTTAAATAATGTTTGTACCGATCAGGGAGAGTTAGCGAGTCGGCCTAGACTTGTAATTGTTGTTGTTTCATTCATTATGTGTGAGTTGAAATCATTTGGTGAATTTGAATCTAGAGATACACAGTTGATGTTACTTACTATTTTAAGATGGCGAAAATATTTTGGCTCTATTCTATGCATCTTAAAGAGAATTTCTGAAAAGTATATAATTTGAGATAGAGAGAGTTAAGTTCTTATGATATGCTTACTATTTAATTCCGAAAAATTAATTGTTGATTAAGAGTGTTACAATTTATAGTTTTGAGTATAATTTCTGCGTTTGTTAACCGTAGTGTATTCGATCTTAATTTTCTCATATCTGGATCGATGTGAATATTCACGAATACTTTAGCACTACACCAAATTTAGTGTTTCGCAACGGTAACTGGCAATTGCAAAACAGGGTCGCAACAGTTTAAACCTGTTACGAAAGTCGATGTTGCAATATTTCGCCATAGTTTCAAATTGTTGCAACGCTGAAAGATCGCAACTACTAAAAACAGTTGCGAACTGGAATTTCGCAACAGGTTGACGCAGTTGCGAAATTTTTATAACACCAAAAAAATGGTGGTTTTGACCACCAGGTTTTGGCCGGTCAAAACCAGGTAGATATTAGAGTTCTCAGTCGCAAAATCAAGTTTCCCCTGTTCATTTGACAATATAATTAATCCAACACAACTATCAAGAAAGTTTTCTTATTAATTCACCATGATGAACTCATACACAAAGTATGAAGCACATTACAAAAATCATATAGATCTATAAATTCAATATCACATCAAAGTTCTTACATAACAATTTAAAGGAAAAAGAAACCATCTACCTAGGTGGACATCTCTGTTGCATCATGAGGCATGCCCAAAGGTTTAAGTTTAAGTTGTCACCATGGATTATGAGGCATTTCTACTGGAACCAGCAAGAGCAATGTGTTAAATGTCGCACGCCACTTTCACTGAAAATGCAGAAGCTCTGGAGTTATTCATTCCTTTTCTCCTCCATGTATTCATATCAAACCTGTACAATCAAAAGTGGAAGCCTTAGTACTTCAATTAACTAAATTTCCTGAACTCAAACCAAAGAGATCATTAAAATACTCACATGAAAGAGCTTATTTCTTGCTGTTGAGCACTTAAGCCATGCAAATGGGCGACACAAATATGAGTTTCTTCACTAGCTCTTGCCTGGTACCTTGAAATCAAGGGCCAACATTTAGAACCAATAACCTTGAAAATCCAGCAGTCTTGGTGAGCTATCCATGGACTCTGAGACCCCAATAATGCCTCAAACAACGATGGTTCCTGTAAAATATCCAATAAAGGTAAACAAATATGTTCAGTGTTTGAGTACTTTTGGTATGGCGTGAATTTTCTTACTCATTTATCAAACCCAACCTAGACACAACATTCAATAAGAAACAAAACAACAAAGTTCCAATCTAACAAGACTTTACCACATGCTATGCCAGAATTTTGTGTTTTCTTGAACTCTGATTCCAGATACTCTCTAATAAGATTACAAGGTAGTAACTCTGATTGCAGGCAAACCCTAAGCAAGTAACAGAGAATAAATGGAGGATAAATGTAAGCTGGAATCGAAGAGCCGAATAATTTGAAAGGTGAGAATGGAAAGACTCACATTAATCGAAGCAAACGAGCTTCTAGATCCAGCGAGGGACCACTTCCAACCTGAAAGACAGGTTCAAACAAGCAAAATGATTAACTACCCGACGATGAACTGATCTAGAGTTCAAAGAGAATACAAGGCATATGACACTGTAAAAGTACCTGACATGAGAAAAGTGGAGATCAACTATAGGGAGCGAACTTCTCTAGTGCTTGACAGTATGGTAAGATAGCCTAGAGGAATAGATAGAAGTTAGGAGTATTAAACAAATAAGAATAATGGATTAGTTATACCAGTATAAAAAAAAGATCTACTTACTTTTGCAGGGTACGCATAGAAATCCTTATTAATACTGGAAGCTCCTTTTAAAAACCTTCAAGAAGCATCCACAAATCCACCAAACCTACTGGTCGAGCAAAAATACAAGATATTTGAAAAATTAGACTCTCCATCCTTTTCAAAACATAACTATTAGAAGAGTATACAATTATCATCATTATAACAAGGATAAGTTCTACATTGTCAAAAAAAAAAAATATCAGGCATCTCATCATCTTTGTCAAGTACATGAAACTTTAATGAGCCAAAGTCAAGGTTTCCCCTCTCGACATGATCCTCCACCAGGATTTCATGAAGTCAGCAAAAAATAGGATAACCGTAGTACAAAATTTACTAACAAAATCTATATAACATTGCAAATTGATATCCATCATGAGCAAATACATACCTTTATTCTTATAGAAGTTCCAATCACTATAGTCTATATCAACCCCCCCTTCTCAGTGTAGCTTCTTGAGGACCGTAAGGAAATCCACCATATAAATAACAGGTATTTAACCTAGGTATTTGAACATTACGAGTCTCCAGTACTTTTTGCACTATATAGTTATCAAATTGATCATTCATCATATCTTGCAATACACAATAAAAGGAACCAAACAATAATATAAGAAACAAACAACTACTATGTCTAGCTTTGATTTTAGGATTCGCTTCTCGAGAAAAATATACTTGTATATAGCCAGACACAAGGTAGAAGAACAATATATACTTGGAGATACAAAACATCTCACTGACCAAAAACTGGCGTTCAACAGGACCACCAAAAGTTACACATTTCTTAACAACGTTAGAAGCAAATTTCTACTTAATGCATTCGATACACTTCTGAATTACATGGTTCCCATTCTGATCATGTATACCATGAATGATATGACTACCAAGCTCAACAACCATTTTAGTCTGCTGATATTCAGCTTCTCCTGGTTCAAGAAATTTTGCACACACTTGATGTGCGTTTTCTGGTGGTGGTAAATCCAATTATTGGGTTCAGATGTAAGGTTATTACAAATAAGGAACAAATGGGACACATACATGACTCAACTCTACCTGATGGATATCTCCAAGAGGATACCATCAGAAGCAACGGAGAAAGCCGACGTACAAAAGACTTGCAGAAGCTCTGCACAAGGATAACAAAATAGACACTTAGCATATTAAATTGAACACCCTAGGACAGACAGAACTATTGAAAAAAAATATTGGGAAGCACATAAAAGTTGCATACGTTCTATATGCATATCAGACTAAACAAATGCCAGAAATGATACTGATATTCAATATGCTATTCTCACTGTGGTAGGAAACTGGGAAATATTTCAACTGAAAGATGGAAATATGGCTCCAACAATACACTGAGAAATAACTCGAGCGGGAATGTATACCCTGACCTAGAAAGAGACTCAAGTATCCTAAGGAAATTAGTTTCATCTAAGAATTTCATTAACAAAAGCCAATAAGCACATGGTGACTGGTCGAGGCATAAAACTAATGAAAAACACGACCAAACATTATGACTTGGGATGAAGAAACATAACACCCAAAGATTTTGAGATGCAACATTGCAAGCAAGCCTAGCTAACAACAATCACAAGAGCATGAACGAATAAGACAGACTTTAAACGAAATATAAATGCTATAACTCAATCAATCTAACATCCTAGAGTATACAAAGAAAACAATTTTCTAAAATTTACGTACGACATATCTAAAGAAAAGGTTTCAAATTAAGTTGAAATATTAATCAACAAGGCAACACTAAAGATATCAAGGTACTCATACCATAGCCCTTTCAGAAGAATAAAAGGATTAGATTTCCCACAACTTCCTGCGTTCTAAACATAAATTTACCATTAAATGTTGGCCCTTCCAGAAAACCAAAATTGTAAATACATGTATACAGATTAAAGTTTGAGGATCATGAATTGACCTTCTTTTGTTTACAACCACCAGATTTAGCTGGTTTTGAAGATTTTGGGAGCTAGGGCTTTCTACTCTTTGGTGCCTGCATAAAAAAAGAATACACACAATTAGTAAGACAAAAAAATATAAAACAAACAAACTGAAAAAATGAGCAGATGCACAATACCAACCATTGAATTGCCATAATCAAGTCTTCTACTCTGAAAACCTAATCCTTGGGAAGAATTCTGGCGAGAAGAGAAAAAAAGTAGAAATCAAAACCCTAATTAGAAAAAAAGTAGCAACTAAATATTTATTGTAATTTGAGTCGGTTTACCATTGATTAAGAAATTAACTTGAACATTTAAACATCTGATTGAGGTGGGGCATCATCTCTACCATTATCATAGGCTTGATGAAGACGACTCCTCGAGAGATTGAAAACCCTAACCACCCTGCAATAAAGAGCCATACACTAAATCAAATCAATCAGCGAAATTAAAGTAGGGCTTGTAAGAAATATTAGAGTTTAAAGGAAACCCTAACCTTAAAATATCGAATAACTCCTAAGCTGCAGTTTTCTTTGGGATTCAAACCCTAACCTTGTAAGAAATATTATGGTTTTTACTTGAGAAAGATCAGATATACAGATTCAACAATCTTTTTGTATAGAGAGGGGTGAAAGAGAAGAGATCGGTGGTGGTGGTGGTGGTGAGAGAAGGAAGACGCAGAGCTAGCTTTTGCTGGAGAAAGAAAGAAGAAGAAAGGGAAGAGTGAATGAGAAAGTGATTTCTTTCAACAAAACTAGTCATAAAAACCCAAGGTGACCAAACTGGTGGTACAAAAACCCCACTCAAATGTTGGGTACCACTAAAACTCCATCGTAAACTAACTTGATACAAAACCCCCAAATTTTTAGAAATTGATACAAAAACCCCAAATTTAAATGTTGATCAAATTTTATTTTGGTTTCATCATAAAATTTGATGAAACCAAAATAAAATTTGATGAAACCAACATTTAAATTTGGGGTTTTTTGTGTTAATTTTGTTTTGATGGGGTTTTTGTGTTACTTTTGTTTTGATGAGTTTTTTGTGGAAGGATGGTGACACCTCTGGGTTTATAACTCGCGGACCGTTCTTTCAATAATAACAAGTTAGCCGAATCAGTTTTGATCTGAATGGCTGAATAGTCAACTAGACCGACTCAGATGAAAAGTGTAGGCAACCACACTCGTTTTCCACACGCGTACAAGTGGGTTTAGTTGCGAATCGCAACAGAATGACACAGTTGCGAGTTCCGTAACAGTTTCAAACTGTTGCGAACATTTTGCAACTAAAATTCGCAACTGAAACTTTACAACAGCTTCAAAGCTGTTGCTAATCTGAGTTGCTAATCCCCATATTTGGTGTAGTGTTAGGAGAGGAAGATTCATGGTCACCCATCTCAAAAAATATTTTTTCTTCGTCTTCTTATACTTTACTCTCTCAATAATTCTATTTCTTCTCAAAAAAAAAATTCATATATTAATTTAAGCTCACTAATTAATTTAACTTAATCATTCAACTACTCACTATAAAAAATTAATCAGGAAACATGATCTTGATATTGATATAAATATTTGGATAAAGGGTGGCTTAAGTTTATTTTTAAATGTCTTACCAAAAATAAAATCACGATCCCTTAAAAAAAACCATGATTCCTAAAAATTCGTTCTTATTTCTTTAGCCAATTTAATAAGAGCATCTCCGATAGAGGGTGATTTTTTTCTCTGAGAAACATCAAGTGGTTTGATGGTTCTCATGCTCCCTCCCACTGCGGGGCTCGGAGTTTGAACCCTTGTAATAACTTAAAAATCTTAATGAGTAAATTTAAGAGTAGTTTATGGACCACTGTTCTATGCTATAAAATGAAAATATTCATGACATATTGGATTTTAGACCCCATTTAACATAAACTCATTTCGGATAGTTAGGTGCTACAAACTAGCTAGAAGGATGAGCTTAAAAATCCTAAATGAGTGCATTTAGGAGCAGTCTATGGACCCCTATTATATGCTATAAAAAAAGATTATTTTTTTCATTACACAATTGATTTTAGATCCCATTTAACTTAAACTCATTTCCGATAGTTAGGTCCTCCAAACTAGGAGGGATGAGATACCAAATATGAAGGTGTTCAAAAAAAGTATTAAGTATACCTTCGATTTTTGCTCTCCTCATATCTTCTTTTCCTATCCCTTTAAGAAACCATAGACAAAATTGTCAAATTTACCTGAGAGTATGATATTTTGAGTGATTTTTTTGTTTAAATTTTGTTACTGATCAAATATCAAACTGATAATACTAACAATAACCGAATACAGAACCCTCGGTTGGGGGAAGCTGAAATTAATTGAGGTCGGCGAATAAAAAAAATAAGGTCATTATTTTGTTAATTGAGTGTTAGGTGTTAGATTAATTTAGTAAGATAAAGCATGTTGATTACAAACTTACAGTTAGTTGCTTATAATTATCGTTTGTGTTTGTTGGAAAGGGGAAAAGGAAGGAGAATAAAAACAAAATTTGGGGGAAAATAGAAACGATAGGGTTTTGAGTTTTAGAGATACTAATAACTCATGATGAGTAATTCTAGTGAGAAATTTTAAATTGGTAATACCTGTTCTTCCACTCAAACTTTGGTCATAACACCATAAATAGTGGAGATTGTATTCTTACAAACTCATCCTGTAACACACAACTTAAGTGATTACATGGGGAAGCAAAGTTGTAAGAGATATGAGCAATTTAATAAGGTGAAGTATCTTGTGTTACCGTCGTTTAGAGGCGTCTTTGGAATCAAGAAGCTTTTAGTAGAACCGTTGGTGGGAGATTAATTTTTTTTTGTATTTGTTTTAGTTTTTTGATTAATTGATCTAATTAAGAACTAGATAACTGTATAGTTATCCTTGATAGATCAAACTTGTTTATACAAAGGTCATTATCTTCTTATATAAGGCCACTCAAGTTTGTTTGAGGATTAACAATGATCTAGTAATTCAATATTTGTAGATAGAACCATCGATCAATCAACATTAACAGATTTCGTTCTATGTGTATTGATCAATAGTGGAATCAAGTTGTTTTGTGTATTGGTTACTTTGAAGATTTAAGACTTTTTTTTATTTCTGGTTTCTGATCTTTATGATTCTTCTAGCAAACTTGATTATTTGGGATCCAAACAAGCAGTTTATTTCGATAAACTTAAGGCTTGTTGTAAAGATCAAACAAATTGTCTAGTTTCTTCTTCTTGTCAAGTTTCTTGGATAAATCTTGTTCATTGAGATTGATTATTTCAATAATCTTTGTCTTGGTTTGATATTTGACCAAAGGAGTTTATATTGAATAAACGGAAGATCCTTTCCTATATGTTATCTTTGATCGAAATCTTGATTTGGGAGATTAATAAGTGAGTTGGTTACTGAAATATATTATTCTTTTGTATCCAAAGAAGTTGAGAGAGGGAGTGTTCACAACGGATGAAACATCTCAAAATATTGGAATTTTTTTAAGGATTCATGTGTACAAATCGGGTTGGTTGTTAGCACAGAGATATTTAAGAAACTCATTAACGAATGATTATTTACTTGGTATCAACTATACGAGGTTTTGGCAGTCAATTTGTATAACGACTTAATTCAGAGAGTATTCAAAACTATACTAGGTTCAAAGTTTTTCTGCCAGGCAGTCTTTCTCATTAACAATGTGTGTTGTGTGATTTACTTTACTTCTGCATTATATTTTCTTTATCTTTATTATTAAAGTAAATATAATTGTATGCTAATCCGCTTGGTATGTTTCATAGTAAGTTCGATCATGAACTTAGAATAACTACCAGGTGACATCTCGTTGAAGTAATTAATTCTTTGGCCATTATTGATTTGGTAGAAATACAAGGTGTGTCTAAATAGGCTGATACGATAAAAAATTGGTACACTCGGTACCCTAGTTATTTCATCTTATTTATCCTTGAAGATCTCTCATAAACAAATAAATTTTCATTACCTTGATTATATATCTTTCTGAAGGAAATCAATAGGCTATCTATTAGAGGCAGATTAACTAAAAGCTTGCAATACGACTGAAGCAACTGCTAGGACTGTAAAGGACGTTAGATAGGGGAATCAAGTGTGTAGGATCTTGCAAGATCCAAGAGATATAAGGATCTCGATTGAAGCTGAATTGCTCGAAGGGTCAATTGTGTCTCAACTATATTCCAGTTCGAAGTCAAATAGCAGGCTGGTGTTTGTAGCGGCTTAATACAATGCGGTGTTTAAACTGAACTAGTTCCAGAGGTTTTCTACAAGATTGTATTTTTGTCGTTAACAATTTTTTTGGTGTCTAATGTTATGTTTTTTCCGTATTATATTGTTTATCTCTGTAATAGATATATCACAAGTAATACGTTAAACAAACTAGACGTTTTTAGGATCAAACTAAGTAGAACCTAAAAGACTTGTTCTTGTGAATTTGTGTATTAAAATATAAATTACAATACTTGGTCTTATTGGAATTTTGTTCGTGTACAGTTCGGGTACATACTAGGTTTTGTGGATATTAATTTTTGAAATCATCTAAGGCACTTGTTTTACAATAAGGTACAATGATATTTTCTATTGACCTATACTTATTGGTTGTAATATAAGTAATTGTCCATACAGGTTCACGGACGAAAAAAAATTGGTGGTATACTTGGTACATTCTCCTTTTTATTGATATTTGTAAATACGTATTACATCTTTATGATCCTTCAAAATTAATCAAATAAATAAAAGATCATCAACAAATTATTAAAATTAAATTATAGATAACATTTTAAATATGACATAAAATGGGGATTCTTAAGTATTATTGTTGGATGCATTTTACAAGCCTACAAATCTTTATAGGAAAATAACAATTCCAAGTCTGCAGGTTCACCATGAGGTTTTCCATCATCACGGTCATATAACATCAAGTCAACGTAGGTAAGGAGGCTTGCCTTCGTGTTTTTTCTTTTTGTACTTGAGGTTCTTTTTCTCCTCCATCTTCGAGAACTTCTCCCATTTATACATGTTCTTAATCAGGGGCATCTTCCTCCCCTGTGTGAGCATTTCCTCGCAACTCTTCTTCACTATGTTCACGGATTATGAGGGTTCCAGACACCCTAGAGATAAAGTTTTTTTTTTTTGCTAGGAAATGAAGATATATTGATATAGAAAAAGATTACATCAGATTTAAACCGAATGGTGGATTACTTTCCAAACCATTCCCGTGATACATCGAATCTTCTACTATATTTAATTGTTATATGAGTCTAACCATGAAAATTTCTACTACAAACTCAGTTTTAACATAATTTAAATCACTCGAATTAAGAAGACAATCTCTAAATTAAAGTTATTGAACCAGCTTATCTGATCCTCTAAGATAGAGTTGTTGAACCAGGCACCCTAGGTATAAGGTTATCCCCTTTATTCCTTGCCCCAAATCGTTCATCTCCTTTGTGATGGCGAAGAAGAAACTTAGGATAAACAACATGGTCCTTTTCTCTTCCCAAATATTTACCTCCGAAGGCGAAAATACACAACAAGCTGATAAATATATAAAAATTATGGCAACTTTACAATGGTCGGAATATACATAATTTGTAGTCAGCATATAACTTGTTGTCGCTTGAAAAAATTAAACCCATGCCGTCAATCAAAAAAAAAATGATTAAATTTTTTGGCCCAATCATCGGCAGAGGTTTAAAATATGAACCTATGCCACCAAAATACACAAAAATTAGTAACAGAGAAAATACAAGTTATCTAAAAAAAAGGTATTTAGGCATAACATAACTCAAATGGGGATGGTTTCAAAATAATAAGGAGGTAGTCAATTGAGATTTACATAGACTTTCATAGATTTTTTATTTGAGTGACTTCCGGAGATTCTCTAAAAATATAGAGACTTCTAGTGATTCTCTGAGAGTATATTAGAGAGTCTTTGTGACTTGTAGAGACAAAAAATTGATATTCGTAAAGAGTCTCTGTGTTTTGTAGAGACAAAAAAATGTACAATATCTAATCAAAAATTCAAAACATCTACTGGTTACTTTATTATGCATGTTATAATTTAAATAAAAGTACCATGAATACCTGGTAAAATACGTGTTCATTGTCAAACTAAATATCGTTGTTGCCTTATGCCTATGTTTTCATTTTTTTTTTATTTCACTCATCCCACATTCATTTTATTTTATATGCAATCTCTCCAGTGGTTTACTTCGCAAATGACCCGTTACTTGGTCATCAACTCAAACAAACAAACAAAAAAAATGAACTTGGTCCTACTCTAAAAAAAAATAAATATTCCCCAAGTTTCCAAGTCTCTAGAAATATCACCTCTCGAGGAGAAATTTCTGCCATGTCTATTTTCCTAAAAAAGTCTCTACAAATCTCTGAAAACAAGAAATCAATGACTTTGAATTCTCATTAGAATAACAGGGATGTTGGAGTGACTCGTATGAAATCCTAATCCAATAACATGGAGTTTTAGAGAATTTGAATGACTTAAAAAAAGGCTCTAACCAATAACAAGAGACATTGAGAGAGTCACCAAAAATCTCAATGGACTAACAGTGGATTTGAGAATTATCTGGAAATCATTTAAAATCTCATTTGACTAACCCCTGTAAAATAAAAAATTGAAAGAAACTTTGTCTCAATCAACGGTTGTAATTTATTGGACAAATTTTTTTGGCTAATATGTTGGCATAATACATAGCTCCAAACCTATAAGGACGATAATTTTACAAAATTAACGAATAGACTTTTTTCTTTTAATCTATGGCAACAAAAAGCTTAACTAATTTGGCTGTCAAATAAAATTGCCAAATGTTCACACCAGTGTAATCATGCCGAAAAGAAGATATCATGAGATTTATTATTCGGACCCACTAGATGTAAGTAATGTACTATCTCTTTTTCCTTACCGATATAAATACTAAATGTGATATTATATTGATTTTTATTTGGATACCAAAAGCAGAAATCAATCCTAAAGGTTAAATGTTTTTTGTTTTTTTTTTTTTATTACACAAAATTATTTTTTTATATTTTAATTTTATAAGTCTCATTTTGAAATTGGTTCCCTATACTAATTAACTTCTGATTTCTCATTGTTAAATCTAGACACCCATTAATGTTGTAGCTGTGACAGGTAAATCTTGCCTGGAAAAAAGATGAAGTCAATCTTGACTTAACCTGACCATGACCAGGCAACCATATTCCTTGCATACGTGTTTGATCATAACTAGTAATCATTCAAATTAGTCAATCTTGACTTCAATTAACCTGATCGTGACCAGGCAGCCAAGTTCTTTGAACATGTGTCCGATTACGACCAGTAATTATTCAAATTGATCAAATTACCCTTAAAACATCCTCTTTTTCCACAAACCTACAGTAAAATCCTTTTTATCAGTCTTAAGTTTCACCTTTTCTTTCCATTTATGGACAGTGCGAACGCTCACCTGTTATTTTGGCAATATATAACTTAAAAGGCCTGACTTAGATCCCATCAAAATTTCCAAACCCAAATTTAGATGTCGACTCGACACTGCTAGCTCCTAAAAAAGACCAAAAAATAATTCTACAGACTCAAAGAAAACCCTCCCCCCCCCCCCCCCCCAAAAAAAAAAAAAGCAAAATAGATTCATCATTTCTTCAATCACAATTCTTCGAGTTCTCACCCATATCATCTTCGATGACAACAGGTTCCCCGGAACAACAATTTTCATGGGTCGACGATGAATTTATTTCCGATCAAAAAGCGTTGCCTTTCAATGAAAACGATTCGGAAGAAATGTTATTGTTTAACGTTTTAGCGGAAGCCAATCATATTGTTAAGCAAGAAATAGTGGAAGAAGATACTAGTATAGTTTCAAATAAGCTTTGTATTAAAGAAGAAGAAGAAGAAGAGAATATCGAAACAAAGGAAAAGTCTTATAGAGGTGTTAGAAGAAGACCGTGGGGGAAATTCGCAGCGGAAATAAGAGATTCTACCAGAAATGGAGTTCGAGTTTGGCTTGGAACATTCGATAGTGCCGAAGCAGCTGCTTTAGCTTATGATCAAGCTGCATTTTCAATGAGAGGATCCATGGCGGTTCTTAATTTTTCGGCTGAACGTGTAAGTGATTCTTTGAAAGATATCAAACATATTGGTTTCGAAGACGGGTCTTCACCTGTTTTAGCTCTTAAAAAGCGTCACTCTTTGAAGAAGAAAAAGAACAGTACTGGCAAGCAAAACAAAGCCAGAGAAGTAATTAGATCAAGATCTTTACCATCATCATCATCCATAGATCAAAATAACTTGGTTGAGTTTGAAGATTTAGGAGCTGAATTTCTCGAGGAACTCTAAAATTCTCATCTACAAGTAGAACTTATAAAAGGAGGGTGTTGTCGATGTATTTCCCATCCACATAAAAAGGATTGATTTAAAGGGAATTATTCATTTCGACTAGTATCTATGCATGTCATAATTTGCATAGTACAAGCTGAAACATAAAAAGTGTATTATATTACTGTTATTAGTGGAAGAACTCCATTATTAGTCTCCGCCAAATAGTGAAGTTTCAGAACAGACTTATCTACATCTTCTTGCTTAAATTTTTTCCCGAATCTAGGTGAATACACAAACTATGTTTTGATGTATAACATAAACATTACACGAGTGGCTGTGATAATCATAGTTAACTATGCCTACCGACCTAAAAGTTGGTTGCGTCGATATTTATCTTTACTGTATAAAATTGAGTATATACTGATATATAAATATATATGTGGAAATTTTGATATCTTTCTCTCCGTAGTCCGTACAGTAGTGGTCCAAAATAGTCAGAATAAAAAAATTAAAATTTACAATCAGTGCTGGCATATAGTACAACGCCTCGTGGTCATAAAACGTCGCCAATGAACTTTTGAAGCTCTTTTGGAGTCTTTGGCTGCGGCGGATTGAACATCTTGATGAGTTAGCGCGAGGTAAGAGGCGAAGGAAACCCGGCTGTGATAATCAAAAGAAAAAAAAAAGAAAAAAATGGCTAAGGAATCCTCAGAGTGAGCTAAATTCCCTCTGATAGCTATTGCAGCATCAACATCATAAGCACTAACGTCTAGCTGCAACTTCAGGTGCAGAATTAGTGCCTAGCAAAATTCTTGATTTACTCTCATTTCACAGACCCATTTATCGTTTCGTTTTCCTTCCTCTAACTCCTCTCTAAGTTGAAAGCACTTCTCTAGAGATAAGTTTGAAAGGAGATGAGAGTCAAGAGGGGGATACTTAGCATGAATGCCCGCTCACCAGTGGTGGACTACTGATGAGGCATAAAACCAAATTTGCTCTGCTGTACAAATCAGAAATCACTGTAGATAATAGGCAGATTAGACTATTGTATAGTGGCTTCACTCTATATAAACCAGTACTCCATCATGAAAGAGTTGGTCTCTAAATGAGACTACCCATAGGCGATGCTCTAACAGGCTATCAAAAATAGACAGATTAACTAGACAGTCCAGACAGATTTGCAGAGTGGGTAGAAGATAGTGAAACCGAAACCCACTGAGGGCGCAAGGTAAAGTAAATGACAAAGACGTTGATATTCCATTTTAAAGATATTAAGAAACTAGTAAAGTAATAGAAGAAAAACTAACATGTATCTATACAAAATTACCGGTGAGGCCGTGACGACCAACTATATGAAATTGTCCAAAGCTTTTGATAAAGTGATACGAGACAGCACATTAATAGTTTAATTGATAGTACTTCTTAAACACCGTTGTCAATGCTCAATGGGACACCCCGAGGCCCAACCCCAAATCTCTATCGGACCTTCAAGGTGGGATCACATAGGGGGGCCTGTTGTCTCCTTCACAGTGAAGGTGTCTTTAGTTTCTTAACATTAACATCCGCAGAAAATGAACAAATAATTCAACGAATAAACTTTTTCCAAATTTGGACCATACATTCATAATATCTGTTGATTTCAAACGTTTGTCTTATATGTATTTAAGTTTTGCTAAATCTGGCCTAGTGAAAAAGTAGAAATCTTGTTAGAAAAATCATTAGATTTGATCCCGAGAATAAACAAATAAAGTTTATTCAACACTAAAGTTATTCCTTACAAATCTATATCTGTAATTGTTTCTTACTCAGTTACTCTACTAAATATTTACCTTCTGATGGAGTTGAATGAATTCTTCTTAAGATGAAGAAAACGCTTTTTACGCCCGCGACCCAGTTTATGTTGTTCCCACTCATGTGCTCCACGAACAACCGATTCCCACAAGCCTATATATTGAGAAAGAGAATATCAATCCCACGCCCCTAGTTATAATCTTGATTCTATCTATCTCTTTGAAATTTGAATTCAAAAACAAAAGCAGAAGAAAAAAACATAGTGTTCATGATTCCCTTGGTTGTCTCAACCCAGGTAATTTGCAACTTATTCTAATCCTTTCGTAATTAAATCAATAATTGAAACTTATGAAGTTCCTAGCATATGTGGAGGCTTAAAAGTTTACAAACCTCGCAAACAAATGGAGTCCACCAATCCCTCGCATCCTTTGTCTAAGTCTACTGGGTCGAGCTTTTGAGTTGGGAATAGAGCTTGAAACCTCGTGCAAGAATGATCTGATAATGTTGACAGTGACACACGGTTCAACCACCTGTTTTGCCCATGCCTCATTGAAGTCACCTGCAGAGGTGTTGAATTCCAGTTCAAGGTAAAACAGCCTGATGCATAAAGAAGGAAAATGAAAATCTTCAATAGTTTAGGTATTATAATACACACCAAGAAAAGCTTCAGTTGCATCTACTTAATGCAGGTCCCGTCCAAAAATTGTTTGCAACCTGTTAAGCCTCCTTTCTATCAAAGTATGAAGGATGTCATGTATAAGATTAAACGCAGAACAAGTAATAAGGATTTGGAATTACAGTCATAGCAAGCCAGGAAGAGTCAATCTGTACCTGACGCCAAACAAGTCTTTTGGTATTTTTCTTTAGTTGGTCAATAGCTTCAACTAACAATCAGAATTCAAAATTTCCTTCAAGTTTTCTTTCAAAACCTCATCCTCCAAAGTTGCTTCCAGTGGATACTGATCTCCAACACGGTCATCTGAAGTCTTTTTGTTGGAGAAGTAATAACCTAAATAATCCTCGAATTCCCCGACACCTATAGCTTGGCATACGCCTCGAGTATTAAATCGCATTTGCATGGTAAATATCATAGACTTCTTTCAGTAAACCAGCATCGATCATACAACCTACTGTTTATTCAACATATTTGTCCAAAACTGGAAGAGAAAAATCCACGCATAGAAAACAGCAATCCTATTTGGATTTATCAACTCGACCCAGTTTTGCCTTGCCACATGAAACAGTAGAGTATCTAATTACCGAAGATGAATTGTCAAACACATGTAAGTCCACATGTAGGCATGTCTGGTTCTTTGCCGTACATTACAGATTTCCAATTCCAAGCAGATGTAAGTTCCAAGGATTAACTTGATCTTGCAGAAATTTGAATTGGCAAGGAGCACAAACCTCTGCATTTTTTCTTTGGAAAAGTTTGCTGGGGATGACACCTGAGCGTTCATACAAGCTAAGGTACTGATTTACCTGGAGAAAAGAGAAACCAGATTTAGAAAATACTGAAGCTACAAGATACAACCACTGAACTACATAACAAAACACAACCACTGTGATGAGTAGAGTTTTAATCAGAATGAGCAAATAAATAGATAAATTTTGAGAAACCTCACTTTTCTACAAACATTCGGATGAATCCTGTTGGGAGCATCTCAAACGAGCTCTTTAAGAAGATTATAGTTATTCGTAGACCCATCATTTCCCAACTCATACTTACAATCTGATTGCCTATCGCTGTTGAAAAAAAAAGCTAATATTAAATACTCTTCCTGTGTTCATTTTCAAACATTAAGTGAAGTACACAAATCAAGAACCCATACTCACCAGGCAAGGAACTACCACCAACATTGTCCATATCTTCTGTCGGACTCACCAAAGCCTGAATTCTATAGTTAACGCTATTAATATAAATAACTAATTCCAAAAATCTACTCCCTCCGTTTCAAAGTAGAATTCAAGTAATTCAAAGACTACAAAATAATACTCCAACAACAACAGGAAAGTGATTCAGCGACAAAATCTCATCTATAATCTGAAATTCTTTCCTCAAAACACATCAATAATCCAAATAAATGCACCCACATAACATTGAAAAACCAGATAGAGAACTGAAAAAACTTATCGTACTTGAATT
This sequence comes from Papaver somniferum, assembly GCF_003573695.1. Lineage (NCBI taxonomy): Eukaryota > Viridiplantae > Streptophyta > Magnoliopsida > Ranunculales > Papaveraceae > Papaver > Papaver somniferum. Next base: position 6,365,301 of record NC_039368.1, on the reverse strand, counting down.
GCAGCATCACGAAAATCCTTCGACGTCAATTCAACATTAGGGCTGATATTTCCCAATAGATGATGAGGAATTCCTACAATAAAATTACCATTCCTCCAAATTAAATCCCTAAAAATAACCCGAAGCGATCGAAATCATACCTGATCAACATTGGATGGAGATGGTGAAGCTATTGAAGATAATTAAGGAGTGGGAGTATGACGATGATGATGATGTTTATGAAAACTGTGAGAAACAGAGATGATGATAGCGACGGAACAAAGATGACAAATAGATGAGAACAGCAACAAAGAACAAAAGTCCGAGAGAATAACAATGAGGAAGTAATGGAGTTGAAGAGAAGGTTGGGCTTTGAATGCAGAGAGAAGAACAAGGAAGGGTAATAAAGGAGAATTAGTGGAGAACGTGGCAGCAAATGAAATGGCATAGCAACGGTTGAGGAAGGCGAAACAGAACACCAGGGCTTGGCTTACTATAGTTCTTTTATTTTGGTGCGTCATCGTATGGGATTGTGCCACCTACACTTATCAACTATTCCCCTTCCCACTCGTGTAGCTGACACGGTGGGGAGGAACCGCTTCGCCTTCCTCAACCGCTGCTATGCCGTTTCATTTGCTGCCACGTTCTCCACTAATTCTCCTTTATTACCCTTCCTTGTTCTTCTCCCTGCATTCAAAACCCAACATTCTCTGCAACTCCATTACTTCCTCATTCTTATTCTCTCGGACTTTTGTTGTTTGTTGCTGTTCTCATTTATTTGTCATCTTTGTTCCGTTGCTATCATCATCTCTGTTTCTCACTGTTTTCATAAACATCATCATCATCATCGCCATACTCCCACTCCTTAAGAATTCTTCTTAAGATGAAGAAAACGGTTTTTATGCCCGCGACCCAGTTTATGTTGTTCCCACTCATGTGCTCCACGAAACGGATTCCCACAAGCCTATATTGAGAAAGAGAATATCAATCCCACGTCCCTAGTTATAAGCTTGATTCTATCTATCTCTTTGAAATTTGAATTCAAAAACAAAAGCAGAAGTAAAAAAAAAATAGTGTTCATGATTCCTTTGGTCGTCTCCAGGAAATTAGCAACTTACTTTAATCCTTTCGTATGTGGAGGCTTAAAATGTTACTAACCTCGCAAACAAATGGAGTTCACCAATCCCTCGCATCCTTCGTCTTAGTCTGTACTTGGTCGGGCTTTTCTGAGTTGGGAATAGAGCTTGGATCCTAATGCAAGAATGATTTGATAATGTTGACAGACGGTTCAACCACCTGTTTTGCCCATGCCTCATTGAAGTCACCTGCAGAGGTGTTGAATTCCAGTTCAAGGTAAAACAGCCTGATGCATAAAGAGGGAAAATGAAAATCTTCAAAATTTTAGGGATATAATACACACCAAGAAAAGCTTCAGTTGCATCTACTTAATGCTGGTCCCGTCCAAAAATTGTTTGCAACCTGTTAAGCCTCTTTTTCTATAAAAGGATGAAGGATGTCATATATAAGATTGAATGCAGAACAAGTAATAAGGATTTGGAATTACAGTTATAGCAAGCCAGGAAGAGTCAACCTGTACCTGACGCCGAACAAGTCTTTTGGTGTTTCTTCAAGTTTTCTTTCAAAACCTCATCCTCCAAATTTGTTTCCAGTGGATACTGATTTCCAACACAGTCATCTGAAGTCTTTTTGTTGGAGAAGTAATAACCTAAACAATCCTCGAATTCCCTGACACCTTGGCATATGCCTCGAGTATAATCGCATTTGCATGGTAAATATCATAGACTTCTTTTAGTAAACCAGCATCGATCAAACAACCTACTCTTTGTTCGACATATTTGTTCAAAACTGGAAGAGAAACATCCACGCATAGAAAACAGCAATCCTATTTGGATTTATCAACTCGATCCCAGTTTTGCCTTGCCACATGAAACAGTAGAGTGTCTAATTACCTAAGATGAATTCTCAAACACATGTAAGTCCGCATGTAGGCATGTCTGGTTCTTTGCCGTAGATTAAAGATTTCCAATTCCAAAAGAAAAGCAGATGTAAGTTCCAAGGCTTAACTTGATCTTGCAGAAATTTGAATTGGCAAGGAGTACAAACTTCTGCACTTTTTCCTTGGAAAAGCTTGCTGGGGACGACACCTGAGCATTCATAAAAGCTAAGGTACTGATTTACCTGGAGAAAAGAGAAACCAGATTTAGAAAATACTGAAGCTATAAGATAAAACCAGTGAACTACATAACAAAACACAACCACTGAAATTGTGTAATGAGTTTTTAACTTAACTAATAAGACATCTGAATATGCAATCTTTATGAGCAGAATTTTAATCAGAATGAGCAAATAAATAGATAAATTTTGAAAAACCTCACTTTTTTATAAACATTCGGATGAATCCTGTTGGCAGCATCTCAATCGAGCTCTTTAAGAAGATTATAGTTATTCGTAGACCCATCACTCATACTTGCAATCTGATTGCCTATCCGCTGTTTAAAAATAAAGCTAATATCAAACACTCTTCCTCTGTTAATTTTTAAAAATTAAGTGATGTACACAAATCAAGAACCCATACTCACCAGGCAAGGAACTACCTCCAACATTGTCCATATTTAACACATAATCATCAAGAAAGAACGGATTCACCAAAGCCTGAATTTTATAGTTAACGCTATTAATATAAATAACTAATTCCAAAAATCTACTCCCTCCGTTTCAAAGTAGAATTCAAGAAATTCAAAGAATAAAAAATAATACTCCAACAACAACAGACAAGTGATTCAGCGACAAAATCTCATCTATAATCTGATATTATTTCCTCAAAACACATCAATAATCCAAATAAATGCACACACATAACATTGATAAACCAGATAGAGAACTGAAAAAACTTATCGTACTTGAATTGCAGCATCACGAAAATACTTCGACGTCAATTCAACATTAGGGATGTTATTTCCCAATAGATGATGAGGAATTCCTACGACAAAATTACCATTCATCCAAATTAAAACCCTAAACAACATGAATCAAATTCAATTACTTCTACAAAAACATACCTTTTTGTTCTTGGAGAGTGACTTTGTTGGTTAGGATATCCAAACCATTGTAAACCTGCATGGAATCAGCATTAATGATTTCGACCGGGAAATGAGAAGCAAAATCAATTGCTAAACGAGATTTTCCAGCACCAGTTGCTCTCATTATTATCACCACTTTGGGAGTTTTGTGATTTCTAGTGTTAATTACATCAGCTGCTTCTTCAGTTTCCATCTTTATTCTGATGAAATTGAAGCAAACACTATGAATAATGAGACTGTAGAAACCCTAATTTAGGTGATTTAGTAGTTCGCCGTGGTATTCTTAAACACAAGAAAAATTAGAAAGGAAATTTTAGCTGGGCTGAGTTTGATTAATACTCGTGGTCCGTTGCGAAACAAGCCCAAATGATTTAGAGTGCGCCCACGATTAAATTTTGGAATGATTTTTTTGGGGACTAATCAAAAAAAGTTGGAGGACTACTTTGTGATAGAAATGTCCACCCTATATTATAAGGGGTGTCCTAAAAGATTAGGAAAACTCTTTATCTACACTGTGATAGAACTAGTTATAACCTTATTCTAATTAAGGTTATAGCTAATCCTAATAATCCATTAATCTAACCGACTACCCACTAACCAAACCCTAATTAAAACCTAATTTAAAACCTAAAATCAGTTTTAATTTTTTTCTTTTCTTTACTTCTTCTTCTTCCTCTTCCTCCTCCTCTTCTTCTTCTTCGTAGACATCGACGTTAATCGTCGATTCGAAAAAAATTCATTGTCGATTAATTAATCTTTATAAGCAATGCGTGCCAAGCAAACATCCAGACTTCCAGGATTGAGTCCGGGACTCCCACATATAGTGAATCTTCCAAAACAATTGTTAATTCAAAAACAACTTGAACCACCATTCAGAGGCAAAATCAATGATCCACCAGCAACCTAAGAAGTCTGATTCAAGTGAAATGCAAATCCGCGGGTAATTTCCTTCACACCCATTCTTTTTAATTCGTTATTTGTTGAAGAAATCGATTAGAAATCATGAAAACTCATTGAAAATGGTAGTTACAGTGTAGATTTCGGTTAGGAGATTTTTTGTTAAACCCTAGATTTTTTAACCGAACTTCCAAAATTAAGAACAGTTCGCTTAGACTAATATCTGGTCACCGAACTACATAGTTCGGTGTGCTCGCAAAAAAACTTTTGTAACCTGTTGATACATGAAAATAATTATCCTTTGAAAAGGAGTCCCCTTAACCTATTAAAGATTCCTTTTAGGATAGAGAGACCTGGGGACTAGACCTAACCCACAAGGTTGGGATAGCTCTAGCCCATAAGAGAGCATGTTGGTTTAGTTGGGCCTTAATCCAAGGAAGAAGGAAAGTCTCTTAGGGTTTACTAATAACTTAAAGGAAAGGAAATGGTAGTTTTGTAATATATTGATCTTATCAGTGCTTCTTCATAAGAGATGGAGGAGAGATTATTATAAAAGGAAAGAAAAGATATTTAGAAAGACATTCTTGGTTGATCTATTCTCTCTCTTCACCTCTAAGGGGATGGGCTTGTTGTGGCTTGGACTAGCTTCTTTTTCCCACTTTTACCCTATCAACATTGTGACCACATTGGGAGAAGTTGAGTTTCTCGCCCAGCAAGACCCGTCCGCTCAATTCTCACGATATGTTTATTTTTTATTCTCCACAAGCTGCTTCATCCCTCCCAGCCGACAATTGCACCTATGTATATCATCCGTAGTACCAATACATCTCGAGACTACACCATCCGGAGTTTCTTGGTTCTTCTGTCATCCGCAGCCATCTGCAATAATCTTCACAGCACCGCTAACATGACCAAATCTTAGCAACAAATCATCGTCACCCATCATCAATAGAAAGCTACAGGAGCAGTCACAACCATTACCGCCTTGAATCCGGAGAATCTACACCAATAATCTTCACAGCTCCGGCAACACGACCAAATCTTAACAACAAATCATCGTCACCCATCATCAATAGAAAGCTACAGGAGCAGTCACAACCATTACCGCCTTGAATCCGGAGAATCTACACCAAGATCAACCAGGGTGATCTTCTAATCTTCCGAGCAGCTTTGTTCTCTCCGCTCACTTCATCCCCTCCGATTGCATCGAGCTACATCGCCTCCCTCTTCATCGCTTGCATACTATTGTAAATTAAGTACCAATCCGATCCAGAGAGGAGTCGAAAATGTCAGCGCTTCACTATACCAGCTCTGATCCATCCCAATTTTCCATTTATCCAAAAGTATATCAACGTGCCTTCATCTAAGCGACAAGAACACGTCAAAGATGAAATTAGTAAATGGAGAACGTCTAAGAAGATAAGTATTCTCTTTTCTTAATCTTCTAATTTGATTATATTAGGTGATTTTGTAGTTAAAACACTGGAGATTTTGATTTCTAAACAGACTCCTTATTGATTTAATTCAGATTCGCGTTTATTTTTCCCCTATTTTCGTTTCAGTGCAAAACTTCATAGAATTTTCAGAGAGAAATCATCAGAAATATATTGGGTTTACAACTGAAATTTGATAGATCTCAATTCTTAGGGTTGATTTAAAATCAAACTTCTGATTTATTATTAATCTTTATCACCCTTTGATTCATTATATTGCATTTGATTTACTTTTGATCCTTCATTTGATTTGCACTTGTGCCTATACTAATTATTCTGATAATCTCAATTAAAAATTACTTCAGTTCTTGTCTAAAATAAGATAATATGGTATTCAATCTTTGAATTGTGATGACTAACTAAGAAAATCTTACCCCATGTTTCCAGAATCTAGAACAAAGGTCTCTTGAATGAACCTAGTCTGAACTCCACCGCTTAAGAGGGAACTCCTACTGCTTAAACGACATATCTGGGTGAATAGGATTGTGCCTTTGCGTGGAGGATTATGATGTGAACAAATTTAACTGGTGAAGAATCCGCAAAGTCTAAACCTATTGAGACAGTCCAGGAAACTTCGAATTTGTAAGATCGAGGGACTAATGCGAATAGGAGAGCTCTAGCCCCAACTGCAGCAGTAATATCTCAAACGGAATCATGGCAAAGCCAGTTCTCTGACGCAATACAGACTAAATTTTGTCAATTCCCAACGAGTACGAGCTGAACTCTCAAAGAACAACACACAACCTCATAACCATCCGTGAATGGAACTCCAACCTGTAATAAAGAAATTATGCAGCAGTATAGGAACCTCTGTCGCTTCCTTCCTACATATCATGAAAATCTAGGGGCACTGGTCGATTCGTTATGCATAAATAGAAGCAGTCCGACTTGTGAAAATGCCACCAGTACTTCTCCTGTCCATGGAACTACCACTCTGGATCTGATAGAAGAAAGCCACAGGGAAGTAGCAGCGCAAGACTTAATCCCATCAGCGCTACTTGACTGCATCGTCGCCACCTATCTTCCTCCCTCAAACCCTTGACGTAGCATACCTCCAGCAGAAAACGCCAGGACAAAGCCCTCAAGACGCCCGTCTCATCTCATAAAAAGCTAAGTGTTATCTTGTTTAACTCAACTGCATTTCTCAAATGATAACTTGCACATGGTTTTTCTCTTGGAACTACTAGTTATGATATTAGTCAGTAACGAGGATGCTTAGATGTATCCTCTTTCTATATTCCATTTCCTTGAGAAACTTTGCTAGGGCTCTAGTTAACTATACCCTATCCATGTGAATGAACATCTCTTCAAAATGTATACCTTATTATATTTTGTGGTCTTGAAGCCATGAATGCCTTTACGTATTTAGGAGGTTATGGAGAGAAGTCGAGTTGTTGTAGGCTTTATTTAATGCATACTACGTACTCTGTCGGTTACGCTCATCGACACCACTGGCTTGTTCTATTGCTTGTTGCTACTGATGATTTCAATCAGGGAAAGAGTCACATTAGAGGAGGTCAGAACACAAGATGTGTTAGCTGGATGTCTATGGATACCGTCGTCACCATCGGGATTAGTGTTAGCAAACACCACAGTAACACAGCGCGTGATCTCACCAGCGTCGCTTCTCTTCCAAGACCCTTAACGCATGATCCTGTCGCCACCAGCTCCGCCACTAACAACAACATCGGCACCTTCCATCCATAGTTGCGACCAACTCAACTCGTGAGAGCACCACCAGCACTTGTCCTCTCTATGAAACTACCAATCCGACTTTGAGAGCTGCAGGAAGCACTGCTTCGCTGCATCAGCGCCTCTATCTTTTCCGCTTGCGTTTTTGTATGACTGCACCACTCGATTGCTTCAATACCACTTGGCTATACCAGCGCCCGCATAACACCAATTTCTACTCAGGTGAGCCCCAAGCAATGACGAAGAGAAGTTATTAATGAGTACATGGTACAATATATTCATAAATTTTGTAAAAGAACAAAGCCATCATCAAGATCCTTCATGCACTGGCGTCACAAAGGGCTCGACGCGTGACTTAATGCATAGCCGCACAACCGCTACCCATGCTCCGAGAATATAAAAATATTCAAACCGCTTCGAAAAGATAAGTACCTACTGTCTTTGCTTATTCTCAGTTAGCATTTATCTTATGATCCTTGGTTATTTTAGAATACAAACCTGTGCATTTTGAGATTACTTAGACACATAACCGTTAGAACTGTCACTTAAACCCATAATTCTGGTATAGTTCTAAGTTTTCATTGCATCAATGCATATGTTGCTTTACACCATCGCGTGTACGTACCTTTAGCATTTTAGTCAGTAACATAATTTCCTTGTACATCCGCTAAACTTGTTGACTGTTGCCTGCAGTAATTTAAGATGATTCATCATTGTTAGCTTCTACCAGTCACTAGTAAAATAGGTTGCCATTAAAGAGTTGATGATTCTAAGATGAGATCATTTTGTTGTCTAGTAGTAGCTAATATCATCTAAAATGTCATACCGCTTAGCTTATGATAAGCGGATAACTGCTTAACACCCGTGTGTATGTATACCATGCCTCGAACCCTTAAGCATGTACACATGAAAATTCACTTTTAAAGTTATGTATATGTATGAGCGCTTGAATCATTTGTACCACAGTGACTTTGGCCAACCTACCTGGATGCGTGTTTGTTTAGCATGAAAAGTATTTATGGGAGACCTTGTCCCATCTTATATATTTAGCGTATTGATACTTGTGTATTGATATTTGAGATTGCGCGTATTTGTGCATTGATATTTGAGTTCCAAAAAAAAAACGAGCATATATTATGCAATCGCATGTGTGAACTACATATATAGAATATACTTGTCATATTGTATTGAACTTTAGAAATTTTAAATATGGTCACACTACGAATTGAGAATAGCCATGAGAATGCACCATGAGAAATGAGAAAAGGTGTCCTCGAATGTACTGTGAGAAATGAAAAAGGCTACGAGTACAACCAATGAAATGAAAAATAGCTCCGAGTATGGCTAGGCTCCGTGCATGGCCAATGAAGTACACTAATAGTCCAAGAAAAGGCTAGGCTCTCTGTGTGGCTTTAACTGAAGCGCACCAATAGTCCAAGAAAGGGCCAGGATCCGTGCTTGGCTTTAACTGAAGCGCACCAATAGTCCAAGAAAGAGACAGGCTCCGTGCGTGGCTTTAACTGAAGCGCACCAATAGTCCAAGAAAGGGCTAGGCTCCGGAAAAGGCTATGAGTACAACCCATAAAATAAATAAAGACCTGAGTATGACTAGGTTGCGGGTACGACCCATAAAATCAAAGAAGGCGAGCAATGGGATAAAATGAGAATATTCGATCAATGAGATAATATGGCTATTGAATGATGGCCTTGAATGCACCATGAACCGAAAATAGCCACGAGTACGACTGAGTGATGAGATATGAAAAAGGCGGCCCTGAATGCGGCGCAGGAAACAAAAGAGTGGTCCGGAATGTACCATGAGAAATGGAATATTAAAAATAGATAGATAGATCGAATGTGCCATGAGTTAAGTCGTACCGACGCTGAGCGATGACACAATCCGGTCATGAGTAAGGGATATGAGATAATCCCTGTTATGTGACAAACGTTAACTATGTGACAGACGTAAACCTCGAAAGGATAATTGCATAGGCTTCCACAATAGTCGAAAATCATAGTGGCAATGACTGAAAGAAACTAAAGTAGGGCATGTCATACTCAACTCCAAATACGCAAGAGCTAATTCATGCTCATAGTTATCTACCACGTCTCGAGCGTATTTAAAGAGAAAAATAATATGAGAAAATAAAAGAAATAAAAGGGTATGAGGGGACTTACTTCCAGAAATCTATCATCACTCCTTGAATCCCTGCACGGGAGGCGAGCAAGTTAAATACCATACGCTTGTCCGCCAACTTCACCAATTTAGGCGTGTATAGTAATCCCCCATACCATCCAACCAAGCGACTATACAGACTCGTGCATACAGGTAGAAAACCAAGCACTCATCCGCCTACAGATGCTCGAATGGTAAAAAATGTAAGTAGCCGCTGCTCTCAATAATAATAACGCCGCTTAAGAAACAAAGGAGAAGGTAACACTCCGCTCCTGTAAACTTCCATCATAAGCCGATCGACGTCTGCCAATCGGGAATGTCAAAGCGAATTTTCACTATCAAAATGATCACATGCGAGACGGAGTAGGCTCATTAGATAATAAAGCATGGATGGCTAGACTGAAGAAAAAAAAGGATTTGAGATGGATGGCTAGACTGAAAAAAAAGTTTTGAGATGGATGGCTAGATTGTAGGAAAAAAAATAGATTTGAGAGATCGCCTTGAATATGACTAGGATACAAGCATAACAGAAGGATGGCATGAGAAATGCCAGGAACATGGCTAGCACTAAGCTACCAATGCGCCTTATTTCATTGCAGAACACTAAAAGGAAAGCGGGCAAGACATACAAGACACATCCACTAAAGCCGAAAGAGTGGCAAACAAAAGAGCGGTCCGGAATGTACCATGTAATGCTACTGCCATTTAACACATTTCAAGTACATTGAGCGCAAGGCCCTCAATGCGCCTTTGACAACTTCAAAATACATCATATGTGTTTAGATAAGGCCACGAGGGCCGCCAGCAGAAACTAAGGCGGAACTTAAATGTACATACACATATGCTAGTTCACGCTTATAATAGTCTATCTCATCTAGATCGTTGATAAATGATTTCAATATCTGCGCTCAAGTGTCATTTCTCTCGCTTGATAAGGGAGCATGTTGAGCGCCTAAAACATTCGCACACAGATTCATACCCTGCAAATACAACACTTGGCCTGTTTAGAATGAATCCTCAAATTCCTACGAAGCGGATACATCTGGACATAATTGCTTCAGGAATCCCTTCACTTGCACACTTATTCTAGGAGGCGCGCAGGCTGCACTCATCCGCCTTCCACTTGAATACTTAAATAAAATTTCAGAATCATATGCTTAAGAGGCGCGTAGGTTGCACTCATCTGCCCTTCACTTAAACACTTATTATAGGAGGCCCACAGGTTGCACTCATCCGCCCTTCACTCGCACACTTATTCTAGGAGGCGCACAGATTGCACTCATCCTCCATTCACTTGAACATGTACTATAGGAGGCTCGCAGGTTGCACTCATCCATCATTCCGCTTGAACACTTAAATAAAACTCTCATACTGAGCATTCATCCACTCTACAGTTTTCAAAATAGAGAAAGAGCGTAAAAGCAAAAAATTAATGAAACTTCAACATTTACCCAAAGAGAGGATTCATCCGCATTAGCATATCCTAAAGAGTAGGAGCCGATATATACACTGATCTACAAGTCTATTGGTCATGTGAGAATAAACTAATCACAAACATGCCTACTAAACGAGCAACTTACCATTTTCATGAAACAATGAAGCACTTACATTTACGCGCACCTATTCTCTGTAAGAATATATATCCGCTTAAGCTAGCTGATTGATATGTAACCACTTAGATGTTGTAACTAAATCCACTATCTGTAAGTCGCCTTTTCATACATCGTGACTCTCATATACTTGCGTCTCATTTGGAATAGCTACGTATGCAAGTGCTTAAAGAATAATTTACCCGCCATATATGATTCATAATCTGCTTGTTGTGTCACTCGGGGACTGCATTATAAAATGTCAATACCTTCTCTATCGCCCGCACCTTTATCACATATTATGCTAATAATACCTTGCGCCTACTAGGATGCAAATGAGAAACCCATTACTGACATACAATAACCTTATTGGATTATTATTGGAACACGACAAACATTGATCTGAATGATAGTCTTGAGGACTCGGAATCGTGGATATAAACTATTCATCGTATTTTACCAACTTGCATAGAGGATGCCAACTGCTTCAGCGCAGAAGGACGCCTCATCTTCTTTGATCCGGAAAAGGGAGGAAAAGTCTAATAACCTTCTGATGAGGTTCGTCATCAGGAAGAAGCTCTTACCTCCTCCTTATCCTCCCTTTCCTCCGGAGCCTCGACTTTAACTTCGTCTAAAATTTGGAAGTTTATCGACTTATCCTTGGATAAAACCAAATGATCTCGAAGATCCTTATCACTCTTATTCATAGCTTTGAAGATGCAAGACTCGGAATAACATATGTTTCCATGAATGGGAAAACCATTAAGCGCAACCACGTCTTCCAGCACTGAAGTCGCCTCCCCCCCAAGCAAATAAAACATGTAAGGATCAATCATCCAACGAGCAAATAAACGCACCAAATTGTCATGATCTCAGCGGACATCTCTATACCGAGAGGATGCTATGGCGTCATGTATGCCCCAATAACGGATCATTTCCCTCATGATCGGGGTTAGAGTATATGTAATCCACCCAAGAATCCCAAGCGGGTAGAGATTCAGCGGACGAGCAAAGTGCGATTGTTGGAAAAACATAGTTTCCCTGTGAGTTGCTAGGCGAGATACCTCCTCTAAGGCGGTTACCGGGGACACATCCGCCTGAGGACAGAAAAACCAACCATCAGATGAGGATGGGGGGAATACGTGAGGGTTCAACATGCGTGGATGTGTTCTTCTGTAAATTCTATCAGTTGCATCCGCGAATTGACAAATCAACATGTGATTGTTGACCTGGACTGCGACCAGTCAACAATCAAGGGACTAATGTTGATACATGAAAATAATTATCCTTAGAAAATGAGTCCCCTTAACCTATTAAAGATTCCTTTTAGGATAGAGAGACCTGGGGACTAGACCTAACCCACAAGGTTGGGATAACTCTAGCCCATAAGAGAGCATGTTGGTTTAGTTGGGCCTTAATCCAAGGAAGAAGGAAAGCCTCTTAGGGTTTACTAATAACTTAAAGGAAAGGAAATGGTAGTTTTGTAATATATTGATCTTATGAGTGCTTCTTCATAAGAGGAGGAGGAGAGATTATTATAAAAGGAAAGAAAGGATATTTAGAAAGACATTCTTGGTTGATCTATTCTCTCTCTTCACCTCTAAAGGGATGGGCTTGCTGTGGCTTGGACTTGTTTCTCTTTCCCACTTTTACCCTATCAACATGACCGAAATCCATTTTTCCTTTGAAAGAATGGGTTCAGTTTTGTCGATAAATTTTTCGGCTAACCGAACTTTTGAAATATGTAGTTCGGTTGCCTCTCTAATTTTTATCAGGTCACCGGTCTTGTGAAATATGTAGTTCGGTTACCTCGCAACTTTTATCAAGTAACCGAACTATAGTCTGTTAACTCCAGATGTTGTGTTTACTTCATTCTTTAGTTCTCTTATTGATTTGATAACACAATATTCTCTTATGTTTAGCTAATACTTTGGTTTTTGTTCATTAGGAACAAAGGAAAAATATTGAGACTACAACTAGATGAGGATTTGAAAACTCCCACCCCTCGTGGAGCAAAACATTTAGATTTTCGTAAACGTGGTGCCACAAATGCTAAACATGGAGGAGGATCGTTAGCGGAAGTTAACCAAGAGAATGTTTGTGATGTAATCCAAGATGTCAATGAAGATATGATGGAGAATACAATTGATAATGTTATTGAAGAAGAGAATGATGATGAAGAAGAGAATGATGATGAAGAAGAACAAGGAAATGAAGAGGTTGAACAACAAAGAGAACATGTTGAAAATGTAGAAGAAGAAAAACTAGAACCCGACAAAGAAGGAGAAGGACAAGAGGAGGAAGAGGAGGGAGACGATGAAGAGGAGGGAGACGATGAATAGGAGGAAGAGGATGGAGAGGAGGAAGAGGAGGAAGAAGAGGAGGAAGAGAATGATGATGAAGAAGAGCAAGAAATTGTTCCTGCTAAAAAGAAAAAGAAGACGAAGCCGCCTAGCAAAAGATACTCACACATTCCCCCTGCTAATTTGTGTTTGTCACCAGTGAACCCAACTTATGGTACTCCAAATGATGGAGGGGCAACATTGTTTGTCTACAAACACTCATGGGCTGCGAAGATCTATGCGAAAAAGGTATTCTTTAAGTTCATAGTGTTATGAACCTTTCGTATTAATTGTGTTTTGTCAAGTATTAATAGTGTTATGTTCTTTTTATAGGATCATAAGGATGTAGTTCGTCTTATTAAACGTCAAAAGGCGTCCACATGGGATCTTTCTTTGGAGTGTGACGAGTTTGTAGCGAAGGTTAAAGAATGTGTGTTATGGAGAGCTATTGAGTTAGCACATGTGGAATTTGACGCTGTTGCCGTATCCGCGTTTCTCGAGAGGCATTATCCCGAAATATATATTATGCATCTTCCATTCGGCGAGATGGAAATTACTCCCGATGATTGCCATAATATCACCGGCTTACCAGTGGAAGGTAAATGTCTTCGAGAAGGCTACAACCCTCGATGAGTTATGAATCTCTTGAAGAATTGTCTCTAAAATGTCTAGGATGGGATGCAAGAAAGTCTCAATGTGAGTTTAGAAGTTCTGTGAGATCTCCTAAACGTGGCGATGAGTATAATCTAAGAGAGGCAAATTGAGCATTGAAGAAGAAGCTAAAGAAATTCAAGTTGGTAAAGTTGAAGGCAGCATTTGGAGAGACAAAAAAGAAGGTGGAGAAAGGAAAGTTGGTGATGGACGGGGAGACCCTTAGGCGTCATGTCACCACTTATTGGTCATATATGCTAGGAACTATCATTTTCCCCGACACTCCTGGAAATAGGGTGGATGCACATTATCTACAGCTTTTGGAGAATTTCGATGAGATGAAAAAATATTCTTGGGCCACTGGTGTGCTTGCTTTTGTTTTAGAAGAGATGAGCAAAGGGTCGAGGATTAAGTGTAATCAAATTGGAGGTTACTTAATGATAGACGCATTTATGTGTCTAATTTGTCCCAATTGTTTATATTGTTAGTACTCTATTTTGTACTTATTTGGTTATTTTATGTCTTTGTAGGTGTTTTTGGAGAAATAAGCTTTTGCGGCGAAATTGGCTAAAAAGTGGTTTTTGCGCTCGTGGGAGAAAATTACTATATGGACTCTCACTTTGGATAAGGGATAACCTAATTACTAAGGGGCACCCCATTTCAGGGCATGTACTAAAGGGACACCGGAACTGGATAGGAGGAGGTCATCTTCAAAGTTTCAAAACTGGATTTTGGCGGGAAAAAAGGCAGCAGCGTCAACAGTTTTGGATCAATGATTTGAGCGACCTAGGAGGCGATTAAATGGGCAAATTTGGTACCCACGGACTCTACAAGACATAAGGGACCTGTTAGAAGCGATTAGATCCATCTAATTGGGCTGGATAAGTCAGAAAATCCACACAAAGTCAAGACAGTGCACACGGTTTCTGTTTAGGGTTTGAGATTAGTTTGAGAGATTTATGGGATATCTTGCGTGGGATATACATCAAAACAGTTGGGTAAAAGTCCTAGAAGATATTTGAGACGAGAGAATAGCTAGAAACATCCTGTAACGCAACAAGAAGAAGATTATTCTTCAAACAACCCGTAAAGAATAGTGGAGATTTCCAAGGGGTTTGATCGAGTTTCAAGGGGATTTAAAGCCTATAAATAGTTGGTTTTATGTCAGAGAAGGGGGATGAAGAGTTTGGGGTCGATACAGAGCCAGGAGGAGCGAAGAAGAAGGAGTAGCAGCAATGTTCACCTGCTGCTGCTGCTGCCATTAAAAAGCTTCAAGAACACGAAGAACAGACTCTCCAGGACAGTCTTATTTTCAGCAGCTTCAGAACAGTCTTATTTTCAGCAGCTCAACAACAGAAGAGAGGTGTCGCAGTTGGCTGCAGTTTCCTGTTGTCGTTCTTTTCTGGACGTGTTTTGTGAGTCTCAGAACTACTATTTTATAACTTTTGACTCTTTTAATTACACTTTGAGCTTTGAATTAATATGTTGAGTGCGTGATTGATATGAATAGCTAAACCCCAATACTAGGATGATGGAGGAAACCATTCTTTATGCATGAGTAATTTTATTTAATTCTTTTATGACTATTTGCACTATTATGAATGGAATTATGATTTTTATTGATTATTTGTGATTTTGTCTGATGATGTATGCTTAATCCATGAGATTATTGATGCATCATGCTTATGATTTACATATAATACTTACAAAATCTATGTTTGGCAAAGTAAGAGTCGATATTTGTTATCAATATAAGCTTTAATTGTATAGAATTAATAATTGAATCGCATGAGTATAAGAATTGGTGAAATCCTGAGTCCCAGTATCTCTTGATCCTGTGAAAATTTTGTATATATTTTTGTTTTTAAATCTATTCAAGTCCGAGCATCGAATCCGTATTTACCACAAATCGAATTACTACAACACTTAACTCTTGTTCAGGTGAGTTTTTCTACATTGTTAATTAGCAAATTATTCGCTAAATTTTTCTGCTTCTAATTCAATTTTCCTGTACGTGGATATTTTCGTATTTTCGCATAGGTTTGGATTTACGACCACTTCCCTAAATTGGGGTTGGCTAGGGCAAAAGACCCTTATCCCTATGACCAACCTACAACAGGAAAATGGTTGTTTTTGGATGCACAAAAGAAGTCTAAAGAAGAGAAGTTGACTTCGTTGAGGGAGAAATTGGATGCAATTATGGTGAACGATGTGGTATTTCACCCATACACCGTATCCGATGATGTCCCTGTAGATGAAGACGACTTGAATGGTTTCTCTACCGTCTCGCCTTACTATGGACCAATTTGGTATCCTAACGGCTACGCAATATATAATCCAAGGAGAGTACTAAGACAACTTTGTTGCGTCCAAATGGATCCCGATGTGGAGAATGAAAATTTCACTTTGCTGGTTGAAGGAACAAAGAACACCGAGAAGTATTTTGAGCCAAAACATGAACCAACTCCTGCGGTAGCACATTGGAATGCACTCACTACCTACCACATATCAAGAGGTGATATTGTACCTTGTGAGGGAGATGTAAATGCATGTGAGGAAGATTATATGGAGTTTTATGAAGAAATTAGTTATCCTTTTATGATAAATAAAGAACAACAAGCTAAGACTGATGCGGCGAAGGCGAAGGCAAAGGAGAGGGAGGCTAAGAGAGCTCAGAAGAAGATTCCTATTTGTAGAGAAGAAGCTAAAAGGTTATGGGATAATGTGGTAAGAAAATTTCTTTCTCTTATACTTTTCGATTGTTTCAAAGTATTGAAAATATATTTACTTATGCTTAAAACTGGAATTAGGTGTCGAACGGTGAAGAAATGGATGGCTAAAATCAAAAGTGGAGAGCCGATGTTGACTAAGGAAAAAACCGACTACTACAAGCAGTGGGAGGGTCTCATACCTAAAAGAATGGTGGAACCAAGTAGGTCTAAGAAATTAAAGAGGGGTCGACAACAAGGTGAAGGTTCAAGTCGCGTTGTGGACGAAACCGGTGGAGGAGATGAAACCCAAAGTGATGAGTAACTTCGTCCTAAAACTGGTGGGTAAACAAGGAGGTGGTAAGAGGGGTCGACAACAAGGACAAGGTTCAAGTCGCACTGTGGACGAAACCGGTGGAGGAGGCGAAACCCAAGTGATGAGGAAGTTCGACCTAAAACTCGTGGTAAACAAGGAGGTGGTAAGAGGGGTCGACAACAAGGATAAGGTTCAAGTCGCGCTGTGGAGGAAACCGGTCGAGGAGACGATACCACAAGTGATGAGGAAGTTCGTCCCAAAACTCGTGGTAAACAAGGAGGTGGCAAGAGGGGTCGTAAAAGTAGTCCTTAGTGATTTCGTATGATTTTAATTTCCAAAAACATCTTAATTATGGATTTCATGTGGTTTAATTTGGTGCGTTTGTGTTTTTTAAACAATTACTTAAGGATTTCGTAGTTTGATATGTATAACACTTCATTATTTGTTTTAGAACCTTGTTTGTGTTTTCAATTTTTATTGGGTTTGTGTCTTGAATGTTATAAGATTGAAATGTTGAAATAGAATATAGTTTTCGTTGACCAACAATTTTTAAACTTGTAACCGAACTTGTAGTTCGGTACCCTGTGATAAATTATTGTTCACCGAACTACAAGTTCGGTGACCTGGTAAAAGTCTACCAGGTTGCCGAAGTCCTAGTTCGGTTACCTGGCAACATTTTCACTGGTTACCAAACTTGTCTGTAGGCTGAAGCAGTAAGCTTTCATCCATAATATATTAGTTTGGTTAGAAGATCATTATTTCTAAGGTCACCGAAATCTTCTCTGGAGACTCAAATTTTTGGTATTGCACATGTTGGAAAAGGCATTCTCTTGAAGCAGAAATCACAGAAACCAACTCTTCGGTTTGTTTTGGAGAGTTTTTTGCATCATATATATGTTTATTTTGGTTGTGAGACTTCAACAGAAAGTTCGGTAAGCTCATGCAGTTATCATGTAAAGTTCGGTTCGCAGAAAATTATTACTTAGGTCACCGAAATCTTCTCTGGAGACTCAAATTTTTGGTATTGCACATGTTGGAAAAGGAATTCTCTTGAAGCAGAAATCACAGAAAACAACTTTTAGGTTTGTTTTGGGTGTTTTTTGTATCATATATGTGTTCAGTTTGGCTGTGATCCTTCAACAAAAGGTTCGGTTACCTCTTGTATTTATCATATAACCGAACTTGGCGTTCGGTTGGATCGCAAATTTTTATCTCCTAACCGAACTTGTAATTTTGAAATTTAAATGTCCTTTAGGTGACACAAATATAGTACATAATTTTAAAATTAGAATGTAATATAAAGTAACAGCTAATTTTATAGTCGTTATACACCCAAGTGGTGTATATATAGTGTTTCATAGTTAATATTTTGTTACAAAATTTCCTAAAAGTGGCAGCTACTACTCCTAAATTTACTCTAGAAGCAGATCTTTCTCTTTGCAGAAGCTAAATATTATACTATCCAAAGAGAGGTGAAGAACGAAGAATGAATGGTATTATGAGTCAAAGTTATTGGGGGAAATTTCATGAGAAATTCATCTCCGACACAACAAACCCTTATAATCGTGATCATATAGCTTTGTTCATTCGATTTGGAAAGATTAGAGATATAGTTGTGGAATTTATGGCTTTATTTCGTATTGTAAGGCGGTATCGACTTAGGGGTGAAGGATTCGACGAAATCATTTTAACATCAAAAAACGAATGGCGAAGATGGAAGAGAAAGGATTTCAAATATGAATATCATTTCCGCCTCCTTAAATACTTTTTCATAACGCGTTTCGGATATTAGATGGTACGTAATTTTATTTTGTAAAGTCCTGTAAAAGTTAGGCATTGTCTTGTAATTTCATATCCTAACCGAACTTCTGTCTCGTACAGTTCGGCATTGTCCTGTAATTTCAATTCCTAACCGAACTTCAATGTCAAATTCAGCAGTTAAAATATTAGGCTTCTGAACTACAGTTTGGCTACCTGCAATATTTGGGCAGCTAACCGAACAAGAAGTTCGGCAATCTCTTTATTTAAATCTTCCAACCGAACTATTATCTGGCAACTACATAAAATACTAACATTTACTCAAAAATTAATACCACTTTTCAAAAACCTTAGTATTTCATTGATAAGCATACTTAGTTCCATTACATGTGTCATTTACTCATCCACAAGTGAAATTTGACCTTCATGTACAATTTTTTCCGACTTGTTCAAAGCATTCCCCATCTCCATGTTAGGCTCATACATGATACACCAACCCAACATTCTATCCGGATTAAATGCAGGCCAATAAGAGGTTCCACATATTGAAGGCAATGGACAATCGGGTTTTAACCGGAGGCCTATAAAGTGGTTGTTGTTAATCAATGTCATCACACATCTCCTTCGTTTAAGTTGCTCGACACATACGGTTGTTTTCGGGGTGAAGGTGAAACTAGCATATTTTGAGAAATAATGAACCACACAATTGAATGCCTCGGCGATTAAGTGTCCACATATCGACATGCTCATCCAATAATCCATTGTGATCGGATGGCCCTCATGAAGACGAAGTTGATACCTAACAAATTGCTCATTGATACTACCCTCCCCATCGCACACCATTGTCTTGTAAAAGGCCGAATTCTCCTTTAGTTTGGACAACAACCTTTGCCTTAATGAGTGATTGCAAACCCATTATATCGCTTGACACCTTCGATGAAAGGCCCAAGTTGTTGATTGACAACATGAAAACCACAATTACCACCCGGAGGAACGTCGTCGGTGGATATAACGTATTCTCTAATGTATAGAGGTACCTCATTCAAATAATCTTTATTTCGAGCCTCAAGCTTGACGTCTAGGGAAGATGGTTAGATGGGGCACATTGGAGACTTAAGCTTCACGTCGCCGGAAGATGGTTGGATTGGTTGTGATGGACACATCAGACCATTTTTCTTCAAATCTCGCTCGCTTGTTTCGCCTTTCTCCTTAATACTCCTACCCCGTTTCTTGGTTTTCTCCAAGTACATTGCCGCGGTATATTCATGGCCACAAGGATCTCTAGTATTTGCGTTTTGCTCACTTTTCTTCTTACGTAACACCTTTGCATATTCTCGTAGTTTCTTTTTAGTTTCTTTTTTGCTTGGTCTACCTTTCGATTTTCCTTTTGCCGGTTCATAGACATTCTCTTACGTTTGTGGATATATAATTTTCCTCATGTCATCCCAAAAGATTTATTTTTGGAGCTTGTTCATGGTACGGTTCTACCCATTTCATTATCACCAAACTCTTCTTCGGCTTCTTCTCCCTTTGGAGGAGGCATGAAACTTCGATGCTTCCAAAATGGATCAATGTCGCTTAAAGGAATTACACCATGCTCGTAGTTGATTATCATACGGCGACAAGGGAGTCCCATAGACTTCTTCATGTTAAATACACACACCTCATCCACCTTGGTTTCCCACTTATCAATCAACTCGACTTCTATAATCAACAACTTCATACATTGCCGAGATACGTTGTAATGGATCCCCTTGAACAATGGGTGGTCGGCATATTTTCCGTTCATTTTGAATATACGGCTTTTTTGGAACTTCTCTTTAATTCTATCAATGTCACGCTTGGAATAATTTTCCATAGCATTCCACACGGTTAAGAAATTATCAACACATCCAAAGAGATTCTTCTTCAACCGGTGGTGAGACGACTCTACTAAACCTGTCGCTTGTTTTTCCAAGTGTTTATATTGGTTGGTATAGGCAAAAAAAAAAACCTCTCTTTGTGTGGTTCCAACCATTGGCGAAAAACATACGATACAACATCGGGGTAATCGGGAGTATCCCAATGGGCGATAAACTCCGCAAGATTTAGATAATACTCTTCCTCGGTAAGGGACCAACACAATGATTCCCATTCACCGTTGAATGCAGCCCATTTAGCGTAATTTATATCGTATTGTTTTTCAACTTTCTCTTTTGCATCCGCTCGTTCTTTTTCCGGTAGCATCTTAATTTCTTCATATCCTATTTTCTTGGGTGGACAAATTATTGGCTTGCACCTATTCATCAAATTACACCATATATGGAACGTACAAAGCATATTATGTGCTAGTGGGAACACTCCCTCTATTGCATTCATCAATGCGACATCATTATCCGTCACCATAACCCCGGGAATATCATCACCTCGGAAGATTTCCTTAACTTGTTTTAGTGCCCAGATGTAACTAGGTTCTTTCTCATCTCTTAAGAAACGAAACACCACGGTAAACGGTGACTTCGTCGAAGTACGTCCAACAATATGCAACAATGGCATCTCGTACTTGTTCGTCTTATAAGTGCAATCCATTATTAGAACTTGATGAAAACATTGAGCCAATTGAACACTCGTCGGATGCGCAATAAAGAGTTGGGTTATCTCTCCTTCCGAATCCACATCCTTTTGAACCGCGTAGTTTTTCTCTTGGGCAAAAAAAAACAATTGTTGCATTACTTGTCTATCTCTCCATTCCTTCCTTCTAATCGTCTCAATTGCATTGTAAATTGTGGACAAAGATTGTCTCTAGTGGTTATCCTTGTTATCCTCCTTTAGTATTTGGAGCATTTGAACCGGTGAAATACCCATTGTCCTCATTTTAGCTACCTTGTCCATCTCTTTAGGAGTTAGCTTTGCCGCCATGAAATATCCTTCAAGATGCTCCGGACGAGGATGATTATGACAGCCTTGCATAACCCTATAGAGAACCCATCCACCCTTATCTTCGTTTAAATTAAATGCAAGCTTGAATGGGCAATGAATCTTCTTTGAGAAAGTTTTGTTCTTCCTATCTGTCTTTCCTTTATAAACATAACCCTTCCTCTTGTGGCTGTGACGGATCGGAGAATCTGAACTTCAAAGGAACCGGGTTTCGGCCCACTTGGCAAGGTCCGACTCTCTGATACGCCACTCAAGAAACCGGTCTTTCAAATTTTTGGAACCAATTCGAATTTAACCTGCAAAATGTTCATTGAATTATCCCAAGAACAACAAACTTGATATCCTGCTTAACCTGCAAAATGTTCATTGAATTATCCCAAGAGCAACAAACTTGATATCCTGCTAAACCGAAATCTTATTGGTCTCGAGGTTGGGATTCTATGAGCATATATCCCATACCATAATACTCATAAAATTCCACGAGGGTTCCAATTTCCAAAACAAATAAAATTAAAATCTAAGAGTCGGTCAATTGCCTAAAATAAATCCACTTCCAAGAATTCCATGGCCAGTTGCCACTTCCAAGATTTCCATGGCCTGTTGCCACTTGTCAAGGTTGCAATCATCTCCGAATAGATGGTATGAACAGTTAAACAGCAACCAACACTTTCAGATGATATGAACACCCTTGTAGAGTTGTGCTGAACCGCATCGCGGCTGCCTACGTACCCTCTCCGTTGATCCCTTGCTCGAAGGGATCAAGCACGACCGTAGTTCGTCATCAATTTATTTAGATAATATGAACTACCCTTTATGATAGCAATTATCTCTTATCAGATAGTATGAATTGCAGAGCAACAAATATCCAAACTCGTCACATCACCAACTTGATCATAAAGACTTAAAAACCGCAGCACCATTCTATCTTGTTACTGAGTATTAAAATAAGATTCAGATTCAAATATTTTACCAATCCCGTCTTTATTTGTACTGCAGGCCCAAAAAAATGAACCTTAGTTTTTATCCCTGCTAGTAGAAGAATATACACTGATCAATCCAAACAAGGAAACTTAGATAGTAACTACATATATAGCTACTACTGCCTACTAACAGTAATCCCAAAATGAGGCAAAAATACAACAATGCTCTTTAAATTATACTCTCTGCCCGAGAACCAAGTCCTCCCATCGAATAGATGAAAATAATGTAAAGCTAAACCATTCACAAAACCAATTGAATGAGTAGACCATGACACACAAATCGATACTGCTTTTAACGTATTTCAACTTAAAATTATATTCTTCCCTTGCAACTTATATATCAACCACACTAGTATAAAACATCACTACCACTACTGCACATGTAAGGAGGAATAGAAAATTAGTGAGAAAAGTGTCATTATGATTCAAAGACAATATACAACCATATTATATTCAAATATTTCCGTTGTTAAGGTGATCCGATCGTCCCGAAACTTTTACAGTAACTTTATGACTCGTGTTACCATAACATATATAAAATTTAGCAAATTCTAACGGTTCGATAACGAGATGCACCTATTACAACCTGACTGCTCTTAATCCCGATGTACAGAAATTCAGTCACGAATCTCCCACACTTTGGGGTACCTAAAATGATCGGATCTTCTTGAAAATTTTACAGTAAGTTAACTACATTGAATTAAACAATATGTCAAAATTTCAGTTATATCCAATAAACGGGTAAAGAGAAGCATTATGATTAGTTGACTGTTCAAGTCTGCAATTCAGCAGAACAGGGTCCTGATTACGCTACGGGTTTAGGTTCTATACCATGTCCGATCGCCTTGAAATTTTTATCATATCACTATGACTTAATGAAGTATCCCATACAAGAATATTATTAGATTCCAACAGTTCAATATTAATTTATAGACAGAACCAACAAACCGAAAAATCTAAAGTTTACCAGGAGTGTTTTTAGATAGTTTTCTTATTAAAACGATCATACTAAATTTGAGACCAATGAAGAATCAACAAAGGGAAATCAAGTATATCAAGTACATAACAACAGTCCAACACCAAATGATAACTAACTAAGTTGTCGATAACCTGAATACTACAGTAGTATAGGTGCCATCCAATCCATTCAAATTAGTTTAATCAACAGCAAGCACCACTAAGTTCACATGGCAAGGAGTAAGGGAACCTATATAATGATCATCACCACTAAACTAGCAGCCAACCAAAATCAAACACACATGGATCACTATCGGTTCAAAACACTAGCCACACAAAGATGTTTGAAAACTTGAATAGTTAACAAGTAAGACCTTGCCCGTTGTCACTAACTTAACAAGCCGAATGTCAAAAAAGTTCTGACATAGAGAGTCCTTCCCATTATCAAAATTGAACATTGTACTATTATGTCCTGCCCATCTCTTTCCTGCTCACCCAAGTATGTGTAACAGAAGTACTATAGAAGTACAATAATACGTGAGGAAAACTAGCACATTATTCTTAGCCATGTAGTTTAATCCCTGTTAGGATTTGGCAGACAAGAAAAATGTAATAGTCATAAGCCATTCAATCAGCCTGAGATTAAATGATCAAACCAGTCTACAGGCTATTTTAAAACACATTCCTCGTAACGGTAAGGCGATAAGAACACACCCTTTCAAGTCTTTATATTAAATCCCATTAAAATGCTAAGGCACCACAAATTTGATTTAGCCCAATAGTTCTAAGCATAAACCAAGAAAACTGTAGAGAGGAGAATGGATTCTAATGCGACACCACGAACGACCAAACTCTTATTACAGAGATATGTCTATATGCATTTAGCAGTGCAATAAACAAACCCCAGTTCTAGCTAACAGCACAAACGAGCAGTAAGGTTGTCTCATGACAAGTCCTATAATCAATTCTACTTGAATTCCCAAATGAATTAGTAAAGTAAGGAACAAGTTCCACAACCATTATTAACAAGCTCATACTAACATTTCAGATACAGCCGTAAGTCTTCATTCCAAAAGACATTCACAGTAAAGTGATTAAATGAAAGGATTGTGTTAACAATGAAATCCTCAGAATTTATGTATCAACTAATAAGTCATCTGTTCATCATAAAGACTAGGTAGCAGCCTATATGTATTAACTACCCACGTATATCATAACATCATATGTCTATAAGAATCCCCAATTACTGAGAAATATGAAAGAATGGTAGGGAAGCTCATTCAACATCGATCATCAATTTGACATTAAAACCTTTTTTTTTAACAATTTCCCCAAATTACATTAGTAATCAAGAAATTAACACAACTTACAGGTAACCCAAGCTTCAATATCATCTAAATTTGTAGTTCAATCATCTAATTCTATAAAATTCCCAAGTTATGATGAACCCTAACTTCCCTGTTTTATATCAACTTCACATCACCAAGGAAATCAACAAAACTAGGCACTGAATCACAGTCTGTATCAAGTGTAGTAACACCAATATTCAAGTTGGTAAGAACCATATATATATCATTTGGGTAGAAACCGCTTACCTCAAATGGATTCCAAATTGAAGAACCGAAAGGAGTGTTATCTTTGCTTTGTTTATAAAACCAGACAAGATCAATAATATCTGCAACTCCAAGTAGTAAAATCTCTACAGACTTCACTCATGCATGATTCAATCAATCTCTCTCAATTTTCTCCCATTACAGAGAAGCGGAAAATGAAAAATAGAGACCGAAGATGTGGAAGAGGAGCAGGGCGTTTTCTACTCTCGGTTCTCCAAGTTTTGTTTTTTCAGAAATTTACCCTTGAATGTACACGTGTGCATCATGCATAGATGGTTATGAAAGCACCCATGGTTCATCTTAATACAAACTCACCATTAAGAAACTATCACTTATAATTAGGGAACAAAATTGTTAAAGGCACAATAAGATTTCCAATTTAGGCAACCCTAGTGCGTGTATAACACTTGAGTGTTTTAAATTCTGGGCATTCTAAATTCGGAATTCAACTAACGGGTATGTTAAACCCGAGAAAAAGGAACGGAGTGTGACGGTGGCTTTTTTCGGGATCACCGCTTCTCTCACAAACCGTTTCAAAACGAGTTTTGCTTTCTCTCCCATTCGATACTAATACACACAATTTTTTGTGCATGTTGTCTGGCCCAACTCTTTGCATCTTCCGGATTTGTGAATACCAAGTAATTCATGTAGTGATGGGAAGTGTCATCGTATAAAATACCAACGGGGGAAGGTTGGTTTTCCATTGGTTCAATTGGATCACATGGAACCTACAAGTAATAGCACAACGTCAATACCATAAATAATTAACACTTAAAGTTCGGTAATCTGAATTTTTTTATCGACCCTACCGAACAACAAGATCGGTTATGTAGTTTCCAGAAATATATTTGGGCCTTACCGAACTCGATATTTAGATTTTCTATGTAAAAGTTCGGCCATGAAACTAAAAAACTCGACTAAAGCGAACTCATGGGTTCGGTTAGAAACACTGTATACATATATTCTGCGACATTACCGAACAAGAGGTTCGTTAACAAAAGTATTGATATCGACTAAACCGAACTATGCACTGTAAACTCTATAAAAATAGTTCTGTTACATGTTCTGGAAAAACATTACCGAACTCTAAAAAACCACCATTAACATGTAGTTCGGCTACCTGTGTGTGCTAAATTTAGTAACCGAACTACACATTCAGAACGGTTCGGTTACCTCGCAAGCTATATTTGGTAACCGAACTAGGTTGACCTAACCGAATTTTTTCCAGAAATTTTGAGTTTGGCCAAATTGCACAATCAAGCTACATTAACTAAATACGAGGCATACCTGATTACCCATAACTTCATCTTCAGGTTGTGGCTGATAAAATCCATCATTTGTTTTGTTATCTTGAGTTTGGGCAAAAAGCTTTCATCATCTAACAAATAACTCATTTCCGGATCATTAGAAGTATTGACAAATACACTATGAGGTGAACGAGGTTCTGATTCTGAGGATGAGGTATCATCACATGAATCACTCATATCACAATTACTAAACTCAAAAAAAGATTTTTGGGTTCACCCATCTTCTTCTTCATATTTACTTCTTCTTCATCTTATCTCTCAATAATAATTTTATAACAAAATAATCCCACTAATATAACTCTCTAATCAATAATCACTAACTAATCAGTTACTAATCATAATACTAACACTAATTAATCATCACACTAACTAAGTTAATCATTAAGGGTAAAGTACGTATTTAAAAAAATCAGATAAGGGGTGATTGGAAATTACTACCAATAACCACCCCAAAAACTTAAGAGTAGTCCCCCCATTTTTTGAGTAGTCCCCAAAAAATGATTGTACTTTTGCCCACTTGAAATTCTCGTTCATGGCGTTTCTTTGTCGGATTTGGAATACTCCCTCCGACCCTAAGAGAAAGTATTATGGTGTAAGGATTCCATCTTCCACGACATCTCAGTATTTGAAATAGCTCATGAAAGGTCAACTGTAGTGGTGAAATCGTAGAAACGGTACTCAAAATAGCGTTTTACGCTAATAAGAATAACGTCAGAAAAATGCTGATATGAATAGTATTTTACGCTATTAAGATTAAAGTTCTACGCTATTAAGATTAGAGCTTTTTCCCCATCCATTAGATTCGTTTTAATCTACGGATAAAAAAAAACGCAAATATGAATAGCGTTTTACGCTATTAAGATTAGCTTTGGGCACTATTCTGATTTGCGCTTTTCGTTCTCCACTATTCTGAATAACGTTTCACACTAATCTTATTAGCGTTTTCGTGGATTCCACAGAGCATCCCATGAAACCATGGACATGGCTTGGAAAAACTGTGGAAAACAACAACTTGGGAGTCACTAGACTGGAAATTCCACAATTTTTCCACACTTGGAATAGGTTGGTTTCCAGCATAAGACTTTCTCTAAGAGCATCTCCAACAAAAGGTGTTAGAAATCCTATGTGGAATTTTTATTTAGATCCCTTTTTACGGGGTTATATGTATGTGGCAAAAATAGTAATGACCATCTCCAATAATGTAGGGTCTTATTTTTAATATTTGTTTTTTTAGGATAATGATAAAGCTTTTCCATTTTTTCTATTGGTTTAGAAAAATTTAAATTATAGATAATATGAAGGTCATTCTGGAGGTCTAGATAAGACTTTCTCCAAAACCTTCGTATTTATTTTGACACCCTTCCTATTTAATAGAACCTACTGTTGGAGATGAATTTAACTTAATTGAGGGTCTAAAATCCTATGTGTCATAAGAAAACAAAACTTTAACCCTCCGTTGGAGATGCTCTTAATAGACGACGTATTCATTTTTAAATTTTGTCCCACTAATAGTTGGCATATATATATCATTAAACAAGGGGATATTTCTAAGACTACTATTTTAATTGATTATTGTTAGTATAAGAAACATGTACAATTCAATGGTCATGTTTATATTCATGACATAGGTGTTTTAAAATGCTTTTGAATGATATAAAATTTAAGAAAATCCGCCGTATAGTTTGAAAGATAAATCATTTCTAAATTTTACTAGTTATTACCTATACGAGTATAATTGTAAGAAAATACTTAAAAATAATCCTCTTTCATCCTTATCTTAAGAATTCTGCAAACTTGAACTACGTCATCTAGTTACAGACGGAGGGAGTTTTTTTGTTTTTGTTTTTTTATCGAAAAGAATCTCTAGTTTGTGGATTAATTTGTGACATTGTCTGCTTTTGATTTGTTTTTATAGTGAAAGAATCTACTGTTGATGAGTTTCGAATTTAGATCACTAGTATCATCACTCAACGACCTTGCCACTATATTACAATGACATGGTTTTGGCAAAAGCTTTTGCCAAACCAATTCAGGTAGATCACAACACTCTCTCTTTGGATTATGGTTTTTTTGCTAGTGTGTTGGTAGAAATGGACTTTGGTATGAATATCCCAGATCGTGTTTCTGGGGAAGATGGTGAAGTTAATAGTGAATAAGGGTTTTGGAAAAAAACTGAAATCCCCAAGGTCCCAAAGTTTTGATCGCATTATAGAATCGTGGGTCATTTTATTCCTGAATGTAGATCAAAGAAACTAGACGTAATGAAAAAAAAGTAATGATTTAGCTATTCAAAATTAGGTTGAAAATAACAAGAAAAGGAAATCAAAGAAAACCAAATAATCTCTTTTTGCTGCAGAGATTCTTGAACGTAGTAAATTGGTTGTAAATAGACTCTTCTTCTTCTCTCATTTTCTTTTTTAAGTTTTAGTCAATAGTTAATCAAATAAAACATGTTTTCTATTGTTTTTGATGTTTTGGGGCGATTTTTATTCCCTATTTGGGGCGATTTTTCTTCTCTATTTGGGGCGATTGTCTCTTCGCTTTGTCGGCGGTTTCCTCGAATCTTCATGGCTAGATCGTGGCTTGCTATTCTCGATTCGAAAACATCAAACATTCAACACGGTATCACTTTCAATCCATTCTTAACCTAAGAGATTTAGGGTATCCGGGTTCGTATGGGTATACAATATTATGGCCAAAGTACTCCTTTCTTTTAGGAGCATCTCTTATCAAAGAATAAGAAAATCATATCAAATGGTTGGAGTTGATTCTGGATAATACCATCATTCTTCCCTACTACATATAAAAATAGTGGGTATCTTTACGGTTTATATGACTCTTTCTCTTTGCGACATACTTGTAATTGATATCTTTAATTGTATTAGGTTTTTATCTTGTATTTTGATGGTTTTGTTATTCTTGTAAGTGATCATGTAATCAGTATTTTGATTTGACCCAAAAAAAGAAGAAGGTAAATTGGTTGTAGTTGTTGAGAATGATTGTCACTCAAAGCATGGAGAATGTAACACTTCTCCATCCGCCCCATTGATTCCTCTTTATGCCAAAACACAAAACAGATTCCAAGGGCTTGGATAAGACGAGGAGGTTGCAACTTCTCAACTAGTTTGTTGTGATTTTGAGGTTAGCATATCAAAACCATATTAGTATGGACCTATTCTTGGTTTGAAAAGAAGTGTGATCTCTAACACTAAAGCTACGGATATTTTTCCTGTCGGTACTTTGAATACGAAAGTTAAAGGTATGCCAAAATCCTTCAGTGATCCCAATCAAATATCAACATTAGACCTTGATGAGCTTGACACTATGATGGGATGGGTTTTCTTTCTTTGAGGAAGGATCGTCAATAAATGTTTAAGGGCCTTGCGGATAATAATAAAAATCTAAAAATAGTGGAGATCTAATGCGATTGCAAGTAGCTTTCTAGTTGTTTATGGATCTCATAAGTTTTTTTTATTCTAATCGTTTTTGCTTTTGTGCAACCTAATTTTTCTCTTTATTTTAGTTTTATCTTTGTTTTCTTAGTCCTTCTTAAATTAGCCCTTATTAAGTTGTATTTGCTTGAACATGAATTGTGTGTTTTTCAATATTATTATATTTTCCGATTAAATAAAAAGTGACATCTGCATTCAATATTAAAGATTTTTTTTTTCTGAAATATCGATTCATAATTTATAATAACTTTTATAAGTTTATTGACTTGGATTGTCGAGACGTTTGTTAGAATTTGTTTTTGTATTTGCACATATTGTAAGGTATTTTTACAATAGTGAACATTCTTGTTTTTCATTTATTTTTATTATGAATGGTAAAAGATCAACAAATTATGGAGCAGTGATTAATATTTCTGATCCCAAATATGAGATGGGTTATGCCTACATCAAGAGGCGTCACATGATGGCTTTCTATCCTAAGATATATCGTTTCGATTTTTCACAAAGGCGCATATGGTGGGTAATTTAGCTACTTGGTTAATTTTAGTTTGCGAAAAGAAAAACATAAAACAAGTCAATATATATTATTTGTTGTATAAAATCGTATATAATCCTTTCGACAAGTAGCTCAAGACTCAAAAATTAATAAATAAAATAAATATAGTAATTTATGATCCTAGTTAAATATATGCATAACGAGTTAGGCACAAAGTTATATGTGACTTACATTCCTCGGAGTCATAGGTATAAACAGAGTCACAACCAGACATCGAAAAATGGAAATTAAAAAACAAACTATATAATATCTGGCTCAGGCCGAATGAGATGATAAGTCAACGAAAAATTAGAATCAACTGCATTTCTACGGTTACGATCCAATGTTTAATTATGCAGGCTATTTTGTTATATCACGAATATTTTTCTCTCATTTTATTATTGTTTTACTGAACTCTTACTATAATGCATGAATTGTCAAATTACATATAAATTGAGGAATTGAAAGTATTAGAGGCCATAAATGTAATATGCTTCCGCCCCTTCATTTAAACTAATGATTCTTTATGTATGATATATATGTAAACCTAGTAAGTGAAAAATCGGAGAAAACTAAAACGCAAAGTATAGAAAAATTGTTCTAAGTAAGCATACAATGTTTAATAAGGTATTTGTTATTTCCTATCTTATAAAAGGATATGAATATCAGAGCCTTGGATTGAAGAGCGAAACAAAAATTGCAAAGTTATTAAATACGACAAGGATCATGTTATCTTTAATTGGGATACATAAGGATTTTTATCATAAACGATTGGTGTCAATCTTAATTGGAAGTGTGACTTTCATATGCTAACAAATATAAAAATCATTACTAGTGTTTAGAATCTTAATGGTTTACACGATAATGATTTTGTTAATCCAGCAGTCTTTAGACATATATTTCATTTTCTTAGTATACACCACTTTCTCATTATTAATAACGAAGTTAATTACCTAACTCAAAATTTGCAAGCTTAAATTTCAATTTTCTCTTTCAATTTTGAAAAGCTTGACACTGTTGCCCGGCATACTCCACAGTCGGCAATGAATCGATAAGATGAAATGACAACCCACTCTAGAGCGAGTAATACAGGCTTTTATTGATTAGTTGTGCTTCACTATTCGGTTATTGAAAGTGTGGTTTAGTATGATTATATGCAGTTCCACCCTCGTTTTAATGGTTTGGTTCAAACAATTAAATTGTCAAAATTGCCTCTCTATTTGATCTAGCTATATAAAAAGCTATCATGGATTTAACACAAAACTATAGTTGTACCAGTTTCGTAGATGAAAATCTGCAACAGGAAGAAACAAGTCAAGTGAAAAGTCAATCCTTACTTCAGTTTCACGAAGGTTTGAAAAGTGATCCCTATTAACCATCTTAATTAAATTTTATTGAAATTATTTGCACACAAAATTAATATCCATATCGTATATGAACTACTAGAATGTATACATTTACAATCCAGTCTTAACTAAATTGCGATCTATAATACAAAACAGAAAGGGGTTTTGAGCTTTGGACGGTTGGATAACATTTTGAGAGATAAACTTTGCATCCGACCATCACAGTCTTTAGCGAAAGACATCTGAGAGATACAAGAGTTGTAACCTATAATCATAATGAATATATATTAATTGGGTTCTGTCGTAATTAGGATCATAAGTAAAAATTAAATTAAACAAAAATGATTAAGACTTTTGTCTTTAATTATGGTCATTATTTTATTTTTTTTCGTTGTATTCTCCATCTACAAATAAATAAATGAATAACCAAATAATTTCTCAAAATTAACAATAGAAAGTTTCAATTAAATCAACAAATTTAAATAAAAACTAATTTATTCTCCAGCCACTGAAGGATTGTGCATAAAAAACCAATTATATAGAAAATCCATGATAACGATTTATTTTATTTTTTGTTTAAATCAAGCATTAAAAAGAAAAACAATTTACAAATCATTTATAAGTAACAAAATCCTATAGCATACCTAGAAACAAAAAAACAAATCAAAGCACAAAATTGTTTGTAAATGAGCTTGGTGATATGAAGATGTTTGGTGCAAAGAATCACAACCAACATTTACATTCCTGTGAATCAAACCATTCGATTAATAAACATGTACAAAGAATCATAGTTACAACGAGTTTTACATGTTTTCTCCTCGACTACGTACACACCATAAATCTGATATATGAAATCACTAAATCTCCCTTTCTAAAAAATTTAGTAGATATGAGATGGAAAATCAAAGAATGGAATTGATCAGCATCACCTGAGAATTTGAGGGGTTTCACTAACTTATCTGAAGTAAAAACCAAAGACGTAGCGGAGATCGATGAATATTTGAGGGATGTTATTAGTTTTGAGAAAGTCAGTTTTGTTAGGAGAAAAAAAATATATACTCGCATATATTTTGGGCTGAAATATCGTATTTCTTTTAATACCTTCTACGTAGACCTTTTTTTTCTTCTAATTTTTTACATATTTATTTTGGAATGATAGGGAAAGCGGAAGAATAGGTAATTGTATATACATGTACAGACTATCCTAATTAATCCTTAAAAAAATATCATAAAATACTAATACGAAATGTGCGAGCTTCAGCCTAACCAGATTTTGAGGATATACTAGAGGCCAACTATATTGTCACTAGAAGCAATAATTAAATAAGATAAACTCTTTATATTTTTATCTTTTTATCGAACATTAACACCATATTATAGGTAATTTAGTTAGGTTCAGGGTTCATCATGGTAGATGATAAATGTTACAACGCGTTCCGTTATGGCACGTGCTACTTTTGATTCATGCCATTTTGTTACATCATGAATATTTGCCCTAGATGTTTTAATCTTTTTTGTTGAACACTTATTCTTATGCATGAATCGCTGGAGTATATATAAATCCGTGAATATGAATAGCTGGAGTATATATTGATGAATGGAGAATATAAGATTGAACACAACTGTACTATATCTAATGGTTTTTGACACTTCCAGCATCCTAGCCTTTCAATAGAGATGATCACTGATGGAAGTTTGATGGAGAGGGATGAGCTACGTAAATGCACTTATAAAAAGAAAGATAAGAAATTGGAGGAAGCTAAAACTTGAAGGATAATCAAATGGTTCTAAGCAACTAATTAAGCACCCATTCGCCATTGCATTCATCTCGGTGCTCAATAATTAATCCTGGATATGTTTTTATTTTGCTTTCATTATTTTACACCATAGAGCTTCCTAACCCGGTGAACTGTATTGTTCTTAATAATGATACTATCTCGTAGAAAAATATGTGATATTTAATACTTTAGTACCCAAATAAATTGAAGCCATAAAGTGTGTGTTTTTAATACATAACTTTTTATCGATTAAGTGAAACTCGTTGCAAAACAAGTAATATGTACTTTTTATTGATTAATTTATCTTCACGATGTTTAGATGTAAAAAGTTTCTTTTTAAAATAAGAAAAAACGTAAATACGTGGTTTCATATGATTATATTATTAATTGATTTTTGTTTTTTCTTTTAATTTTGATAGGAAAAAAATCGGTGGGAAAACGTACAGTATAAAAAAGATTGTATTGTTTAGTTTTTGTCTAGTTATCAAGAACTGCAACAATTTATGCTGATAATTGGAAAAATGCTGCAAAAATGCCCTATCGGAAAAACGCCTCGCCGAATAAAATTATGGAAAATTGCCCCGCCATCACATTTTCCATCCGAACATGGTTAAGTGGTCAATATGAATCACATAAACTTATATTTAAATGTTAAAACTAAACACTTAGTAATTAAACACCTTAGTATATGAACTAAACACTTAGGCTTT
Organism: Papaver somniferum; assembly: GCF_003573695.1. Classification (NCBI taxonomy): domain Eukaryota; kingdom Viridiplantae; phylum Streptophyta; class Magnoliopsida; order Ranunculales; family Papaveraceae; genus Papaver; species Papaver somniferum. Next base: position 6,331,005 of record NC_039368.1, on the reverse strand, counting down.
GTTTGGTAGAATTTATGATTATCAATTTATGCTGATTATAAATAATCATAAATATATAAATGATTTTGATAGAATCATTTTTACGACAAATTTTCACACATAATATTTTTAAATAATTGATTATCTTAGAAAAATGTTCTCAAAGAGGAGAGAATAGAATGATGAGCTAGGATTTCAATCCTTTATTGTTTTTTTGTTACTCTGTTGATAGTTTAGAGGAAAGTAGAAGAAAAAACCCAAACCAATTTTGCTAAAAAAAAATTGATTACGATAATTTTTGAAACAATTTTTGGTTTTGTGATTATGATGGGTTTTCTCGGTTATGATTAAAATAATCCATTATTATAAATTTTAACAAACTCTATAATGGATTATGGGATGGATAATTGATTATGAGCTCATAACCAACTATAATAATGGGTTACCAAACAACCCCTTATTTAACCAATTGGATACCTTATTATATGAATTTCCAAGAAAAGTAAATGACAACTTAAACATATTAGGATGGGAAGTGTGACGTTGGTGCATTCATAAATTTTATTTGACGGGGCATTTTTCCAACGGGCATCCCATTTTGGGGCATTTTCCCAGTAATCCCTTTAAGTTATGTTGGAAATTGGGTTTGGGATGGACACTCAAGCGCATAACCAAATATGAACGGAAATTATATTAATGAAATAAGGAAAATGTTTAGTCCCACAATGTTTAAAACATACAGACTTTTATTATAAATAAGCTATAAGTGTGGTAGTGGCTTATGAGTACAAGGCTAAGGTGCCATTTTCGTAGTGCTTCGCACGGAAGCACCATACCACCACACCATGTGTGGCATGGGTATTTAGGATCCATGCTCTTGCCATGGGCGTTTAGGATGCATGCTCTTTGCAATGAGCACTTGGATCCTGCATGGGCGCGTTTAGGATGCATGCTCTTTCCAATGAGCATTTGGATCCTTCCATTTTATGCAATGAGATTTAAATTAAACTGTTAGGATTGCATCTGGATGGATCAGATTAAGATCCAAAGGTTTAGATCACATATAATGGTAAGGATTAATCTACATCTTGTGAGATGTGAGGATTAATCTACATTTGTGAGATGTGAGCCTTTGAGTTTATACAATGAGATTCAAATTGGTCGGGTCAGGATGGTATCTGAATGGATCAGATTAAGATCCAACAGATTAAATCACAAATTGGTCGGGTCAGGATTGTATCTGAATGGATCAAATTAAGATCCAATAGTTTAAATCACATTCCGCAGTTATCATCTAATGGTAAGGGTTAATCCAAATCAGTTAGATGTGATCCAACGATCCAAAATGAACAGTTTGAATAAGTGACTGTTTGGGAACAATTGTGTGATTCAAACCAAGCGAATCTTAGTAACAATCACAATTTTGAATTGGCAACGGTTGGGAACAGTTACGACCGTTGCCAAAGGTATTGTCTCAAGACTCTCGACCGAATATAAACTCTTCATATTGTTGAATTTGAGACATAGAAATTTTGGGAATTTTCCATTGAGATCTTGCATTGAGAGCCTGTAAAAGAGAGTTTGTGATACATTAATCTACTTTGGCATTGGTCGAAATGTTGTTTAAGAACATGAAAGGTATTACTGAATGCTGAAGATATATGCCATTACCTGCATCATCATCCAGGGAAGAGTATTAATATCTTAAGTAAAGAGATTACTCTCCTCAATACACACTGATTATTTAGTTTAATTGTTTGTTCGATTATTCTTCTTTTATTCTTCTTTAATTTTTATTTTAAAAATCATCTTTACAAGCCCGTAAAGAATTGTGGTTTAATAATCCTAGTTTGGAATACGTTGTTTGGTAAAGTGATAATACAGTTGAATCGTATTTAGTCAATCAATAACAAGATTTCCAACAGTTTACCCTTCATAAATATTCATGCATATAAAATTAGAGATGACATAGGCTGAATGTACATTTATAAGGACATATAAGAGGAATTATGTTTGTGTTCCTCTTCATAATAAAAATAGGCTTGTATCCTGACTATGAACAAAATAGTAAGATATGCCAATGTAGGCGAATATCATTATATCTGGATAGTGAATCTTCAATTTAGTTTTAACTTTAAACTGAGATGGATTTGGATATCAAACAACATTAGCCAATAATTTAATCAGTAGATACTAATTGCTAAGTCTTTCCCCTGGCTAGATATTATGTTTGGATATCAATTCAGAAATTATTTTGTGACTTTTGAAAGAAAAAAAAAAAGTAAGAAGCTAGTTTTAGTATGCAATTCCAAAATGACTTTTACAAGTACAAAATTAACTTTTGTGAAACAAATATTTTTGGTTCAGATTTCTGGAATTGTCTTCTTCATCCCCTAATCCAAACACCCTCTAAGTATCTCTCATGAATTCCTGATGAAACCAAATAAGAAAATCGCAAGTCTCCATGATTTTTTCCTGCGATGATACTTTCCATTTCCCAACTATATGGGGAAGTAGGCACCTTAATCCCACAATGCTGGCCAAGTAATTAAGACATGACATAATAGAAATACAAATTTGAAGATCATTTGGTACCGCTTGTGGTCTTTGTCCATTTGCTGATGATAAAAAGTGATCCCCAACGATCATCTTATTTTATTTTTATTCATAAGACTAAAACATATTGTTTGGCATTTTCACACTTGGAATTCAGTTCTAGATAAAAACAAATGACATATTATCATACCATAAATGTTTCTGATCTCAGTTTTTCTCTTGTAATTCAGTCACCCAGTTCCATATAAATTAACCAATTGAAGTTGTAAAATTGAAAGTAATTCTGATATCATTTCAACCTATTCATACAATTTATTATTTCCTTGGATGCAAAGCCCACAAACATTGAAAATTTTGACTAAAAGAGATGAAATATGTAAATGGAGTGACAGAAGAACGAAAGCCTAGAAAATTGGAGAAAAGTAAAATTTATGGCATACTAAGTTAGTTTCTCTTGGGAGCAGAAAGAAAAGTTATTATCAAACACGGATATTAAGATAATTATAAAGACCCGCAAGCTTGTCAGTACTATTTGACTGGTCAAGAGACGATATTGATTCGATTAATTAAATCTAAAGATTAATCATTAGAAATTAATCAAACAATAATTTGAAAATAAAACTAGTACCGTTGGATGTGCCTCGAAAAGTTATCTGAATTGGACTACTTGAATACGTCATTCGGATGTCGGATAAAGAAGAATTTTTCTTCCGTTTGTATGAAGGGTAAATAGTCAATTTTATATAGATGAGTTAAGAAGGAAATTGACACTTTAACTCTGGGCACCTGCTATCTCAAACTAGTATGTCTAATGTTTGGGTTGCCCACATCCAATCTAATGGATGCCTTATCTATCCCATTTGGTTTTATCCGAAAATAAGCCGAAGAAAAGATCATTTATTTTCTTCGTATTTTTATTCTTCCCTTCTTTCTCTTTGTATGCTCTTTTTCTGAGGTAAATATGTATGCATGAAGTTTAATTTGATTTCTACAATTAGCGTGCTGTTAATTTGATTTACAAAAAGAAAAGTCAGATATTAATGGTGGTTTGGGTTAAAAAAAGGATGTTGATGAGATATAATCTCTAATGAGCTTGAGAAGATATGCTATAAAGTTTTGATGAGGGGTGTGAGCTAAATTAGAAAGGTAAAGAAGAATTGAAGAAGTTATATATGGAAGAAATTTGGATGTGGAACTACTTGATTCTACGTAGATATGAATATGTGAATATCAAGAGTTAAATTGAGGAGACTAGAGGATGAACAGATGATGGGATCTGTTGATGAAGGTGGAGTTTCAGAGTACAACAAAAGATTGAATGAAAATTGCAGGTTGTTGTGATGTTGCTTAGTTAGTTGTATTGAGTTGCATCCGTAGTTTATGGTGTTGATTGTTGTAGGACAGGAATGTGGCCGTGGATATAACTAGGATGATAGGTGGTGGTAGAGGTTTTGTAATGAGAGTGGAACTGGTGTTGCAGATTGTTATGGAGTTGAAACAAGTTGAATTCAATAAATGTTAGATAAGTGAAGACTAATTAATTATTTCCTAAAGTTAGCCATGATATTTTAGGAAAGGGGTTTCCTAGACCGGTTATAATTCTTGGTGGCCAAGTTTGTAACCTATATAAATAGGTAACTAGGCCTTGTAGAACTGTATTATGCAGAAAATGATTAAGAGATCGGTGAGAGATTTCTTGTATAACTTTTAGGGCTAAAGCTAGGGTTTCGTTGTGAGAGCATATTGGTGAGGAACAAGAGACAAGGTTATCGTCTCGGGTTATTTTTGTTATGTAACCAAGGGTTTGCTGGGATTCACACGACGTTGTAATCGTTTTTCTTCATAGTGGATTTGAGTTTGTGCGGCTCAAAGTGGACGTAGACAATATATACACGTTGTATGTATTGGTCGAACCACTATAAATATTGTGTCTTGTGAGTTGATTTATCTTTCTCGTATTATTATAATTGCTCGTGCTTGGTTTACTTATTATTCAACATAATATCTCAAGATCCGTTATTCCGCGGTTGCCAGTGATTCCCTAAGTAAATCCGGATAACTGGTATCAGAGCTTTAGGGTTTATCGTAGTACGATTGGAGTGGGAGTTATGGGTGATAATAACGAAAGTACGGTAGCAAGGGTTAATTTTTAATGGGAAGAACTTTGCATTTTGGAAGTCTCATATGGAAGACTACCTATATGAGAAATACATTGTTGATCCATTGGGTGGAGTTGCGAAAAAGGGAACACGCAAAGATGATGAATGGACAACTCTTGATCGCAAGTGTGTAGCCGTGATCCGTAGATGTCTAACGGAGGAAGTCTACAATAACGTACAAGAGGAAACTAGTACTAAGGATCTTATGGATAAACTTTAAAAGTTGTATCAAAAGTCATCAGCCTCGGGGAAGATTATGTTGTGTGAACAATTATTTAATCTGATGATGCAAGAAGGCGAACCGATTTCATCACATCGTAGGAAGTTTAAATCAATTATTTCTCAGCTTTCAAAAGTTAGTATTACTTTTGATGATGAAGTTCAAGCTTTAAGGTTGTTGTCGTCATTACCAAAGAGTTGGGAAACCGCAAGAACAACCATTAGTAATCCCGAAGGGAGCGAGAAGTTGAAGCTTGATGATGTGCAGCAAAGGTTAATTGCTAAAGAGGAGAGAAGAATAGAACAAGGTTATTTTTCAAGTTCGTCCTTAAGTTTGCAACAAGAAGATAGAGGCAGGAGTTCAAATCGGAACAACAACAACAAATCTAGATGAAAGTCTAGAGGAAATTCTAGGGGGAGATTTCAATCCCGGACTAGAGGTGTTGTTGAGTGTTGGGCGTGTAATAAAGTAAGACACTTCAAGCGCGATTTTCCGGAAAACAAAGGTGCTAATAATGGCGGAAACAAAGGTAATCAAGAAGAGGTCAACGTAGTTGCAGCTGCAGAACCGGTGAAGGTCCTTGTTGATAACAAGAAGGTGATTACGGAAGGTTTTCTACTACTCTCTGAGGACAATCAAGATGAGTATTGGATTATAGACTCGGGAGCTTCTTTCCATGTGACATGTGATAAGAGTATTATGATCTCTTATAAAGAAGGATACTATAGCCAAGTATTCTTAGGTGACGGTGAAGCATGCGACATCATTGGTTTGGGTGATGTGATCTTCAAAGTCAACGGTTCGACATGGAAATTGAAGGATGTACGACACGTTCCAAATTTGAAGAAGAACTTAGTGTCTGTGGGCCAAGTTTGTGATGATGATTGTGAAGTTGTGTGTACGAAACACAATTGGAAAGTGAAGAAATGAGCTATGGTATTAGCTCGTGGAGTTAGAGTCGGTACTCTATACCGGATTTCAGATGGAACTACTTTACCAGTGGCTAGTAGTGGTGAAGACACTAACTTATGGCATAGAAGATTAGGTCACATGAGTAAGAATAACATGAAGATTATATGTTCGGGAGGATATCTACCTAAGGTGAAGTATGTAGATATGAGTTTTTGTGAAGACTGTGTTCTTGGAAAGAAAAAACGGGTTAGTTTCAGCAGAGGCGGCAGAGCCTTTAGAAGTGAGAAACTTGATTTGGTTCACACTGATGTATGGGGACCAATTGATGTTCCATCTCACAGCGGGTTCCAATATTATGTCACATTTATTGATGATCACTCAAGGAAGGTATGGCTTTACTTCATGAAGAATAAGTTCGAGGTGTATGAAGTGTTTAAGAAGTGGAAAGCTTTGGTTGAAACAGAAACTGGTCTGAAGTTGAAGTGTCTAAGGTCAGACAACGTTGGTGAGTATGACAAAACATAATTCTTACAGTTATGTGCTACAAATGGAATTCGTTTGGAGAGGAAAGTTCCAAGGACACCACTGGAGAATGGAGTAGCAGAACGTATGAATTGAACGTTAATGCACGTGCTAGGTGCATGAGGTTGCAGTATGGTTTTCCCGAGACCTTATGGGCACATGCAACAGAGACGGCTGCTTATCTAATCAATAGGAAACCCAGTAGTCCATTAGATATGAAGATACCATAGGAGGTTTGGACCGGCAAAAAGGTAAATCTTTCATATTTGAAAGTTTTTGGTTGTGTTGGTTATGTTCATCTTAGTACCGGTGAGAAGTCTAAGATAGGTGCTCAAGCAAAGAAGTGTATATCTCTTGGTTACGGAAATGACGCTTTTGGGTATAAACTTTGGTACCACGAGGGTCACAAAGTTATTAGAAGTAGAGACGTCACTTTTAATGAGAATGAGTTGTACAAGGACCTGAATAAAACACAAGTTGAAGATGTATGATCAAGCAACGTCGATAAGGAGTTGTATATCGATACTGATGATGTTTCTGGAAAAAGTGTGGTACAAGAACGACACGGTGTTGCTTATGGTAGAGAAGTACAAGAAAGGACTTCTACTGCAGTAGGAGTTACTCATACAGTTCCACAAGAAGTACGAAGATCATCAAGAACTCCGAAACCGAACCCAACGTATGCTCTGAATTATCTATTACTTACGGATGGAGGTGAACCTGAAGATATTAAAGAAGCACTAGCGGCTGATGATTCAGGAAAGTGGAAACTTGCTATGGAGGATGAGATGAATTCACTTGATGAGAATGGCATAACAAGTGGGTTTATTGGATGAAATATGAAGCAAATTGAGAAATTCGCTACAAGGCGAGGTTGGTTGTGAAAGGTTTCCAGCAGAAACCTGGTGTTGATCACAACGAGATATTTTCTCCAGTTGTGAAGATGACTACTATCAGAGTAATGTTAAGTCTAGTGGCTTCTGAAGATCTCTACCTTGAACAATTGGATTAAAGACATCTTTTCTTCATGGTGACCTAGATGAAGAAATTTACATGAAGCAGCCAGAAGGATTCATAGTAAAAGGCAAGGAAGAGATGGTGTGCAAGCTAAAGAAGAGTTTGTATGGCTTAAAAGCCCCGAGACAGTGGTACGAGAAGTTTGATAACTTCATGCATAGAGGTGGTTACTCACGGTGTAATGCAGATCATTGTTGTTACTTCAAAAGGTGCAGTTCTGACTACATCATACTATTACTGTATGTGGATGATATGTTGGTTGCCGGAACATCTCTACAAGAAGTTGAGAATTTGAAGAAACAATTAGCAAGTGAGTTTGCTATGAAATATCTTGGTGAAGCAAAGCAGATTCTTGGTATGAGGATCATAAGAGACAGAGCTAAGGGTGTAGTTATGCTTAGTCAGGCTAAATATATTGAACGAGTGTTGAAAAGGTTCAATATGAAGAATGCTAAACCAGTTAGTTCTCCACTTGGAAGTCAAATTCGTCTTTCAAGTATGCAGTGTGCGAAGACAAATGAAGAAAAGGAGTACATGGATAACGTACCATATTCTTCGGCGATTGGGAGTCTAATGTATGTTATGGTGTGCACGAGACCGGATATTGCACATGTAGTGGGAGTAGTGAGTAGATATGCAAGAAACCCAAGAAAACAACATTGGGAAGTTGTGAAGTGGATTCTCAGGTATTTGAGAGGTAACACAAAGGGTATTTGAGAGGTAACACAAACATAACATTGTGTTATGGAAAAGGTGGTTCTATCTTGAGGGGTTATGAGGATGCAGACTTCGCAGGTGATGTAGATAAAAGGCGAAGTATGACCGGTTATGTTTATACTATAGGGTCAGATGCAGTGAGTTGGAACTCACGTTTACAGAAGTTGGTGACATTGTCTACTATGGAAGCGGAGTACGTATTAGTAACAGAAGCGAGCAAGGAGATGATTTGGTTACTAGGTTTGTTATATGAGTTGGTAAAGGAACAACGAGATAGTGTTCTGTTTAGAGACAATCAAAGCGCTATACATTTAGTTAAGAACTCAGTCTATCATGTTAGGACGAAGCATATAGATATCACTTATCATTTCATTCGGGATCTCTTAGAAGAAGGAGAGTTGAATCTCGAGAAGATTCTTGGTTCTAAGAATCCGACGGATATGTTTACCAAGGGAGTTACATCAGACAAGCTAAAGCTCTGCAAGGCTTTAGTTGGTCTCTCAGAATGAGGATCTGGGAGGGGAGCCGCACTGACATGAAGATGTTTTAGCACCGTCAATCCAAAGTTGAAGAAAATAAAAATTGAAGATAATCAATGAGTCTTCAAAGTGGGAGATTGTTAGTTAATTGAAGACTAATGAATTATTTCCTAAAGTTAGCCATGATATTTTAGGAAAGGGGTTTCCTAAACCCGTTATAATTCTTGGTGGCCAAGTTTGTAACCTATATAAATAGGTAATTAGACTTTGTAGAATTGTATTGCGTAGAAAACGATTAAGAGATCAGTGAGAGATTTCTTGTATAACTTTTAGGGATAAAGCTAGGGTTTCGCTGTGAGAGCATATTGGTGAGGAACAAGAGACAAGGTTATCGTCTCGGAAATTATTGCGGTGTAACCAAGGGTTTGCTGGGATTCACACGATGTTGTAATCGTTTTTCTTCATAGTGGATTTGAGTTGGTGCGGCTCAAAGTGGACGTAGAAAATATATACACGTTGTATGTATTGGTCGAACCACTATAAATCTTGTGTCTTGTGAGTTGATTTATATTTCTCGTATTATTATAGTTGCTTGTGCTTGGTTTACTTATTATTCATCATAATATCTCAAGATCCGTTATTCCGCGGTTGTCAGTGATTCCCTAAGTAAATCCTGACAAGAAGCTCATGGATTAGACTACAGTTGAAATGGTGCGGTGTGCTAAATTTGCAGAATGATAAATTACTGGTGAATGAGTGTTTCAAATTGGAACGAAAGTGTTATGTTTATGTGAAGGGAAGGAATTTAAGTTGCAATTGCAGGTGGTAATGGCTGATGAGCACACGATCTTGGAGATGACAAATGAAATGAAAGAATTTACAGAGATAAATGCTTCGGTTGGTAGTAGAAGTGATGAATGAATTACATGCGAATTGACTGTAGTGTTGTGTTGCATTGTAAAACTAGGAAATGCATCACAGTAAACTTGTAATGCACCACAATTGTACCATCATGCATGGTATTGCACCATGTTGGCGCATTAGAAACATTATCCAGTCAACGACCTGTGCAATAACCTTAGTCAGTTTCTTTCAGCATATCTGACTGAATCTTATTCACTTGATTTGTATAACTGACTGTGTTGACCTGATGACCAGTATATGACCCGATTTGATTCAGTTTCCTAACTAGACCCTAACACGGTTAACATTTGACTTAACCGGGACTTGACCAGACTTTGACCAGTTGACTTGACTTTGGATGTTATATCCTTTGACCTTGATGTGACGTTGACCGTTGACTGTAATTCAAACAATCACATTTCCGAAGACTGTTCCGGTCTTCCAACCCTTTTTCCTAATACTTCCATAACTAATTTGGACATAGAACTTCTATATAAATCCAACAAAAGAGATAGTGGAATGTTAGGAAAGACATTATGGAGAACATAATGTAAGCTATGAAATCACTTCAAATTTAAATGATAAGGACAATGGTGATGAAGACCGGGGATAGGAACTTATAAATCTGGGGATTTTGAAGTAGGCGTGGTTCTCCATCAAACAGGTGGGAACTTTTGTAACTTTCTTGTAATCATTAAATTACGTGTGAATATCTTGTAATTCTAAAGTTTTTTTTTAGTTTCCGAGCATGACGAGTATTTGATGTTTTTGAGCATGTTTGTATGAAAATTGAACGAGTATGTTGCCCTATATTCGTTATCTGGCCTCCATGTGAGGAGTTCCTGTGTTCTCCACAGATTCTCACTATGTCGTCACTGAAATGTGGTGTTATATTAGGCGTGGAATTGACGCTCAATATTACTAAATAAGTTCCGTGGAAATAGACGTGACCTATAATAAGTTATTAGGGATGGAATTGGAATTGACTTTCAATATTATATAATTTAAATGGCACTGGCACTGGAATTTGGTGTCATGATTATTAAGGGTGGGATTATCCCCAATATTTTGGGGTAACCACGAGACACATCGGTGTATCACATGTTATTTGGGAACATCTCTTTTCTGTTGCTTTGTACGCGTCTGTTAGCTATAAAATAGCCACCAAACTCTTCATATGACTTGAACAGGACCAAATACATGATTATCCAGCGTAAAAGTCTCCCAAAATCTCCACAAAATCTTCGACAGTGAACAACAGGACACGTCTCTCTGCCTGGACTTTGATCTCTTCTTCCGGCTTATCCATCCCAATTGGTTGGGTCTAATTGCTTGCAACAGGCATGTTATGTCTTCTAGAGTCCATACGTACCAAATACATCCATTGAATCTCCTCAAAACTCGCTCAAATTCCACTTTCAAAACTGTTCTTCGCTGCTGCCATTTTTCCCGCCAGTTTCTGTTTTGAATTTTGAGAAGGAAACTGACCTCCCCTAATCCAGTTATGGTGTCCCTTTAGCACATGCCCTGAAATGGGGTGCCCCTTATCCAACTTAGGAGTGCCTTTAGAAATTCTTTTGGGATGTTTTCCGCACTTTTTCGTGGTTCCTCCGAGCTATTTTTGGGGTACTTCCGGTACACTTCTGGGGAGCTTCCGGTATGCTATCTACAGAGGTCCAAATGCCATATTTTTAGCCAATTTTTCCGCAAAACCTTATTCTTCTAAAAACACCTACAAATAAATAAAATAACCAAATAAGTATAGAATCGAGCACTAACACTATACACAATTGAGATATATTAGACACATAAATGCGTCTATCAACTGTTCACATGCTTATTATGTTTTTTCGTCTTAGTAGTATAATTAGGTTACTATGATCTTACTTTTGAAAGGAATTCTAGGTTCATGGTGAGGATAATGCCCTTTTTTAAACTGCTATGCGGAGTCGGGTCATAGTAATCAAAACCTTTTTTACATGTTCTAGACTTTGAACCTGACGTCATTAGGTGTACTCATTTTACGAAGATATCACGTGGTACCTGAATTCATGCCATCATTTGACATTGGAGTTATCTTCAAATTTTATTCTCCATTGAGTAGGGCTAGGTTAGGATAACATATATTTAAGTTATTTCTAACGTCATTTCTGTAAGTCATAATGGGGATGATATTTCATAGATATTGTTTAGGAAGGCAATGTCTGGGGTATGAAGTTGGAGTGATCTTATGTTGTGTGATGTGTATAAAAGATGTTTATTCATTTTTTTTAGTACAACTGTGTAGCATGTTAGTGGTTACTCGAATTTGTATTTTTTTTCTTCAGGGCACCCTTCGATATGATGTGCTCACTCAATTCCCGGTTTTAGTTTGAGGGACAGATCAAGTAGTGTTCGCGAAGACGAATGCTCAGGATTTGAAGATCTGAATTAGATTGGAAATCTGATTGAATGTTAGTTTACACCATGACAATTTAATAAATTCGATTTTATTTAAAAATCGACTCACTATTGTATATGTATCATTTGAGAGATGTTTCTTATATATATTCTCATAGAGGATTTATTTTTGGGTTAAGATTTGTGACAAATCTTTAATTTGATGTTTATATAAATAATTTAGACGCTTAATATCTTATTATGTACATTCATCTTTTAGATTATTAAGTAGCTTAATTTTAGGGTGTTATAATATTAAAGAGGAAAATTCAAGATAATTAAAGCTTCAAAAATCACAACCTCAAAACCTATTATATAATAAAATGGCGGGAGTCAGAAAAAGAGATCAACCAAAAAAAAAGTTATCATCATTATAGTTGTCTAACTAATATATAAAGATTGATATTGTTAATGGTTTGGTTGAAAACACTTGAATTGCAAAATTTTATCCAAAAAAAGATACTACAAATAATAAAAAAGAAGACAGGTATTTAAATATCAGAATTTGGCATCTCACGATTTTGTGCGTACAACAAATGTTTCTCTGGCTAATGCAATTACATATCTCGGTCATTAAACTACCATTCCATTTTTAAATTTTGAATCCTAAAAAAAAGAAAAGAAATAAGTTTGTTGAAATGTCAAACAAGGTTTAAAAAGAAATCCCAACAATCATCTTAGATTCTATAGGTGCAATTATTTGAAAAACTAAATCTCTATTTCATATATGTCCTCTGGTCGTAACTCTGCTGGATCAAATCCAACCAATGGGAAACTTATTTGACTCTCATATTTTAAAAACTAGAATGTTCTATCGGGCGTTTCTACATTTATAATCTAGTCTTTTTATTGATGTGATACTAAAGCATTTTGCGCCCATTTCATTTTTATTTTGTTAATTATTACTCTTATCCATGAACTAAATGAGGAAAACTCTAGGCATGCATGAATTGCCGAATATATAACAAGTTGACGAGCTGAACATATTTTTAATGTTTTTTTCCTCTTCATATGACCAAGCATTTCTATATAGGTTCCGCATCTTCAGAAGGTTGATCAAGTGAGATGAGATATGTAGTTCTGGTAGGAGAAAATGAAAGCTATGAAATTGGAGAAAACTAAAACCTACAGTGGATAAAGTTGGATTTAAGAAAGGGTTCAATTACATTGTTAGTCTTCAAGCCTTGTAGTTGGATTTCATACTTTTATGCTTATTTTGACATATTTTTAATGTTGCGGATGTTGCTGGGTTAGGTCGCCAACCATTCATATCTTATATAGAAAGCACCCATCCAAGTATGTTTCAGGTTGATGTGCAACGATGTTGTAAAAGAAAAATTTGAATTAAAGATATAACTGTAACTCAAAATTTGACTACCCTTGTTTAAGTTATTGCAATATTTTAAATGAAAAAATAAAATTTTCAAAGTTTGGATTTTCATTTTTCCTTAAAATTTAACCTTTCTATCTTTTCCCCCAAAGGGACAATACTCCACATTTGGCATCAACTCGACAAGATTAATCGACAACCAACGGCTTATGCGCTTTCGATTGATTTAGATTTCAGTTTTTTGGTTGATTAACTCTTGAATTTAAATTCCCGGGTCTATATAAGACAAGCGAAACAGTTCAAATAACCAACGGTTCCTTAAAACACTTTTTTAATATCTTTGGTCGGTACTTTTCCCGAATACTTCTTTATTACTTACTGTAATACCCTTCTACACATATAAGAATTCACCGAGACAATGGTGAACATAGGTATGTTTCTTCTTGTTCAATTTATTGCTTGAGATCATGAATAAGGGATTATGGTTGTGTATAATATATTTATAGTGAAAACCAGGATAAACCTAAGAAAAACAAGTTTTGTCCTAGATGCACCCGAGTGCATAATGTATATTGTTTTTGAATTTTTTGTTGTCCCTCTTATTTTTCTTCTTTAATACTTGTTTTTGTTTGATATTTTGATGGTGAATGTAATGGTAATGGCGGTGGATTTGTTGCTCGAGATCATGAACTAATAATTTTGCTTATGTATAATATACTGTAGGTGATTACTAGGATACAAGATGCACCTGCGTGCATAATGTAATTTCTAATGGGAAACAAGGTTTTGGCTGGTTGCACCCGAGTGCACAATGTACAATTAATATATTTTTTTTATTCTAATGGGAAAAATGTTTTGGCCAGGTTGCACCTGGGTGCATAATGCATATTCTTACAGAAAATAAATTTTGGTCAGGTTGCATCTGGATACATAATGCATGTTTTTATATAAAATAAATTTTTGCCAAGTTATACCTGGGTGCATAACGCATAATTTTATAGGAAATTAATTTTGGCCAGGTTACACCTGGGGGCATAATGTATGCTCGGCATGGTTTAAATTTTGGAGCTCTTTCCAATTTCATATTAATAATGGATCTTATTTTATAGAGATTCTTGAGCTCTTTCCAATTATAATAATCTCTCTTGAATCCTAAATATACTTCGGAAGGTAAGAGATTTCTTGCAACTAATTTTAAATTGAAAAGCGAAAATATGTAGGAAAGAGAAAATGATACGATAAAGAATAGAATTTAAATTAAACGGTATATACGACTAAATTTTTTGTGTCTTTTTCACTCGAACCTATATTTTAGAAGTCCATTACTCCCACATTTTACGGGTTTTGGACAAATGACCCATTTTTCTTTATGTTTTCCTCAATATTAGCGGATTGAGTGAATTATACTCCGACTATAATCTCACTCAATGAATTCAAGGTTCAAAATCTAGTAGAACAATCAACTTATTCAACTTTAACATCTCTATGACAGTCTTCACCCAATATGCACCCGATCATTTTCACAATTTGCTAAATTTGGTTATTGGAATCAAAACGTAACATCATGAATTGTTGACATTTTGAACGCTTTTAGTTTCTTTACCATTTAGTCTTTTATTTATTTTGTTGAACCCTTGCTCTTGTGCACAGGTCCATATAAGTTGACCAATTATTGAAGATGTAAAATCGAAAGTAATTGTAACAACATTTCACCCTCTTCAGAGCATCTCCAATAGAGGGTGAAATTATTTATTTTTCATGACACGTAGGATTTTACAACCCCATTTTCCATAAATCCATATCCAATAGTAGGTCCTATGAAAAAGGAGGGGTGTGAAAATAAATAAAAAGGTCTTATAAAAAGTCTTATTTAGACCTTGAGAATGACCTTCATGTCATCAATTTAACAACTTTATTAATTATTATTACCAAATAAGTTTTTCTAAACCGATAGGAAAAAAGAGAACATTTTTATTTTTATCCAAAAAACTAATCTTAAAAATAAGACTCTGCACCATTAGAGATGGTACATGAACAAGACATTGTTATTTTTCCCACATGTATAAAACCCCATAAATAAGGATCTAAATAAAAACTTCACATAGGATTTTTAGCATCCACTGTTGGAGATGCTATCATACAACTTAGCATATTTTGGAGGGTGCAAAGCCTACAAACATTAGAGCAAGCAACATGTTCAGGGGAGAGATCCCACTATTTGCCGCACGCCCCAAAAGTTTTAAGCTTGTGAACAAGCAACTCGGAGAATTTTGGGCCATAACCAAGTATAAAAATTGCAAGTCTTCCATACTTTTTTCATTTCATAATACACCTGCCATTTCCCTAGCATATATGTGGTGGAGTGGGCTACCTACCCGACTCCCATATTTGAAGATTATTTGGGACAACGTGACATTGTCCATTTGTAACCGATAAAGAAACCTGTTTTGAGGCATACTCATTCATTATCCCACATATAGTGGGTTTATAAGGGATGTCTAAAAGTAGTGTAATTATTTATATATCCTTAAACAAATTAAATTATTAGAGTGTCCTTATCCTCAACAACCTAAAATCAGAAACCAATTTAAAATAACCTTTAAACTTAAACATCTCGGACTCCAATTCAATCAAGCAATTAATTAAGCAAAGGAAACACGATCGAAGTGAACGATGTTGGAGTGCGAAATCTAAATCTCAATTGCTCTCAGATGTATTTTAGAATGTATTTGTAATAAACCCATCTTGTTTTTGATTGATTTTATTTTTTTTGATCGATAGAATATGATTTCAAAGATGAAATTAGGGTTTCAGAAGATCAGTACGACTGAGAATTTTGAGCCGACCCTGGTATATGATTTAGAGAAACACTATGTTCGGCTAATGCGACTTTGCTAGATTTTATTCGAATCAGCCGATCCTAGCCTTGTTCTTCGTTTTGAATTTTCAGAAGATCAATTCGGCTGATCTTGAAATATCAATTTTGAGCCGAACCTAGTATATGATTTAGAGAAAAACTATGTTCGGCTGATGCGACTTTGCTAGATTTTGTTCAAA
Source organism: Papaver somniferum (assembly GCF_003573695.1). NCBI lineage: Eukaryota > Viridiplantae > Streptophyta > Magnoliopsida > Ranunculales > Papaveraceae > Papaver > Papaver somniferum. The sequence goes on along the minus strand of NC_039368.1, from coordinate 6,314,715 downwards.
TCTGCCGTACCTAAATTCGTCAGTTACAGAGTGAAGTTAGGTTGATAACTTGTCAGCTGATCCTCTGTTTTTTGAAAATATACCTACGTTCGGCTGACAAGTTGCTAGCCGAACCTAGGTATATTTTCAAAAAACAGAGGTTCGACTGACAAGTTATCAGCCGAACCGTTCATCTGGTCAGTAGACCTGGGTTTTAAAAATTCAATTTTTGACAGATTTAACTTATAAAAAGGACATTAAACCTTGTATAGAAGTCTACCTATGATTTTATTCACACATTTTTGGCACTTCTAATCACTAAAATCTCAAAATCCAAGTTTTTTTTACACTTCTTCTTCTTCCTCTCAAAATCTCAACTCTCTCACATAAATTTGATTTCTTTACCACTAATAATTTAATTTTTAACCAATCCTTAAAAATTCCTAATTAATGAAATCTAATGATAATAATTAACACTAATTATGTAAGGGTAATTAGAGCATAGCTCGGTTGAACCCACCAAGCATTGGTATGTCAAGTTTGGTTGTGATATTTTAGTGAATCAAAACTCATTTAAAGAGTCGCTTGATTATTTACCACAGTCAACTTCGTATAGGTTAGCCAGAAAGTTATTAGGATATGAAACATACAAGTATTACTCGAAGACTTGAAGAATGCGAAGAAGTAAATAACTACAACGACGACATCATCCTTCCTCTTGAGGTTAGTAATATTTTGACTTGAATTATTTCATTCCTAACGTATATTTCAAGTCGTGTTATATTGAAAAAATAACTGCAAAGCTGTGAATGATTATACTCTAGTTAGACGTAGTATTAAGGAATTATAATACAAAGTATAACGCATATCTTTTGAACTTCGTATATAAGACATCCACATAATCGTATGAATGCTATTGTGTTTATGTGTATGGGTGAAGATTTCGTCATAGGAAACAATATTTTACATTCGTTTAAAGGAAGTACAATTCATAAACTTATTTTATGAACCGAAAGGGAAATCGCTAGGCTTATTGGTATTGTTATTCATTACCAATCTTTGGATTACCAATATGTATGTTTTATGTATCTTGGTAAAACTATTCACAACGCCTGACTTATGTATCGGTAGGACTTTGATTAGTGAAACCAATCTTAAGCAATCACTTGAGATGGTATGATCGATATTTGTAATTGGTATGACCATTCCTAGTCATTCGGTAACCAATCTTATAACTTGGTGGGACTAATCACAAGATGTGTAATCGATCCTTGTAGTAGGTGAACAAGTTTTTAGTTATTGGTGCAACCGATCCTATAACTTGTGCAACCGATCACAAGTATGTACCATAAATAGTGGTAACCGATCCTGGTACTTAGTTAGCCATGTTATGGAAACTAGTGTGACCTATACTAGTAGACACTCGAGGTAGAACTGAACTTGTGTTTGGTAGAACCGTAAAACCCATTAATGGAGATTGAATGTTTTTGATCAATCACATAGTTCTTGGAAATCAGATGAACCAATTCTAAGCTCATTTGGAAGTGTGGCAAATCGGTTCCAAGATTGTAAATATGAAAAAGGATTTACAAATTAAAGATGTTGACATACTTTGAACATGTGCAGTAGTTCCTATCTATTATTGTTCAAAGATATTCCTTAATAACTAAAGGAGAATCCCGGATCGAAATAAATTGAGAATATTTTAATTATGGTTTTTAGTTTTATATGCTTTTAATTTCCATCAATTAAATGCATATATTTAGAAAATAAAAATTGGTAATGTGCATTTACTAATTGGAGATTTTCTACTGAGATTTCGGTCAATATTTGGACAGAGCATTTCCAGGAATTATGAAAACCGATTTGGGAATTTATTGCATATCTTTGAGAATATTCGGTTTTGGAAATTCCTTGGTGTCCGAACTTCCTTGATCTATAAATATTGAAGTTTGCATTTCGAGAAAACTAATCCTCAGAGCCAGTAAAACTACTTAGTTGTGTTGTTACTGGTGGAGCCGTCTATTCGTAGAGGAAAGTACCCTAATTAGGCGAAATCTCTTACGACCGCTCGTTTTAAAGACTTCTTTGGGATTGAGAAGCTCTACGAGTACCGTTGGTGGGAAACTAGATAATTGCAGTTTATTATAAGTTTTCGATTGATTTGATTGACTAATGGTTGTTGAACTTTGATTGCACCTAGTTTTTTTATGCTTGAGAATCTTCTCTCCTGATATAAGATTCACTCAAACTAGATCGAAGTATCGACGGGGATCTTTAGACTGTTTGTAGATCTAAAGACGTCTTGTGATAATCCATCATTAAAAGACTCCGTTCTGTGTGTGATTGATCACAATAGATTCAATTTGTTTGTGTGCAGATGCTTATTGAAGATCTAAGAAGATCTGAAGACAAAGAAGATTTCTTATTTGAGTTCATAATCTTTGGTGTGCACAAAACTTGATCGGCTGGGGATCCAACTATAATCGATTTATCTTTTGATAGATTGGATTAATTAGTTGTGTAGATCGGCATCAATATATTTCTTTGTGATTCATACTATTGATTGCATAGTCTAAACAATTACTTTGGTAGTTGTTAAATAGATTGATTTAAGAACCCGACAAAGGAGTTTATTGGGTTAAACGGAAGAGCCTTTTGTCAAACTCATATCACGTTGATTGAAAAGAGTTGTTACCGAACAAATTTGTTGTTCCTTTACTGTTTGGAATACTAACCAAAGGAATTGTTCCAAGTGCATGACTTATTGCAAGTTGGAGGGGCAGGGATACTAAGGGAACTAGGTGAACTATAGGTTTAGTTGCTTGGTCTCAACTATACGAAGTTGGTTTATATTTTGTATGGCGGATTAATTCTGGACAAGGTTCCAGGGTTTTTCTGCATTTGCGGTTGGCTCGTCAACAAAATCTTGCTATCTTTTACTTTTCTATTTCAGCAATTATAATTGTTTTTATTATAATTAGAAGTAAAATACACAAACGTTAATTCCTAATTACTTGATAGCAATCCTATAGTGTTTGGTTAGGTCCGAACCTATTATCAAGTAATCATACTTCGTTGGTGTACTGTCTCGATCTTGTATCCATAGTCAATCACACAAGTTAACTTGTTGTCGTATTATCTCGATCTCGTATCCATAGACGATCACACGAAGTGTGAACCGATTCGTTGTATTTTCTCGACTCAGTCCATAGACAATCACTTTCGGAGAAAGGACCTATAGCTGGAAAACTTTTAGATTGAGGTATATTTGGGTACCCTCGTATTTTCAATTGGTATCAGAGCAGGCATGTAGCGCCCCCTAAGCTAGCAGCTGACTAATCCAAGAGATTAACTAAATAAGAGGCGTTAAAAATCTAAAACATGTACTTAAATATCCAATTAAGATATCTTCTACAAAATTTAACCCAAAACTAGCCTCGCTCTGAAATTTATATACAAGAACTCCACTCAAATGATACATATACAATAGTCATTTGGTTTACAAAACAGAATAAACATATCAGAAGTTAACCAACTAACGGAGTCAACTCCTTGGAGCTTTTGCTGCGCAACTCTGATTTGTCTCTGAAACTGAAAGTGGGAATGAGTGAGCACACCATCCCTAAAAAGGGTGCCCAGTAGGAATAACATTTAACTTTCAAGTAATCATGGCAAGATTTGGAAAACAATAATGTTTTCCCAAACATTTAAAAGTGACCAAGTCACTGAAATAAACAAACATGTATATGGACAAACTCCTTCTTCAAACAATGTATAATATTCGTGCTAACCACACTCAATAGCTATTGATATCACCAAGACCATGATGACCCACTCTAAACAATAAAAGCTGAATTCACGTAGGTATAAATGTGAAGGACCGTATCCTATATACCACACGTGGAAATTCTCATTTCCCATACCAATTCATATTGACAACAAAACATTATAGGTCCTTTCCAAATCTTGGAAAAATTCAAAGGATCAACAGAACAATCGAAATGCAACTAAGTAAAGCATGGAATGTACAATCAGACAATGCATGAGTTTATTAAACAAAGACTTTAGTAAAAGAAACAATAATGGTTACAAAAGAGTCAAATGTATTCCCACCTCTTTTGATGACAAGCCACGCCTACCTCGAGATCCACGATCCACTGGTTCATCATTTGAATCGATCGTTGTTAATATAGACTAACTGTTAATCACATAGGAAGTCTAAGAATCTAGCCAAAAGGCTCACACAAGAATCATACAAGTCTTTCTAATGGTTCTAAGCCTATTTAAGGTTCTACATCTTTTATTTATCTATCTTTAGCATATCTAAGGTTTACAAATTGATTTGGGTTGGTTCTATAGTCCACTAGATAAATCTTGTGAACATCTATAGCTTTGTAGAAGAGATCGAAAGCTACTTCGGATCATAAGAGGTCCAAAACATCTAAATATTTTTTTTAAACATCTAAATAAGAAAATTGGTCTTAAGCCCAAGTCCACTAATCCGACCCATTAATTTAAGGCCCGGTCCATCTGGTCAACTGACAGTCTCTAACGGTCAACGGGTCTCTAACAGTCAACGTCTAAGGTCAGGACAATAGTCAAGGTCAAAATCAAACAAGAATTGGTCAACTGAGTCAATTTTGGTCTAGACAGGGAACTCGGTGAGTCTACTCAGTTGACAAGACTGATTCAGGTCAAAGGGTTTACCGAGTCATCTAAGGTTAAACTAGTGAGACAAACACTCTATTTCATCTTCACTTCAATTCTACTAGACTAAACATAAACATCAAATCATTCATTTAAATGTAGCTTCATAACTCAATCTGAAATACAAATCTATTTACCTTAATCTGCAGTTGCAGGCTTTCACTAAGGCCACTGCCAAAATTGCTTTACAACTACTATTGTTCTCAGTTGAGCAACACTCATCATTAAACTCACACAACTGATTCAAACACAACTCCAATTCCAGTACACTTAACTTTAGTTAAATCTCAACACAATTCCACCATATCTTAACTTATATATGCATTACAATCTATGTGAAATCCTAACAATCATCTAAAAGAACTTCAATCCATTTAAGACTCCACATTAACAATCTCATTTATCCTCCCTGTAATCCATACAATACCAAATCAATCTCCCCTGCGTCTATTTCATCCACCATTTAACTGCAACTCAACAACACAATTCAATGAACACCACCATAACTGCAGTTTCACTCCAACTACAACCCAATTCCTGAAATCACTCAAATTCTCTTCAGTCCTTCTCAAACATCCTCGACCACTAGCACCTGCAGAATTACACAATACTCTCTGCTTTACAAGTTCATCTTCAACATCATCAGCTAAAGTTCTGACTCCAGATGCACTGCTACAATTTACCAACAATTCAACCCCAAACACATGCAGTCACAAACACACGTACAAAACCATCTCCAGTTCACCCCATTAGCCATATCCACAATTACATCTCCACACAATACAAATCCCCTGTGAAAGTGATTATGCATAAAACCTAATTACAACTTCAACTTCAATACATATTGTTCATATCCCAATTCCCAGTTCTTTGACAATTTAATGAATTTAACAATAAAAATTGCATAACTTTACTAAAGAAACTCAGAGAGCAATTACCTCAATGTAATTCACTTCAAGATCAGTCCACACCATAAACATCCATCCTGTCTCAATCAATCTAGCCACCAGAATAACTCTTCTGCTTCTACTGACCCAAATCCTCAAGAACAAACCTTAATTTCATCATAACTTCCAATTTTCAGTCTCAGTTATAAAATCATAACCCTATATTCTAATTCGAGTGAAACCCATCTCAATTCAATCCCCCAGACTCTAAATTTCAACTTCTACATCTTCTCTAAACAATTCCACGAAACCTTAATTTGAATTTCAATTGAATTTGCAATAACCCTAACCCAAATTCTCCGCCTCATCACTGGTTTCACTCTAAAACATCGATTGAACATTTACCCATTATTCTTCAACGAACCATAGTTCCATATTTCATCTTCTAGATCTTCAGATTAGAACTGAATCTAAAAACCCTAATTTCGACTCTCTGATTCACCTTTTCATTAACTCTGAATCACCTATTCTAATCAACACCATCAGTAACAGTCGTTAGTTGATATGAATCATCTCCCCACGATCTCAGAACCACTAATTCGTGAACTCAAAACACTCACAGAAGAACAGGGAAGAAAGAAAGAGGAGGAGGAAGAAGAATAAAAAATAATAAAGAATAGAAATGAGAGTTTATCCTCCCGGTTGGTGAAGATAAGACCAAGGATAGATACTACTACACATAATCGCCTCTCTAAGGGGATCCCAGGTCGGACTATCTGCAAAAAGATCATTTTGCCTTCAAATAAATCTGATGATGACTTCTTTGTCTTGTATCCGAATGACACGTTCGAGTAGTCCATCTCGCATAACTTTTTGAGTTCTATTTAACAATATTAACTTCGTAACTAGATCGTTTTTAGATTAGTTTCTATTAATTAACGTCCGTGTTAAATTAATCAAGTTATTATTGGTTAATTCGTCACTTGACCATCACTAGACCAGTCAAATAGCGTTGACGAGCTTGAGGGTCCTTACAAGGAAAACACTAAAAGATCTAACAATCTGTGTTTGGTGCGATCCAACCTATAAGAAATTGAATCTATGTCTGAATCAGTTACTTATGCAAGAGTATGAATACTCAAATGTTGAATATGTTACTACTTCGTTGACTCATGATCCATGAGTTGCGAAAACATCTGTGTCTATCTTTGATAGAAAAGAAGATATTGATAAAGAGTTGGTAAAACTCCTAAAGCCTATAAAATCTCTGTCTACAAAGATGTGGTTATTGAAGACATATCTTCTTAAAAATGAGATCAGAGAAAAAGACATTAAACTAAATGCTCTAGCCAAAGAGAATATGGATCTCACTGTCAAACTAGAAGCCATTGGTAAATCTCTTACACTTAATCAAGAGACCCATCATATGACTCTGACTAATGAATCTGTTATAATTTCTTATGATGAAGAAACCAAAGGTCCTTGCTCGACTTTGAGAGATTGTGATAAAAAAACTTGTTTGATCACATCCGAAACAGATCATGATAATGGTAGTCTGTCCAACTACATCAAGTCAGAAGAGGATGAGAAACCAGCTTCTACATCTACTGATGATCAGACGAAATCTTGTCCAAAGGAAACTTTGAACCGATTCCGTGAACGTGATCTTAAGGAATAAAACTTTCAGTCACTTGACTGGAAACTTATATTTCTTCAAAATACGGTGGTAAAAATATTGAATGAAGTTTCTTTTCTTAAAAAACTGAAAGATCATTCCCCAGTAGAAAGACAAAATTTACCACAATTCGATAAAGTCAACTCAAAAGAATCGGAAGTAAGAGTTGATAATCGCTTTTGGAAAAAGGTTCCTCCTCATCCATATCGAAACAGTTCTTGTTTTGATGAAGAACGACTCCATAAGAAAGGAAAAGAGAGAATCTCTGCCAATGGTAAAACCATGATTTTCCGATAATTATTCCAGACAATCATACTGATGTGCATCATAAGGAAATCCTTAAAACGAGAAAATCTTATCAAAATCTCATTTATAGAATTAAGAGAGATTTATCCTTCTCTGAAAATTCTCACGTCAGTACAGTATATTGTTAGATCAAGGAAGGATCATCTTCTTGGGAGAAAATATTTTGGGCAGAAATTCCCGAAGAGAAACATGAACTATGTTTCTGATACTCGCTGTATGCTAGAAAAAGCTTGCTCCGATGCAACTTAGTTGTATCGAAATTGTGCACTCTCATCCTCTTTCATGCTCTTAATTATGGATGCAAAGCACAATAAAATGAGAGCACATTTTTTGTGTGTGTTTGTTTATCAAAAATATATGTGACATTTTATGGATGATTGTGAATCCATATCTGTCTAAAATTTGTTCATGTATATAATGATCTTCCAAAAATAGGTTTTATTTAGAATATTCGAATTTTAATAAACCTTTTAGCACAAAGGAAAATGAATATATTCTTTTAATATTTTCTGAATTTCCTGATATTTTCGGTCCAAGAGTTGTCTTTTATTAAAGAGAAACTATCTCTTGCTTGTATTCTGAAACCCTGATAAATACCTATTTAAATAACTGAGCATGCTTCCAATAACTCGCAGTGTCACAAAGTCTAATAAGGAGGAAGCTCAAAAGGTTAAGGATTGTCAAGGAATCAATACAGAAAGGAAGAAGAAAAACATATCAAATATATTGTTTGATTATGATTCAGATAGTTCGAATAGATCTCAAGATGAGTCATGTCTGTTGGCTTAAAACCTTCAAGATCCAGCCGAAACCAAGTGGATTCGTCCTGATATTATGATTCACTATATACAAGGTTTTGAAGAACTGAGAACCAATCTCATTATGACAGTTCAACATCAAGATTGTCTCAAAGAAATAATTGATCAAACAAGAAGTGTTCTTGCTAAACTCAAGGTTCTAATTGAAGAACTTGAAAACAGGAAGTGGTTGCAGACAAGTCTCTTGAGACATGCTTCAAAAGTTTGAGTACTGATGAAATCTCAGTAAACAATAAGAGCACCACTAGAGATTAAGATACATGTTGTAATTCTTAATCAGGAAAAAATAGACATCAGTTTTTGATTTCTTTCAATAATTGTATAAGGTTATTATGAATAAAACTATCTATTATTTATGAATAAAATTATTATTTTATAATTTTTCTTGTGATAGTTTTTCGATTACATATCATGTGCTTGAATGCTTTATATTATTGCTATGTGTTTATGGGATGCTTGATTTCAGTTTTCATAACCTTAATATTCGATCTCATATGGTGTGAACCCTTATGGTTTGGGTGACTTTTTGATTTAGCAGGTTTGAGTTCTAGCCCCTGTTGGTAGGCTTTATCAAAGGATCATAAGGGGTTCTGATTGAAACTCATGTGTGAAAAAGTCACAATATGTTGAATCATTTTTGGTTTAGCATAAAAGCATATGTGTTTCGGGTTTTCAACTTTTGAATCACATTAGTTAAAACCGATTTTCAACCTTTCTATGGTAAAGGTTGGTGGTTGTTGTTGTTCTTGTGTCTTGCAAGAGGATGACAACACAGTGATATTCCTCCCTGGAAAAATGCGAAGAAATGGAGAAAAGGATGTGGAATTGGAGGTAACGGATTTGTTAGTTAATCGTTTTCCTGTTTAAGAAAAGCCTGATTTTATTGCATATATTTTGTTTTTTCTTAACAAAATTTCGGTACAATTGATGTTTATTCCATTATTTGTGTATGGATGCGTGTGTGATTCAATTGCTTCCGGTTGAGAAAAACTATTGTTATCTTGCTTTATTGTGTGGTATCAATTGTTTAGGCTTAACGAAATTTCAGTGCAATTGCGGTACTTCAATGTCTATGTTTGTTTCAATTGCTTCCGGTTGAGATAAATATACAAGTTGATTTATTTGGTTTGTATGAATTGTTTATGGCTTAACAAAAAGGTTTTTGGGATCAATTGTTTAGTCCAATTCGATTCTGGATAAGAGAAACTAAGTTAATTCTGATCTTAGTTAGACTTATTAAACTGGAGGATTCGGTTATTCAAGTCTAATCGAATGCCTTAACAAGAAATACTAGTCCACTAACCTAGTACTTGTATTGTTTAAAGTAAAAAGGTCTAAGTTATTGTTCGAATAAGTAGAACCTGATGAGAAAAATAAAGTTAATTATGATCTTTATTTTGGTCTTATCAAACAAGCGATTGTATTTGTGCAATCGGTTTAGCAAAAGAACTAAGGTGCTTAGTCAATTTATGATTTGCTAAACTATTAAGGAAAATTTCTTCCGGCAATTGTTTCCTTGGTAACATCTCAATACAAAATTACTTTGTAGTTTCTGTTTGATATTGGTTATCTAAAATGGTGTGTGGGACCTCGTGCTTTACTCTTATAGGTTGCAAGTATTTTAAGATTTGTAAGATCCTTTCCGTTTGTTCTTTATTTGCTCGTACCTTTGTCATTTTGTGACAAAAAGGGTGAGAAATATATGGAGTAAACAAGTGATTTTGTATCAATAAGGAAAGGACAATGGTACTTAAACGTTATATCTAACAAAAGGGTAAAGCATACACTAAGGGGGAGTAACATATCATATTGATACTTGTATTTATATGGACTACAAAGGGAATAACAAAGACGTGCGGATTGAAAATATACCTATCTTAACTTTAGGGGGAGTATTAGCTTTGTTATTATAATGTCAACAACGACATTTGTGGAATGAATGTATACAAGTTATTGGTGTTGTTGAAACTTGGAATCAAGCGTATGTATAATGAATTCTTATAATTTTTTTATCCATATGATGTAAGAGTTTTGTCACTAAAATTGACAAAGGGGGAGATTTTAGAGCATAACTCGGTTGAACCCACCAAGCGTTGGTATGTCAAGTTTGGTTGTCATATTTTAGTGAATCAAAACTCATTTAAAGAGTGGCTTGATACTAGAGTCAACTTCGTATAGGTTAGCTAGAAAGTTATTAGGATATGATACATACAAGTATTACTCGGAGACTCGAAGAATGTGATGAAACAACTACAACGACGACATCATCCTTCCTCTTGAGGTTAGTAATATTTTGACTTGAACTGTTTCATTCCTAACGTATCTTTCAAGTCGTGCTATATTGAAAACATAACTGCGAAGATGTGAATGATTATACTCTAGTTAGACGTAGTATTAAGGAATTATAATACGAAATATAACGCCTATCTTTTGAACTTCCTATATAAGACATCGACATAATCGTATGAATGCGATTGTGATTATGTGTATGGGTATGAGTGAAGATTTCATCCTAGAAAACAATGTTTTACATTCGTTTAAAGGAAATACAATTCATAAGCTTGTTTTATGAATCGAAAGGGAAATCTCTAGACTTATTAGTATTGTTATTTATTGCAAATCTTTGGATTACCAATATGTGTGTTTAGTATAACCACTCATAACTTGTTTATGTATCTTGATAAAACTATGCACAATACCTGACTTATGTATTCTCATTTATCCCCCTACGAAAAAAGTTCCAGCTCTACCACTGGTAGTTTAGGACACCATTTGTCCAGAAATACTCCTGATAAAAATAACCCTATAGACCATCTTGGATATGAAAGAAGCAATCTTATTTTCATAGTTTTTTTTCTTATACTAATTATTTATTTTCATAGTCTAAAATTTACTATTTGGCATTTTCACATTTGCAAGTCGTTTCTTTTTTTTACTATTTGGCATTTTGTCGTACCATAAGGATTTTGCTCTCATTTCTTCATTTTGTTTCGCTGGACCATTGCTTTTGTACATGAGTTCCCTATTCCATATAAGTTGACCAATTGAAGATGTGAAATTGAAAGTAATCCTAATATTTTTTTCAGCCTCTTTATACAACTTAGTATTTCTTTGGAGCTGCAAAGCTTGTAAACATTGGAAAATTTGATCATGAGAGATGAAAGATGTAAACGGAGTGAGAGAAGAACGAAATGCGAGGAATTGGAGAAAACTGAAATCTATAGTCCATTAACAGTGTTTTGTTTTAAGATCACAAAAGAAAACTATTATCAGATATAAAAAACAAAATCATATTAGCAAAGTTCAAGACAACCATGGACTAAGTAATCACATCTCAAAATTTATTGTACAATAAAATGGTTGGAGTCAATAAAGGATCTACATGAAAAAATGTCCTCTCGGTACACCTTATAAGTTTCATCCCAAATATCGTCTATTTTCTTAACTAATATGTAAAGAATGATACTTTGAATGGTTATGAATTGCCAAAATTTTAACCGTTTAACCAAAAAAAAGACACATGATAACAAGAAAGAAGAAAAGGAAAAAGAAAAAAACTAGTCTTAAAACACCAAGGTGAACAAATTAGTGGTACAAAAACTCCACCCATATGTTGAAAATTACGAGAACTCCATTTTTCCCGTAAGTGATAAAAAAACCCCAATTTTTTTTTATAAATTTTAAATTAGATCATTCAAGTTTTCTAATAATTTCATAACAACCCTCCCATAGTTTATTTCTTCTTATTTTCTCTCATCGCCTCCTCTTCTTCATTTCTTTTTTCCACCGCCTCCTCTTCTCCAACTACTAGCAGCACTTCATCTTCTTCCTTCTGCATCACCACTAGATCGACGACAATATCTTGATCTTCCGAAAAAAATTTCCCCACCACCAACAACAGCACCTCTTCCTTTCACTCAACATATATAAAATGCAGATCGAGAATGCGAATTGGGAAAAATAAAAAGGTAAAAATTAAATTAAATCTAGAGGTCTGATTTTTAATGTAAGATTTATGTAATTTTTTTTCTCAATCTATCTATTTAAAGTTGAATGTCAAAAATTTTGGTCTTTTTAGTGTAATATCTCATCTTTGACTACTACTACTAAGTTTTAATTCAAAAACATGAATCAAAGTAAAGCGAGTTGAGATCATGTTTACCCGAAGAAGGTTGTTGTGGAAACAAAAGATGATAAGAAGCGAGGATTTATTTTTGTTTACGGACCAAGAACGTACCTAGTGCAGCGGATTTGACCAAAAGAAAACTATGGTTCATTTCTTGTTTCCACCATTGTAATTGTGCTGGAAAGAGCACGGAGCTATTTAAAGAACAACGTATAGTTGGTATTGGGAGTGCCGTTAAATGCTTATGTTGGGTTTAAACTACTGCACCTAAGCAAAATGATCTTCTTGGGTAATTTTAGAAGGGATTAATCTAAGTTCTGGGAAGATGCTACGGTCTAATTATATAAATGGTTCATTTTCTGTGCAACTGTGCTTGACAAGGAATATGAAGATTTAGAATGAAATGTATATATAGTTAGACTTAATTAGCTTTTTGTGCGAAGGGAAGAGATGAATCCTAGACTGTTCTGAACGGGAATGGATAATAAATCAAGTTTAGGAAATCTTCTTGAGTACTGTAGTTCATTTTGGTTAACTTGCCTGCATATGAATTTCTTAGTTACCATATTCTTTATCTGTGTTTTACATGTATTTGCCTTCTCTTTTTTTTTTCTTTTTGCTATTGTTTGAGGGTGAAAACGGTTTCTGTTGGTTTTGGTAAATTCGTGTGTAGATGAGAAACGAGTCTAAACCCTAAACAATGTACTGCACGGGAGTACTTTTGATTCGAGAGATCAATCTGTACAATCCTGGCCTAAACCAAGAAATGACCGTTCCAGGCTTGCTTCGGTCACAAAGTGAAGGAGAATGGTTGGTCTTAGGGAGGGAAGCGAAGAAAGTGTTGAGACCAGAATCGTTGATCCTGAAGGTGTGGTTGTTTATGACTTGTATCAGAAAGTAGAACTGGCTAGCAGAATGGAAAGCTATCAGTTCTTTGGTGATTTCTGGATGCTATGTTGTTGCTGACCAAAACTTGTTGTCTGGTGTAAATAGGTGAAACCTATTTACTAGTCGTAATAAAACGTACTGTGGTCTCGTAGGAAGTGGAAACGATTGAGTGGTGGAAGAGTGGAGTAACGTGTAACGTCAGGAATTATGCTTACATAATGAAGGATCCGTTTACACCATTACTTCTTGCCATTACTAACCGCCCCGCTTTATGACACTTTCTTGTAACAGGCGCATCGCACGCCGCACGCTGTAAACCGCCAAACCAATACCCTGATGAGTATCCCCCAGTTTGTGACATGTTTGATGTCTCGAGTGTTTTCGTGGAAAACGTGTAGCACTTTGCTACGTGTGGCAAGTTAAAATAAAGAGTCTTGCCGCAGAAAAATAGCATGTGATGCTATTAGGCTCGTCTTGGCTGGTCTCCTAAAACTTGCCACAAGTCTGTCAGTTCGGTGGAGAACTTCAATTGCTGAGATCGCATCTCATGAGGAAGGGTAGCCGTTGATTATGGCTACCTTGTGTTGGCGCCTGATAATGGCGCAGTGGCGTTTTGGTGTACGCCAGTGACGATGCGGCATGGATGGCATGGTGGTGCAAGTGGCGCCTGGCGTAGCCATGGCCACTAGATTTAGGCGTCTGGTCGCCTAAAACTTGCCACAAGCCTGCCATCTTAGTGGTAAACTTGGATGGCTGAGATCGCATCTCAGGAGAAAGGGTGTCCGTTGATTATGGATACCTTCTGTTGGCGCCTGATAATGGTACGGTGGCGCCTTTAGCACACGCCAGTGGCATTGCGGCATGACTGGCATAGTTCGTGCATGCCAGTGGCGTGGTGGAATGACTGGCATTGTTTGTGCATGCCAGCGGCATTATGGTGCAAGTGGCGCCTGGCGTAGTCGTGGACACTAGACTTAGGTGGATGGTCGCCTAAAAGTTGCCACAAGTTTGTTAGTTCGGTGGCAAACTTGGATGGCTGAGATTGCATCTCATGAGAAAGGGTAGTCGTTGATAATGGGTACCTTCTGTTGGCGCCTGATAGTGCCACAATGGCGCCTTTAGTGCATGCCAGCGGCATTGCGGCATGGATGGCATAGTTAGTGCATGCCAGTGGCATGGTGGAATGGGTGGCATAGTTTGTGGATGCCAGCAACACGATGGTGTAAGTGGAGCCTGGCGTAGCCATGGCCACTGAAATTTTGGCACGTTGGAGGAATCCCATTCATCTCCGGCCTGCATGAAGTCTGGGGCATACTCCGGGATTTTGGAGACCATGAATTCATAGCTTGCATGGAATGCGAATGCTTCCCCCTTTTCCTCCAAGTAGCGCGCTTTGAAAACTTCATGCTACAAAAAAAAAAACACAAACTTACTTTGTTAGTAGTGTTTAGTAGGAAGACCAAACAACATGGATCACGTAAAATAAACATACTTACAAATTTTTCAATGGACAAGTTGAAGTTGGTAGCATTGAAAATCCAGGGTTGGAGAGCTAAAAAAGCGAGTATCACATTTTCGATGACTAGGTGCCTATCATGGACTTGTTGAACACTTCTTCCATTAGGATTCCCAAACTCTTTCCTAAATTTGTTAGTACCCTATCCCAAAAGGTTACGGCATCCACCCTTGTGGAGGACTCGTGTCTAACCCGCGTTTCCGCATACCACGCCTTGGTGATTTCCAAATCTTCATTTGAATCAAATGATGCCATTGTTGTATGTAGAGAGCTATTGGGTGAGTTAGATGGAGTGTATGATGATATGAGCTTAGGAGAGTATATCCAAATACTTGTGTGTTGTTTTGTAGAGAGAAGTAGTGAATTTATAGGATGGTGCCCAAATTTGGCCGTTATAGTTCCTAAGTACAAGTCAATCAATGCAGTTGTAATTGAAAAAATTTGAATTTTGAATTCGTCGGCGAGGTTTTTATTTCCCCAATACGCCGACTAAGTTTGGCCAGCATGGTCAAAATTTTGTAACCATGCCGACCTTATGATGATTTTATGCATCAAAAGTTTGTTTTCTTCTGAAAGAACTCTACCAGCCGGAGTTCTTTCAACATCATCATCATCATTACCTCTTCTACCGGATGGAATTGATTGGTCTTCATCCGGAGTCTCGTCTGAATCACTGGGTTCCGATGGTGGTTAAGAATCATTCGGTACACGGATCTTGAGCTTTCGCGGCACAATGTATGCCCCTCGATGTGTTGAAGTCAAGATTTTTTCACCAACACGAGGAGGTCTTGAAGGAGGACTAAGAGATTTCAGAGCTTTCTTCTTTGCCTTTTGCAACCTGAACAAGAACAATTAAGAAAAAAATCATAAATCGGCAGGGTCGACATATACAACCAATCCGGCGGATAAAGGTCGGAAGAATCGATATCAAACAATATGTCGGCTAAAACATGGTAGGCATGGTTTTATTCCCATAGACTGACGGATTTTAACAACCATGAACACATGGTTTTCAACATAAATAGTCGGCAGGCTTTATAATCAAAACAACGCCGGCCAACATACAGCCGGCATGGTGATATTAGAATACCATTCCAACTTTCATAATTAAAGGCATCATGAGAACAAAAAAATTTCAACTACAGCCGGCAAGGTAAATATTTATTACCACCCGGCTAACAAAAAAAACTGACGCCGGCAGGGTCCTAGGTTGAATACCTTGCCGACACTGCAAGTAGCAGTTACAGATACTAAACATGAAAAGTCGGCAAGGTCGTGGAACAAACACCTTGCCGACTATATAACTGCAAATTCAAAATTTTGATTTTTCTGACCTAATTTGACATGCAAACATGAAATTGAAGTACTGGAGTGAGTTTAAGTAGGCCCTTACTTTCTTAATCGCACTATTTTTCCTTTTTCAGTGGCTACGAATTCTTCTTCTTCAACCGTTTTTTTCTTCTCTTTTTGTTGAACTACTTTTGCAAATCCAGGGTTGTATTCATTGGTTTTCTATTAGCTTCTTTCATACGAGTTCCCTTCCGCCGTGGTGGTTCCATTTTTGAAGATTAATCGGAATTTTTGAATCGACGATCCACTCGATTTAATCGTCGAGTTTTGATGGTGGTGGTGGGGGAGGTCAG
The DNA here is from genome assembly GCF_003573695.1 of Papaver somniferum. Taxonomy (NCBI): domain Eukaryota; kingdom Viridiplantae; phylum Streptophyta; class Magnoliopsida; order Ranunculales; family Papaveraceae; genus Papaver; species Papaver somniferum. Next base: position 6,298,167 of record NC_039368.1, on the reverse strand, counting down.
TATGGTTGTGGTGGAGAAGAAGAAGAGAAGAAGGAAGATGAAATGAAAATAAAAAAAACTGATTAGGGTAATAAAATTATAAAGGGCAAGGATAAATTGTAACTTTGCGCATTAGGACTCCTCCTTAGCCCTTAAAAAGAATCCACTTAAAATTGGTTACACCCCAATTAATCTGGATATACCCAATCAAGCTAGGAAAAGAAAGTCTTCCATTATTTCTGGTCTACTAAAACAAACTTTTTTCAAATGCAACTTTTATGATTGCAAAGACTATAGGTACCTAATATGCACAAAGCACCCCTGTGGTTGCATTAGGTAGTACCATTACAGTAGAGCATCACTTTTTGTGTGGATTCTTTCGTTTATTTGTCATGTAAGAATTTAAGTGTAAGGTTGATTTCTATCTCACACTCCGTTTACACTTATGGAGTTGCTGTGAGCTGATTAAAGTCCAACTAGCAGGTAACTTGCCCAAATTTCACTTTGATGGGTATGGTAACATTTCCAATTGAAATCTCGAATATACCAGATAAATTTTCACGATTGGCAAATGCATTTTTGTTTTCATTCAACTTTTCATGATTTTCTATTGCACATGATATTCAGTTACTTTTCACAAGTATTTTACTACTATTTGTATGCCCATATAAACGAAGAGTAACCAACTTATATACTGTACAAATTTACTAGCCGGCAGGGAAATAAAAAGAAATACATGATACCTGCTTTCCCCCAAAAAAATAACCAGAATTATAGCAGAAGCGTCAAAGGGGTATAATGGATTACAAAGGTAATCAAGTTTACTGATTCTTATAGGGAATGCAAGTCAAACCGAGCAATTGGAGAATGCTAAAACCTGCAACCTAAAATTGTGATGTCGCCTTACAGTTAAGACAGAGAGAGGTTTTGTCTGGATTATCGTAATAAGACTTTTTTTTTTTTTTTTTTTGGTGTGTTTGGTTTCGAAGGAGAGTATATTTTTTATGCCAAGTTTTCTTTGACCAATGAACTCTCCCTGTGATATTAGTCAATAGTTGATATTATCAGCGTGGGACTGGAACCTCTAGCTAGCCTCTACATGAGAATTCAACCCCTGACTAATAGTTGTTAAACAATAACTCAATGGCAATATTCATGATCATATGTTACACGGACTGTTCTAAGAAGTTATATTATATATGTTTTAAGCCCAACATCCATAATCAAAGGGTTGCCCTCTAATATGATGCCCAACAAGGCAACCTTATTCCGTTCAGTTCATACGTTCAACATGGCAGTTTGATATATCGTCGCCACACACCCAACCAACAATTTTGCTATCTCTAGGATCTTCGCAGCTTGTTAATGGTTTATAAGTGGGAGCACACATCATTGAAAACGGAAGTCACTATGGTCTGTTAGGCATCTTGTATTCTTGTTGATATGGGCGCACATAATATGCCATAAGGCCCATATATAAACTCAAAAAACAAGCTTTCAGTCTATTTTTGTTGCACTAGGCCGGATGACCTTGAAAATCCTTCTCCGGATGTTAAGCAAGTATCACGGTCTAACAGAAACAGATATTTTGGGATCTATCAACGTCGACTGAAATTGGCTTATTCATAAATCATGTCTGTGAATATTGTTATTTATATTTGAGTGTGCATATTCAGGCACACATTTTATGTTCACTCATTCTATTTCCATTTTGATTTTCAAATACAATCCTTTTATATCAGAGTCCACACACATCGTTTATCATTCTTGAGGAAGTGTACATGGATTATGAGTTTCCAAACAAGCTAAGATATGTTATGTCCAAGACGTTGGAGAAAACTGACAAAGTTACATGTTTGGTATTGCATTTACCTTGCGTTATGATTAAAATTATCCAAGATAAAAGGTTTGATTGTTATATCTTAATTATAAAATATATATCCACTAGCAGTTTAATTGTAGAGTCTGTATGAAACCCTACTGCTAGTTGAGCTACTGATTTGATAACCATATTCATCGGTAAGCGATAAAACAAAGGTGAAAGTTATCAAAGTATTTGAGCACTAGTGAGGATGATACTTCCAAGACGCACGCCTCTTCCTCCCTACGGGGGTTCTTGTTAAGGAACTCCTTGACCATGTACTAGTAAAAACTGACTATATTGTATATATGTGTCTTATGATAACAAAATTTAATAAAACAAAAGATTGTTATAAAGCAATATTTTCCTAAAATATGGGTGTTGCAGTGCTTTAATTTAATGACTGTCTAAAACAGACTACACTCAAAGTTACTGTTAGCCTAAAAAAAGTTATCCGATATGATAATCTAATGTTTTTATCGAAGAAGGTATTCGCAGTGGTGAAGTTCTTATTTGCATGATAATCATGAGATTAAATAGAATTACATGTTGGCAAGAGAGAAATAATAAGAAGAAAGTTTTAACACAAAAGGTAAGAAATTGATTGATGCATAATAGTATTTACTCACTCTAAGAAAGAAAAGTGTTAAACAACGTATTTATAAGGCTTCATACACCATCTCGATTGACATTGGAGGGATTGCCGGTTCCGGGACGCGGATTTGAAGCATATATCCCCTACAAACCCAAGGAGCAAAACGCTTTACTCTCGCAACATCAGATTCCAGCTTAAAAGAAATGATAAATCTGTTTTCTCTCCTATCATCTTCCCTTCCGAACAGAATAATTTTTGGATCATAAGTCAGATCAAACAGCTCCTTTAGGTCTGCAATCAAAGTGGCTTGACTGATAAGATAAGGGCAGCATAATCTACCCAGCAACATAAGCTCGAGCTCTTCATAACACATCATCTGGTTTAAAGATCCATTCATTTCAACATTGGGCTTAAACTTGTTTAACAGAGAAAGGTTGGTTGCGAAATTATTGGAAATATCAGAAACCCGAGAAGAGTAGTGCTTGTTTGCCATATTTGGAAGTGAAAAAGGTTTGGAATTTGGAGAAAGGGATAGCAGAAACGATTCGGTTCCCATATTGATAGCGCTAAACAACCAAATTTAGTATTGAATGAAGGAAATAAAGCACATATTGAGAGACGAGCAGAAGGAGGCAGGGGGGCAGTGGCAGGTGTTTTGAATGCAAAGAAAGGCTACTTGACTAGACAGAAATCTGCTTTTTAGAGATAATTAAGTAAGAGAGTAACTACCAATAGCGCCGAATAAGTCATAATTTCTCGAGAAACCCTTGCTGTGAGAGCTGAAATCCCTGATCCTATCCCTGCAAAGCTGAAGGTAGAAACAACAGAGTAAAGACGCAGAGAAGTAGTTGAGTAGTAGATAGAGACTGAATGCGGGAAAAAAGAGGGTGGTTTTTCAAAGATGAAGAGTCCAAAAGAAAAATTGTCAGACCCTTTAGTCAAGTTGCATCAGAACCTGTTGAGCAATTTTCGGAAGTCACTAGAGGCCAACCAAAAAGGACAGTCCAAATGTGGGTCTTGATGTGGCATCATCTAAAATAAGTCGAAACCCTATACGATGGAACTTCGAACCCATTTTGGACTGTCATTCCCGGGGGCGGAACTACCCTTGGACTAGGGCTTGCTCAAGCCAGCCCCAAGATTGGAAAAAGACATTTTTTTCATAGCCCTTTTTGAGTTGGGCCATTATATGTTTGTAAATTTTATCCTTAAGCCAGCCCAAGGAAAGAGTCAAGTCCTCCCCATAATCAAAGTCTAGTTCCGCCACTGATTCCCAGTCCACGTTTATTTGTTTTCGCGAAAATGCTTTGCACCTCCAAATTTTTTGCCTCCAAATATTTTCCTAGCGGCGTGTCGTCATTTTAGCGGCCCAATCCAACGCTAATAGACCCCCTGATTGTTCCAGAACGAGCGAGGTGATGACACCTAATGGGGGAAAATGGTCGGTGTTTTCAGCAATGTTTAGGGCATTGCTTCTGGTGCGGATTATCCCACTGCTGGCATCAAGGGGAAAATGGTCGGTGTTTTAGACATATGCACATTTCATGGTTATGGTTTGGGTGTTTTGTCACTTTCTTGGATGAGTTTGGTGAGGATTCTGTAGTGCTTTAAAGAGGCTTAGGAATTGCCTGGCTAACCTTGATACCAGCAGTGGTCATGGTAGTTTTCTTTTTCATAGATTAAGTCTGGTTATTCAAAAAGATATTGGTGCCTACCAACTGCTCCTTTGTAATTTTTCTCCCTTTTAGTTTCTTAATAAATAAATAAACATATATATTTCATTTATTTGGTAGTGTAAAATATTAGGTTATTGATTGATTTATATCTCACGGTGCAATTACATCTATGGTGTGACCTGGATAAAATCCAACAAGTAATTAACTGTTCATCAAAATATTTGGGTAACATCCAATGTAGTCGATTCCGGCCATCTCGGCCGAAATTTCGGCGGAATTTCCGTTTTCGGCTAGAGGGTAACGAAATTTAGGATCTCGGTGGAATGGAATCAGGGCGGAAATCTCTCTTAAATCGGCCGAGATCAATCCGAGATGAGGGTCGTTTTGTAATTTCAGTACAATTACATCCCTAAAATCCTATAACTCAGCTCTTTTTCTTCGGTATTCACTAAGTTCACTACTTCTTCTTCTGGATCCCTAAAATCGCCTCTCTCTCAGATTCATCCCACTCCCACCATGTGTAGTTCATAATCTCGGTAGAGCTTCACATCTATCTTGCAGTAAGTAACTGAGGTACGTGATTAATCTGTAAGTTTGTAACTCCATCACCATATTTCTTAAAATGGCATGATAATTTAGGGTTTAGGTAGTTTAATTATGATCAATAAAGGACCAATGTTTATTGAGTTTCACTGTTGATGTATGTCTTGGGTTTTGTACGAGTTGTATTTTACTAGTTTGTGTTATTAACTTTCTCCAATTTGACAAATTTATCATGATTTTGGTAATTTTGTAAGGTACTAATATGGTTTAGTAGTAGTATTTGGTGTTGCAAGTTTATGGGTTCACTTTCATTTTTTGTTGTTGCTGATTTAGGCCCCTTGCATGTCATGGGAATCTCTCTGATGCATTTTGTTCATATAATTAGGAGTTCTTTAGGGTTAAGCTTACGATTTTTGTGCAATGGATTTTGATTAGCAAGTTCTAATTAGCAGAGGATGGTCTGTGGTTCTAATCAGTTCATATGGAGGATTTTATTACAGGTTGTGATTATGGATTCTTCTAAAGCTTCTAATTCGAACACCTCAAACACTACATATGGGTCAATGCTTCCTCAATCTTCTACTCAGACTCAAAATAAAGATCCAGCATGGAAATGAGCTACATGCAAAGATCCTACATTTCCAAAGAAATTAAGTTGTGTGCTTTATGACAAAGAAATGCGTGGTGGTGGAATTACTAGGCTTAAGGAGCATCTCACACAAGTCAAGGGGAATGTTTCATCATGTTTGAAAGCAAAAGTTGAAGTTATAAATGAAATTAGACTTACTGACAATATAAAGAAGTTAAAGAAAGCTCATACGGAGAATATTGATGCTATGTATCGGCGTAATGAGAATTCTGATGCTGATACTGATAATGAGGTACAAGAAGTTGAAAAGGATTCCAACGTGGGCAGTCATAGTTGTAGTCAAGTAGCTGTTCAGAATCAGAGAAAGGGAAAATTCAAGAGCCAAAGTAATTGCAGGGGTCCAATGGATTTACTCATGCAGACAGACCACCAAAAAACTCAGCAAGCCACTCTTGACAGAAATAGTTCAACGAAAGAGAAGTTAAAGAAAGATGCATGGAAAAGCATTTCAGCTTGGATGACTGAGAATTCTATATCTTTTAATATTGTTCGTTGTCCAACTTTCCAAGAAATGATCTATGCAATTGGTGAATATGGGAAAGGTATGTAACGCTCCCAGTAATCTTTTATTACGTTTGGTTAATATGCTTGTGTGTTGTTTTATTTGTATTCTTCTTAGGAATGAGGTTGGGTATTCGTTGTGTTACTTATGCTTTTATGTTTTTTATTTTGATGTTAGCTCTGCCAGCGCCATATTACCATCATATTCGTTCAAATCTTTTCAAGGAACAGTTAGAAGAAACGAAGAATTTTGTTGATACATTTAGGGTACATTGGAAGAGGTATAGATGTTCTATCATGTCCGATGGCTGGACAGATGGGAAAAAGCGTCATCTTATTAACTTTTTGGTGAATTGTCCGAAAGGGTCAGTTTTCTTGAAGTTTGTAGATGTGTCAAACAGAATCAATGATGCTGATTTCATACGTGAGCTTGTAAAGGAGGTAATTGATGATGTTGGGAAAGAAAATGCAGTTCAGTTCATTACCGATAATGGTTCAAACTTTAAAAAGGTTGGGAAGGATTTAATGCTTGAATACTCAAATCTATTTTGGACTCCTTGTGGTGCTCACTGTGTCCAGTTGATACTAGAAGAACTTGGTGACAAGCTTACACGAATCAAGAGAGCCGTCATTCTAGGTAAAAGACTTGTTACATACATTTATGCTCATTTTCAAGTATTATGCTTAATGAGGGATTTGACAGGTAGAGACTTACATTGGTCTACAAAGACTAGGTTTGCAACTCAATATTACACACTAGAAAGTATTCAAAAGTATAAAACTCCTTTACAAATGATGTTTGTGAATGATAGATGGGCAAAAACTAGATTTTCAAAAGAAAATGTTGGAATTAATGCACTTAAAATTTTCACAAGTAGTACATTTTGGGAAGATGTTGATTACTCTTGTAGAGTGTTGAAGCCTTTAGTTAAGGTTGTAAGGTTAGTGGATATTGAGCGCAACCCTACAATGCCTTGTTTTTATGATGCAATGAGAATAGCAAAAGATCAACTAGAGGAGAATTTCAGAGATGATGATGATACCTGGGCTGTAATTAAGGCTTGCTTTGAGAAAAGATGGAAGAATAACTTTAACCATGCTTTACATTGTGCGGCCTACTATTTGAATCCTTCCATATTCTACAATATTGAACCTTATGAAATGGACAATAATGAGAAGTACATAGAAATCAAAAGGGGGCTTCATAAAGCAATGGGAAGGCTTACACCCAATGAAGATGAACTAGAGCTAGCTACAGGTGAATTGATAAAGTATACTGATGTTGTTGGGGTCTTGGGAACTCCACCTTGCAAAAAAAGAAGAACCAAGGATCAACCTCGTAAGCTTGTTCGCTCTATAAGTTTAAAATTTGATTACATTTGTGTTGGATAGCATTTATAACTACTTTGTTTGTATTCATAACATATGAGTGGTGGATTACATTTGGAGGAATCGATGCGCCAAACCTACAAAAATTTGCGATCAGAGTATTGAGTCTTACTTGTTATGCTTCCCCATGTGAGCGAAACTGGAGCACATTTCAAAATGTAAGTATTCCAATCTTTTGCACTGATTAGTAATATTCTGAATATACATGAACCCTGCAAAGAAATTAGCATGTGCTTACTATTAAGTGTTTTAGTTGAATTATTTATGTTTGTATTTCAGTTGCATATTTAGCCATTTATTTTTCGTATTTCAGTTGCACTAGAAAAAGCGAAATCGCATTAAACATCAGAAACTGAATGATAGTGTCTTTATCCATTACAATAAGAAATTGAAGCGTCGTTACATAGAAATCCAAAAATATAACGATGATGATAAAGCTCATGATCCTATTTTCCTGGAGGACAGTGATGAATGGTTGGCTTTAGAAAATCTGCATGACTTGGAGGTGGAAGGTGATAATGTAACTTTTGGTGATTTGCAAGAAACAGTTGGTAGTAGAGGTGCCTGTAGTTCTCGAGGCAATTCTACGTTTCCGACTAACTCGGAATACGATGGATATGATACTTATGATTTGATGTTGAACACCGAAGAGGGTTACTCGGTGGTGACGGGAACGATGGAGTTACTCCAGATGATGATATCTATGCTGATTCATCCTATATTGATTAGAATTATAATGTCCTTGTTTAATTAACATTTTGGATAATGAACTGAAGTTGTACTTCTCTCTCTTGTGTTTTCACTTTTGTTCAACAAAGACTTCTACGATCAGTGAAGTGTTCCACTGTTGTGTTTTCTTAATGAGTATTTGTTTGAATTGGTTAATTTAATAGTATGTCATTATATTTTTAGCATATGTATAATTATATGTATAAAAGTTGGAACCGAGATTATACCGAGATTTGGAAACGGAATCTCCCCGAGACAACGTTGTACCAGTATCTCGCTCGAGACCGAGATAAACCGGAATCCGAGATCAACTACATTGGTAACATCTCACATCGAAATACGGAAATTCTAGATAAAAAAATTACTCAACCGATGAAAGAATCTTTTTTTTTTTTCATTTAACCACATCCCGCGTTTCAGTTACACCTCAAGAATTTCACCGTTATCTCAATATTATTTTGCTGAAGTTTATTCTTATCGGAAAATGAGTCATTTGTCCAAATATTTTTAAATCACAGTTCAAATGGACGAGCAAAAAATAGTTTGCGTGAAATGGCCAAAAAAAAAATAGTAAGAGCTTAAATTTAAAAAATAGCAAGGATGAAACTGGATACATCCTGTGTAAATTAAAAATAAGAAAAAATATTTGAAAATGGGCACGATGAAACTGGTTACATCCTGCCTATTTTTACATTTTTGTCCATTTAAACAGTATCAAAATCTAACTGTCCATTTTACCCAGGAATTGTTGATTTTAGTCTTTTTAACCAATTTTGTGCATTCTTATGCATGTTCACTTCGATCTGACACGCCTACCGCCTCAGCATTTTGACAAATCGAACGAACTTGTCAACGATGAAATCCAACAAGCCAGAAATTCATCAAATTGAAGCATTTGACATTGAAATCCTAAGTATACTATATCCACCAAATTGAAGGAAATTTTAGTTTCAATCCATTTTTCATGATTTTTTTTAATTACACATGATATTTATGTATTTCAAAAGTATTTACTAATATATTAAGAGGAACCAGATCGTGAAAATATAAAAAAAGAGTGCTATCCACTTTTGATTGTAAAAAATTTTTAAAGCGAAAAGATTTACATTATGAAAGAGCCGAGCAGCCCGAAAGGATCCTACCAAGTTCCCATTTTCCATCTTTGTTGTCCATCTCGTTGACAGGAATCCTACTAAGGTCCCATTTTTCCATCTTTGCTGTCCATTTCGTTAAGACAGGAATCCTACCAAGGTCCCATTTTTCCATCTTTGGATTACAAAAGAGTTGATCTAAGTCCAACATTTTTTTTATTTCTGATGCATAGGTGTTACAATACTTAAGGAGATGCATAGGTGATCTAACTTGGTTAAATGTTTAGAATGCTTAGGGAATGCAAAGATAAGCTGGGAAATTGGATGTAATGATCCCGGTAGTGTGGGGTTTTCAACGGACATCGCTGCGGTAATCCGGCAGAAACTTCCCAGATGGTCACTCATATCTGGATTACTCCCGTCCGAGCACGCTTAACTGTAGAGTTTTCTGCCAACTCTGGAGCCAATTGTGCTGAAAAGACCTCGGTGTTCGTAAAAAATAAACCATTATTTATATTCTAATCGGACAACCACTGCCGAAATCGGAGTATTATATTGGAGAATACTAAAACCTATAGTATGAAATTATGTTCTCATTTCTATTTGAAAACAATTCAGGATATATTTTGTCATGTCAGGAGATTTTCGAAAAAGTTCAAGGCAAATCCAAGGCTATTGAGATATTTGTGGGTTAACTTAATTTATTAAATGTGCTGCACGAAAATTCTTAGTTTAGCAAAGTCATTAATTAGTAGGAAATTAAGGATTGTTAGAATCAATTTCAAACACCGGATTTTTATCTAATCTATATTATAAGGGACAATGGTGTTTTCTCATTTGGACGAATATCTACATTTTGATTATATAAAGAAGGGTCAGAATTTATCTACGAAATTTGCCAAGTTTGTAGTTTTTCCTCTGCATGATAACCGACAAAACATATAACTAGGCGCGGCAAGCTCTAAAAATAAAACCGTCAGGGTAACATACTGCCCCAAATTTGAATGTCATTAATGTGCAGCATACCTGTTACGTTTCCTAGGCATGAGTTGTGATGGCATCAGCTACAACTGGATCTAAAATTGATATATCATCGCGGTTGTGTCTGGGAATTGATGGAGTTGAAGTTATCTTTTCTTCTTCTTCTTTATTTTCTTTGTTCCACGTTGTAATTGAAGATGTCATTTCTTCTTCTTCTGATTGAATCCCAGGTACGAATCTCTCGCTCATTTTGATTTTATGAAATTTAAGCTCAGTTTTTTCCCCTCCTAGTTATGGTTTTACTAGTTTGGATTATCTGCGATTAAGATTTTAATTTATTTCTCTCATTTTTGGTTTTACCCATTTAGGCCATCTGAAATTAGGGTTTCTATTTCTTTCTCCCAATTAGTTAAACCCCCTTTTCTCTGAAACGGGTTCAACATTATTTCACTATTAGATGTCTGGATTATGGTGTGGTTCATTATGTTCGATATTTATTTGGTTTAGTTATACTCTGCTAATTTTGTGAGTGGTAGTCCCTAAATTTTCATCTTTAGGTGCGCATTAGTGTCGTCCAGTTCACGATGCTAGAGCAGGCGAGATGGCTATTGCATCAAAATATTGCCCTGGAAGACTTCAGGTATGCAATGTTTAATACTTAGATATGCTTTTTCTTAACAGTTTATGTGTTGCTAAGATCTGAGCAACCTGATTGAGGGAATCATTTTAATTTTTAATCTTCTTATTGTCAGGTTGACATTTTTCAATACTAAATTTCTTTGGTGGCCCATAATCTGCCATATAACCAAAATCTGTCCTTTCCGTTTCTGTACCCAAAGGCATTATGTGTAGAATTTGTGCACTTCCTTTACCCTTTATCATGGACTAACAGATGATGTTGGTCGGCAACATTTGTGTTATTGCATGACCCGTAGGTGAATCTACAATCTTGCTACTAAACAAACAGACTAGAGTATTCCCATGGGTGTTCATTGGACTTGACACCAGACGTAACGAAAATTTGTTGTAATGAGAAGCAAGCGCTGCACAGAGGTGCAAGTTTTCCCGCCAGAATTAACAAACGCTTTCTTATTTTTGTTATTGAGATCTTAGCCTCTGTAATGATTCAATTCCAAAGACTTTACTCAGTATTTTCGCCATATATTGAGTTGTGGGTGATCGCTACGAAGTTATGACGCTTACATTAGACTCTACGGATGCTGCACTACGTTAATCGTACCCGGACATTTGCGAAGAAGTTATTCAGCTTTTACAAACACATCAACGACGGCTTCCAGGAATACAATGCAACTTCCCAAAAAATTTGTACGTATGAACATAACATGATCTTGATTTTCCAAATATATAGTGAATTTTGTAATTTGTCTCGTGCAACCCTCCCGTCGTTTTGGTTCATTGTGTAACTGCTTGAATTCTGTTTACCCTAAATTGATATGAGAATAGCTTCTTCCACAAATTTCTGGATTGATAAGTGTTTGTAGTCATTTATGTTCTCTAAACTTAGATTTCCTCATTTCAGCGTCTGTAAACCCTCAATCGTCACCTATAGTTGCCAATATATATTTTTCTAGACTGTAGTTAAGAAATTATGGACTAACAGATGATGTTTGTAGGATGTAAAATCTCTCACATTGGGCATGAGAGGGTGATCATGCCCTATTTCTTTGCTAAAATCTGATAAACATGAACTAATAAAAAATAACTCTTAATTCAATCTGTAATATCCTTTTTCTTTGCTTACTTTTGGCTGTCAAATTATAACCCAACCAAGTTCGATTATATTTATTCCGTCTGGTCAGCAAATAGAAATATGCGAGCACCCTCTCATGTGTTACTTCACAATATTTGGTTGAAATCTGAATACATTGCTAAAAATACAAAAAAGAGTGTAATATCTCTAGCTCTTAATTCAATCTGCAATCAGCAAATAGAAATATGCGAGCCCGTTTGGTCACAAAGCAAGTTGTTGTAGTAATAAGTTGGTTTTGAATTATATTCGATGAAACAAACTGCATTAAAATATGAAGAACCATTGATTGACCATCTTATGCCTACTAAGACCCGTATGAGGATTTGATTGACACATCCTTCATGTAGTATTTTAAAATAGAATGATCACAAAGCACCCTCTTATGTGTTACTTCACAATCTTTGGTTGAAATCTGAATACATTGCTAAAATACAAAAAAGAGTGTAATATTTCTAACTCTTAATTCAATCTGCAATCAGCAAAATTATACTTTATTCCAGTAAAGATATATAGATCAAATGGTTGTCTTGCTTTTTCTTAATGCATTGCTAAAAATACAAAAAAAAATGAGCTAGACTAAATTAATGGTTGTCTAATCTAACAAATAAAGAAAGACACATGCAAAATAATCTACTTAAACATCTTTTTGATTCGTCCATTTTTACTCTCATTCTTTCTTCAAAAAGAAATAACTAATTCCAACAACATCTTAATATAAACAATTTCTCAAGTAAAAGCATAATCATTGCTAGATAGAAACACGAAGCAAGATTATAATACTATGTCTCCCGATTCCTTACGGAAAATCCTAGCACAGAGACTGTTAAAAATCGAAACCTTACAATTAACCAATGAAAAATAAAATTAAAAATTGATAATCACATACAAACCCAAAGTTTTTGTACTGTTTACACGGAGTTGTCAGCGATTATTTAAAGAGAAATCCTAACTCTGAATCAAACAAAAATAAAATTAAATTAAATTTTTTGAAAAGAATAACCCTAACCTTGAATCAACCTCGAACGGGGTGCAAAATATATTCTCTTTTTCGGTTCATTAATGGTTTTAAATATTTACATTCATTATCCAAGGATAACGCCTCTCCATTAATGAAGAAAGCTTTAAACTAATTTGAAAAGTATTACGGGATGCGTTACCAAAAGAACTTTAAATTAGGGCGAGTAATGCAAATGTATTATTTGCAGGTGTGCTTAGAGTGTAAGAATATTGGGATAAAATCACCACCGTTGTTTATCTACCCAAATTGTAGATTACCAAAACACAATTTTCGCTAAAATCACAGTAAAGATACTGCCCAATTCCACTCCATGAAAATCTTCTTGATTTTGGTGGACAAAGAAGTCAAAGTTAAATTGGACAACATAAAAAAATAAAAGATTAAATGATATGGGTATTAAGAAACCTGATATAAGAGTAAAAATGAATAGAGAAAAATCATATTTGAATATCCTTTAACTGCAAACGAAGAAACAAAATCCAGATCACAAAATACAACATTAATGAATAGAAACAAAAAGATATCAAATTGCATATATGACCAAAAACTTTAGGCATGAGGCACCACCATTCTTTATATGCTAAAAATGTACATTTTGATTATGAAAGGGATTAAGTTAAAAGAGAATTTAATTTAGAATAAGAGAAATGGAATAAGGGAATTTGATTTAGAATATAATTAGGGAATTTAATTTAATTTAGAACCTTGAAGAGATGTAATTTCAAGGCTCACATAATATATAAAAAAATATTAATCAGGAACCCAATCCGTTTGATACCAACATGTGCATGACATAGTCCAAATAAGAGGCTGAAACTCTCCAGCAGAAGTAGCAATACAGTTAAAAAAATATTTAATAATTCTAAGAGGAATAACAATGGAAACAGAGCTTTCTTCGTTAATTATTTTCACTCCATGAAAATCTTCTTGATTTTGGTGGCCAAAGAAGTCAAAGCTAAATTGGACAACATAAAAAAAATAAAAGATTAAATGATATGGGTATTAAGAAACCTAATAAAAGAGTAAAAATGAATAGAGAACAATCATATTTGAATATCTTTTAACTGCAAACGAAGAAACAAAATCCAGATCACAGAATACAACATTAATGAATAGAAACAAAAAGATATCAAATTGCATATATGACCAAAAAATTTAGGCATGAGGCACCACCAAATCCTAACTCAGAATCAAACAAAAATAAAATTAAATTAAACTTTTTTTGAAAAGAAGAACCCTAACCTTGAATAATGAGGGCACCACCATTATTATAAGGGACAATGGTGTTTTTATCAATGGACGGTTATCTACAGTTTAGACACATAAAGAATGGTCCAGATTGAGCGAAAATTGTGTTTTGGTAATCTACAATTTGGGTAGACAAACAACGGTGGTGATTTTAGCCCAATATTCTTACACTCTAATCACACCTGCAAATAATACATTTGCATTACTCGCCCTAATTTAAAGTTCTTTCAGTTACGCATCCCGTAATACTTTTCAAATTAATTTTAAGCTTTGTTCTCATTAATGGAGAGGCGTTATCCTTGGATAGTGAATGTAAATATTTAAAACCATTGATGAATCGAAAAAGAGAATATATTTTGCACCCCGTTCGAGGTTGATTCAAGGTTAAGGTTCTTCTTTTCAAAAAAATTTAATTTGATTTTATTTTTGTATGATTCAGAGTTGGGATTGAATGAAAATTGTGTTTTGGTAATCTACAATTTGGGTAGATAAACAATGGTGGTGATTTTAGCCCAATATTCTTACCCTCTCATCACACCTGCATATAATACATTTGCATTACTCTCCCTAATTTAAAGTTCTTTCGGTTACGCATCCCGTAACACTTTTCAAATTAATTTTAAGCTTTCTTCTCGTTAATGGAGAGGCGTTATCCTTGGATAATGAATGTAAATATTTAAAACCATAGATGAATCGAAAAAGAGAATATATTTTGCACCCCGTTCGAGGTTGATTCAAGGTTAGGGTTCTTCTTTTCAAAAAAAATTAATTTGATTTTATTTTTATTTGATTCAGAGTTAGGATTTCTCTTTAAATAATCGCTGACAACTCCGTGTAGACAGTACAAAAACTTTGGGTTTGTATGTGATTATTAATTTTTAATTTGACTTTTCGTTGGTTAATTGTAAGGTTTCGATTTTTAACAATCTCTGTGTTAGGATTTTCCGTAAGGAATCGGGAGACATAGTATAATAATCTTTCTTCGTGTTTCTGTCTAGCAATGGTTATGCTTTTACTTGAGAAATTGTTTATATTAAGATGTTGTTGGAATTAGTTATTTCTTTTTGAAGAAATAATGAGAGTAAAAATGGACGAATCAAAAAGATGTTTAAGTAGATTATTTTGCCTGTATCTTTCTTTATCTGTTAGATTAGACAACCATTAATTTAGTTAGACAACCATTAAGGAAAAGCTAAATTATTTTAAGTAGATTATTTTGCCTACTTAAACATCAAAAGATGTTTAAGTAGATGTTTAAGTAGATTATTTTAAGTTAAACATCAAAAAGATGTTTAAGTAGATTATTTTGCCTGTGTCTTTTTTTTTTGTATTTTTAGAAATGCATTAAGGAAAAGCTAGACAACCATTTGATCTATATATCTTTACTGGCAACTATCATCTGTTAGTCCATAATCTGGTTAATTGTAAGGTTTTGATTTTTATTAAGAAGTCAAAGTTAAGTTGTATGGGTGCTCTATATTATAAGGGACAATGGTGTTTTCCCATTTGGACGAATATCTACATTTTGGTTATATAAAGAAGGGTCAGGATTTATCTACGAAATTGGCCAAGTTTGTAGTTTTTTCTCTGCATGATAACTGACAAAACATATAACCAGGCGCGGCAAGCTCTAAAAATAAAACCGTCAGGGTAACATACTGCCCCAAATTTGAATGTCATTAATGAGCAACATACCTGTTACGTTTCCTAGGCATGAGTTGTGATGGCATCAGCTACATCTAAAATTGATATATCACCGCGGTTGTGTCTGGGAATTGATGGAGTTGAAGTTATCTTTTCTTCTTCTTCTTTATTTTCTTTGTTCCACGTTGTAATTGAAGATGTCATTTCTTCTTCTTTTGATTGAATCCCAGGTACGAATCTCTCGCTCATTTTGATTTTATGAAATTTAAGCTCAGTTTTTTTCCCCTCCTAATTATGATTTTACTAATTTGGATTATCTGCGATTAAGTTAGTTGTGAAAAATTTTCTACACCATATAAGAAATTTCTTGTAGCTATAACTGCGAGTTCAGCACCTCGCCATTTTAAAGAAGCAATGAGACATCCAGGATGGCGGAAAGCAATGGAAGAAGAAATACGAGCACTAGAAGAACAAGATACCTTGGTTTTGCAAGAATTGCCGGAGGGCAAGAGAGCACTAGGAAGTAAATGGATATATACAGAGAAGTATGATGAAAATGGGAATTTGGTTCGTTTAAAAGCAAGATTGGTGATCTTTGGAAATCATAAGGTGGAAGGCTTAGACTACAAAGAGACCTTTGCACCGGTAGCAAAAATGACAACAATGCGCACTTTTCTAGCTGTTGTAGCTGTTAAAAATTGGGAAGTACATCAGATGGATGTACACAATGCGTTTCTACATGGAGATTTGGAGGAAGAGGTGTATATGAAAATACCACCTGGATTTGCGAAAGGTAATCCTAATATAGTATGTAGAATGAAGAAATCGTTGTATGGTTTGAAACAGGCTCCACGTTGTTGGTTTGCAAAACTATCAACAGCTTTGAAGAATTATGGTTTTCGGCAATCTTATTCAGACTATTCTCTCTTCACTATGATCAAAGGAAAGATGCAACTTAATGTTTTGGTGTATGTGGATGATTTGATTGTTGCATGAGATAATATAGTGGAGATAAATAAATTTAAAACATACTTGGGACAGTGTTTCAAGATGAAAGATTTGGGAAAATTAAAATATTTTCTGGGCTTGGAGATAGCTCGCATTAAACAAGGCATTTATGTTTGTCAACGAAAATATGCATTAGACATTATTATGGAGACGGGGTTATTAGGAGCAAAACCAGCAGAGTTTCCAATGGAAACTAATCATCGTTTGGCTTTAGCAACATGGCCGTTGCTGAGTGATGCAGAAAGGTATCGACGACTGATCGGAAGATTGATTTATCTGGCTGTGACTAGACCGGATCTAGCTTATTCTGTGCATATTTTGTCACAGTTTATGCAGCATCCAAGACAAGAACATTGGGAAGCTGCACTTCGGGTAGTTAGATATTTGAAAAAGAATCCTGGGCAAGGAATTTTGTTGCGCTCTGATAGTAGTTTAAGTTTAAAAGGATGGTGTGATTCAGATTGGGCAAGCTGTTCTTTGACTAGACGATTGTTGACAGGATGGTTTGTGCTTCTTGGAGATTCACCAGTGTCTTGGAAGACCAAAAAGCAGTACACAGTTTCTCGGAGTTCAGCTGAAGCAGAATACAGATCTATGGCTGCAGCTACTTGTGAATTGAAGTGGTTGAAGCAATTACTAGGTGATTTGGGAATTCGTCATACACAGGGAATGAGTCTTCTTTATGATAGTCAGTCGGCATTGTATATTGCTCAGAATCCCGTATTTCACGAAAGAACTAAACATATAGAAGTGGATTGTCATCTCATCAGGGATGCGATAGTACAGAAAATTATTTCTCCCTCGTATACGCCCACGGGGTTACAGTTGGCGGATATCTTCACCAAATCATTAGGACGAGTTCAGTTTCAAGGTCTTTTGTCCAAGATGGGCATTTGTGACCTGCATGCTCCGTCTTGAGGGGGGTATTAAGGAAAGTGATATTTTAGGAATGTCGTAATACTTTCCAAGACCGTAGTGGTCAGTCTATGGAAAGTATTGTCCATATCAGTCACGAACTTGAGACCGATAAGGTAAGTGGTAATATATTAGGAAAGGATTGTTTATGTAAGTCATGATTGTGAGACTTATAAGGAAAGTCTCAAATCAGTGTCTTAGGTAAGTTTTGAGTCTTCAATCCGTGATGTATAAATATCTATGAACTGATCATGAATAATAATAAGAAAAGAATTTACCAAAGTTTTAACAAATGTTTAATACTTAGGTATGCTTTTTCTTAACAGTTTATGTGTTGCTAAGATCTGAGCAACCTGATTGAGGGAATCATTTTAATTTTTAATCTTCTTATTGTCAGGTTGACATTTCTCAATACTAAATTTCTTTGGTGGCCCATAATCTGCCATATAACCAAAATCTGTCCTTTCCGTTTCTGTACCCAAAGGCATTATGTGTAGAATTTGTGCACTTCCTTTACCCTTTATCATGGACTAACAGATGATGTTGGTCGGCAACATTTGTGTTATTGCATGACCCGTAGGTGAATCTACAATCTTGCTACTAAACAAACAGACTAGAGAATTCCCATGGGTGTTCATTGGACTTGACACCAGACGTAACGAAAATTTGTTGTAATGAGAAGCAAGCGCTGCACAGAGGTGCAAGTTTTCCCGCCAGAATTAACAAACGCTTTCTTATTTTGTTATTGAGATCTTAGCCTCTGTAATGATTCAATTCCAAAGACTTTACTCAGTATTTGCGCCATATATTGAGTTGTGGGTGATCGCTACGAAGTTATGACGCTTACATTAGACTCTACGGATGCTGCACTACGTTAATCGTACCCGGACATTTGCGAAGAAGTTATTCAGCTTTTACAAACACATCAACGACGGCTTCCAGGAATACAATGCAACTTCCCAAAAAATTTGTACGTATGAACATAACATGATCTTGATTTTCCAAATATATAGTGAATTTTGTAATTTGTCTCGTGCAACCCTCCCGTCGTTTTGGTTCATTGTGTAACTGCTTGAATTCTGTTTACCCTAAATTGATATGAGAATAGCTTCTTCCACAAATTTCTGGATTGATAAGTGTTTGTAGTCATTTATGTTCTCTAAAATTAGATTTCCTCATTTCAGCGTCTGTAAACCCTCAATCCTCACCTATAGTTGCCAATATATATTTTTCTAGACTGTAGTTAAGAAATTATGGACTAACAGATGATGTTTGTAGGATGTAAAATCTCTCACGTTGGGCATGAGACACATGACTCTTACCAGCCAACATATATGTTTTCAGGATGTAATATGAGAGTTGGCATATGTATCATGTTATTGTCTAACGAGAAAAAGAGTTTTTTTTTTTTTTTTCCATTGCTTTGAAAGCCTGCAAGATTATTCAATATGTATTGCAGAAACAAATCAATGCTTTAAGATTTATGCTGCAATATCTTCATAGTAATTTGGTCAAATCAAATTTTCGTTTTTTGTCCTGCTTCTTAAGTGTTTATATGCATCGTTGTTGTCTAACCACAAAGCAGCTACAGATCCATGAATGGGCTAACTATTTTGGATCTATCCCTGCCACAAAGAGAGTTTTTTTTTCTTGAGCCACTGAACTAATTGGTGGTTTTTTTTTGGTCATTTGGTACACGGACAACAAAATGTACTGGGAATTTGACGATCGTGAAAGGGATAGAAAAAAGAGGCTGCGGAGGTGGGAGCAACTTTTACAGGCATCGAATCACCCAGCTGCACTGAGTGATGCTAAGGAGATATTAAAATAACCAATGAAGGTGCTCCAAATGTTTTTCGTAAGTTGTAATATTGAAGACCAATGTAATTAAGTTACCATCAGACATGGTCTTGCTAGCTCTTTATACCATATCACTACTAATGCACATCTTTGTTATTTATTATACTAGATGTTTCCATAATTGGCCAATTATGAACTAGGTGCTATTTTGAACTTGGCATGAGTATTTACTCTTCTTTAGGTAAGTCATTCGAATGATGGATTGTTGATCCTCTAATTTATATATATATATATATTTCATTTCCTTTCATTGAGAAGCTAAGGCTGAGTATCATGAGCTGTCGGAGATTAATAGCCACTAAATTATTTCTATCTCTCAAGGAATTTTCTTTTAAGTGGGACCAATGGCAAGACACTAAACTAAATTATAGCCAATGGTGCAGCGGAAGAGGAGGCAGCGGCGGCCTGGGATCTCGCCAACCTTAATATTTATTCCTTTTGAGTGTACTTCACAACCACACTCATCTTCATTCTGTTTGCACCAGCTACTATAAGATATGGCTACTTTTGACGATGTAACAGTACTGCATGGCATTGTAGAACATAGGTTGTTGTAATGTAGAATTGGGTTCACTGGATTAGTAAATGTATTAATTAAGTTCGCTCCATCGAGATTGTTGTTGGTTCTCTTTCGAGATGTACACTTTAGCCAAGTGTTCACCTTTAGAATGCAACTTCTTAAAGTTGTTCGGGTTGTAGTGATGTTGGTATGGAGGATTGTATTTTAGGTCTTCAAGAGCTGCAGTTGAGTAGGATACTAGGTTTGTTGTCAGCAATTAGATACGAGTACAATCAAATTTCAAATATCCATTTGTCTTACTTAAAAAATGTTGAATAGTGTGAAGCTGAAATTTTTTTTTGCCTCATACCTGATGAGAAAAAGTGAACTCATTCGGTTGCCTTCCATCAGTGGATGCTTGCATTGGTTTGAGATGCAGAGTTTTTCTTATTGTTGAAGCACATAGATCAATTATTGCGTCAATAATAGTGTGTAACTGCATACGCGTGTAACCTGTAACCATGTGATATCGAGGTGGATTTGAAGTCTATGGTTGAAATGTAGTTTGTGAAATCCTTTATTCGATTATGCAATTTCTCGGTTACTAGGTGTGTTTTTCTTCTTCTTTTTTCTTTTTATTTTCCTGAAGCATTAATTAATTAATTAAATAGTGATTACGCGGTAATTAATATCTATATAGTCATTTAAAATAAATATCCATAGAGTCATTTAAAATAATTTGATTAAGGAAGGATGGGATTGTCTGGTCTTAGATTTGTGTTGAGAGATTTTCGATTTGACTTCCGCCACCTGTTTAGTATTGTTCTAACTTTGTGAAATCCTTTATTCGATTATGCAATCTCTCGGGTACTAGGTGTGTTTTTATTTTTTTTACTGAAGCATTTAGTAATTAATTAATTAATTAAATAGTGATTACGCGGTAACTGATATCTATATAGTCATTTAAAATAAACATCCATAGAGTCATTTAAAATAATTTGATTAAGGAAGGCTGGATTGCCTGGTCTTAGATTTGTGTTGAGAGATTTCCTATTTGACTTCTGCCACCTGTTTAATATTGTTCTAATTTATACATAAGGTCCCAATGTTTCCAAACAGGCTATTCGCTAATGATGTAACTATTTCATGCCCTGAGTTGTATTGC
Organism: Papaver somniferum; assembly: GCF_003573695.1. Taxonomy (NCBI): domain Eukaryota; kingdom Viridiplantae; phylum Streptophyta; class Magnoliopsida; order Ranunculales; family Papaveraceae; genus Papaver; species Papaver somniferum. The sequence goes on along the minus strand of NC_039368.1, from coordinate 6,277,045 downwards.
ATCAACGTCTGTACCGACTTACAATGATTATTTATGTAAAATAAGTAATAAAATTTTAAATGTGATGTGTATATCTTGAAATATATACATGAATTAAAATATCTGAAATTATTATTACAATAATTAATCAATAAAATTGAATCACGTAGAAATCAGAGAAACATCAAGTGAGTTAACAAGATTCGTTAAGTAGCAACAACCCAAAACCCATGCCATTACAGTATGGGTCATATCCTAGTCTAGAATACATGGCACAGTTTGGATAACTTTGCCTGTGTAAAGAGTGGTTGGGATTTGTCTAAGGAAAAGATAAGTCTACGGTCGTGGGTTGTTCAGCTTCAAAGTTAGTTTAAATGTTTTATTAATTGGTGTTGTCTCATTAATTGCTCATAATAAATGATCTATTAATTTTTATTTCCCTTAATTAAACTAATAAATGCATATTCCATTAATTGCTTAAATGATATTATTTATGTTTTATTAACTGGGGTCTTATTAATTGTTTTATGATGAACGACTTATTAAAATTTTCATTTCCCTTGATTAACCTAATAAATACATAATTTTATTAATAAATAATTTTACTAAAAATTACATCAATTGAAACTATTAAACATAAGTGATGATTGTAATTGGGAATAAAGATGCATGTAACGGGCTCAGATCACATGTCCCGTATTTTTCTGTCTCTTCCTGTCCTAGCCAACGACAGTACACCACCTGTTTTTCGTTATATTGTTTTATTTGTAAATTCATGGCGAGATTATATTAACCTAACGTCGTTGTCGATCACTAAAACTACCATGTCTTTGGTTCTTTTGTCTTTTCAAAGATGAATTTATATCTACTCCTCTCGCCTCTCTGATCACCTTAAATAACATGTTAAAGATCGTAAAAACAATGACTATTATATAACGACTGCATTTTTTTTGAGAGAAAACAAAAAAGATAAAATAAAAGGGGAATGTCGTTGAGATCCACAACCACAAATTTAACCCAGTTTGTTGAAGCTGGTAGTGTTCAAATAAAAAAAATGTTAAATTCACGGAAAATTTGTTTTAAGTTGAGAGAACGAAAATCCAAAAGAGGGTGAAAACAAGTGGAAATATGATTAAGAAAGAAAAAGGGGTTATAATTGAGAAAACTTCTAAAGAAAAACAGATAGGTTTGAGTTTCGAACCCAAAACTAAAATCACCATCCACAGATTACTACTCATAAAATTAGGTCTCTAAAATCTACCATTAAAATCGTGTATAACTCTATTGTGGATTTATAAAATGAAAAGCAATAGTTCATCGAATGTTGCTTTCGATTTAGGATCAGGATCAAAAGTATAATTGAAGCTATAATTGTTTGGATTGAGATTTTATGTTAATTAATTCAGAATTTATCATATATTTACTGGACCGTAATGACTATATAAATAGAAATTTCGTGAACATTATCATGACCAATGAGAACCATGAAGACAACCGTGTCATATTAGGCGTTGTTATCTATTACTTAATTTTTTTTAGAGAAAATAGGTGGCGCACTGTCAATGGTTGGGTGGCGCAATGTCATGATAAAAATAATAGTAAATAATGGTTATATAAATACGTTTTTATGAAATAATACTTAGATTTGCTAACAATTATATAAATGTCCATAATGGTGGTTATGGTAGAGTTGATGAGCAATGGAGATGACCAAAACATTATGGTGTTATGGACAGTGGTGATGGAAGCTATTTCGGTACAAGAGTGGTGATGGATGGTGTTTTGGGGGTGGTAACTATTGTTGAACAACCTTGGCCGGTTAAAAATAAAATGCACTCATGTCCTTCAACTATACTAGCAGGTATTTGATTAATTTTTTTTTCTGTTTTTCCAAATCGAGATAGGTGCATAGTCTAATATCACAATAACTTTTTTGCTTGCTCTCACATCATTTTTTTTTTATTTTTTTTATATGACTTTGAACCTCAATCAAAATAAACGACAAAAAAGGACAATTATGGTTATTTAATCGAACATGGCATGGTTTTATTTTGGATGTTCTACCGGGCTTTCGACAAGCACAATTGGGGGTGATGGGTTTAATCTCAATTTTTCAATGGATTATGTTATTTTCTTGAAGTTCATTTCCTCGAAGATGTATTTTCCATGGTCGCTTTATTCTTTATATTCTCAAACTTTGATCATATTGCTAAATATTTTATCTTAACTTTGTTGTTATGGATTTTTAAAATTCTAGGCTTTTGATTACATGATACCGTGATAACGCACACATGTTTCTTTTGCGTACATGTTTACTACTAAACTCTATAAGATGGTGCAAATAAGATATTGATAACGCACACATGTTTACAAATATTATTTTGTCATCGAGACTCTTTTCCTACCTTATTAAGAGGTTTTCTCAGGCGAGCTTACATGATTTTAATTTTTCAGGCAACAAGCGCAAAAATAATGCCAATTGATTGTAAGAATTATTGCGCATCCAAGAGATTTATAAGGAATTTCACACTAAAATATCCATTACTAAATGTTTTGACGCTATTTTTATTTAATGATGGATAACAGAGTCTACTGTTATTCAATATTTTGACGTTATTTAGCTAACCATGGTTTCATCATTTTTTATGCAGCGAATAACCTCACATTTGGAGGTCAAGATCGTAAAATGTATATGAGCATTGAGGAACTGGAGATCTTATTGAATTCGTAAGAACATAGAACGTGATATTTATTGTTGACTCCATACTGGGTTTTAATGTTTTTGGACTATTTTTAAAGGGATAAAAGTTAACAAAGATATGGAAATTTTTAAGGCCTACCCAACTATCCATGACGGATGAACTCAGGCGACGTAATTCGATGTTTTGGTTTTGCACGGACATTAAAATCAGGTATATTCAGAAGTGCAATATCATTTCAAATGACCCATAAAATCCCTTTGTAAACTTTAAAACACATAACATTTTTTTTTTTGGAAAGAAAGTGTGAAAATTAATTATGATTAATTCGTGACTTGAGGATACAACTCCAACATATTTGGGAAGATGTAAAAGTGTCAAACATACTAGAAACAAATCATATGTGAGTATATGAAAAAGGATTTGTAGACAAAAGACCAGAAATATCAATCAATTTTTTTCTTCACTTTTGATAAGGAGGGCAGAACGACAAATAATAAATATTAGTTCTAATATCGGAAAATGATATTATCAAATAAAACTATCAAACGACTAAAAAAGAAAACTATTGTTATTTCATCAAACATGGTATGATTTTATTTTTGATTTTACACCAAATGATACTATCATATTCTTCTTCATTGCCTAAAACAAGTATTCGTATCACTAATACAATTCTTAAGATTAGCAAAAAGGAAAAACAAATGAAAAAATAATATAAATAGCAAACAATTTTTTTTATGAAACATGCAGTCTACCTATAAATGAACGTACGTCTTTTGAAAGGCTTATTAGGATTGCCATTGTGTCCACCTCCTTACCCCTTTAGAATTCCTGTCATTTTCTGATTCAAGATACCAATGTAAATAAGCAAATATACATAACATTTTACAATTTAAATTTGTTGGATTTAAATAATGCTTACCATGATCGTCACTGTCTCTGCGTCGCCCACCTATCAAATGTATTAATTCTATACTAAAAAAGAAAACTATTGCTATTTCATCAAACATGGTATGATTTTATTTTGGATTTTCCACAGGACATTCGACAAGGAGGCGATGGGTTTTTTCTCCATTCTTCAATGGATTATGTTATTTTCATGAAGTTTACTTCCCCGAACATGTATTTCCATGCTCATTTTTTTTTGGTGTTAAAATTTGAATAGTTGGAACCCATTAAATTTTTTTTTGTTGTTGAGTCTCACTGTTTTTCTTATTCATTTTTATTTTTACTCATACCCTCTTGCATTTTTTTATCCTGATTATTTTCTCCTTATTGTTTTTCCATCTTCATTTTCAGATTGCTCCAAACAAAGTTCCTTAATGCTGGTGGAAATGAATATTGAGAATCATAAATCATATATTCTATACCAAATGAGCAACTCATCTTACGGTTAATTAGCACAGTTTTAAAATGATACTACCAAATAAAAATTGTGCCCATGCCGATACGACACGGGTTAAACCTTAGTCTATAATACAAAACAAAATGGATTTTTAATCCTTGGACGACCGGATAACATTTTGAGAGACAAACATGTGATCCGACCATCCCAATATCATCCCAACAAAACACATCTAGTGGTTGTGGTATTTTTAACCTCCTTCCATTATGGAGATATTATTAACCTTCTTAATTAATTTCTCATCAATTGAAATATGAATGTGCCATTAAGAAAATAAATTAAAAAATTAAATGTTACACCCGTAGAAAAATAAAAATATTGAATAATTTTCATTATGAAAAAGATCAAAAAAACAAAGAATAGTTTTCATCATATTCACTGTATAAAGGGAATGATCGAAAAAAAACAAAAATCATTATACTCATTATATAAAGAGAATAATCGAAAAAAAATACATATCCAAAAAATGAATCACCAAAAATTTACGCTTACGATGAAGGTCTGATTTTATTATTCGCAATCGAATAAGCCAACTTTCATCAACCTGAAAAACCCAAATAACATTAGAGTTATAATGTGTTAAACCTAATGAAAAAAAAACTTTAGAATAATTTTCTAGCATTCATAACAAATGTATTTTCGACTGAGACATTTAACCAATCGAAAAATGAACCATGCTTTCACCCATAAAAAATTTATTGTTCTTGGGAACAATTGAGCATTCTTGGTCAATATTGTGAATGTTTCTTCAACAAATATTAGTGCCATGAATAATTTAATCAAAATATGCAACACAAACAAAAAGAAGAGAAACTCAAACGAAAATAAGAGAAAAAAAGATGAGAAACTCAAAAAAATGGGCTAGAGAAACCATTTCGCGGGCATACGGAGACGTGTAAGTTTCAAGATACTTTAATTTTCCAGTAATACTTTGAAAAACCAACAATATGCAATATTTTTAATGAATAATTGCCGTGAATTTTACATAACATATAACACTGACCGTTATTATTTGATGTGTCTCAGCTAAGGAAAAGCCAATGGGATTGCAGTGGTAGTTCATAAACTCAGACAAACCAAATGTCCAAGATGAGAAAAGAAAGTCAGGAAAAATCAAATAAGAAATCGCGTCGACGACACATATATGACCCAAAGTATGCAATGAACAATGAGGCATACAAACACTTGGAATCCGTGAACCGATATGAAATGAAACAGATGGTTCTCTTGCCATAATTTAGCCCGGGATACCCGTTGGGGCGGTATAATGGTAATGAAGCGCAATGAAAACGGGGGCCTACAGTAATACCGCAAGTGCACGGTCGTCGGTTGTAGCTCGTGCAGGTACGGGTCGATCCACAGAGATCGGGTGTGTTTTGGAGTGTTTAGCTAATTGGGTTCCTAAATTGCTATTGGGCTATGAAGCCTTTTGGCTTAAATTGGGCTTGAGTACTAATGGGTTTGAATGCCCTTTGAATGAATTGAGCTTAGTTGGTTTGTTAACAATAAAATGAACTGAGCTTGGGCTCATTTATCTTTGAAGTGTAAATGGGCTTTGGCCTTACAGGGAACTGAACTTGGGCTCAACAGTTCACTTGTGAATTGGGCTCAGTGTCTTTTGTTGTGAACTGGGCTTTGGATTCATTCAAGGTTCTGGGCCTTTGGGATGAAATGTATTGGGCTTGGCTATTGAACTAGGCCTTTGGGCTTCACTGATTTGAACTTGGGCTCAGTTTTTTGAAGTGAGCTTTGGGCTCACTTGGATTTGGAAGGCTGCAGGAGAAGAAGTGGCAGGGTAGCAGCAGCCTGGCAGCAACAACAGCAGCAGCAGCTTGGCAGCAGCCTTGGCAGCAACAACAGCAGCAGCAGCACAAGTGCAGCACAGCAGCAACAGCAGCAACTTGGCAGAGGCAACACAGAGGGCAACAACAACAGCAGCTGAAGAGCAAAAACAACAGCAACAGCAGCTGAAGAGCAAAAGCAACAGCAGCTGCAGAGAGAGGCAACAACACAAGGCAAACAAGAGAAAGCAGCAGGGGAAGCAAATAGTATAAAGCAGCAGTGCAATAAGGCAACAAGAGAACAAGTAGCAAAAAGAGATAGCAGACTAAAAATTAAACATCAAAAGAAAGATGACAATACAAACCAAGGCCTAAGGCCAAGGGCAGGGATGTGGTGAAGCTAACAGAGCAAATGAAGGGAACTAGGATCACTAATTCCACCACTAACCTACACCATGTATTCAATGACTACATTCTTGTTCTTGTGATGACATGGGTTAAGATGTGGTCTGCCCAATGTCTAAGAAGTTTCTCCACTAGAGAAATCATCCCCAATAAGACATTGCTCCAAAGCACTAGTTATCTGACTAAGTATAACTAGTCTAAGGCTCAACATGGTCTGGTTTAGCATGATTGGTGGCTATGTCCACAAAGAGATATTCTAACTACAGTGGATACATAGCATCCACTGTGAGAGCAATTTGCAGACTTGCCAAGGTGATTATCTCCTAAACATTTTTAACATTCAAGAATGCATATTCACATCACACAGGATAGCAAGTTAAGGCTTCCTTAAGACCCTAGCAATTGAAACTAACACATGATATTAACAGGACATAGTGATCATGAACATAAATGAAATTTGAGCTGAAATTGAAAATTAACAGGACATGAAAGTCCTGGATGCAGGCTAATCCAAACATACCCTCTCACACACACCCATTCTCTATTTATAGCTCACAAACACAATTCCCCTAAATTATACAATTAGGGTTTATAGAAAAATCCCCAAATTCCAACAGTGAAATTAACTCACCTAATCTTCAAATTGACGTCGACCCATCCTTTATCTGACTCTCCTGTATCACCTCCATGCATCAATTGCTTCTCTAGGTTACCTGGTTCATCAATTTTTCACGCCTAGGGTTTCAGGCAGAGAAGCGTGAAAAAATGAGGAAATAAGAAACTAGAGGGCTAGGGGGGAGATGGGTTTTGGTTGTTGGGGCATAGGGTGATGATGGTGGAGGTGTGGTGGTGGCAGTGTAGCTGAAGAAGGTGGTGGTACGGTTGGTGGTGGTCGTGGAGTTTCTGCAGAGGGTAGATCGGACGGTGATGTGAAGTGAAGCTTGTAGAGACCGTCAGATTTTTTGATACAACGAAGTTAACGGCTCTAGATGGGGTTAGGTGTTGTAGTGTAAGGCGGAGATATCAAACGTTGATGAACAGCAAGGGAGTGACCGTTGGATTCAACTACCATCTAATCTGAAGGCTTGGAATTTCAGCGCTGTGGTGCTCGGCAGAGACTTCAGATTTTGATGCTCTATGAAGGAGCGACCATCGGATGCTCCTGAGAACCGATCTGATGGCTGAGAAAGGAGGCGCTTTTGTGTGTAGAAAATGAGGTGTGCGCACCATTCGCGCTTCTTGCGGCTTCCTTTTTCCCGGCTTTTCACTACGCTTCGCTCGCCGCGACTCATCCGAACTTTATTTAACCTAAAAATGCAAAATTAATTAATAAAAATATTTATTCTTGAAAACAATGAAAATACAGAATATGGGATAAAATGTAGAATTAATGCATAAAAGATGAGTTAAATGCCAACAAAAAGGGATAAATATATACAATATTTGGCACTCATCAAATACCCCCAAACCTGAATTTTACTTGTCCTCAAGTAAAACAAAACTAAGGAAATCCTAACTATACCACTGTCGCTGGTCTCTCGAATGCATTTAGCGTATGCACTAAGCCTTTTAAACCACTAAGTGTCCCTAGTGGACGAGTTGAAGTCTCGTGAAGGTTTACCAGAGGTGTGCCTACAAAACCTAAGGACAAAATATGAGCTCAGATTCCATCAAATGTGATATGTGCAAAACAGTTAAGCTCACAGCAAAATGGAGATGTCAATCTAGCTATCGAAGGCACAATCCTAGCACTGATAACAAATAAGGACATGTGATAAGAGTGTAAAGTGTATCTACACATGTGTAAAGAAAGATCTGAAGTCATGACTACTAATCACCAAGAGATAGTTTCTCAGGCTAAGAACTGAGGTCGAAATCTAGCTAGCTGTCCGGACTTTACGAGAATTGTGAATGAGTTGGAGGTATTTCACAATTTCTCGCGTTGTACATCAATGGCATACACCCTCCTTGCTTATTACAACGAAACAACAAAATATGACTATTTACATGACTCTTATTTACATTGACAACTCTCTTTTATTTTTGGAACAAGAGATGATGGAATTGATAAATACTTGATTTTTTTTTTTTGGTATTTTTCTGATTTTTTTTTCTGAATATATACATCGATTTTTTTTTTTTTTTTTTTTTTTTTTTTTTTTTTTTTTTTTTTTGACAAGGAAACACTTTTGATACATAACAAAAAGAAACAAAAGATTACATGACACTTTGCAAGAGGTAGCCCTTTTTGATGCACCCAGTTAAATTCGATGGTTGTCTTTCTTAATGTAACCTCCATCTTCTATCCCAACCAACCAAAGAACAAGCTAGTCAAGTTTCGTTCAGTATTCTAAAGTGATTGGCAATCGTAACTTCCTATCAAACACCTTGAAGATCGAGGCCATACATGTATTGGTAGATCGTGCGCGTGCAAATTTCTTATCACTATGTGAGTTGTGCTAGAATCAGGGTGCCTAAATATCTAGACTAAGACTCCTAATAAAAATACATATTTGCACAAGAGTCAACATTTCAAGGTAAATGAGCTCCATTTTTTTATGGTTTTTTAATTTTTTAATTGTTTTTTGAATTTTGATTTTTTAATTTTTTTGGAATTTTTCAATTTTTTTCAAAAAGAAGAAGGAGTTTGTTTTCAATTATGGCATATTATCGTGGTATCTACTCTATACCCCCAAACCTAAACTAAACATTGTCCTCAATGTTTCAAAATATGGAAAGAATTAAAATGCAACATATGGAAAGGGACATGCTGAGTAGAGTAAAAGGAGAGAGAATACCCGATTTCGGCGAAAGCAGAATTAAAACTCCCTTATTCAAGGCAAACAATCCAACATATTTCAGCCGAGATCATATTGGATTAGCAAAATATATACAAAAGGAACAAAAGGGTTTTTAAAATTTTAGAAGTTTTATCTACTGGATTATATACAAAAAAATTCACCATACACTAACAATCTAAAGAGTTGAGGATCAACCCAAAAGACAAAGTGTAGAGACAGAGAAAGTTTCAAAACACTAAAATTGGACTTAAATGGGAATGAGAGTGAAAAACCGAATGAATCACCCTAAACCTAAATTTTTCAACAGGTTTACTTTTAAGCACAAAATCTTTTAATTTTAAGGGTTCAGGATTCAAAAGGTCTAACTCATAATGGACTGTTTTCGGGATGGGCAAACATGCAATTTCCAACTGTGGCTCTTTAAAAGTGTTATATTTTGAAGCAAAATAGTCCAAGAGGACTTGGGAAGCACACAGTTCCAATCCTAGATTAGGAATTTTCAGAAAAATTGGTTTTACAATATGGTACAAACCAAATCTAGGTTGGGTGGAAGGCCATCAGATTGTGACTTAGGTAGAAGAATAGGCATATCATTATCAATCAAATCAAAATCTTCTAACTCATCTACACATGTCACATCATGCTCACAATCATCAATCAAATTGGCAAGATCACAATCAGAATTATCAACATCATCAACAGATTTATTCTCGTGTATCGGCACATCAGGGGAAACATCACATGGAATACTAGAAGAAATATCATGCATTAAGGTCGGGGCAGAGAAGCCTAATGTATTTGAACCCAAAGGTTCCATAACATTTTCAGTATAGACATGTTCTTCTAACATAACATCATAATCATCATCATCATCATGATAGGAATTTTGCAATCTAGGATAATTTTCAATCCTAAGGTCGGAGCTATTACAAGAATAAAACTCTAATTCATGAGGGTGACTCATATCATGTGGTGTTGTTCCTGTTTCCCTAACGGATTCCCATTGATGGGTTTTCTCTGCAATCTCGGCTAAAAAATTCCATGCATCATCCACAGATTTATCAATAAACTCACCATTACACATAGACTCAACCATGGTTCGAGATTTAAAGTCTAGTCCCTCATAGAGGATGACGACAAGTCTCCACTTCTCAATTCCATGGTGCGGACATTCACTCAACAAATCATTAAAACGTTCAAAATAGTGAAAAACAGTTTCCTCATCCAATTGGACAAAACAATTGATACTTTGACGAATAGCGATGGTCCTATGGTGTGGAAAAATTTTTTGGAAAAATTGATTAGTGAGTTGTTCCCAAGTGGTGATTGATTGTGGTCTCAAACCGTAAAACCATGTTTTGGCCCTTTCTTTAAAGAAAATGTAAACAAACGCAATTTCAGAGAGTCTTCGGACAAATGATCAGGTTGCATAGTCCGACAAATTTGTTCAAACTCACATGAGTATAGGGGTTCTCAGAATCGAACCCTCGAAATATAGGAAGTATTTGTATCATGCTTGCATTTATTTTAAAAGGGTTATTGGTTTGAGGTAATACAATACATGATAATGGAATTTGTATTGATGGATACATGTATTCATGGAGAGCACGAGGTTGGTCCATTTTGAAATGACACAAAGCCCACTATTTGGTTTTAAATGGGTTTGGATTTTTGGGAAAATTTGGTTTTGGGAGAAAAGAAAATTTGGTTTAAAATGGGAGCAAAGATTTTTTTTTTTTTTTTTTTTTTTTTTTTTTTAAAAGAAAAAAAATTTGGTTTTTGAAATGGGAGCAAGCCCACTTGCCTCTAATGAATGGAAGGAAGGCTGCGGCCTACGAAAATAAGTTTTAATTTTGAAAGTTTAATTTGGCCCAGTTGGTTAAGGCCCGACGTTTGTTTTAAAACTTTGGTTTCGAGGTCCACTTACAAGTCCACAATCAGTTATAAGCTCAGCTGGGTTTAAACCCAGAGTCCAAAATACAAGTCCAATGGAAGAATTTAAACAAGCCCACACAAAATAAATACAAGCCCACAAATTAAACAACAAGCCCAAAATAAATTATTACAAACCCAAAATAAAAATAAAAAGCCCAAAAAATTGGGTTAATTATTACAAGCCCACAATTAAAGAAATTTGGAAGCCCACAGGTTGGGTTCTCTCAATGGAATGGGTTTAGGCTTACCTTTTTAGCACAGCCCAGCTGCTCTGATATTGTTGCAAAAACCCAGTTGGGTTTTGGTTCTTTTCCTTGGTGGCGTCCCAGCAGAGGAAAAACAGGTTCAGAATCAGCAGGTCCAACAGCAAATGAATGAAGCAGATGCAGATGCAAATGCTATGCATGAAATGAAAATAGCTAAGAAAAACACAGATAAAACACAGCACCAATCCCCGGCAGCGGCGCCAAAAACTTGATAGTCCCCGGCAGCGGCGCCAAAAACTTGTAGGCCTTGAAAGGGTGTAAAAATGAAGCGCAATGAAAACGGGGCCTACAGTAATACCGCAAGTGCACGGTCGTCGGTTGTAGCTCGTGCAGCGGGTCGATCCACAGAGATCGGGTGTGTTTTGGAGTGTTTAGCTAATTGGGTTCCTAAATTGCTATTGGGCTATGAAGCCTTTTGGCTTAAATTGGGCTTGAGTACTAATGGGTTTGAATGCCCTTTGAATGAATTGAGCTTAGTTGGTTTGTTAACAATAAAATGAACTGAGCTTGGGCTCATTTATCTTTGAAGTGTAAATGGGCTTTGGCCTTACAGGGAACTGAACTTGGGCTCAACAGTTCACTTGTGAATTGGGCTCAGTGTCTTTTGTTGTGAACTTGGCTTTGGATTCATTCAAGGTTCTGGGCCTTTGGGATGAAATGTATTGGGCTTGGCTATTGAACTAGGCCTTTGGGCTTCACTGATTTGAACTTGGGCTCAGTTTTTTGAAGTGAGCTTTGGGCTCACTTGGATTTGGAAGGCTGCAGGAGAAGAAGTGGCAGGGTAGCAGCAGCCTGGCAGCAAACAACAGCAGCAGCAGCTTGGCAGCAGCCTTGGCAGCAACAACAGCAGCAGCACAAGTGCAGCACAGCAGCAGCAGCAGCAACTTGGCAGAGGCAACACAGAGGGCAACAAAAACAGCACTGAAGAGCAAAAACAACAGCAACAGTAGCTGAAGAGCAAAAGCAACAGCAGCTGCAGAGAGAGGCAGCAACACAAGGCAAACAAGAGAAAGCAGCAGGGGAAGCAAATAGTATAAAGCAGCAGTGCAATAAGGCAACAAGAGAACAAGTAGCAAAAAGAGATAGCAGACTAAAAATTAAACATCAAAAGAAAGATGACAATACAAACCAAGGCCTAAGGCCAAGGGCAGGGATGTGGTGAAGCTAACAGAGCAAATGAAGGGAACTAGGATCACTAATTCCACCACTAACCTACACCATGTATTCAATGACTACATTCTTGTTCTTGTGATGACATGGGTTAAGATGTGGTCTGCCCAATGTCTAAGAAGTTTCTCCACTAGAGAAATCATCCCCAATAAGACATTGCTCCAAAGCACTAGTTATCTGACTAAGTATAACTAGTCTAAGGCTCAACATGGTCTGGTTTAGCATGATTGGTGGCTATGTCCACAAAGAGATATTCTAACTACAGTGGATACATAGCATCCACTGTGAGAGCAATTTGCAGACTTGCCAAGGTGATTATCTCCTAAACATTTTTAACATTCAAGAATGCATATTCACATCACACAGGATAGCAAGTTAAGGCTTCCTTAAGACCCTAGCAATTGAAACTAACACATGATATTAACAGGACATAGTGATCATGAACATAAATGAAATTTGAGCTGAAATTGAAAATTAACAGGACATGAAAGTCCTGGATGCAGGCTAATCCAAACATACCCTCTCACACACACCCATTCTCTATTTATAGCTCACAAACACAATTCCCCTAAATTATACAATTAGGGTTTATAGAAAAATCCCCAAATTCCAACAGTGAAATTAACTCACCTAATCTTCAAATTGACGTCGACCCATCCTTTCTCTGACTCTCCTGTATCACCTCCATGCATCAATTGCTTCTCTAGGTTACCTAGTTCATCAATTTTTCACGCCTAGGGTTTCAGGCAGAGAAGCGTGAAAAAATGAGGAAATAGGAAACTAGAGGGCTAGGGGGAGATGGGTTTTGGTTGTTGGGGCATAGGGTGATGATGGTGGAGGTGTGGTGGTGGCAGTGTAGCTGAAGAAGGTGTTGGTACGGTTGGTGGTGGTCGTGGAGTTTCTGCAGAGGGTGGTGATGGAGGAGAGGGCGACTGAGTTTGGGGGAAGGGGGGTGTTTGGTTAGGTGGATGGGTTCGGTCGCTAGGGTGTGAGGCGGGCGTATCGAGTTTGATGTTCTGCGACGCTGAGTCATTGGATGCGAAGCTGGTAGGTAGATCGGACGGTGATGTGAAGTGAAGCTTGTAGAGACCGTCAGATTTTTTGATACAACGAAGTTAACGGCTCTAGATGGGGTTAGGTGTTGTAGTGTAAGGCGGAGATATCAAACGTTGATGAACAGCAAGGGAGTGACCGTTGGATTCAACCACCATCTAATCTGAAGGCTTGGAATTTCAGCGCTGTGGTGCTCGGCAGAGACTTCAGATTTTGATGCTCTATGAAGGAGCGACCGTCGGATGCTCCTGAGAACCGATCTGATGGCTGAGAAAGGAGGCGCTTTTGTGTGTAGAAAATGAGGTTGTGCGCACCATTCTTCGCGGCTTCCTTGCGTAATTTCTCCCGGCTTTTCACTACTTTTCTGCTCGTTTCGCTCCGCGACTCATCCGAACTTTATTTATTACCTAAAAATGCAAAATTAATTAATAAAAATATTTATTCTTGAAAACAATGAAAATACAGAATATGGGATAAAATGTAGAATTAATGCATAAAAGATGAGTTAAATGCCAACAAAAAGGGATAAATATATACAATATTTGGCACTCATCAAATACCCCCAAACCTGAATTTTACTTGTCCTCAAGTAAAACAAAACTAAGGAAATCCTAACTATACCACTGTCGCTGGTCTCTCGAATGCATTTAGCGTATGCACTAAGCCTTTTAAACCACTAAGTGTCCCTAGTGGACGAGTTGAAGTCTCGTGAAGGTTTACCAGAGGTGTGCCTACAAAACCTAAGGACAAAATATGAGCTCAGATTCCATCAAATGTGATATGTGCAAAACAGTTAAGCTCACAGCAAAATGGAGATGTCAATCTAGCTATCGAAGGCACAATCCTAGCACTGATAACAAATAAGGACATGTGATAAGAGTGTAAAGTGTATCTACACATGTGTAAAGAAAGATCTGAAGTCATGACTACTAATCACCAAGAGATAGTTTCTCAGGCTAAGAACTGAGGTCGAAATCTAGCTAGCTGTCCGGACTTTACGAGAATTGTGAATGAGTTGGAGGTATTTCACAATTTCTCGCGTTGTACATCAATGGCATACACCCTCCTTGCTTATTACAACGAAACAACAAAAGATGACTATTTACATGACTCTTATTTACATTGACAACTCTCTTTTATTTTGGAAAAGAGATGATGGAATTGATAAATACTTGATTTTTTTTTTTTTGGTATTTTTCTGATTTTTTTCTGAATATATACATCGATTTTTTTTTTTTTTTTTTTTGACAAGGAAACACTTTTGATACATAACAAAAGAAACAAAAGATTACATGACACTTTGCAAGAGGTAGCCCTTTTTGATGCACCCAGTTAAATTCGATGGTTGTCTTTCTTAACGTAACCTCCATCTTCTATCCCAACCAACCAAAGAACAAGCTAGTCAAGTTTCGTTCAGTATTCTAAAGTGATTGGCAATCGTAACTTCCTATCAAACACCTTGAAGATCGAGGCCATACATGTATTGGTAGATCGTGCGCGTGCAAATTTCTTATCACTATGTGAGTTGTGCTAGAATCAGGGTGCCTAAATATCTAGACTAAGACTCCTAATAAAAATACATATTTGCACAAGAGTCAACATTTCAAGGTAAATGATCTCCATTTTTTTATGGTTTTTTAATTTTTTAATTGTTTTTTGAATTTTGATTTTTTAATTTTTTTGGAATTTTTCAATTTTTTTCAAAAAGAAGAAGGAGTTTGTTTTCAATTATGGCATATTATCGTGGTATCTACTCTATACCCCCAAACCTAAACTAAACATTGTCCTCAATGTTTCAAAATATGGAAAGAATTTAAATGCAACATATGGAAAGGGACATGCTGAGTAGAGTAAAAGGAGAGAGAATACCCGATTTCGGCGAAAGCAGAATTAAAACTCCCTTATTCAAGGCAAACAATCCAACATATTTCAGCCGAGATCATATTGGATTAGCAAAATATATACAAAAGGAACAAAAGGTTTTTAAAATTTTAGAAGTTTTATCTACTGGATTATACAAAAAATTCACCATACACTAACAATCTAAAGAGTTGAGGATCAACCCAAAAGACAAAGTGTAGAGACAGAGAAAGTTTCAAAACACTAAAATTGGACTTAAATGGGAATGAGAGTGAAAAACCGAATGAATCACCCCTAAACCTAAATTTTTCAACAGGTTTACTTTTAAGCACAAAATCTTTTAATTTTAAGGGTTCAGGATTCAAAAGGTCTAACTCATAATGGACTGTTTTCGGGATGGGCAAACATGCAATTTCCAACTGTGGCTCTTTAAAAGTGTTATATTTTGAAGCAAAATAGTCCAAGAGGACTTGGGAAGCACACAGTTCCAATCCTAGATTAGGAATTTTCAGAAAAATTGGTTTTACAATATGAGTACAAACCAAATCTAGGTTGGGTGGAAGGCCATCAGATTGTGACTTAGGTAGAAGAATAGGCATATCATTATCAATCAAATCAAAATCTTCTAACTCATCTACACATGTCACATCATGCTCACAATCATCAATCAAATTGCCAAGATCACAATTAGAATTATCAACATCATCAACAGATTTATTCTCGTGTATCGGCACATCAGGGGAAACATCACATGGAATACTAGAAGAAATATCATGCATTGAGGTCGGGGCAGAGAAGCCTAATGTATTTGAACCCAAAGGTTCCATAACATTTTCAGTATAGACATGTTCTTCTAACATAACATCATAATCATCATCATCATCATGATAGGAATTTTGCAAACTAGGATAATTTTCAATCCTAAGGTCGGAGCTATTACAAGAATAAAACTCTAATTCATGAGGGTGACTCATATCATGTGGTGTTGTTCCTGTTTCCCTAACAGATTCCCATTGATGGGTTTTCTCTGCAATCTCGGCTAAAAAATTCCATGCATCATCCACAAATTTATCAATAAACTCACCATTACACATAGACTCAACCATGGTTCGAGATTTAAAGTCTAGTCCCTCATAGAGGATGACGACAAGTCTCCACTTCTCGATTCCATGGTGCGGACATTCACTCAACAAATCATTAAAACGTTCAAAATAGTGAAAAACAGTTTCCTCATCCAATTGGAAAAAACAATTGATACTTTGACGAATAGCGATGGTCCTATGGTGTGGAAATTTTTTTTGGAAAAATTGATTAGTGAGTTGTTCCCAAGTGGTGATTGATTGTGGTCTCAAACCGTAAAACCATGTTTTGGCCCTTTCCTTTAAAGAAAATGTAAACAAACGCAATTTCAGAGAGTCTTCGGACAAATGATCAGGTTTCATAGTCCGACAAATTTGTTCAAACTCCCTCACATGAGTATAGGGGTTCTCAGAATCGAACCCTCGAAATATAGGAAGTATTTGTATCATGCTTGCATTTATTTTAAAAGGGTTATTGGTTTGAGGTAATACAATACATGATAATGGAATTTGTATTGATGGATACATGTATTCATGGAGAGCATGAGGTTGGTCCATTTTGAAATGACACAAAGCCCACTATTTGGTTTTTAAAGGGTTTGGATTTTTGGGAAAATTTTGGTTTTGGTGGGAGAAAAATAAAATTTTGGTTTAAAATGGGAGCAAAGGATTTTTTTTTTTTTTTTTTTTTTTTTTTTTAAAAGAAAATAAAATTTGGTTTTTAAAATTGGGAGCAAGCCCACTGTTGGTCCTCTAATGGAATGGAAGGAAGGCTGCGGCCGACGAAACACTAAGTTTTAATTTTGAAAGTTTAATTTGGCCCAGTTGGTTAAGGCCCGACGTTTGTTTTAAAACTTTGGTTTCGAGGTCCACTTACAAGTCCACAATCATTTATAAGCTCAGCTGGGTTTAAACCCAGAATACAAAATACAAGTCCAATGGAAGAATTTAAACAAGCCCACACAAAATAAATACAAGCCCACAAATTAAACAACAAGCCCAAAAATAATTAATTACAAACCCAAAATAAAAAGGTAAAAAGCCCAAAAAATTGGGTTAATTATTACAAGCCCACAATTAAAGAAATTTGGAAGCCCACAGGTTGGGTTCTCTCAAATGGAATGGGTTTTAGGCTTACCTTTTTAGCACAGCCCAGCTGCTCTGATATTGTTGCAAAAACCCAGTTGGGTTTTGGTTCTTTTCCTTGGTGGCGTCCCAGCAGAGGAAAAACAGGTTCAGAATCAGCAGGTCCAACAGCAAATGAAATGAAGCAGATGCAGATGCAAATGCTATGCAGTGAAATGCAAAAATAGCTAAGAAAAACACAGATAAAACACAGCACCAATCCCCGGCAGCGGCGCCAAAAACTTGATAGTCCCCGGCAGCGGCGCCAAAAACTTGTTAGGCCTTGAAAGGGTGTAAAAATGAAGCGCAATGAAAACGGGGGCCTACAGTAATACCGCAAGTGCACGGTCGTCGGTTGTAGCTCGTGCAGGTACGGGTCGATCCACAGAGATCGGGTGTGTTTTGGAGTGTTTAGCTAATTGGGTTCCTAAATTGCTATTGGGCTATGAAGCCTTTTGGTTTAAATTGGGCTTGAGTACTAATGGGTTTGAATGCCCTTTGAATGAATTGAGCTTAGTGGGTTTGTTAACAATAAAATGAACTGAGCTTGGGCTCAGTTATCTTTGAAGTGTAAATGGGCTTTGGCCTTACAGGGAACTGAACTTGGGCTCAACAGTTCACTTGTTAATTGGGCTCAGTGTCTTTTGTTGTGAACTGGGCTTTGGATTCAGTCAAGGTTCTGGGCCTTTGGGATGAAATGTATTGGGCTTGGCTATTGAACTAGGCCTTTGGGCTTCACTGATTTGAACTTGGGCTCAGTTTTTTGAAGTGAGCTTTGGGATCACTTGGCTTTGGAAGGCTGCAGGAGAATAAGTGGCAGGGTAGCAGCAGCCTGGCAGAAACAACAGCAGCAGCAGCTTGGCAGCAGCCTTGGCAGCAACAACAGCAGCAGCAGCACAAGTGCAGCACAGCAGCAGCAGCAGCAACTTGGCAGAGGCAACACAGAGGGCAACAGCAACAGCAGCTGAAGAGCAAAAACAACAGCAACAGCAGCTGAAGAGCAAAAGCAACAGCAGCTGCAGAGAGAGGCAGCAACACAAGGCAAACAAGAGAAAGCAGCAGGGGAAGCAAATAGTATAAAGCAGCAGTGCAATAAGGCAACAAGAGAACAAGTAGCAAAAAGAGATAGCAGACTAAAAATTAAACATCAAAAGAAAGATGACAATACAAACCAAGGCCTAAGGCCAAGGGCAGGGATGTGGTGAAGCTAACAGAGCAAATGAAGGGAACTAGGATCACTAATTCCACCACTAACCTACACCATGTATTCAATGACTACAATCTTGTTCTTGTGATGACATGGGTTAAGATGTGGTCTGCCCAATGTCTAAGAAGTTTCTCCACTAGAGAAATCATCCCCAATAAGACATTGCTCCAAAGCACTAGTTATCTGACTAAGTATAACTAGTCTAAGGCTCAACATGGTCTGGTTTAGCATGATTGGTGGCTATATCCACAAAGAGATATTCTAACTACAGTGGATACATAGCATCCACTGTGAGAGAAATTTGCAGACTTGCCAAGGTGATTATCTCCTAAACATTTTTAACATTCAAGAATGCATATTCACATCACACAGGATAGCAAGTTAAGGCTTCCTTAAGACCCTAGCAATTGAAACTAACACATGATATTAACAGGACATAGTGATCATGAACATAAATGAAATTTGAGCTGAAATTGAAAATTAACAGGACATGAAAGTCCTGGATGCAGGCTAATCCAAACATACCCTCTCACACACACCCATTCTCTATTTATAGCTCACAAACACAATTCCCCTAAATTATACAATTAGGGTTTATAGAAAAATCCCCAAATTCCAACAGTAAAATTAACTCACCTAATCTTCAAATTGACGTCGACCCATCCTTTCTCTGACTCTCCTGTATCACCTCCATGTATCAATTGCTTCTCTAGGTTACCTAGTTCATCAATTTTTCACGCCTAGGGTTTCAGGCAGAGAAGCGTGAAAAAATGAGGAAATAGGAAACTAGAGGGCTAGGGGGAGATGGGTTTTGGTTGTTGGGGCATAGGGTGATGATGGTGGAGGTGTGGTGGTGGAAGTGTAGCTGAAGAAGGTGTTGGTACGGTTGGTGGTGGTCGTGGAGTTTCTGCAGAGGGTGGTGATGGAGGAGAGGGCGACTGAGTTTGGGGGAAGGGGGGTGTTTGGTTAGGTGGATGGGTTCGGTCGCTAGGGTGTGAGGCGGGCGTATCGAGTTTGATGTTCTGCGACGCTGAGTCACTGGATGCGAAGCTGGTAGGTAGATCGGACGGTGATGTGAAGTGAAGCTTGTAGAGACCGTCAGATTTTTTGATACAACGAAGTTAACGGCTCTAGATGGGGTTAGGTGTTGTAGTGTAAGGCAGAGATATCAAACGTTGATGAACAGCAAGGGAGTGACCGTTGGATTCAACCACCATCTAATCTGAAGGCTTGGAATTTCAGCGCTGTGGTGCTCGGCAGAGACTTCAGATTTTGATGCTCTATGAAGGAGCGACCGTCGGATGCTCCTGAGAACCGATCTGATGGCTGAGAAAGGAGGCGCTTTTGTGTGTAGAAAATGAGGTTGTGCGCACCATTCTTCGCGGCTTCCTTGCGTAATTTCTCCCGGCTTTTCACTACTTTTCTGCTCGTTTCGCTCCGCGACTCATCCGAACTTTATTTATTACCTAAAAATGCAAAATTAATTAATAAAAATATTTATTCTTGAAAACAATGAAAATACAGAATATGGGATAAAATGTAGAATTAATGCATAAAAGATGAGTTAAATGCCAACAAAAAGGGATAAATATATACAATATTTGGCACTCATCATATAAGTCTAAAGTTGACAAGGGGATAACACAACTTATCGAGGCTTCTGAAGATTATCGTGAGGAATTGAGACGACGGAATCAAAGAGATAATACCAATGGTCCTTTGAGGAGGAATATGAAGGAAAAGCCATGCATCATGCATCATCTGTATGCGTGACTATTGATGATTTGGGAAGAGAATGAGAGAATGGATTTGAGGATGTGTCCAAACCATATGCAATGGAAAGGACTTGCATACCAGAATGGAATCACCAGAGCATATTGATAACGAACACAAGAAAATAGTCCCAGGGTTGAGGAAGAATTTTCAGGAGGATGTAATTACATTTACTGCTCATCAGATGAAGATTCAACATAATAATCTTCATATAACAAAAATCAATATCACATACTATCAATCTATGAGGATCGTAAATAAATTCGTTACTTGAGGGAAAATTAAAACATAATTTTCTATAAAAATTTACTATTTTAAGTCTAAAACATATCGTGAGGAATTATTAAACTATTATTTAAGTTTAATCAAATTTATTATTATTTGGATTAAAATGTCTATGTCTACAAGTTTTCATGGGTTGAATTAGGCCTCATAGTGTGTGGTAATTATTAAGCCATTATAATTAAAAATTACTCCATCACATGACGTGCCGTACGACACAGGTTATTTCTAGTTACATATATACAAATTCTCAATCATTTTCTTTCATGAGAAAAGGTTAAGTTTCACATATTTTAATAATTTTTCGAATGGTGTAATTACTACACACTAATCATCAATTTATTTCCAAACTAGTTTTAGTATAATTTTTATTTTCTTACATTTCTAAATTTATTACCAATCATACTTTTCTCATTTACATTTTCATCAACATAATTATTTGGTCTTCACTCATTGCGTTTAATTTTATCCTTGAGTGTATTGTAAATTTACGTGATCCCTTCATTAGTTCTTTTAAAAGTGAAAACATGAAGATAATATCCTGGAATATCCAAGGATTTAAGTCTTGGCGGGCATGCCATAACTTCCCGGTGCGCCATGATGATGCTACGATCCGGGCCTTTAAACTAGGAAAATGCACGTCCATTTTGTAACACCCCGAGTTTTTAGCATGGCGCATGCTAAAAGATGCGCCATGGCCCGAGATGAAGCTTCATCCAAAGCTTCTGTTGCGTAGGAGAAGGAACATTGACCCTTGTCCAGTGCGTTGACAGTGAACAACCAACATGGCTGGACATCGGGTTGGCAATGAACAACCAACATGACTGGAGATCGGATTGCCAGCAGCCAACCAACATGGCTACACATCGGGTTGGCATAGGACAACCAACATGGCTGCACATCGGGTTGGCAGCGGACATCCGTCATGGCCGGGTATATGGCAACGACCATGAATAGTAAAAGTGGGAGTTGATGAATGATTTTCCGTCCCCCAATCAAAGTGGTAAAAATGTCAAGTTAATATATATAGAGAATGGTACTTGGTTGAAGGTGCATATACGGACCATGCACCAAGTGGGATAACCTGATGGTTGGATATTGGAGTGGCCTATGGGCCAAAGCCGGAAGTACAACCATCACGACCTTTCATGGGACCTGGCTCAGGAAATGTTCAACCGTCATGGACGGACATTGAAACTGGCATGTGAGCCAGAACTGAATATACAGCCATTACGGCCGTACATCTCAGTTGGCCAGAATGGTAAGGTGTAGCCATCATGGCCTGGGGAGTTGATGAATGATTTTTTCTCCCCCAATTTGAATTGTAAAAATGTCAAATTAACATATATAGGGAGGGGTAGTTGGTTGATGGTGCATACGCGGACTATGCAACAAGTAAGCTTCATAGCTTGGTCGGAAGAGTATAAATGATGTCTAAGGATCATTTATAGTTGCGTAGCCTCGCGAAGAGTGCATTTGATGCTTAGGTATCATTATTCCATATTGCGGACCAAACGTTCATCACTTGGATGCATTTTGACGGAACAACCTATACGTACTAGGCCATTACCTTTATTGCTTGGCCACGTCCTCGCAAACAAGTTGGTTTAAGTTTCTGTCCCTTCGAGGATGAACTACGGTCTGTGCTTGATCCCTTTAGATTAGGGAAGGGTACGTAGGCAGCCGCAATGAGTTGCAGCTGTCGGTCCAGCACTTTGTCGCTCATATCATCTATTTGGGAGATGATTGCGGCACATTGGACTCTCATATCATCTATGGATGCTCATACTTGATGCGATGCAAGAGATTATTGTGGCCAAACTTGATGAGAAAAGTTGCATTCCATTCACTGTATGCTCATACTTCCTATTAATGTGTTCGACATATGCTAAAAACCCGAGTGTCGTAATTTAGCTAAATAGACTCCTCTTGAGCTAAATTACGACACTCGGGTTTTTAGACCATGTCGAATACCTTGATAGGAAGTATGAGCCGTTTCCCATGTCTTGATCTTTGGGATGCTCAACATGTCTTGATCTTTGGGCCGTTTCCCATCAAAATGGACTCCTCTTGAGCTAAATTACGACACTCGTGTTTTTAGCCTATGTCGAACACCTTTATAGGAAGTATGAGCATCCAGTGAATGGAATGCAACTTCCTAATTAAATTTGGTCACAATCATCTCTTGCAACGCATCAAGTATGAGAAGCCATAGATGATATGAGAGTCCAATGTGCCGCAATCATCTCCCAAATAGATGATATGAGCGACAAAGTGCTGGACCGACAATGCTGCAACTCATTGCGGCTGCCTACGTACCCTTCCCTACTCTAAAGGGATCAAGCATAGACCGCAGTTCATCCTCGAAGGGACATAAACTTAAACCAACTTGTTTGCGAGGACGTGGCCAAGCAATAAAGGTAATGGCCTAGTCCGTATAGGCCGTTCCGTCAAAATGCATCCAAGTGATGCACGTTTGGTCCGCAATATGGCATAACGATGCCTAAGAATCAAATGCCCTCTTCGCGAGGCTACACAACTATTAATGAGCTTTAGGCATCATTTATACTCTTCCGGCTAAGCTGTGAAGATTACTTGGTGCATAGTCCGCATATGAACCATCAACCAACTACCCCTCCCTATATATGTTAATTTGACATTTTTACAACTCAAATTGGGGGATAAAAAATCATTCATCAACTCCGCAGACCATGATGGATGCATCTTACCATTCTGGCCAACTGCGATGTACGACCTTAATGGCTGTACATTCAGTTTTGGCTCACATGCCAGTTTCAATGTCCGGCCATGACGGCTGAACATTTCCTGAGCCGAGTCCCGTGATGGGCTTTGATGGATGTACTTCCGGCTTTGGCCCATAGGCCATTCCAATGTCCAGCCATTAGGTTATCTTACTTGGTGCATGGTCCGTATATGCACCTTCAACCAAGTACCCCTCCCTATATATGTTAACTTTACATTTTAAAAACTTTGATTAGGGGAGGAAAAATCATTCACCAAGTCCCACTTTTACTATTCATGGTCGTTGCCATATATTTTTCCAAATACCCGGCCATGATGGCTGTTCACTGCCAATGCAAACTCTGATGTTCATCCATGATGGTTGTTCGCTGCCAATCTGATGTCCAGCCATGATGGATGTCCGCTGCCAACCCGATGTCCATCCATGATGGCTGTCAACCTGATGTCCAGCAATGATGGTTGTCCGCTTCCAACCCGATGTGCAACCATGATGGATGTACATTGTCAACGCATTGGCCAAGGGCCAATGTTCCTTTTCTTACAAAACAGAAGCTTTGGATGAAGCTTCGTCTCGGGCCATGGAGCATATTTTAGCATGCGCCATGCTAAAAATACAGGGTGTTACACGTCAGCAACTAGAAATCATCTATGTAACCTAATCAGAACCCAAAATCCAGACATAATTTTTCCCTGTGAAACAAAAATAAGTCAAAATGAACCATCCTAAACCAATTTCAATACCCAAATTCCGCTTTCATTGAACCAGAGGGCCTCTCTGGAGGTCTTGTTATCCTTTGAAAAAATGGATTTACTTGTGATGTGGTAGGAAATAGTAACAACATGTTTAATCTGCTAGGTCAAAATGACTCTAGAAAGTCTGAATTCTTGCTCACTAGTGTGTATAGGTATTCCATCTACTCAATAAAAGAAAGAAAAGGATCAATGGGCCCATATTCCACAAATTAGTAGGGAGACCAACCCCCTTGAATTCTTTAAGGTGACTTAAACTTTCACCCCTTGGTGCTTCATCATCCACTGATGGTTGGGTTAATAGGGTAGTTTTAGACTGTGGTCCGGAGGATATTAGATTCATTAGTAAGGATTATATTTGGACTAGCAACAATATATGTATTGGGTCTAGAAATTCTTGAATACATATGGGCTTATAAAATGGATATTGGAATATGAACTTTCCTAAACCTAAGCTTATGCGTCTAACTGAGGTGGGAAGTGATCATTGTCCTATAATGCTTGTTACTGATGCCACTACACCCAACTGCGGGAAGTCTTTTAAATATTTTCTCACTTGGTTAAATGATAGTACTTGTGCTACTGTTATTGCTAATGCATGGAAATATAGTGTAAATGGATTTCAGTTTCTCAGAATGGTTCAATCTACAAGAAAATAATTATCAGTATGGAACAGGAAACACTTTAGCAATGTCAACCAAAAAGTTGATGACCTTCAGTAATAGTTGAACATGTTTCAACAAAAAATCCCTGACACCAATACAGAGAATCAGATCATCACAATCAAGAATGAGTGAATAAGTGGTACAAAGCTAAGAGTGACTTTTATCAACAAAAATCCAGGGATCACTTCATCAAGGATATGGATAGCAACAACAAATACTTTCATATCAAAACCAACAGGGAAGAGAACCAAGTTTAACATTGATTTCATTCAAGACTATCACAATAATTGGTAGCACACTAGAGATCAAATTTCCCAGCGTCTTACTTTTCATTTCAAAAATATAAGAAGTACTATCAATCCAGTTCTGGACGAAGGTCTGTATAATTTGCTTCTTGATATCATCACTGCAGTGGATATTATCATTCCCACAAGAATACCATCTCATCAAGAAATTCATGACACCCTCAATAGCATGGAAAACCGGACTGCACCAAGTCCAAAAAGCTTCCAAGCTGGATTCTATAAAAGTCAATGGAGCATTTTAAGATAAGATATATGCATGGTTACCAGATTTTTTTGAATCCAGGCACATCATCAGATTTTTTTGAATCCAGGCACATCATCAAGCAAAATGAAGTATCTTAATTTTATCAAAAAATCGCACAAGTAGTAGTTGGGGTTTAATGTAAGATACAAGAAGCTAATTGAATTGATTGTCATGCCTCCCATAATCTTCCAAAAAACATCCTCATATTCATGCATTTTTCATGACCACGGTTCCATTTGTGAATTTATGTTTTCATCAAAAGAATTTAACCCAAACTCTACACTAATCATTCAATCGTAAACTTATGGATACAAACTGATAGTCGTTCTTACTTTTTTCCAGTGTAGCATACTCAAAATATTTGATTAGGCGAAAGAAAAAAGAATAAAAGGGAAGACGCTTGTGCATGGTTGACTATTAATACCATGATGGTTAAGATGGTGGAGAAAACTGTTAGCTCTAATGTCCATGCAACTGCATAATGCATTTATATTTTGTGATAATTTTTTTTTATCACAAACATAAGGTGATTGTTAAAAGGTATGAGAGAGTTTAATACGTGGCAAGTATTTGTGGTATACAAATATGTTGTTAGTTTTAGGAAGTGACTAAATACAACTCACAATTAAGTTAAATACAACTCAAATTAAAAGTCTAAATGTTTATAAACCTTATTTACATGAGTGAAGGAAACTCACGTCTTCCTTCATCCTTGCTAATATTTTTTCTTTTAAATTGACATTAATGGATGAATTAAAACATCTTAAAATCACAAAATTTCGATCATCCAAAATAATTATTATCCCCTCGTAAGTGTTCTTTTAGACATACCTTATTATTTATGGATATGCCACCCCGTCATTCATGATTTCAATCCGAATGATCTTCATATCAAGATAATTTTCTAGGGTTTTTCTATAAATCAATTTAATTTCATTGAATAATCCTACGATAATGATAAAAATAATTATTTTTGTTTCATTCGAGCTTTACATGTTTTATGCCAACCAAACTTTAGATACACAAATATTAATGGAACCTTAAAAACCAACGGGATCGATAAAAGAAGAACGAGCGATTGGGGATATAAAAAACAATTGGGAAATATATGAAAAGGACAAAAACGGGATCCAAATATCAAATCAGGGTCACCCCTTATCTAAGTATTTTACCTAATCTTTCCCTCACCAATCAGGTTTAATGTTTAATTATAATTAGGAAAAATCTTAAGTATTTGTTAAATAATTAGTGTGTATATTTATTTGTATTTGAGTGGGTGAGGTGAGAGTAGAATGAGGAAAAAATTATTTTAAATGGAACTTTTTTTGGTGAAAATGGAGGATGATTGTGAAGAGAGAATTGCTGCTAAGAGGTTGAAAATTTGATTTTTTTTCTTCTTTGAATCCACCATTTTTGCAGCTGAAAAAGCTCGGTGCCGGCATGGATGTGGTATGATTACAATGCCGGAAGCAGACATACCGGCATGGTATTCATACCATGTCTAGGCCGGCACCTATCATTTACCCCATTTTGAAATTCAAGCCGGCATAGTACTCAACCAAAAAACAATGCCGATACGCTATGCAAGGGGTCTGGGGGGGGGGGGGGGGGGGTCCGTGGGGGCTGCTGTGTTTGAACTGACAGTTCAGGTCGCGGGGGTCTAGGGGGAGCGCCCTCTAGAAGAGTGCGAGACAACGTCTCGTAGAATTATTTTTTTGGTTTTGAAATTCAAAACCTATTCCGTTTTGATTTTTTTTCTGGTTTTAACCAGTCTTCCGACATAATTAATTAATTATCGAGCATGACGGTACTGCTACCGGCAAAGTATGTTGCTTAAATTTGTCTGCCGGCACATGATGTAAAGTATCTAGGAAACATAAAAAAAATTTCACTTGACTACCGGCATTGATGGATTTCTATCAAGCATGCCGGAATTTAGTTACGGCATTGAATGTTAGTTACCAAGCATGACGGCACCGTTTTCCGTCATGGCTTTTATCAATTCCGGCATGGTCTTCATCACTTCCGGTGATGTAAAAAAAATCCGACATGGTCTTCATCACTACCGGCATGGTCTTCATCACTTCCGGCATGTCTTCATCACTATTGGCATGGTCTTCATCACTTCCGGCATGGTCTTCATCACTTCTGAATGTAAAAAAAAGAAGAAATCGTTTTCAAAGTGAGGAGCCGGTAGAGAAGGAGAAGAGAATTTGAAAGGGAGTGGGGAAAATTTAGAATTTGAAAAGGAACGGGGAATATTTGGGTTTTAAAACCCTAACCTCAAAGAGATTAATAAGAAGTGAAGATGGAAATGAGGGATATGATTTTGTTTTTTGATTTTAAGTTTTTAGATTTTTATTTTGAGGAAAGAGTATTTTTGTATTTTTGTCCCCAGAAAACACTCCTTAGCAAACACTATTGATTGGGGGAAGTAATTTATATCCCCAGATTGTTTTCTATATACCCAATCGCGCGTTCTACAAGACTCCGAAGTATACATTGCCGGACAATTGTATTTTATTTTGTTTTTGATTTTTTTGATATCCATGTATGTGAAACACAAGGATTGATAAAACCCTAAATTTTAAGAAAGAAGAAAAACAAGGATGGTGATTAAGAGGAGTTTTACTTACCCACGTAAATTAGGTGAATAAACATTTAGGTTTTTTACTTTGGGTTGTATTTAATTAAAGTAGGGATTACATTTAGTCACTACCTAGTTTTAAGTAAGATTTTCCGTGTAGGTGTCTGATTTCGACGTAAAGAAGCTAATCAAAAGTTTAGCTGTCTACCGGCCATGTTTGATTTTGTGATGCCATTAACCTGGCATCACAATCAAATGGATAAAATCATTGGATCTTGATTCAAATCATAAACAGTAAATAGAAAGCAATGTATAAGCATATAAATAAAGGATTCACACAGAAATTAACGTGGTTCGGCTAAGCTTATATCCACGAGTAAATGAATGATGGGTTTTATTAATCATTGGTGTTACAAAGTTCACGAGCTTCATTGACAAGAAGGAAAGAAAATCAGTAAGGGAAATGAGTTAACGAAGGTATTGTCGGAGAGTAGATAGAGAACGAAGGCTCTTCAACCTTCAAACTCTTACTTCTCTTTTTGCGGCCCAAAAAGTCCTTCCCCCTCTCTCCACCTTATCCTTCTTTTTATAAGGAAAATATCTTCCGACATATCTTAGTTTTGAAGGATTCTTAGAGTTGATGTAGTGTGTCGCATTGATTTATTATTATCTTGCTTCAGCTTCTAATCACCGTCCACATGTCAAGATAATTTATGGTATATATAATTTGCCCCCTTTCTTGGGGGTTGTTGGTGAACAATCTGGAAGAAAAATCTTCCTCTGTGGTTTGTCTCGTTGCTTTGGCTTTACCTTGTTTCATTGTCCAAAAGCCTTTGCTTTCTTGTTGAAGAACTTCGGTGAAGAATATACTACGACAAAGTATTAATACTTGTCCCTATTCTTTACCGAAGTTCTGGGACATCCTGAAACAAAAAGATTCATGCGTACCTTGATTTGCTTTTCATCGGGATATGATTAATAGCATTTGGTTTTCTGATTGCCCCATGCAATCTTCGAGTTAAAAGCACTTTGTAGCGCTGTTTGAGCATCAGATTTGGGTATGCCTTTACAACAGTAGGTATACAATTGTCCAACGCAGTTGTCGTTTGGGTAGCAGTGGCAGGTGCACATCGGTGCCTCCTTCTCACAGCTTGGGTATTTGCAGCGGCAACAACAAGTTATATATCACAGCGCCAACGGCTTTTATGCAGCAGCGTCGTTTCTTCAACCGCTCAGTGGCATCGGTAGCGGGCATGCAGCACCTTGTTCGTAGGTATATGGGAGCAGCAGGAAACAGATCACAGCACTAGATAGAAACAATGTTCCATTTTTATTGTACCAATAGGCGACAACATCGGCTGGTGCGGAATAAATAGCAAGCAACAATCTGTATAACTGCAAGCATCGGCGTGACATCATGTCACTTGGAGGGAGGCATCATCAGCACTCTATAGCATTTAGTGAGTAGCAAGTAATGAATTTCCGTTGGCTTTGGTTCAAGTTGTGAGCATAAAAACGAAAGCAATTATCTGTTCGATTCATGGGTTAAAGTCTGATCACAAGGATCAAATTCCAGTGACGCTGCTGCAAATACTTTGAAGTTCAGTTCGATGATGCAATTAATCCGATGACCCGAAGCCAGACAAACGATGTGAATCCGATGAGATTGCGAGTAAACCGAAGACTGCTCTGATCCTTCATTCTGACGATGATTCCATATAGAAGTATAGAAAGGGAGGACCAATTATCGGAAGTATTGAGTTTGATGCATAAAGACCAAATTTTGGTGCGGTGAATAACATAAGTTTGATAATCAAAGTATACGAAGTATCCAAAGTTTGATATGCTGACCTGTTGGCATAATCACTTTAGCAGCCAGGTTCGCAACACTTCTTTCGTCCTTCGCAAAATAATAACATCTCTTCTACTATTGGTATGCATCAATGTAGAATGATACTATCCTCGATCCACGCATCGGACTTTGGCTTAGCTAGTTTGTCATTGAAAAAAATCACTTCCACCTTGTTTGTCATTGCATCTGTTGTTGTTTCCTTCAAATGCCCCTTGTGGAGAAGCTTTTGCGCTCTTCGTGGAGGAATTTGGTTTGATCTTCTTCGGTATCAAAGTAGGCGGAGGTTTTTGAGTGATCTTCATCACCCAAGTCGAAGGTACTTCATAGCGTCAGTTGAAGCAGCAACATTATTCACAAAATTGGTTAAAAAGACCGAAATCAACAATTACTGGGTGAAAAGGACATTTAGATTTTGATAATGTTTAAATGAACAAAAATGTAAAAATAGTCTGGATGTAAACAGTTTCATCCTACCCATTTTCAAATACTTTTTTTATGTTTAATTTACATCAGGATGCATCCAGTTTCATCCTTACTATTTTTTAAGTTTAAGTTAAGATAAATCCAGTTTCATCCTTGCTATTTTTTTAGTGTCAATTTCACCCATACTAATTTTAAAAATATTTGGACAAAACCCATTTTCCGTACAATATTTGGATTTTAACGGTGGCGTCATCGTCATTTGAGACTTCCCCAATATAATCATTATTTCATGGTCCATCGATCTGCCTGGCCTCGTTAAGGTTGTCGAGTGTATTCATGGCAGCACCTTCTCTTCTGCATGGCAACATCAGTGGCATACGCGCCAAAGCAAAAACATGTCAGCAGTGATAGAATCTGTCGATTTGCGTGATTTCGTCTTTGGTATATGAATTGTTCAGTTGTAAACCCTTTCGTCTTGTTTCAAGCTTTCCCCATGCTCTACTCCGGGTTGAAAGAACTCCATAGTATTCATTGGGCAGCAGCAACGTTCATCAGCAATGTGCGTAACAACGACAAGCGTCATCTTCGTGCTTCGGACCATCTTCGTGACATCAACTTGTATATAGCTTTGGGTAGGCAGCATCGTCACCATGAGATTTTCCGCAATACTTCAGCCTTGTTTTATGACCTGCAAGGGGTTCGTTGCTGCCCCAGCTTCACTGCTTATGTCGTCGTTGTAGCTTTGCTCCCCTGCACGCACACATGTGCAACATTCACTTGAATTGTTATCGTCATTACTTAACTGCAGTCTCTATGTAATTCTCATGGCCCGTGGAACCTGTATAAAAGTGGGAAAATAAAGGACTGGCTTAGCCTCTGTCGCAGGGATTAGCACCGTCGTCGGCTTTACACCTTCATATCTAGGCTTTGCATCTTTATGACGAGGCTTTGCATCATCGTCGGCCATGCTCCTTCGTCACAAACACTGCATCATCGTCATCTTGTTTGTACTTAGGACTTTGTACCGTTGGCATCAGAATTGTGTCATGTTGGTCCTTTGTACTTTGTAAGTATTGGTTGATAGTCCTACTTGAGCATCGCATCTGGATCGAAGCTTTATCTTCGTA
Source organism: Papaver somniferum (assembly GCF_003573695.1). Taxonomy (NCBI): domain Eukaryota; kingdom Viridiplantae; phylum Streptophyta; class Magnoliopsida; order Ranunculales; family Papaveraceae; genus Papaver; species Papaver somniferum. The sequence continues at coordinate 6,245,506 of NC_039368.1, read as the reverse complement.
GCTCCTTTGTTGTGATGTTGGTGCGGTCTCTAACCTTGAACTGGTCTGCATCTGCCTCCTCTGTTGTACTGTCGGTGCAATTCCAATGGGTAGGCAGCAAGACATAGCGCTAGGTAGCAGTAATACAGGTTGGTGATTCCAGCAGATTATCGTGACGTGGGCAGCATCGACAATTGACGACTCCAACATGCAGTAATAGCTATATCCATCGCTTGGAGGCAGCAACTCAACCGCAGTATCGACAGTGTGGTATAAAGTAAGAAGCATCAACACGACAACACCTCTTTCTTCGCGACACCGAGGCAACTTCATGCATCGTAGAAGCAACTAGAATGTCCCTGAAATAATAAAGCTTCCACGTACCTTGGGTTGATCTTCGTCGATATCAATTTTTAGTACCTCTCATCATTGCCATAAGGGATTGGAGCTACTACATGACTGCTGCAACAGTAAATGGCCGATGACAACCACCGTTGGAAACACCCATATAAAAGGCCTTCTTAACAGTCGGCCGATTATCGTCATCGTTAGGCTTGACATCATCGCCATAGGACTCGGTGTCGTCGTCTTCGCTTTGCACCATCGTTGGTCTTTTGTTGTGATGACATTGTCTCGCCGCAGGTACATAGCGGCAGCATGAGTGCTTTGCCGGTTCGTAGCATCAGCAGTACGGTAGCAGGTAAGCCTCAGCATCAATGAATCTCCGGGGATTTATTGAGGTTGCCCCAGTTGTTGAAGTGGAAATTCTTCCTTTTCTGTGTAATCTTAATTAGTATAAGAGTCATCAATGTATGAATTTACTGAAATTTTTAAATAAGCAGTAAGATGTATTCATATGTAAGTAAATCCATCAGTGCATAGGCAAGATGAGTGTTTGAACCTGTCATCCCGTTGGCTAATTCCGAGCTAAAAAATTACCGAATAGTGGGGGTCTGAAAATCTCCCAGAGACGTGGTGTAAAATCGAATGTTTTGCAAATACCCGTTCCGGTGAGCTGCCAAGGGCATGTCATGTTGGGAATCTCTTTCTCATAGAATTCTTCCCCATGGTCATACATTCATAGACATTTACAGGGGAGTCCAGAGAGATTGCGTGCAAGTGCTTTCCCCGATATGATGGTTTGAGACGGGTGATGCTTTCCCCGATTCTCCGTTGTATGCATTAGTATCCAAAATTGTATGCAATTTATGGGGATGTATGCGTTATTCAGAATGCATAAAATGTGTGCATCATTTAGAATGTATGAAATTTAGTGAATTTGCAAAATGTATGAAATGAAACTACGGAGTATTATGAAAAATTTACATATATGCATTATAAAAATTATATGCAAGTATTGTCTAAATGTAAGGAGTAACAGTATTTGCAAACTCTTTAGTTGTGTGTGGTATGTGTATGCCCCTTTTGGTTTCGGAAGCTGGTTTCCGAAGCACGAAAGTAACTTCCCCTGCATCTGTTGGCATGGCCACTGTCATTGCTTCTCGCTCCGTTCTACTGTTAACGCTTTAACCATCACTGAGCTGGAGTCAATGCTACCGTTGTAGCCACGACTGCTTCGATCGTTTTCGCTGGAAGTCTTCCAATCACAGGTTGGAAGCTAATCACGATATCCTTATCTTTATACTTGTTGTAGATGCATTGCATCTACGGTGCTGGGGAAGTTGATAAGCTACTTCATATGTCTGGCTCTTCGTAGCCCGGTGGTAACGAGGGGTAATGTTTGAATAGAGCTGACTATCATTTGCTTGTCTGGAATATGCGATGATTACTGCCTCTACATCTGTGGATTCTGAACCTTGGTCTGTCAATGAACGTTGGATGTCGGTTCTTCTTCAGGCTACTTTGTCTCTGCCTAATTGCAAGTCTTCATATGCTCGTCACTGCGTACATGGAAGAGCTGGAACATCCTCGTCTGAGTTGTAGAGCTTGGACATCCATACCTGGGATGGGATCTTGTATATCCTCACTTGAATTGCTACTGATGTGACCTTCGGTCTGGGCTGGTTCTGCTTATGTCAGGTTGAGCTGCTGAAACGTAGGTTGTATCCGGAGGTAAGCTCTCGTCATTGTTGTTTAGGGAAGGTATTAAGCGAGCGAAGATGGAGACCGAAGGCTCTTCAACCTTCAATCTGTTACTCCCCTTTAATACTTCGTTGTTGACTTTATTCGAATGTTGCGGATCACCGTTGCTGGACTTGACAGTCTGCACTATCATCATCCTGAGTCGTGCTACGCTGCGGTTACATATCGGCTGTACTGACGCGTTGGATTGGACCAGAGTTGTATCTTCAGAATTGAGCTGGGCAGCGGGTAGATCATGCTTCGTGTTGCTTTCGTCATCGTATTATAATCATTGGATCAAGCATCGTCATCATCAGAGTATGGGGAGCGAAGCTGCATCATCTGGGTCCATAAACCATCATGGTTCGTCCTTTGGGGTGCTGTTGGTGTTGCTTTATACTCAAACAGATGCTCCCTTCGTCTAGTTGAGTATTTATGGCCGCCGGAGGAGATGTGTTTGGTTATTCAGAACTTTTTGTAATCTGCACGTCCCTCTGAACTTTGTGAAGACTGTGCCATTATTAAGCAGCTGGCTCTACAGCAGCCTTGCATCATCGTCATTATCGGATTTGAGCTACGCGGGCGGACTGTGCTTCGGGTTGTTTTCTTCGGCATGGTGCTTTCCTGGTCATCAGTTCATCTTCATGAACTCACTTCCTCCGAAGCTTTAACTGCATACACACAACATTACTTCTTTCATCCTTATTGGGCGTGCATCTGGAATTGAGCTGGTCCGCATTTGATTATTCTTATATCTCAGCAACAACACTAGGCAGCGGCTTCATGTCGTTTTTATCTTGAATTGCAACATTAGCTTGGTGTCTTGTTGCTTTGGAAGGTACTCAATCCAGCCGTGTCATCTACTTGCCTAAGAATGGAGAAGTTGATTTTGATTTGGAATTGCGACTTCTCTTGAATGGTGCTTCACTATTATAGCTTGGTAATCTTCAGCTTTACAAGACTCTAGCTCTTCGTTATCAAAGATCATCGTCGTCGGACCATGGATCTTCCTCTGGTGTTGCATCGGTTTTGAACCTTGGTAACAAAACTTTGCACCACCGTCATTGGATTTGTTCTTCGGATTATTGTAAACGAGCAGGTCTTTTCGTATCAGAAGTATGTGAAATACTGGAGGGCGAAGTAACTGAAGAAGCACATTTCCCGTAAGAAGAAATAAGAAATGTCGGTCATTGGAGAAGGCTCTTCAACCTTCCATCTCTTAAGTATTCTTAATATGAGAAGTATGAAGCATAACCAGTAAGGAGTATGAAGTATATATACCCAATTAGCGGTATGAAGTATGACCAATAAGAAGTATGTATCTCACCATAATCAATTAGAAGTACGAAGCAATGAGAAATACCATTCTTCACCGTTTAATAAGTACTGACCATCATCCCTGGACTTTGCACCGTCGTCGACAGACTTGAGCTGGCTACGCTGCTGTTACATAGCGGATGCACCACCACTTTGGATTTGTCTCAAGCTATCCTCGAAGTTAAGCTGGTCTTCTTTTAGCAAAGCTTTGGCATCGGACTTTGCTCTTCGCTGCATGGATTTGTATTGTCGGCATCGAAATTTGAATCGTCATCTAGCCTGTATCGTCCTCCTCGAACTTTTATTGGCCAAGTCACTTGGAGGTAGGCAGCGCGTCAGTTAACTACACTTCCAGGTACTTTCAGCTTCGTCAGAGGGCTTGGCACCACCATCGTCCTCGGCTTTACACCGTCGGACTTTGAATCATCGGGCTGATTGCATTTTCGGCATCTGAGAGTATCATTGGCTAGAACGTTGGTCATATGAGAGTATCATGGACCACAACTGCATCATCGGGACTTTGGATTCTGCGCAGCATCGTCGGTTATCTTGATTTAATCCATCGTTACTGCTTTGTTATAGCGCTGGCAGGTAACCAGGTGTAATTAACCTGCATAAAAATGAAACGTAGAATGGAATTCTGTTGTTCCTTTAAGTTGACTATCTTCACTTGGCAAGTGTAACTTCTTTTCGCTTGGCCTCCCATTGTACTTTTATTCCGATGACTCTCTTCACGTCGGTAACTTTCACATAGGGTGGGGCGTCAAGCTATCATCGTTACTGCTTTGTTATAGCGCTGGCATCAGTTTCGTCGTGGAATTCCTCATTTCTTTCAGTTGGGTTTGTCGTCAGACACCTTGACTGCTAGATCGACAATATGACCTCATTGGTGGTGAAGTTGATTCCCACATACGATGCTGTGTTGGATATTCGGTGGTGGCATCGTCCCATTGGCGGATTTTTGCCCCATCAGCGCTGCAGGGCTTAGCATCGTCGGTATCAGGCTTTGTATCATTATCTTCGGTCTTTGGCATCGATCAGTACTTCAGGTATCTTTTCACGTTGAATAGTTTGTAAGAGTCAGAATATTTGATTTGGTGAATATCTTCCACATATAACTAGTGGAGATAGAGATCTTATTTATACTCAAAGTTGTAACGATATTCAAAACGATATAATAGCTAACTAAAGAGATCGGGTTACACGCCTTCATAACTGTGTTGTTAGCTAGTCTTATGGAGGACTGAGTTAGCTCCCTAGTCTTGTGGATGACTTGCGACTGTATGCTTAACACCTTCCCTCAAGTTGTAAGATGTGTGACACCAATGTTGTAAGATATGTGGCACCAACGTTGTCACACCACAGAGAGGGTGTAGGAGTCGCAACACCTAACTCAACGAGCAAAGAATGAATCCAAATGAGTTCAGAGGTAGCAATGGTAACACCACGATATTCAGCTTCAGTGGATGATTTGAAACTTTTTTTTGTTTTCGTGCATTCCAAGATACCAGATTGCCTCCAAAGTAGATACAATATCCACTGGTTGATCTTCTGTCATCCAGACTACCTTCCCAGTCAGCATCGGTGTATGCATTTAGTGTATAATCACCTCCAGGTGTAAAGAATAACCCATAGTCTATTGTGTGCTTCAGATATCGAATGATTCGTTTAACCAGCTTCCAATGTTCTATATATGGCTCGTGCATATACTGACAGGCTTTATTGACAACTACTGAGATGTCAGGTCGTGTAATGTGAAGATACTGCAGTGCACCAACAACACTGCGATAGAGTGTTGGATCAGTAAACTTTTCAGAACCAAGCTTCTGAATTTTAGCGTTTGCTGACAGTGGAGTGCTCACAGGTTTGATGCCATCTAGCTTTGTGCGTCGCAGCAGATCAGATACATACTTCTTCTGGGACAAGACTAAGGACTGCCCCTGGTGTAATACTTCAACACCCAGAAAATATGATAAATTTCCCATATCCTTTACTGCGAACTCAGAGCCCAAACCTGAAATCAAATTATCCACCATGTCTGAGTCTGAGCCTGTCACAATGATATCATCTACATAGATCAACACACAGGCAACATAAACTCCATATTTTTTTATAAACAGAGAGGAGTCTGCAATAGATGCAGTAAACCCCAGTTTGAGAAGATGATTGCTGAGACGTGAGAACCACGCACGTGGAGCCTGTTTAAGCCCATACAAGGACTTATGCAACTTACAAACGTGTTTAGGATAGTTTGGATCAACATATCCAGATGGCTGCTTCATATATACCTCTTCTTCTAGAATTCCATGAGAAACGCATTCTTTACATCTAACTGACGTAGTTGCCACTGGTTCATAACCGCAATAGAGAGGACTATCCTTATGGTGCATGGTTTTATGACAGGTGATAAGGTTTCCCCATAATCTAAACCTTCTTGCTGGTTGAAACCTTTAGCCACCAGACGAGCCTTATAACGTTGTACTGTGCCATCAGGATTACTTTTAATACGATACACCCACTTTGAGCCAACTATATTCATACCATCTTCATATGGTACCAGAGAGTATGTGCCATTCTTGATCAATGCATTAATCTAATTGTCCATGGCTACCCTCCATTCTGGAATTGTACAAGCCTTGGAGTAACACGTTGGTTCCATGAATTCCTCATCCTGCAGCGGGTGTTTTGTAGCAGTGAGACATAGTCCCTGGATTGGTTTAGTGATTCCAGCCTTGGCTCTAGTAACAATTATATGACCTTGCTGCAGCGTGTGATCTTGTGACTGCACTTCAGGTTATGCAATAGTCGGAGACGTTGGTTTATTAGCTGAAAGATCTGAAGGCAGTTGAGGCACAGTACTGTGATGATGATAAGATGGTGCTGGAGATGTAGACGATTGTAATAAAGGCTCCAATGTTTGTTGCTGCTGCAATGTAACTGCTGGGGATGACTGAAACACAGAAGAACTCAAAAATTTTGTGCTTGTAAATTGAGTTGGGGAACTTACCTCTGGAGATTGCTGTGGAGGAGGAGAGAATGGGAATGTCGATTCTTCAAACCTAACATGTCTGGAAATATACTCCCTATTTATAGGAATGTGAAGACAGGTATAACCTTTATGAGATGGGCTGTACCCCAAGAAAATACATGGTAAAGACCTAGGTTCTAGCTTATTTGAATTGTAAGGTCGAAGACACGGGTATGCTAAACAACCAAAGACTCGGAGGAAAGAATAATCTGGCTTTTTGTTGTAGAGAAGCTCAAGAGGAGTTTTTGCTTCTGCAGAGGACTTAGGTAATCGATTAATCAGATAAAAAGCAGTGGTGAAAGCATCAGACCAAAATTCTGTAGGAAGTTTAGCATGGAATAATAAGGCTAGACCACTTTCTGTAACATGTATAATTCTACGCTCAGCAAGACCATTTTGAGATGAAGTGTGAGGACAAGAAAAGCGATTCAAGAGCATTATCAGACTGGAAAACTTTGATTTTATGACCAGTTATACTTGTTTATGAAACTGAGGAAAAATATGGAATACATCTGATCTTTTTATCATTGGAAAAACCCAGGTATAATGAGAGAAAGCATCCATAATTAACAAATAATAACGATAACCAGTTCTTGAAATTTCTGGAGAGACCCATATGTCTGAAACAATAAGACTTAGTGGTGCATATTCTATAGGACTACGAGAAAAAGGTAAACGCTTACTCTTGCTAATGTGACAGGAGTGGCAGAAACCAAAATTCTTATTCATAACAGGAAGGGAAAATTTATTAACTATCTTAGAAACTGTGCTCATCATAGGATGGCCAAGCCGCTGATGCCAGATAGGTATGCTTGCATAGAAAAATGACTTTGGAGGAATATGTTTGTTTAAGTATCCCACTCCATCAAACACGTACATTCCATTCTCATTCCTCCCCTTTAGCAGCAAATCTCCCGTGGTTTTGTCCTTCACAACAAAGAAATCTGTGTGAAACTCAAAGCAAACATGATTATCCTTACAAAACTGATGAACAAATAGTAGATTCGGTTTGATCTTTGGCACATGGTATACATTATTTAGGCAGAATTTTCTATTGTTAGAAGTAAAGACAGCATTGCCAATATGAGCAATCTGCAAAGTATTACCATTACCAACTTTAACTGTATCAGTGCCATCGTATTCATGTGGAAGCATAAGTTCTTGACATCAACATTCAAGTGGTGAGTAGCACCAGAATCTGTGATCCATTGAGCACCAGAGGAATTACCAGGAAAAGCAAGGTATGCTGTTGGAGGCTTGTGCCGAGAAAACTTTTGTTGGTCATAACGAAACCAGCAACGATATGCTGTGTGGTTCCGCTTTTTACAGATCTGACAGTAGACTTCTCCATTAGCTGGACTTCTGTTGTGCGGCATTTGGCGACGATTGTTGTTTGGAGGAGGTGGTCCACGATTTTGGTTATTGAACCGTCGTGGTTCATTCTTAGTAGTTGCACTGGAACTAGAGACAACAAAGTTGGCAACAGGATCTTGTATTTGTGCAAGTTGTTGTTCAACTCTCATCTCAAAGGAGAGCAGGTGTGAAGTAAAGGTATGGATATCCATCCCTTCAACATTGCTTAGAGCAGTGACAATTGGATCATAAGTTTGATTCAATCCATTGCTGATGCACTGTTTCTTTTCTTCAGGTGTGACAATATGACCAGAAGCAGCTATCTGGTCAAACAAATGTTTAGCATCATTGAGATAAGATTTCAAGGATTTGTTACCTTTGTTCATGCAGTGGATTTGCTTCTTGAGGCAACTCTGGTGAACAAATGTTTTTGGTGCATACTCAACTTCCAGTTTATCCCAAATTTCCTTGGCAGTGGTTAGTTCTGAGACAGTGCTAAGAACTTCTGGTGTGAGGGTTGAATTCAGCTAACCAACGATCAATGAATCTTGAGATTCATAAGCTGTGAATGCTGGATTTACATCTTCAGATTCAGAAAGATTACGTGGAGGTTTTGGTTTTGTGCCATCAACAAAACCTGACAGATCATATCCTTTAAGGATGGGTCTAAACTGTTCCTTCCACAGATGGTGATTCGTCTGTGTGTGCTTCAAGGTTACAAGATGATGTATCTGAACATTTCTCAGAATTGTTGTTGTATCTGCCATTAGGAATTTTTGTTTGCAGATTTGCTCTGCTGTTGTTTTTTTTTTGTTTTTGCTTTGTGTTTTTGATAGGGGTCTGATATGTGCGGAAGCGACTGGGTCAAAGGCTGATACCAAGTCAGAATATTTGATTTGGTGAATATCTTCCACATATAACTAGTGGAGATAGAGATCTTATTTATACTCAAAGTTGTAACGATATTCAAAACGATATAATAGCTAACTAAAGAGAACGGGTTACACGCCTTCATAACTGTGTTGTTAGCTAGTCTTATGGAGGACTGAGTTAGCTCCCTAGTCTTGTGGATGACTTGCGACTGTATGCTTAACAGTAAGTCGGATAGCACTTCACAGTTCTTTTGATTGCCATTTCATCGGCAGCAGCATCGTGTTGTACGTTGGATTGCCGTGACAGTCGTCGAGGGGAGATTCCATCATCGTTCCAAGGCTTGCATTGGTGGTGATTGAGACTCCGAGAATATGATCAACTTTTCTTGATCTATGGTATGCTCTGGGGTCGGTGGGTCCGCTTTTACTGTAAGCTCCTATATCAAGACAATAGCATCGTCTTAACAACGCCGCAACATTGCTTCGTGTCGGCAGGAATGCAACACTTTGTCCGCAGGTTCATGACAGCAGCATGAGCGGTAGGCAGGAAATTGTACGTCGGGAAACTTGCTGTGTAATGAATCGTGCTTTGCGTCAGCAGGGTTTTTCCGGTAAGGAATTTGGTTATCACTTATCATCAAACATCAGACAATTATTAGATAATTAGTTTGGTTATATAACTATAACCCAAACTCGAATCTTGTTGATGAACGGGCAAGCAAAACAAAAATTAAAGGTTAAAAATCAAGTTGAAATTTTGTTGTTCAAATCACGAGAATTACAGGGGTTTGGATTAGACAAGTTGAAGTCTGTGTAACATTTTAGCCCCTCAAAATCATTCAACACACTGGAACGAAGCACTGCATTTAAGTCAACATCACCTAGAAGTTGTTTTTGGATAAAATGTATTGAGAAATTGAAAACTCCCTTCTGGGTTTTTTAGAACCTCAAGAAGAATGAGGGGTTTTATCAAAATGTAAAATCAATTTCCGAAAGCTTATAGAAATCTCTACGGATATAATCTTAAGTAGAATGGATTTTTCACACTGGAAACATATTCAAAAGAAGTGATTCACTTAATCATTTTTGATTGCAGTAAATTGAAAACAAATTTCAGAAACTTGAGAAAAAGTCCCAAAGGTAATAAATCTAGAACAGGCAGAATAAATTCTTTACCCATTCCCTATTTCTAGCGCCAAATTGTGATTCCATTAACCTAGCATCACAATCAAGTGGACAAGATCATTGGATCTTGATTCAAATCATAAAACAGTAAATAGAAAGTAAAGTATAAGCATGTAAATAAAGGATTCACACAGAAATTAACGTGGTTCGACTAAGCATACACCCACGGGTAAATGAAAGATGAGTTTTATTAATCATTGGTGTTACAAAGTTTACGAGCTTCATTGATGAGAAGGAAAGAAAATCAGTAAGGGAGATGAGTTAACGAAGGTACTGTTGGAGAATAGATAGAGAAGGCTCTTCAACCTTCAAACTCTTACTCCTTTTTTTGCAGCCCAAAAAGTCTGTCCCCCTCTCTCCACCTTATCCCTTCTCTTTATAGGGAAAATATCTTCTGATAAATCTTAACTTTGAAGGATTCTTAGAGTTGATGTAGTGTGTCGCATTGCTTTATTATTATCTTGCTTCCGCTTCTAATCACCCTCCACATGTCAAAATAATATATGGTGTATACAAATTTCTCAAAATAATCTTAATTTGATCCTCATATTTCTTTTTCTAATTTACTTCGATGAGTACTTCAATGATCGCGGTTATAAATGAATTAAAAAAAGAAAAAAAAAACAATAATTTTATTATTACCTCCGATTCGAAAAGAATGGTTTGTTTCTTAAATAAATTACACATGAAATAAACATATCTTTTTGAACCAGAAACAATAATCTGTCCTATAAAAAACAGGGCATATCCCAGAGTCCTGTGTATCCACCTGACTGAGCACCCACAAAACGTGTAAGTTAGAGCTTTTCCAATGGTATGTGTGTGGAGGTAAATGTCCAAATCCACCTAGGATGCACATCCATTTTCTCTAAAATCATCCTCCAACGAGGATGTCATAAATCAACGTATGCATGACTTTAGGTAGAAAATGAAGGGGAATGTCTAGTTTCCCACATTCTCCTAGACATTGTCTATCATCCTAATCAGCTTTTTTAATTAAAAATATACTCCCGCCGTCTCCCATATATAGGCGGAGAAGTAAAATTCTCTTATAATAAGATTTTTTTTTGTTTTTATAAATTTCTCTAATGTTTCCTGATTTACCCTCATCAATTCCAATATATTTGTCTAGGAAACATGGAAAATATCAATAAAATAAGAGTTTTTATCCCACTAAAATATTAAAATAGTATAATTCTTCTTGGGAATTACCAAAGACATTAACTAAGCTTGTTAATGTCATACTCTTTAATAAGGATAAATATAGAAGAAACCACATTGGAATTGGTTTTACGCCTATCTATTGAGACTAAAGAATTTTACTTCTCCGTTTTTATATTAGAGACGGATGAAGTTTTTTATTTCCTAAAATTAATATTAATATAATAAATAATCATTTTTTAGATCTAATAAAATATTAAAATTACTAAACATAAAATTTACATTTAATAAGAAAATGATCACAAACAACATCATTGGAGATGAATAACTTGTTTCACTTAAAATTAAGGAAAATTTGGAATAAAGATGTCTTGATTTGTGTTACCACGTAGAAAATACATACAACAACCATTGGAGAAGCTCTTAGTGTACACATGCCACGTTGGATGTAGTCGACAAATGCCTTACTCAACATGCTCATGACCCAAGTCCAACAGATATTGATTCAATTAAAAATTAACGCAATTGTTAACGGTTTCTAGAGTTATTGGAGACACCTAGGAAAATGTCTTTAACATGGTCACGGAACCATACAATTTCTCGTGCAAATCACCTCAAGTATGATTGCATTGATTTTCTTTTAAAAAGTATTTTTTTTTTTTTGATACTACTTTTTTTTATTTCATTAGGGGTAAACATTACAATTGTTTTTGTCTGCAGCTAAGTAGATATCAGGTGGTAGATTTCCTTCTAAAATGAAATTTGAGTCTTCTACCCAAGCGTTTTTTGCTAGAAAATGAGCTACTTGATTACTTTGTCTGTGTACAGACTTACAAAACCAAAATATCTTTGTTTTAAACTTATTTCTAACTTGTAAAAGAGTACCTTGATTAAACCAATGGACCTGCAGCTTTTCCTCATTTAATGACCTAGCTACAGATTAACGGCCCACTTCAAAGATTGCATAAGTAATGTTGAGTTCCTCCGGCCATTCCATTGCTATTTCTAGAGCTTTACATTCAAAATATTCAGCTCCATACTCCTCTGCAACTGCCTCTCCCAATTGTATTCCCCTTGCACCTAAGCATTGACCTTCACAATTTCGAATGATTAGTCTAATGCTTCTTTTTTTTTTTGTAACTGGCATATAAGATCCATTAATATTGATCTTAATATAGTCCTTATGAGGAGGTAACCATTCTTTAACCTGCAAAGTATTAGTATTGCTATTACAGTCTCAGGCTAAGATTCTACTACAGTACAAAGTTTTCACTGATCTCATAGATATTGATTTTACCACAAGTATTTCACCTTTCTAACTCGCGCACTACATGTACAAATCAAACATCCTCCTCCTGGTGGAGTTACTATTTTCATTAAGCAAATTACAACACATTTATCTCACAGAGTGCCACTTAATTCAGCGGCCATTTACCTACCCATATACATTTTCTTGAGAGGTTGGAGAAAATTGAGATATTAAGCATACAAACTTTTAAACCAAATTAATCCGAAAGGAAAAGTCTAGTTTACGATGTTATCAAGATTTTATGGGCGACTTCAACACATTTCTTGGCACACTACACAACAGTGAGAAGTTTAAAGGAAAAAACAATATACTTAATTTGCAGATAACGAAGTTAAAAAGACTAGAAGAATAAATACACTTTTCCAAAAGTTGCTATGTAGTTTTGTTTATTTTCTGGACTTAAACAGCTAGAGCGGAAAACTTATGAGAACTTGAAGCTGCATGACACTTATTTTAAATTAACCTTTGTAATCAAAGCTAGTGACAAAATCCCTAGGTGAACAAACTAGTGATACAAAAAAACCGGTCATATTATTTTTAACAAATAAAAACCGTTTCAAATAAAACGGGGACAAAAATCCCAGTTCAAATAAAAATTTTAAAATTCAGTTTTTATTTGATTTCTAAATTCCAAAACTGACCTTCCGTATATAAAAACACTTTCAAAGGAAAGTTTGGCGGAAGAAAACAGTAAAAACGATATTTGTTCTCTCTGGATCCAAACAAATCAGATTCAAAAAAATTACGATTCTTCTTTCCTAGTTTTCTTCGTTTTTTTCAGTTCCAGGTCTCGTTTCAATTCAAAGATTCGTCATCGTCTTCTCCCAATTTCAATTCAAATATTCAGAGAGAAATTTTAGGTTTGATTGAAGAACCGGAAAAGAAGCTACAAGTTTTGAGATCTGTTTATTCAAGATACGTAGAAGAATCAAATTCAGTTGTTTATTAGAAGAAGAGAAGATAAACGTAGTTGTTTTATTCGAGATCTGGTTGCAATTAAGTTTAGCTGAAATCATATTTCCGCTTTTCAAGTTGAAATTGAATCTCGAACTGAAGAATCCAGCTGAATAATCAATCAACTTCGTGTTGATCATCTTCGTCTTCATATTAATCTGTGTGTAGTATTCGGATTATTCATCAAGGAATCAATCAACTTTTGAGGTATTCAATTCTCTTTTTTTGTGTTGATTTTTGATTTGTTTTTGTGAATTTTCTAGTCACTCTTGTCGAATAAACTGAATTGATGTTAGCATATGATTTTTTATGTTTGTGTTGATGTTCTGATGAAGGATTCCATCTCTTTGGAACTGTTTTTCAATTTTTTGTTGTTGTTGATATTCACATCTGGTGAAACTGTTTTTGGTTGCATCATTTTGTTCTGTAGATTATGGATTATGTTCTTGCAGTTGTATGTCACAAAGAAGATTGTTTAAATTTTCGTATTGGCCTCCAAGAGTCTTTTGCTATTTTGAAGACTAATATATGCTCAAGTTGGTGTGAATTCTCTCCTCCTTCTATGGAAATTTTTCAAATGGTTGATGATCAGCAAAAGGTCATTCATTCTGATTTTGATCTTAAATCTTTGGCTCTATTTAGTCTGTATAATAAAGAAATAATTATGGAATTACACGTAAGTCACAAAGCTGAGTGTTCTGGTTTAATAAGTTCAGGAATTATAGCTTTTGATGACCATCCACGAAGTTTTGGAATTATACCTTTTGAGAAGCCACAAATTGATTATGATGTTCCATATAAAATTAAGGAACTGTTGAAATATGCTCACTGGTTACATCTTTTTCAAGGAATTGAACAGTTGTTTCCGGGAGGTGTTCAAAAAGTTCATTATGATTTACAGAAGTATCACGCAGCAGCCGGTTATGGTAGGTTGTGTTCAAATATTGCTGAGAGTTTCAATGGTTCGGTCGTTGAAGAGAGAGAGAAGCCTATACCCGTCATGGTTAATGAGATCAGGGTGAAGATAATTGACCAAATGTATAAACGTCGCGATGACTCTGCAAACTTAATGAATTGGCGTCAAACTCTATGTCCAGAATATGAAGCTCTGCTCCACGACAACAAGATGCATGGTTGTAACTACCCAGTCACCAAGTCATCGTAATATGTGTTTGAAGTTCATGCTTCATTAACACAGACGGTCGATTTGAAAAGAAGAACATGTTCTTGCAACCGTTGGCGTATTGTCGGTTTCCCGTGTGCCCATGCTGTCCGTTGTATCATGGTGAATGGAGAAGATCCTTACAAGTATGTTGAACACTACTTTAAAGTAAAGTTCTATCGAGAATCATATAAACATGCAATCAATCTTATTCCCACAGTTGAAAAGCCTGTGACAGTGTCGCCGAAATCGATGGTTTTTGGTCCGAATAATGGACCACAGCCAGGACGTCCATCGAATAAGGAGAGGATTCCTAATACAAGTTCAGTTCCCAATAATAAGATGAGAACCTGTGGTTCCTGCAAGGTTTTGACCACCCATAATAAACGGACATGCCCTTCTCGTCAGATTTCATGAGAACTTGTAATCATTTCGACTACAAGTCATCGAATTTCACTCTTAGTTTCGTTTTTATACTACAATATGTGTTTCATCTACTACTTCAGATTTTTGTTTTAGAAGTTAATGTGTTGCAGGTATTTCATTTTATAATTTGTCTAAGAATAAATAAGTTTGATTAAGTTTGTCAAATTTTTTGTTTGATTAAGTTTGTTAGGATTTTTGCAGGACTTTATAGTTTGGTGCAACCGAATTAGGTTTCATCATTTTCTGATGCAACCAAAATAGGTTTCATCATATTTTGGTGGAACCCTTTTTGGTTTCACCATTGTTTTACTGTCATTGTTTCTTCTACATTTTTTGACAACACAATATATGGTGTTTTGTCTACTGTTTATTGGTGCCGCAAATATATGATACATCATTGATGGATACTGTTTTATAAAAATGAGACATCATATTTCTGTAGACATAAGCTTTTAAGGGAACACAACTGAAATCGCACGAAATCGTTTTTTATATAAACTGTAATCATTTCACAAGTACTTTAAACTTCAACTAAAACTTGAATCTGCAAGAAGAACTGTTTCTCAAGGAGTATCATCATTACAATAACCATTTCAAAATTAATTTAAACTAAAACTAAAACTGAATGTTCAAGAGGAGGGGCACGACATGCGAGTATTATTCTATATTGTCAAGGAGTATCTTCAACGCCAACTTTGGTCTCATATTATGCACCTTTTCTCGTATATCATCTGTAGACATGTTTCCTTTAAAGAGGCTCTTCATGTAATAGCAAACATGCAGGCCACAATCGTTCCTGAAAAACCAAAGTCTCAATTGTTACAAAGTGACTAGCTGAGAGTGTTCTGATATTAGTACCTATATGTAAAGCATTCGGTTTCCAAATGTTTACAAGCGATGTAATGATTTCAAGCATATGCATATGTAAACTATAAACTTCCAAAAGGTATGTTGTTGGCTGAATTGTCTGCTGATCACAGTGCTGTGCAAATGCTGATACTATACGTTGTTTCATGCTTTCAGCACTTTTTCTGCATTCCTCTTCCGTGGATGCCAAGGAGTTGTAGTGATAAAATTATCCGGTTTCAAAATCAAAAGAAAGCAATGTCCAATGGTTTACATTTTCAAGTGATGTCAGCAACGGAACGAACAAAAACTGCACGTTATAATCCATGTTGTCGATGAAACCTTCTATTACATCACCACATTTCTTTCCTGATGAGTGACATGTCTGAAACAAAATACCATATAACAGCTCCTTAATGAGTTACAAACATGCAAGTTTGATGAAACCAAACTTGGTTCCATCAAAATTAACCATGTACACAACATCATTTTTTGTTTTGCACAACTATTTTTCTTCCAAAAAAATTACATTAAAGAATTTCAGAGTAAACTTACATTGGAAAATGTGCTTAGAAACACAACTCTCTGGTACTTTGGAGAACCATCTTGTTTCAACTCATTTTTTTTGATGTTGTTTTGCAGCTTCAAAATATAGAACTCAATGATGTCTCCTGCGACGTCACCCTTTCTCATCAAACTATCCATATTCTTCCCCTATATATGTAATTGAAGATTTAAATGCTCCCATGTCGTTGTCCTGTTAATTTTATTTTTAAAAAGCTACTCAATGATGTATCAAAAAAGGAGAAACAATGCATAACTTGAAACAAAATTTTGATGAAACCAGTCTTGGTTTCATCAGTTATTTCCCACTTACCTTTCATTGTTCTTTTTGAAAAAATTGGTCACGACGGGTTTCTCGTTTCTGTTGAGTACTTTCAAGATCTTCAAGTTATCAACTGGTTTCAACTTCACCCCTTGTACATCCTGCACCTCCTTTTTCTCCCTGCACTTACGAGCTGTAACCTTTTTTCTTTTTTTCACACTGGTGTTGTAATCCTGCATTCTGATAGGTGGTCCCAAATTCCTTCTGTCTTCCCTCATTCTTGTAACCATGTTACTCATCCTTTGTTCAGCAGTGAGTTCTGCCCATCCTTGCTCTTGACTGTCACGCTGCGACAGTCCTAAATCAAATCCAGGTTGTTCATTTTCTAACTCAAGTAAATCCTTTGCCATTTTTACGGCTGAGTAGTAGTATACGCTTCCAAAATTTGGCTTTGACGACGAACAACTTTTCTTATTGTATTCGGATTCCATTTTCCGAGTTTCATCTTCATCAATTACAAATTGAGTTTCATTATCTTCTTGCTCAATATTTATCTTCGACGAAGTAGCTTTCTTCATTTCAGATTCGACCCGCTCGGCCACCTTGATATCCTCGATCGTATCCGGATTCAACTCAGCACCATCTCCTTCTTGTTCTTCCTCGGTGACTGGCATCGACGAAGTAGCTTTCTGCATTTCATATTCCACCTGCTCTGCCACCTTGATATCCTCGGTAGTATTCGGAGTCAACTCAGTACCATCTCCTTCTTGTTCTTCCTCGATGACTGGATTCGATGAAGTAGATTTCTGCATTTCAGATTCCACCTGCTCTGCCACCTTGATATCCTCGATAGTATTCGGAGTCAACTCAGTACCATCTCCTTCTTATTCTTCCTCGGTGACTGGCTTCGACGAAGAAGATATGACCTGTTCTTTTGCAGATTCGTGTTGATGTCCCGCATCTTGTTGTGTTTCTCCATGGGTTGAATCCTTTTATAGTTCCATCAGAAAATCTTCAAGAGTTTGAGCATCATCTTCACGTATTTCAAAACTTTCTCCAGACAACGAAATTGTTTCTTATTCTATCACACAGTCCACTTTCGCTGCATCTATCATTTTAACATCCCTTGTTATCACCTGCAATATTAAGATATCTAAGTCATTTTATTTTTAATCTTCTTGTGTCAAAACCTAATGCTTTAAAAATCTAAAACTTCTGAAAGAAAAGAAAGAACTTGCCAATTCATCAAACAAGCATTAACTTGAAATGATGAAACCAAATCTGGTTGCATCAAAAAAAAAAATGATGAAATAAACATTAACTTGAACTTATGAAACCAAATCTGGCGACAACAAACCAAATCTAGCAGAAATGGTACATAATACCACACAAGTTTATGAAAGACTACCAAAAACTTAAATTTATGAAAAAACTTAGAAATTTAAACTTTCTCCTCAATTTAACTGATACAAGTTTCTTAAATTTAAGAGTCAACAATGTTATACATAGGCAATGAAACCATTTCTGGTTCCATCAAAAAAGAATTTTCATAGCAAACAACGCACAAAGCAACCTAATAAAAATAGATCTAACATATTACCTCAACATCTTCTTCACGGTTCAAAACCGCTTCAGGTACTATTGGAACATCCGCTTGTTTTCTTTTACGTCTCAAGCAAGTGTTTTGTACCGGTTGTTGTTCCCTGTCCTCGGCATCATATTTTTCCAGTAGTGATTCTTCTTCTTCGGAAAGAACATTTGTAGCATTGGTCATAAGATTTTCAATCAATGCTCTCACGAATTGGTATTTAGCTTTGTAGGAGTTAGCTTCTCTGCTAGAACCAACATTTTCTTCAACTGGCACTTCATTTTCTTCAACTGGCACTTCAACCGGTACTTCATTTTCATTATCACCAACCGGCACTTCAGGTTGAACATAATCTTCAACAACAATTTCCGCTTCATCTATGGGATCTGCCAAGCGCATTTCTGTTTCGTCATACTGAAGCAAGAATGATCCCTTCCGGAGACCAATATTCTCCTGCAGTACATAAGAAAAATTGGTTTCAGCTAAAAACTTTGAGGAATCCAAAACTGATTTCATCAAAAAAAAAGTAAATCCAAAACTGGTTTCATCAGTGGAAATTTTGTAGGTTGAGTGGTGGATGATTGAGTCATAATATATGTTGCCCTATATTGCAAACATCATAAACTATACTAACCAAATTAATCAGTGCATAGACAGTACAAGATGAGGAGTTTCTACACTTGTGGTGTGAATATTTGTTGGTGGAACATGGCATGATATACAATTGAGACATGGACGATATCTAAAACATAGAAGATTTCGAATATTTTCTAACAAACATAAAAGATTTCGAAGATTTAGAACATGGAATGATACACTAACCAAATTAATCAAATAAGAACCTCGAAGTTATCTAAGAAACAAAAATTCAGCTATAATTTTTGATGAAACCAAAATTGGTTTCATCAGAAAAGTAAATCTTCCAAGTAAATATTTACCTCAGACCAAAATTATTTTTTTCGTCAAGATCCTCGTAGTTAGACAATACTTGGTGACATATGTTGCTAAGGTTCCATCTAGCAAACCTCGGATACTTGTCGAGCCCATCCTTTCTTTGTGCGATCT
Organism: Papaver somniferum; assembly: GCF_003573695.1. Lineage (NCBI taxonomy): Eukaryota > Viridiplantae > Streptophyta > Magnoliopsida > Ranunculales > Papaveraceae > Papaver > Papaver somniferum. Next base: position 6,226,353 of record NC_039368.1, on the reverse strand, counting down.
TTGTCATCTCTGCCAACCAATACTGGAAAAAACAAACAAACCAGTATTCAAATTAATCATCAAAAACAAGTCTCTTATTAATCAACAACCAATATGGAAAAAAATACTTAACTTATGAAAAAAATCTTAACTTACCAGAGGGTATATGACGCAACCAACAACGTCTTCTACGTCTTTTTTGTTTGTCATTATCGAATCATGTAGATAGTCATGGAAGATTTCCAGCCAACACACCTTGTTCATATCGAACTCCATGTACAAGTACTTTGCTGCCAGAGTTTTCCCACATTTGTTAGGGACAAATACTGAAACCAAAAGAAAAATTACGAAAAACTTGACAAAGTCATCCGCTCTGGATTCATCCTTTGCGGCTTCCAGCATACAATTTTCAATATCGCTTTTTCTCGTCTTTTTGTTTCCATTAAAATACGTAGCCACGAAGACGTTCACCTTTTTGAGCAGATCTTCATCAATGTTGTCTGCTTATACATAATTCACCATTTGTAGACCAAAAGTCACAGCAAAATGTCCGGGAGTGGTCTGCATAGTCATTTCCCTTGATCTTGTTACTTTGAAACAATACGAGAGCTTATGATCATATCTGTTTTCAGTTCTACTTAAAACATCATTATTGCTTTTGTCTTTTTGATGATCTCTTCTTCGTTCATTACGCCATCATAGAACGGCTCAAAGAAACGCCAGAAGGGACATGATTTAAGCGCTTTCAAATTCAGTTGCTTGTTTTTTATCAACTCCTTAATTTCCACTGCTAGCTTGCACAAATGATGCAATGAACACTTGTATGGTTCTGTATCTCTTTTTTTACCTATTGTGAAACCAAAACTAAACCATAAGAGAGTAATAAATAATAATGATGAAACCATAAGATTGCACTTGAAAAATGATGAAACCTTAAGCACGAACAAAGTGATGAAACTGTGCATAATTGAAAAGTGATGAAACCATAAGATATACACTTGAAAAATGATGAAACCATAATCAATTATAGGTGATGAAACCATAAGCATAATTAGGTCCACAAACAATAACTCTAGAAGTAAACCAATAACTAAAAAAATGATGAAATCAAGAAACAGAAAATGAAATGTGGTTTCCTCAAACATCTGTTTACTCCAACAACAATAGAAAACTGTTTTTCACCATTAACTGAAGATGATGTAACTCGAATTTGGTTTCATAGAAAAGAAATAAGAAATAAACAAGGCCAACAGAACACACAAGAAATATACACACCCAAAATTGAAATTAGTTTTCAATTGAAACCTAAGCCTAACAAATGAAATCTAAAACTAATAGATGAAACCTAAAATCAAACTGAAAACCCTAAAAATGATGAAACCTAAAATCAAACTGAAAACCCAAAAAAACAAATGAAACCAAAACCCAAAAAATCTGGTTACATAAAAAAAGTGAAGAATAATGATAAGATTTCTTACCTTTTGTAGCTGGTTTCGCTGTTTTAGTTCGCTTATCATCTTTCTTTTTCTCCTGTTGATTTTTTTTCTTCGCCATTTTTGTTGTTTTTAGACAATTTAGGTCAGAAAAATGAATTGATTTAGGTCAAATTTTGCTTCAGTGGTTGAAATACGTAACCATCGAAGAAGATAAGAAGTTGAAATTGAGAATCAGTTCTGAATTTCGCTACGGAATGAAGGAGTTATAGCAGATCTGAGAAATTTCTGGGTTGGTTTTGAAGGAGATACGGAAGAGAGTGGAGGTTTTTGTGTTTTTTGTCCGTTATAAAACGTTATAAAGCAATAAATCAATGGAGTTGGTTTTGATGGTTCTTTTGAGTTGGGGTAGTTTACACAGTTTATGATATTTTGGGTTTTTGTGTCATTCTTGTTTGGACGGGTTTTTTGTGGATGGGTGGGGTTATAACCCACGCGCCGTTTTGTAATTTCAAAATAATTATAAGAAAATTCAAATAATATGTTGCTATATATTCGTAGATCGAATGGAAAAAGATAATGCCAACATAATCAATCTCCCAAGAACCGATACCAGTGGATAAGACTTATTAAATTTATTTTATTCTGTGATTTTTGATTAAAAGTTACTCCCTTTGTTTTTAAATAATAGATTGGTTTCACGCAAACTAGCCTATTATTTAGATGGGAGGGAGTATGTTATTATTCTGTACGGAATGGTGTTACAGAAAAGAAGACCGTTATTAGAATCTTAGTTCTCTTAGAGCAACTGCAGTGGGCCAGTATAACCAAATTTAAAGTAAAAAACCCAGACACAGTGGAACGGAGTATCGACTAAATCCAGACCATCGATTAAATTCCAGAGTATATTTGGTCCGGGACCAAGACCAAACCCAAATATAATCGAGCGTTGATATAATCTCCGTTTCTCAACGGGCGTTGATATAATCTCCGTTTCTCAACGGGCGCTTGTATAGAGTTCGTCCCACGACTAGGCGGCCATATAAACTACGCCCCAACGAAACGTTGATAAACTGTACGCCCGATGGAGCGTTTGCTGAGTTGTTCGCCTGGAAGCAGGTTGATATACCAACCTCCCCATTCAAACGGAGGTAAATTTTACGCTCAACAACATGCGTTGACATAGTATACGCCCCGCAACAGACGGAGATAAAGTGTACGCCTGGCGTCAAGCGGAGATATAGTAAACGCCCAAATAAGGCGTTTGGTTAAAGCTTCCGCTTAATCAAAACATTTTAGCATGACCATTGCATCAAAAATGGCATGCAAATATTAGGAAAGCCAACTAACAACCCTCACACACAAAATGTACCTTACACATAAATCACCAACAACTACTACCACACACACAAGAAAAGTAAGTTGCCTGGAAGTTGTCACTGAAAATCTCAAATCCATATAATTTGCCTCATAATTCAATCAAGTCAAGTCCAAGTCCTTTTGCATTGACTTTAGCCATAACAGTAAATCAATGAGCTCTAAGTCAATTAACCCAAGTTCAACCATCATTTAGGCGTTGATTATACATCCTCCCGGCTTCGGGCGGATTCTTTACGTGTGTTCCATGGGGCGTTGATTTTACATCCGCCTTCCTTCTTGCGGTGACTTTATGCACGCCCCATGGTGTGTTGATATATACCAACGCCCGTTTGTCGAGCGTAAACTTTAATTACGTCCCACATTGGGCGTAAACTTTACCAACGCCCCACACCGAGCGTTATCTTTATCAACGCCTGAATGGGGCACACTTTATACCACCGCTCCATAACGAAATGTTGATTATAACCCCGCCCGATTAAATATAGTCGTCGCCCACTACGTCACACCACGTACTAAACTAAAGTTTAGTCGCCAATTTTACTCTTTAGTCTTTGATTTTAGTCGCACCACTGTGGATGCTCTTACAGAAACTCAAAGGACCAATCTACGGGCAGGCTAGAAATTTAAGAGACAGCCCATCCCCGCTGTTTTAGCCTTCCCAGAACTTGATTCCTGCTTAGCCAAGCTCCAAACCTGTGCCGCAAAAGTCTATTGTCCCATATAATGCCTCCTATGACGTTGATACAAAACCGTATGATGCAAATATGGAAAAAAAAACGGAAGACTCGCAACTAACGTCATTCTAGCTCTATGACTCTCCACGTCCCTGCCCTATCTGTTCAAGCTCCTGACACGTCACTTCATGCACCATCATATCCATTTAAAAGATCAAACAAAACAAATCTTCTCATATATATTATCACAAAGATCAAAACAAGGATCTCGGCCATTTAGAGATGGATTCATCAAAAGACGAAGATCATAGAAAAAGAATTCAAATTCTAATGTTTCCATGGTTAGCTCATGGACATATATCTCCATTCTTAGAACTAGCTAAAAGACTTGCTTCAAAGAACTTCTACATTTATTTTTGTTCTACACCCATAAATTTATCATCCATAGAACACCAACTCATCGATCGTGACCGGAATCAAACTAGGTCGATCGAAGTAGTAGAACTTAATCTTCCTTCACTTCCTAATCTTCCACCTCATTACCATACAACAAAATCACTCCCACATCATCTGATGCCAACTTTGAAAAAAGCCTTAGATTTATCAGCACCTTCTTTCAATAACCTTCTTTCTACCATTCAACCGGACATACTTATATACGACTTCATACAACCATGGGCACCAACTCAAGCTTCTTGCTTAAACATCCCGGCAATTCAGTTGCTAACCACTGGTGCAGCTTTTACTTCTTTCTTTGCTCACCTCGTTAAGAAACACCCAGACACCAAGTTCCCATTTCCTTCGATTTATCTCTATGATCACGAAGAATGTAAATTTACCAAGAAAAGTTCTTTTTCCGACGACAGTGAAGATAGAGTACGCGTCTTTCAATGTATTGACAGATCAACTGACATAGTTTTGATCAATACTTTTAAAGAGATTGAAGAAAAATATTTGGATTATCTCTCGTCTACAATAGGAAAAGAGTTGGTACCGGTAGGACCTCTTCTTCAAAACCCTACTAATAGTACTGGTTGTGATCATGAACAAGAAAACAAGTATAGGGAATTGCTTGCTAATAAAGAGAAACTTCAGTAGTATTTGTTTCATTTGGTACGGAGTATTTCATGTCAAAAGCAGAGATACAAGAAGTTGCTTATGGGTTAGAGCTCAGTGAAGTGAACTTCATATGGGTTATCAGGTTTCCTGGTGATCATAAGGAAACGGATGGTATAGGTCAAGTCTTGCCAAAAGGGTTTATGGAGAGGATTGCTGAGAAAGGATTAGTTGTTGAAAATTGGGGACCTCAAGCAGAACTATTAGGGAGTGGTAAAATCGGTGGGTTTGTGAGTCATTGTGGATGGAATTCGGTGCTGGAGAGTATGAAATATGGTGTTCCAATAATAGCAATGCCAATGCATCTTGATCAACCTATAAATGCAAGATTGGTGGTGGAGATTGGCTTAGGAGTTGAGGTTAAGAGGGATGGAGATGGGAAGTTGGATAGAAGAGAGATAGGAGAAGTGATTAGAAAGGTTGTGATGGGAAAAGAAGGAACGGAAGTGCAAAGGAAAGCCAAAGAAATGTGTCACAAAATGAGATGCAAGGGAGAAGAAGATATTGATGTCTTGGTGGAGAAATTAGAAAGGCTTTGTAACAAAGGGAGAATACCAAAAGAACAGTGAACTACGAATTACAAATGTAAAAAAAAAATCGTGTACGTAATCAGTTAATTTGATATAAATGGTAAAGATGAGTGATGTACCTATGATTCAAATGGCAAAGCAAAAACTCGACAGGCTGCCTATACCTGGCTCCAACACCAACTTTGTTTCTAAAACATGGAAACGGTGCCAAGTTAGTGTTTGTTAGTTTTTAAGTCACGAAGTTGTTGTACAAATTGCCGACCAAATGATAAAATCCCATGGGATTTTTATGATACTCTTCTCATGAATTTCAATCTCTACGCTACATGTATATGACGTGGGTAACTCTATATAAATAAATAAATCCTTCCACATTGACACAAACAGCATCCCTTAACTGAGTTAGTTCGAGAGATTGTACAACGGGATGAGCATTCATCAGCTCGTTTAATTATCTAGGTACATGAGATGGTGGAGAAAATTGATAAACTTATGAATGTTCATCACATAATTTTGAGTTGGAAAAAACTAGAAGCAGCGTACCACTCATCCAGTTGTTATGATTTTGTCCAGGTGAAGCATAATTAGAAAAGGTTCTGTTTCTTTATTGTTTATTACCAATGACTGTAACAGTCAGTAAGAAAATGCAAACTATTGGGATTTTTAATTTTTTATGAAAAAATAACAAAAGAACCTGATTTGATTATTTGGAGAAATCGATCAAAAACAAGTCATTATCTCTGATTTTAAGAATCTCAGCCCAAGCCCATTAAAAATACTTTCTTCTTCTCGTCGAACCAAATACCAACGAGATCTTGTAGAGTGATGAATGATGATGACATAGGTATTTGTAAGAAGTAGGAATTACCTATAGGTACTATTATGGTGTTCTTAGTTAGTGGCAGGTCCACTCACTAAAGCCCAGTAATTTGAGGTCCATAATAGAAAGAAAACAATAAAACTGGACCCAAATTTTTAGTCCCTGGTCCATACACGTGCGAGACCTTTTATGTGCATTTTTAAAATCACCGAAATACCCCTTCTCTATGAGGTTTATAACCAGTTTCATATTTCTACTCGCTCATTTTTTCAGATCCATTTTTTTCTCTCTTTCCTCTCGATGCAGCTTCGAAATCTCGACATCGTTTTTGAAGATTGTTTGTTCCAGGTATGTTTTTCTAATCATCTTATTTGATTCTTTGTTAGTTTTCTTTTTTTTTTTGATTTGTTTTTTTTGACCGAATCATGAGGATCAAATCGATTTTCATGATGTTTTACATTTTTTTTCCTTTTTGGTAATCGTTATAGATGTATTCCCAACTGATTTTGATGATTTACAGTTTTTTTATTAATTTATTAGTGTTTTAGATCGGCTTTGGTTTTGTTTTACTCATGGATTCATCACTTAATTTGTATGATTCAGCAGTACATATATGTCGTACTGAAAACTGCTGAATCAATTTTGTTATTAGTTATATTTTCATCACTTTTTGGTAATCGTTATAGATGTATTCCCAACTGATTTTGATGATTTACAGTTTTTTATTAATTTATTAGGTTTTAGATCGTCTTTGATTTTGTTTTACTCATGGATTCATCACTTAAGTTAGATTTACTTATACCACTTCCATTTTGTTGGTTTTAGATGTGTTTCAGTTTGTTTTTGTATATGAAGCAACAGTACGTATATCCCGTCCTGACAGAAACTCAATTTATTAAGAAGAAGAAGAAGAAGAAGAAGAAGAAGAAGATGATGATGATGATGCATCGTTATGATTTACGACGAGAAGATTTGTTTGTGTTTCCGTTGTATGTTTTTTAATCATCTTTTTTGATTATTTTGTTCGTTTTTCTTCATTTGATTTTTTTTCCGATTGTATTATGAAGATCAAATCGATTTTCATAATGCTATTATGTTTTTAGGTTTGATACAATTTGCTTTTGTGTATGAATTGACAGTACGTATACGACGTACTGATACAAAATTCTTATGATTCGGTTATATTCAAATTTTTGCCCTTTTTTTTGGTTCGATCTATGAGTACGTATGTGTAGTACTGAAATATGTGCTTTGATTCGGTTATATTCAGAGTTTTTCCATTGTTTTTGGGTTCGATACATGAGTACGTATGTGTAATACTGAAGTATGTGCTTTGATTCGGTTATATTCAAAAGTTTTCCACTGTTTTTGAGTTCAATCCATGAGTAAGTATGTGTAATACTGAAATATGTGCTTTGATTCGTTTATATTTCTGATTTTTGCTATTTTTTTTGGGTTTAATCCATGATTACGTATGTGTAATACTGAAGTATGTGCTTTGGTTCAGTTATATGCATGGATTCATCACTTCTTCTTGACATGCAATTGATTTTTTAGTTCATGAATATGCAGTACATATATGACGTACTGTTACAAACTTCTCTCTTACATCAAATAATTTTGACAGAAGCCATTCTGGTTTTTCCTTTTCATGGTATTCCATTGCATGTATAATGAACTGGAATACTAAATAAGAAAAAGACTATTCTTGTCTCATATTAGTTATTTAGATATGAAATTGTTGTATTAGCTTGGATTCAAGATTATGTCCACATAGCCAATCCTTAAGTTAAGGATTTAGTTGCAACAAAGCTAATCATTTCTTATTTCAGTTTCAAAGTGATCATTTTGATGAGTTTTTCGCCCCTGAGTTGGACAAACATGGTTATCAAGATCTCTACAAGAAGAAGACAACAGAGGTTTGCTTGCGGACATTTTTGATTTAATGGTCATAAACTCCAAATATTCGGTTTGTGATAATGAATCTGTTCACTGTAGGTTTACACCGGGACTTATGCTATCGATGGTTGTGCAACATTTTTCCGAAGGGACAGATTTTCCCATGTGAAGAAATACGAGGTTTGGAGATGACAGACTTTCTTTTGAATTATTGTTACTCTGTTGGTTCACATGTTAAACAGTTTAGTTTTGTATGTAGGTCGAATTCAACAAGGCTGCTCAGTCACTGACAGATGTTGTGGTCCCAATCACTCAGAAGAAAGCTGCTTTGTCTCGACTTCTTAAGGTGATTTTTCTTCTTTCGGAGTCTCTTATGCAGTTAATTGGTGCTTAGATTCTTTCCCAGAATCTTACTCCCTGTATTATTCTATTTGTCCATTCAATTTTGTATAGGATAATGTTGCGCTAATAGCGGTTCTGGAAGCAAAATTTAGCAACCACGGAGCCGATACTCCTGGAAACCGGCAGCTTCTTTGTGTGGTAAGAAAATTGAAATGTTGTCTGTTACATTTTCATTTGTGCAAAGCATCCTAATATGTTACTCTAGTTTTCTATGTATCACTCGATCCTTGATAATCACTTTCAGGGTTTGCTGTAGATATTCAGTAGCTTCTTATGGACAATAATTTTGTTGGTTAGTTTTTTAGTGGTTATGTCACCCTGTTCAATCATGCAAAACTGTACCTCTTTTGTATTAAAGAAATACTAGAGATTAATGGTATGATCGTACAATATATGTGATGTAAAACGTTTTCTAATTTATTTATCATTGATTCTAACAAACATGTACTTTTACTGTAAGCAGTTCAACAAATACATACTCGAATTCGTAAGCAGCAGATATATACTCGAATTTGTAAGCAGTTTAGCGGATACGTGTTCTATTTGTAACCAGCACGACAGATATGTAATCAGATTTGTAAGTAGTGTAGCAGATATGTACTCGAATTTATAAGCAGTGTAGCAGATATATACTCGAATTTATAATCAGTGTAACAGATATGTACTCAATATAATGAATGTGTAAACACACACGTTTGGTAACAATGGGTATTATGGTCATTTCCATGTTTTAATTAATTTTGGACCTCTAAATAAAAAAAATCCGGTTGGACCCTACTATAACTAACTTTGTGGACTTAGGACCAAACAACAAAGTTTCCGGTTGGAGCACCCCTAAACAACCCCCACTTCGGTCATTGTTAACAAGAGGTGCATTTTCTTGTGAAGCCTTTTATGAACGCCATATTATGTCCTGCATTAGTCTTATCCTTTTTTCTTTAATTTTTTCCCCACCATTTTATGTTTTTGCATCATAAGCCCCTTGTTAATTCAAGTTTCTTGACTCTTTTTTCGATCGTATAATAGACAATTTTCTTGGTGGGCTTGGGTTCACGTGGGACCCAACATTCACTTTGAAAAGATTCTTCATTTTTTCTTTGGGATTAGTTTTTTTTGATGATGTCCAAATATTATTTTGATCGATAAAATACTTTGTGTATAAGTTTCAAATGTGGATCATCGGTATCATCTATAAACTTCACCATCATAGAGACAAGAAAATCACAAGGAAAGTATTTAACAAACGCTACCATAAATTTCAACTCATAAGAATCTTATGACACTGATATAAAACCATAGTATAGTGAACACTTGCAAACAACGTCATGCTAGGTTTAGAAAATAGAAAGACAGATCTCGCGAGAACACTTGCAAACAACGTCATGCTAGGTTTAGAAAATAGAAAGACAGATCTCGCGACTTAAACGAGAAGGGAAAATGGGACATCTAGTAAGAAAAGTAAAGAGAGATTGTGGAGAGAATGTCACATGCTAGGAGACATTAGACTTTGGTTTCATATGGTTTCCTCTCTAGATTTGTGTTTATTGTGGTGTTTTGTATTGCTGGTTTGCTTTTGGATTGGAAGATTTTCCCTCCTTTCTGATCTTGCATTTTCAAGTTCTAAATTGGAGATTGGATTTACATCATCCTCCTTATTAAGGAGGCAGAAAGTTCAGCTGGCAAGGACAAAATGTTGCAGTGCATGATAACATAAGACAGTGAAGGATTAACATGTTTTCATACATGCGTTTTTCATGTGTGACCAATTCTATAAATACATTTTCTTTTTTTGAAGGAAACAGTTGAAATCAAAACTCAAGATAATTGAGGTAGTGTCTGATACAACTTGGAGGATCATTATAATCCCACCATTTGTTTATTACATCATTATTTGCATTAGAATTGATGTCTCTAGGTACAGACTCAAAGTTAACTTCACTCAAGTCTTTGACGTGATTTCGAATCTATAGAACTGTTGTCCAGATACACCATGGTATTTCATTTGTGCTGCCTGAAATAGCTTTAGGAATGTTTGTAGCATCGCCCACTATTACTATTCTGGTAAATTATAATATTTGTTGGGTGCAATAATCAAAAATAAGGAAAAATCAAATAAACAAAATTCATTGATACTTAGATCATTTGTAACATAATATCGATTTGGAAAAAGGGATGAGCTCCCCACATTTACCAATTAAGTTGCATCTAACTAATACACATCATGTAATCAGATTGTGCATATGGTACTCTATACCAACATTAATTATGAGTTGACATGTGTTCATTATTCATTCTCAATTCACTGACAATTTTCCCTTTTATCTACTATTGCCTTGTTCTATCTAACACTCAAAGCATCACAAGAGCATATTTCCTAGTCTAACATTTCATAGTAACTTAGGTAGATAACATTAGGCACGAGTTTTAAATCTCAATGCACATAATTAGAATATATGATAATTTGATTAACGTCCATGCTTGAAAATCCTTGCACACCATTTACCTATTTCTTCAACTTATTTGATAGTTAAGTTGTTCATGAAAATATTTTTGATCTTTTCAATTCTTGATAGAAGACAAAACATGCATTTTATGAATCACACGTTCCAGCACTTCCAGTATTTATCAACAAATTCTTTTTATTACTTCCACTGAAAAGTAAGTTGCTTAACACAGTAAGAATGTCAATTGTTTCATTCAAAGATGAACATACAGTTCTCTATTCCGAGGATATTAGTACACGACTAAACACAAAAGTTATCACAAATTAACACTTAATATATCATTCATTTTGATATGATAAAACCACTGACCAACTAGGATTCAAAGTTGATTGGTACTCTAGTTTGACATGGATAATATTAAATTATCAAAAGATTATAAGTGCTCGTATTATCAAAATGTTTATTACTCATATATATATATATATATATATATATATATATATATATATATAATTACTTAAGCCTCTCTTCACGATAGATAACAAAACTTGGTAATAAAACACCCAAACAATTTTTGTGTGCATACATATCAATTCAAGAACAATTGATCTCTTAACCCTTTGATAGACGCATTTATGTGTCTAATTTTTCCCAATTGTATATATTGTTAGTGCTCGATTTTGTACTTATTTGGTTATTTTATGTCTTTCTAGGTTTTTTGGAGAAATAAGCTTTTGCGGCGAAATTGGCTCAAAATGTGGCATTTGAACCTCCGTAGATAACGTACCAGAAGCACCCCAGAAGTATGCCAGAGACACCCCATAAATACCCCGGAGGAACCCCGAAAAAGTGTTTAAAACATCCCAGAAAAATTATTAAAGGCACCCAAGGGACAAGTGTTATGCGGACCCCATCACCCTGGATAAGGGGTAACCTAATTACTAGGGGAGGTCACCTTCACCTTTTGAATTTTGAAATTGGCGGGAAAAGAGAAACATCTCTGGAAGATTTGTTGTGCGTGATTTGGAGGAGTTTGAGGTCGACTAAACCTCTGAGTTTCATAGGATAGACTCCTTATGGGTTTAGGAATCTAATATGGGTGTTGGAAACGATTAACTTGGGCTCAATCGACGGGTTTTTACCTCAACAACAAAATATGGAAAGTCACGTGTGTGACTTGTTTTAGGAAATTCTAGAGAGACTAAAGAGTTATAAACCTTCCCAAAGATTCATATATATCTAAGGAAGATTTTAGAATCAAAAGGAAATCTCAGAAACGCGTAGAAACTCTGAAACACAAAATTGCCGCAACTTTGCCGTGAAGAGAAAGGAAGAGATTTTGCAAGATTCTGGAGAGATTTAATCGGTCTTTTTGATATAAATAGATTGGTTGGGTCATATAGAAGAGGTGTAGAAAGTTTGGGAACCTTAGGAGAGCCATAGAAGAAGAAATCAGAGTTTGATCAAAATATTTTTCTGCTGATGCTGCTGAAGAACACAAAGAACAGACCATCATTGATAGTCGTTCTTCAACAGTGACAACGACCAGCGGGGGACGGTCTTAAAACAACAGCGTAGCAGCACTTTAAATTTATCGTTCTTCTGTGACCCTTTCTGGCAGTCTTAAACTCACTGCTTTAGCACTATTTCATCTTTTAATCAACTTTTGGGCTATAAACATGTATTTTGAGCAAGAGATTAATATGAGGAGCTAAACCCCATTGCTGGGATGACGGAGGAATCCCTATTTCACGCATGTGGTAATTCTAATAATTTTTTTATGACTATTTGCATTGATTTTTAATCGATTTATGATTTTTATTGAATGGGTGTGATTTCGTTTGATGGTGTATGCTTGGTCTATGTATTTTTGATACATCATGCTTTTGATTTACAATCATTGCTTTTCAAAAATCTACTTTTTGGCAAAGAATAAGAGTCCATATTTTTAATATTTGATCTATAATTGATTGGAATTATTATTTGAATCACATGAATGGAATTTGGTGGAATCCTGAGTCTCAGTCTCTCTCGACATCGTGACAAACCTTTTGTATATATATTTTCTATTTTTATTTTAAGTCTAGAACCCAATCTTATCGAGTCCGAGTTGAACGAACTTTACTACCACTTTCAAAACTACATCAATTTTTGGCGCCGCCGACGCGGATTTATATTAGGTTTTAGGTTTTAAATTTATTTTGTTTCTTTTAGAATTTTTGTTCTCTTTTACGCCTTTGATATTTTTTGATTCTTTTCAGATTTCGAGTAGCTACAAGGAAAGAAAAAGTGCTATAAAAGGAAAGCATCACCAAAGAAGGAAAGAAAAGAGGAATCTGAAAGGAGTGAAGAAGAAGATTTTGTATATAGTTATTTTGGTTTATTTTTAGAAACTGTAAATAGGGTTTTATTTTTTGTAATTTTTCTTTTTATTTTTGGACACTTTTTGGACTTTATTTTTGGACTGGGACATTATTATTTTTAAACCCTAAGGAAGGGTTGGTTTAAATAAAAAAAACGTGTGCAGAGAAGGACGGTGATTACAATATCGCCTCGGCCCCTCGGGTTCGTACATGACATAGGAGTCGTGGCCCGAGTCGACTTCAGCGGTTCTTCGCCCGTCTGGTACGGGAGGTAAGTTTTTCGAAACACCCGCGAATCCCCTGTCAGCGGGTTTACTGTATTCCTTCGTTTGCATATATGCTGAGGACTTGAAAACGGCTGCTTTAATTTCCTAGTAAAGGGCAAGGACTGGCCATACAAGATAAGGGTTCGGATTTCATCACCGTTCTCTTCTTGCACGCCTTAGGAAAACGAAACCAAACGCGGACCTAAGCCAAAATTTTTGACTAGAACGAGACCGATAGGGTAACGAGCTTAATAGGAAAGTCGTTCGAAAAATATTGGTTACTCTTTTGAGCATACTTCGAAGTTCATGATGGTTTCTGTGATTTGAATGCGTGACTGCGCCGCCTTGTAACCGGTGAGGCCTTGGGTATCAAAGCTCCACTGAGCTTCCCTCGCCTCGATTCAACTCACTTTGACTCGGATTGATTCCAGAGGGGTTTGCTCAGATTGTAACGAGTTCCTTCTCGAAAGAATAGAAGCTGGTCTAGAAACAATCTAAGTGGAACCATCATGCTTTTTTTTTTGCTAGAAAATTAGGTTTGATTTGGTTGAGTCATCCTTGTTTTGTGATTTCATAGAATCCCAAATATCCCGATAGTGCCAGCAATGGCAACTTTGAAAGCTTTGTTGAACCCAACTAGGACTACTTTTCCTTCTTTTATCAGGTTAGCCGAAACTGAAGCAAATTATGAACTTAGGCCTGGGACTCTACAGATGCTCCGAATATTTTTAGGGAAAGAAAATGAAAACCCATACTTCCATGTTAGGGATTTTGAGGAAATTTTTAGTACCCTAAAGATTAGAGACCTTGATGATGATTCTTTGAAACTTAGGTTATTTCCTTTTTCCCTGAAAGATAAAGCCAAATCATGGCTATATAGTTTGGCTTCCGGTTCAATAGAAACATATGAACAACTTACATATGCCTTTTTGAAAAAGTTTTTCCCTAGGCACAAAACATCGTCTATTAGGACGCAAATCTGCACATTTTCTCAACAGGAGGGAGAATCGTTATATAGGTATTTGGAAAGGTTCAATGACTTATTAGCCCAATGTCCTCATCATGGTTTAAAAAAGTTTAGGCTAGTTCAAATCCTTTATGAGGGTTTAGATTATTCGACAACAACCATGGTTGAGTCTCTATGCACTGGTGGTTTTGAAAACCAAACTGTTGATGCAGCGATGGAATTTTTGAATGAAATCGCCGAAAAGACTCAGCAATGGGAATATTGTAGAGAACCCAAGAGAACAATTCTTCTAGGTAGAGGAAACGTTAATAGGGTAGAAGGAGTCTATGCGTCAGATGCCAAAATTGCTGCTATAGCAAAAAGGTTAGAAGCTTTAGAATTGGGTCACACTAGTGGTAGAGTAGAGCCTTTTTGGGAATGCCAGAATAATAAAGAGCAAACCAATGCTCTCTATAATAACACTAGGTTTGATAATTGTCAGAAATTTGACCCATATTCGAAAACCTATAATCCTGGTTGGAGAAACCATCTGAACCTTTCATGGTCTAAGGACCAAGGTCAATTTAGTAATTCTAATGTTCCCCCAGTTTTTGGCATACTAAGAATACTTCAGGATCAACTCAGTTTCAGAATCAGTCTGATAAGAAAATCTTAAGTCTAGAGGAAACTCTCACCTCGTTTATTCAAAATACTGAAAATATGCGTCAATTGCTTTCACAAAGCATAGAAGCTAGTAATAGGATAGGACAAGAACATAGTCAGGCCATTTCTGAATTGAAAGACCAGGTTAGTCTGATCAATGAGTCACTAAGATAAAAAGGTAAGTTCCCTAGTCAACCGATACCCAACCCTAGAGGAGTTAATGAAGTAGGTGCAAAACCATTTAATCAAGTGAATTCTGTCACAACCCTTAGGAGTGGTAAAACGGTAGACAATAAGGTAGCCATGCCTAATAGTGGACATACTGTAGATCCACCTTCTAGTTCCCAAGATGAGCCCCAGAAGGATCCACTAATTGAAGAAACCGATAAAATTTCTAGTGATGCCAATGTGGTTCCCGACAGGTCTCATTTTGTAACCAAAGCCCCATATCCACAGTTGTTAGCTCCAACAAAGAGAGAGTCGACTTTCAACGAAATACTAGAGATATTTAAGCAGGTAAACATTATCGTCCCTTTATTAGAAGCAATTATGAAAATGCATGCTTATGCCAAGTTCCTTAAGGACCTTTGTACACGAAAGCGTAAGCTTAACGTCCATAAGAAATCCTTTTTAGGTGGTCAGGTAAGTTCAATCCTTCTGAACCAAACAACCCCTAAGTATAAAGACCATGGATGCCCCACCATATCTAGTGTGGTCGGTAATTATTCAGTAGATAAGGCATTGCTTGACTTAGGAGCTAGTGTGAACTTACTCCCTTATCATGTATACAACCATCTAGGTCTTGGAAAGTTGAAACTGACTAAAATGACATTGCAATTAGCTGATAGGTCTATCAAAGTACCTCGTGGTGTCATAGAGGATGTTCTGATTGAGGTTGATAAATTTATTTGTCCAGTGGATTTCGTTGTTCTAGATACTCAGCCTGTTCAGGATCCTAGTGCTCAAATACCGGTGATTTTAGGTCGCCCATTTTTAGCCACAGCTAACGCTGTCATCAACTGTAGGACCGGACTTGTGAACATATCCTTTGGTAATATGACCACTGAACTAAATGTCTTTAATGTTAATAGACAACCTTCCGATGATTTAGAAGAAGTGAATATGCTTAGCACTTTAGTTCAGGATCTAACTCAGGGTAATTGCGACTACACTTTATTTGGTGATTCCTTAGATGAACTTGATGAGGAAATTCTCTTAAGTCAGTTAGGTGACCAAACTTTTGAAATAGAAGAAGCTCTTGAGT
Source organism: Papaver somniferum (assembly GCF_003573695.1). NCBI lineage: Eukaryota > Viridiplantae > Streptophyta > Magnoliopsida > Ranunculales > Papaveraceae > Papaver > Papaver somniferum. The sequence continues at coordinate 6,210,174 of NC_039368.1, read as the reverse complement.
ACTTTAAAAACTCTACGGACCCTGAGATTCAATCCATAGTGCTAGGCCTTACGGAGAGTAGTGTTGACCCTAAGTTTGGGGTTAATGAACTAGAAGAAGCTCTTGAGTACTTTAAAGACTCTAAGAATCCAGAAATTCAAGCAATAATTAGAGTTTTGACCGAGAATACTGACTACCCTAAGTTTGGGGGTAATAATGGTCAATTATCTCCATTAGAAGTCCCTAACTTGGGATTCGAGCCTAGTGTACATGAGGTATACTTGAGTCACTTCCGACTCCGCAACCGGATCCTCCTGATATTGTCCAGGAGGAAATTCTAAAGACTTGTTGTTCGAATGAGTCAATTTGTCAAGACACTCATATGAAGCCCAAATGGGCACAACAGAAAAACCCAGTTGTCTTGCAGGAAACCTTGGATGAGGATGTGCTATGTCTGTTCATTTTTCTGATTTGGTGCATTTGTCTGATAATTGTGGCAATTTTATTTGCTTTTGTTGACCCACAGTTGTTTCGACTATTGATATATGATTTGAAAGGTAATTAGTCATTTTGTGGTATTTGACGTCTGTCTTAAGACTTTAAATTTAGCACTTTTTGGGAGGTAACCCAATCTCATGCAACAAGGTAATATCTTTCCTTATCTTTTTTGCTTCAAATGGTAACAGTTTCTCCTTGTTCATGCTTTTAATTTTATCTTCAGAACATTGAGGACAATGTTAGATTTAAGTTTGGGGGTATGGGAGAAACTTTTTAGTTGCAGTATGAATAAATAAACTCCAGAGCTTAGAAATTTATGCCTATTAAGGATTGCACTAACCAATCTAAGTGGATGGAAGCATTTTGGTTGTAGGAGTTGAGGAACCAATCTGATTAGATGGCAACATCTAAAGAGTCTATTCATAAAAGCACAGAGCTCAGGTGTTAGAAATAACATGATAGTTTCACCATATCTCGTTGAGTCCTTTTCACTTCTATTTTTGTTTTGTTTTTAAACTATGTTTCTCTAAGTGATTAGGTGGGGCTCACGATTCAAGTTGTTACCAATGCTAGGATGAATTAGAGTGATTGAGATACAAAAAAAAAAAAAGTTGAAAAAAGAAAAAAAAAAAAGTTGAAGAAAAAAAAATTGAGACCAGACCACCAGACCAACCGGAATAAATTCAATAAACTCGACCACTAGTACCCTTGTATATGCCAGTTGAGTTGACATAGAGTTAGGATTATCGACCACTAGTTCCCTTGTATATGCCAGTGTGTTAATATTAGTCAGACTAGTATCTCATTCCATTAGGATAGGTTCATTTTAGCAGTGGCCTTCAGACAGATATGTGAAACATCGATCATTTGGTCAACATCAACACCATCTATGTTTTTCTATATCCATCTCTTAATCTTATGATGTCCATAGTGCAACTATCTGAGTAGAGCTCTGTCACTTGTATATGAATTTTAGTATGCTTGAGTGCAAACTCGTGTAAAACAATTGGAATTTCGCATCAGGGTACTTCCTCCTGTAGTCAATAAGTATGCCAACCAAGGAAATTCTTTAGTGCCTTCCAAGGTTCGTTGTAGATAGTTAGGGTCTGGAGTATTAAGATTTTGTGGGTATACCTCTTGTAAGCCCTCCCGAGACTATAACTCGGCCACTAGGGCCACCTAGGGGTTTAAAGGCTTATTGCATACGCTAAATGCAATCGACGATGCATGCGACAGTGAGTTAGGATTTTATTTTGTAGTTTTGATTTTCTCGGGACTAGAAAATAATAAGTTTGGGGATATTTGATAGACGCATATATGTGTCTAATTTGTCCCAATTGTATATATTGTTAGTGCTCGATTTTGTACTTATTTAGTTATTTTATGTCTTTGTAGGTGTTTTTGGAGAAATAAGCTTTTGCGGCGAAATTGGCTCAAAATGTGGCATTTGAACCTCCGTAGATAACGTACCAGAAGCACCCCAGAAGTATGCCAGAGACACCCCAGAAATACCCCGGAGGAACCCCGAAAAAGTGTTGAAAATATCCCAGAAAAATTAATAAAGGCACCCACGGGACAAGTATTATGCGGACCCCAGTACCTTGGATAAGGGGTAACCTAATTACTAGGGGGAGGTCACCTTCGCCTTTTGAATTTTGAAATTGGCGGGACAAGAGAAACATCTCTGGCAGATTTTTTGTGCGTGATTTGGAGGAGTTTGGGGTCGACTAACCTATGATTTTCATAGGATAGACTCCTTCTGGGTTTAGGAATCTAATATGGGTGTTGGAAACGATTAACTTGGGCTCAATCGACGGGTTTTTACCTCAACAGCAAAATATGGAAAGTCACGTGTGTGACTTGTTTTAGGAAATTCTAGAGAGACTAAAGAGCTATAAACTTTCCCAAAGATTCATATATAACTAAGGAAGAGTTTAGAATTAAAAGGAAAGCTCAGAAACGCGTAGAAACTCTAAAACACGAAATTGTCGCAACTTTTCCGTGAAGAGAAAGGAAGAGATTTTGGAAGATTCTGGAGAGATTTAATCGGTCTTTTTGATATAAATAGATTGGCTGGGTCATATAGAAGAGGTGTCGAAAGTTTGGGAACCTTAGGAGAGCCATAGAAGAAGAAATCAGAGTTTGATCAAAATATTTTTCTGCTGCTGCTGCTGAAGAACACGAAGAACAGACCCTCATTGACAGTCGTTCTTCAACAGTGACAACGACCAGTACGGGACGGTATTAAAACAACAGCGTAGCAGCACTTTTAATTTATCGTTCTTCTGTGATCCTTTCTGGCAGTCTTAAACTCACTGCTTTAGCACTATTTCATTTTTTAATCAACTTTTGGGCTATAAACATGTATTTTAAGCAAGTGATTAATATGAGGAGCTAAACCCCATTGCTGGGATGACGTAGGAAGCCCTGTTTCACGCATGTGGTAATTCTAATAATTTTTTTATGACTCTTTGCATTGATTTTTAATCGATTTATGATTTTTATTGAATGGGTGTGATTTCGTTTGATGGTGTATGCTTGGTCTATGTATTTTTGATGCATCATGCTTTTGATTTACAATCATTGCTTTTCAAAATCTACTTTTTGGCAAAGAATAAGAGCCCATATTTTTAATATTTGATCTATAATTGATTGCAATTATTATTTGAATCACATGAATGGAATTTGGTGGAATCCTGAGTCTCAGTCTCTCTCGACATTGTGACAAACCTTTTGTATATATATTTTCTATTTTTATTTTAAGTCTAGAACCCAATCTTATCGAGTCCGAGTTGAACGAACTTAAGAAAAAAATAAAAAAAAGATTGTTCTTTTTAGACTTTCTAAATATATACAGAAACCTTTTTTCCATGGATTAAATAAAGTATGAGAAAATCTTGTTTATATAATCAAATAATATAACTTTATAAGTGGAACTCTCCGATGTGGGACTAAAAGATTTATATAGGGTTTGTTTGGGAGCTTGGAAATGGGATAACATAATCTAGGATAGTGTTTTGATGAGTTTCGATATTGTTTGTCTAAAATTTTATCCCGTCATGAATTAATTCAACTTGTGTTTGTTTGACACTCAATCCAACAGTAGACTAATCTTGAGATTTATCAATTTTAATACAACCTGTGCAAGTATATCAGACATCGCAAATATGAGAAAATAAAAAAATAATTAAATAATTAATTAATAAGTGGAGTTTGTGGTTCTATCCTAGGTTGGGAAATATGAAGAGCAGGTTTTTAGGAGAATACCATAAATCTAACTCTTTAACCTCTGAAAATCAAGGATGGATTAGCTATCGTTATCCCAGTTTGGAATAAAATGAAAACAAACACTTTTTAACCGTTTTTTTAGTGATGACCTAACCTGAGTTAGGATATCCCAGTTCCCAAACACGACCATAATCTCTTAAAATTGCGTAACATGTGGGAACTCCCTAGCGTGGGAGTGATAAGTTTTTCATTCACAAACCACCGTAATAAGTTATTTACTTTCTTAAAATCTTTAAAATTCATTTTAGTTGTGGTATTCCAACATCTTCTATCTAGTTGCAAATCAAAATTGTAACCCTTAGCTTCTGCTACAGTTGAAGAGAAGGTATCAAAGAAGATAGCCCCACTTCCCAGGTGGATGCCATAGGAATACATTGTTATTGCTTCCACAACAATTCTTACATCATGAAAATCCGCGTCGACATTTATCTTTATAAAGAAAGGAGGTTGCCATTCCCAAAGAGCATCTCTGTTTTGGCTGAGCATTTGGTTCTGTTATCTCTTTCTTATCAAATTTTTCTATCTGTAAAAAAACATTTGTTCTTGATTTATACAAAAGTTTTCAAATGGCCATGCATCAGGGAAAAATTTAATGTGGTAACTTCCCTTTATCGTTAAAATAAAAAGGTAATGCTAGAAGGATCCTGAGTTCCAATTTCCATAAACACATATTTTCATGACATTTGGTCACTATGTTCTCATATTTTCTTTTTCAAAAGTCCAATGTTCTCAAAAAGTTTGATTAGAAATACGCTCTAATAAACAATGGGGTAATTATACTTTCGTCTCAAATTCAAATTACGCCTTAACCAATATCTCAAAAAGTTGTACCGTGCCAAATTAATTTTCAGGGCACAATTGCCTATCAAAAGATAACAATCCCATGCAATGGAGTTTTTTTTTTATGATGGGTAAAGCCATGCGATGGTTATGATATCTGCATACACTTTTCATGAGTTCCAAATAAAAAAGTTGTGAGTCTAACTCCGCCGGGTATGTATTACTCCCTCCGTACCTATTATATAAGCGGATTTTCATTTTTTCTTTTACCACTATATAGGCGGAGTCCAAATTTCAAAACGATATTTTATTTATATTACCCGTATTTATTTGCTTGGGAATCATCAATTGAGTATATGTTTCTAACATTGGAAATATAATTAAGGATAAAACTGGAAAAAAACATAAAAATGTATAAAATTAAAAAAGTTTCTTAATCTAAAAGAATTGGTCTCTCCGCCTATATATGTGGTAAGGAGTGAGTAATAAATATTAACACAAACCATGCCCATCAAGTGACTCAGCTTTAGAAATTGTAGACCAGTGAACATTCATTACTTGCATTTTTTATTATATCAGTGTATTAGAAGTTGGAGAAAACAAAAATTCTTTATGTCATTATGGCCAGCTCAAGTGGGTTGAAAATTCTAGCTAACATTAATTTTTCAACTTATGATGCAGTTTGACTATTAGCAAAGTTTTAAAGGGTTGTTGTCATCTATAATTGCATGTCCGAATCAAAGAAGAAAGAATGGTCTAAGTTGCTAAATAATAAGAGAGGCCTAGTCTTGTTAGTTATTATATGCGTAACATTGATTGGTCTTGTATGTTATTATTCATTATCAAGGCTTCATACATCTTAATCCTTTTTTGAGATCAAAGTTGGGTACCATGTTTTCAGTTATTTTTTCCAATTTATTTTGATATTTTATTGTGTTATTTTATGATTTCCACACCCAATAAATTAGCTCATGGCTGATTTTTCTATCTGAATGGCATTGTTTCTGCCAAATTTTGTGGTTTTATCTGCTTTATTAGTTTGTTACGGTGTCATTTAAATGGACAGAATGATCAGTAGAATAATTATACATATGCCCTCAGCTAACAATAAATCTTGTGGGCTTCATTGATATATGGCATCAATTTTTTTTTACTGAAATGAATTCCCTCTAGCATCAAATCAAATGCTTTTCTTTTCTTTGTGCAGGTTCAGGCATCAAATCAATTCCTTTAGAGTAAAAAAATTTAACAAGTTTATCACCGTATATGCACCGGCGGATCCAGGATTAAAATGTTATAGGAGTCAATAGAAATCAGCTCATAAAAATATATTTGAAGCAAAAAAAATCAAACTAAAAACAAAGAATATGATTGTCTAGGATTGCTGAAAAAACAGAATAAAATAAATAAATATTATTATCAAACTTAAGAAGGAGAAAATGGCATCCCCTTGGGTATTTGATCTGGGTAATTCACATATAACAAAATAAAACTCGCTGCTTTCTTAAGTCTCGGAAATCATCCATAATCGAATCCAAACTAAATGTTTCCGCTATTTTTTTTTTCCAATGTACACAAGTAAAGAGCCATTTAGAAAATCGACATTCGTTTTGTTGCGAAGCCCGGTCTTAACGATACGCATAACATAAAATGATCTTTCTGTTGTCGCAATAGATAATGGAAGTGTAAGCACAAGTACGAATACTTTATAAGTAAGTGGATACGTTTCCAACTGCCTAGTCTTTACCAACCAATGACATAAATCTTTGAACGTAGGATGCTTAAGAGCACTTCGCCCACAGTGTTGAAGTTCTAATCTCAAATTTAGTCTATCATAGTTTTTAAAATCTTCAGGTAAAATTTTCAACCAACTGACAAATGTTATCAATTTTGAGAGATTCACGCGCCTCACGGGGACCCAAAGATGAACTAAGTAGCTTCATTGAATTCTCAGTAAATCGACTGTCTATTTCCATCATCTAAGAATCTATTGTAGCATTAAAGATATCAGCTCAATAATATTATTCCGATGTTATATCATTCTGCTGGTTTCGAGCTCTCCCTCTTCTTGCAACATAAGAAGCTTGTAATCCGTTCCACTCACCTCGCATTTTACTGGCACCATTGGAGCCTTGACCACGAATATTTTGAACATCTATATTTTGACTACACAGCATATTGTATATTGTGTTTTTTAATTTCAATGTTGTAGTGTCAGGTACATGAAAAACACCGAAAAATCGTTCTTTCACAAGGCCATCTTTGTCGATGAATCTTAAAACGATAAACATCTACTCCCTTTTTGACTCATCAGGGGATTCATCTACATTTACACAGAACTTTGCATCTCATATTTCTTCACGGATACCCTTCTTCACTTTAGTAGATAAAACATGCAATATTTCTTTTTGAATTTGTGGCGACATATAAGTGGCGTTCCTTGGAGCATTTGCTAGTACTTGTGCAATCTTTTCATTATTATTTCTCGAGAATTCTACCATTTCTGGGAAATTTCCACGATTATTTGAACTTTTTTTTTCATCGTGGCCTCTAAATGTACAACCTTACAAAGCAAGCCAACGAACAGATTGAACTAAATTTTAAAGTCGTAAGCGGTTGTCTATAGTTTTTTGAGAAGTGTACTTATTGAGAGTATGTTCGATATGTTAAGATTGCTTCATTAAGTTGGAACATGATTCTCAGCATTTCGGTGGGATGAGTTAGGACTTGTCCCAATATGCTTCATAAAGGAAAATTCACTTGCAACTTTAACTTCCTTCCAACTTCGAAAAAAAGCATTATGGCCAAAATGATTAGATGGCTTCTGAAAGAGAAAACATGGGAGATAATAATCTACACCTTTGGCAAGAGAATACTCTAACCATCTAGGAAACGATTCGAACATCAAGTATTAAAACCCACGTTTATGAAATCCCTCACCAGACTTTGGATATTCTGTTTTCTTAGGTTGGTATGGACCAGCAGTAATATATGCGTGATCGTTGTCGTATGCATCAAAAATAAGTTACACTTTCTTACTACTCAAAATACATGATATAGCAAGGGCAAGAAAGGATCGTTCCCACAGAGAGGTATTGAGTTGTCGTTTGTTTCGGTTTCCTATAAGTAACAAGGGGATTTTCTGATTTTTATATATTAAAATAAAAGCAAATAAATAAAGATATTGGGTAAGGATTTCGTTTTCAATTGTAAACAAGTATTTGAATGTATGAATAATATTCATATTTAATCTCGCTATCATCAAAAGCCCTAGAATACCTTATTGCAAGAATACTCCGTAAATTTCCTAAGTCATCATCACACACATTAGAGTTGCGTATGTGAATTCTACCTAAAGAATAAACTAACGCCTTGCGCTAATTAAGTTCAATTCCTAGGAGCATTAAGTTTCAGAAATAGGCTAATCAATGCAATTGTCATACATTGTGCATGACAATTCGTACAAAGGTCATACTCTACATATGATTACAAGAGTGTATCACTACAAACCATAATCATATCATGCTACTTGTATTCAAGGTTATCGCTTGATGATGAACCCTAAATTAGCTATAGATATGGATGTGAGTTCAATCAATTCTAGACTTAACTAAACAAACATTAAATCATATTGCAATGCATCAATCATGCAATTATTATACGCATTAGAAGTCAAACGATAATATTGAGATAAAACTAATTCATAAAATCAATAACTTGGTTGCAAAATCCAACGACATCTTTAACCAATAATAAAACTTAGTTACTTGTGTTTATGGAAATCATCATAGAAAGCAAAGAAGGCTATCATGTGAAACCCTAGAAAAAAAGTAGAACAGAAGATAAGATATATGATGATCCATTAGTTGTTTTGTGAATGCTTATATAGCGTCTCTTTTCAGCCGCAAGAATAGACCAACACGGCTTGTGACTTGGCCCAATACGACCACTTCCTTGAGCCCATTAGAATACCAGGTCCATGTAGACCCTGGCTTGTTAGTTCCGTAGAACTGACAACTTACTTGATTTATTACTGTGAGCCAGACTCCCTTCATCAGAATTCATCCTTCCCTGCACTTCCTCACATTTACAAATTCATGCATAATAGACACATAGAGCCACGACACAATTCAGCTCCTCCTTTTTCTGTTTCGGGCATGGTTTTCCAACATGAACCACAACAAATATGTCAATTCAGCAGCAACAGGCAAGTCAGTGAGCTTGGGCACTTCTTGCGCATTTCTATCAGCTTGTAACTTGATTCAGTACCACTAAACTGCAGCACAACTACACCATCATCTATTCATTTCAGCACTTCATCGGCCTCCTCATTCATTTGTCATAGCAAACTGAAAAAGCGGGGGTCTAACAACACCATCCAATATTTCTCTTAGCAATCTGTATGGACAAACTCGAATATACTTTTAAGAGAACCAACAAGACTCGATCAATTAAAAGTACATCCACGAGATTATCTCTCTCTCTCTCTTGATTTGATTTCCTCAAACAGAAACTGCGAGTACCAATCTAATACAAGGAATAAGTTGGATGGTACCAAAGACCAATATACAAGGATCAATCAATGACAATCAACAACCAAAGGTTGGATTACTCTAATTGATGATCTAACGCACAACCTGTATTATTTCAATTATAAAGATTAAACAATATAATGCGGAAACTGAAATAACACAGACACCAGAAATTTTGTTAACGAGGAAACCACAAATGCAGAAAAACCCGGGGACCTAGTCTAGATTGAACACACACTGTATTAAGTCGTTACAAACACTAGCCCACTTCAGGCTAACTTCGGACTGGACTACAGTTGAACCCCAATAAGTCTCCCACTGATCCAAGGTACAGTTGTACTCCCTACGCCTCTGATCCCAGCAGGATACTGCGCACTTGATTCTCTTAGATGATCTCACTCACAACTAAGAGTTACTACGACCCAAAATCTCAGGCTTTGACAATAAACAAATTTGTCTCACACAGACAAGTCTATCAAAGGATCAATCTGTCTCCCACAGAAAAACCCTAAATTTTCTGTTCCGTATTTTGATAATAATCAAGGTGAACATGAACCAATTGATAATCCGGTCTTATATTCCCAAAGAACAGCCTATATAAATCAATCAACTCACAACAATCTTAATCATATGGTAAAGAAACTAGATGTTGGGGAATCACAAACAATGAGACGAATATGTTTGTGACTACTTTTTATATCTTGCCTATCGGAGATATTAATCTCAAGCCAATCAATATAAATGTACTCGTACGATAGAAGATGCAAGATCAGATCACACAACTACGATAAAAGTAGTATCGGTCTGGCTTCACAATCCCAATGAAGTCTTTAAGTCGTTAACCTGGTTTAGAAGAAGAAAACCAAAGGTTAAAGGAGAAACGACTCTAGCACGCAAACTAGTATCACACGTGAGGTGTGGGGATTAGTTTTGCAAAGTTGCTTGATGTCCCCTTATATAGTCTTCAAATCAGTGTTTCGACTTGGTCACAATGCAAACAATATCCACCATTAGATGAAAACCTGATTTAGATTCAAGCTAATATTTCTCAACCGTTAGATCGAAAACTTAGATTGTTATATGGAAATGAAATGCACACTTCTAGGTTTGTTAACCGTACCAAAACGTGTACATTGTTGGTTCAACAATATTTAACCAAAAGGTTAGCCATACGAGCATTTCATACCAACCATATTCTTCTTCACTATAACTAGTTCAAATGACTCAATTGAACTAGTTAGAGAGTTGTTCAATTGCAAGGAAATCTTATGTACTACACAAGACACAATTGAAGCAAAGATGATTTGATTCACTCGAATCGGTTCATGAACTTTATAGCCATGTTTTGAAAATTGCATTCCTTAGTATTTAAAAGTTTAAGTTCAGAAATCATCTTCAGATATATAACCTTCTTAAGTTCGCACACTAGGTTCGCGGACTTAAGCAACCGGTCAGAGTTTACAAACTACAGTAGAAAATCTCGGCAAAGACTTTCCGTCGGTTCGTGGACTGGTACTCACGCAACAAGTTTGTCAACTCCAGCAGAATTTCTCGGGATGAGAAGTTCGGCAGTTCGCGGACTTCGAAACATGCCATTCTTCTGGTTTCTCTTGATCAACAAAGTTCGCAAACTTTGGTTCAAGGGATAGGACTTATGCACATATGTTTTTACACAACAATAGTTATGTTCATCATTGATTATGTAATCTAAACTCTCAATCCAACCATTGAAACATTCTTAGAGGAAGTTATACAGTTGTTACATCATTTCTCGTCAAAGCAATTTTCAAAGTGATTGAAATATATCATGACTTTCGTCACTAGGTAAAGATAAACATGGTCGAAGTGAAACGCTTACCAAAACATATTTCGAGATATAGATAGGCGAGGTATACTCGCTCAAAATACCAAATGTGTGTGATCTAAGTCTATATATAGCATACGACTTTTTGTCTCAAGAAGTAGGAGATAGAATAGATATACTTTTGAGTGACAGATAAGTTCAAGTTTTCACATACCTTTTTGTCGAGAAGTTCCACCGGTTCCTTGAGTAGTTCTTCTTCTTGTATGATGAATCGCCATGAAGTCCTTGAGCTCAACTACACTTTCTATCCTAGTCCGAGACTTATCTATAGTGGACTAGAAATCAAGACTTATAGTTTTGATCACTAACATTGACAAACATGCTTGAGATAGAAACGCATGCGAGTTCGACCGAGCAATGCTCTAACAATCACCACCTTTGTCAATTTTAGTGAAAAACTATCAATACATATGGAATACAAAAAAGATAAAGAAACTTTAGTAGCTCCTATTCCACTTGTCTAATCTTCAACATTCCTCGAAATCTTCGTCACTTCCAAGTACTCCAATGATCCCAAAGGTTGTAAGTTTAGCATCACCGTTGTTGAAGATCCGTAGCTATAAAAATGAGAAAGTATCGGTCTCGATCATTGTTGTACAATGTCATAGTATTATTTCACAGTGTCAAAGTCCAATTCTATCACAACTTCAACAATGATACTATTATGATTTGTATCACTCCCCCTTAGTCAATCCTCCGTCTCACTTGGAAACCACTCCACCTTACACAATGATCCGAAAACTATATGTATCTGTAGTGTGAACTACATATTAATTCTCTCCCTTTTTGTCAATAAAATTGGCAAAGGTACAAGAACGGGATCATAATGAAATTTCCGTAAGAGACATTTCATGACTAAAATAAAATAAATACCATCTAATTTAGATGCAATCATATAGCCTAAGCTAATAGCATTCATCAAGGAGTTTAAAGATAAAAGATAACCCCTTTAAAATTCCACATCCGCACACCCCTCAAGATATGACCATTAAGCACAAGTTCAAAAGAACACTCCCCCATTAGATTTCATTCCCAAGGGAACAACAAGAGCGACCTTAATTTCAAAAGAAAAGAAGGATTTTGATTGGACACCAAAAACCATGAGAATGATTTTCTATATCCAAAAACTCAATCAAATTAATCACAAGTAAACCCATGATTAATTTAATCGGAATACACAATCAAATTAAACACAAAAGTGATCAACTTAATTGATTATGCTCGACATAATAGAACTTACGGAGCATACGACTATCATAACCATTAGAAATTGAATAGGATAGTCGTTCATATACTCAACATAAGAGGAATCTTACGGAGTATGAAAATAATCAACTAGATTAATTAAAAGATAATCTAATTGGAATACACAACCAAACTAATTACAAAAGTAATCAATTTAATTGTCATTTGTTTTGCTCGACATAAAAAGACTTATGGATCAATAACTAAATAACCAAACAAGATGATTAATTTAGTTTAAGAATGCTCAACATAAAGTACCTTACGGAAAAACTAACAAAGCTAATCAAAAATTAATCAACTTGGTTGTACCGTGCTCAACATAAGACACATTACGGAGCCTCACAGTATTACATAGAATATGGATCAATGAAGTTCAATACTGTGGAGTACACAAGGATTCATTCTATCTTCCATCACTATTTGCATAACAATTTTTAATAGACATAATCCTTGAACACAAAAGATCTTAACCTATATTCCATCAAAGAATTGACAATATAGGCTTAACTTTTGTATATGTCAAAAGTCTATTCATCCTTAAATCAATACATGAATACCGATCATGAACGACTTTACTTTTGACAAAATATGGGACAACATAGTTTACGGACGTAAACACCAATATCCCATAACAAATTGCAATATAACAAATCATAAGTATTAAATACTGCAAGCCATCATCCTCTAAATATTTTTAGAATTTAAACCAAATAAACCTAAAAAAGAACAAGAATATGAAAAATAATAGCTATGTGTAGTCACAATCATTTCTATTCAAAGCACTAGTTATTCTTCCAACTAAATCAAAAAGATGACATACTAGGCAACTAAAACAAGAAACATGATTAAAACACTCTAAGCTCTGTCATCAACTAGAGATTCAACATGGACGAGCTCATCAGTTGCCTTCTTCAGTTTATTTTTCAGAAAATCAAGATTCCTTGTTGCAATTACGAGTTGTTCACGTACTTCTTCAAAGTCTCGAAGAAGATTTCCTACCAGTTGTGATGACATCTGAACTGGTAGTTTGTTTTCATGATCAACAGCATGAAAGCATGTTATAGAAACAGGATTCAACTCAAGAATATGGTCCTTCTCAACTTCATCAACCTTGTTGCTTCCATCCATTATGTACAAAAAGAGTCCAGTATAATCTTTTGACCTTATGGAACACAGTATTTATAAGGTGTTCCAAGAAACCCTAGGAACAATGACGTTCGTGTGGGTTCGGTATGTGTACTTGGTCAATCACACATGTGAGACCCGGGGAAAGGAGAAGCACAATTATTCAAAGAATTGCCGAGAGACAGACACTCGGAGAAGGGATGAAGGAACACGAGGGCCAATTTTTTTTTTTTAACAATGAATTTAATACAACCCCGACAACTTTTCCAAGATGAGTCATCTTGAGAACAAGGAGAATCCACCTTTTACACAAAAGAGGGATGCAGCTTCAAGCAGTCATGGTGTATTAAGATGCGCATCTTGCTCATCAATATTCACTTCTTATTTTCTTTTATCAAGGGTATTTAGAGAGACATTACTCGTCATAGTTGAAGAAGTTTTATCAAGAAAAGGGTTAGGAGTACCTGAGTCAACTGTTTTCCATGTTTTCTTGATGCTCCGTTTGAGTCTGTTTATACTAGATCTGAGACTTGATTGTTGATATGTAAGAAATCTGGAGCGGAAGTCTTGGATTTGAAGATTTCTTCAGGGAGAGATGAGGAACTCAACTTTTCTTTCTTTCTCCTATGCCTTTTTCTCTTTACAGGGTCAGTCACCCTTTCGCCATTCTTTCTTATTCCATTGTAGGCATTTTTTTTTAACACACAACTAAGAAAGGACTTATCACAGTACATTCCTTGAGTGTTTAAAGTGCCTTTTCCAACAATGTGTGAAACCGGTTTAATGACTTCTTTAGAAATCCAAGTAAGAATGTTATGAAGCTTTTCATTCCTCAACCGATAACGACATCTTTGCTCAGAATGTCCTTTATTCCCGTAGTAATAGCAGTTAAAGGAATTATTTTTAACTGTTCTCTTGTGAGCAGAATTAGAAGGAGCAGAATCCTTGTTTTTGGGACCATTGCAAGCTTCTAAATATTTTTCACATGGAGAATTATCACTAGCTTTAATAAAGTTGATCTTACTAGTTTTTGGAGCGTCTATTCCTTTATAGCCCAGACCACATGTATCACGGAGTTTTTTACATGCTTCAAGCATAGAAGATAATTTTGTAGAGCTAGAATTGAATCTACTCAGAATCTCTTCCAGTCATTTTACTTTATTAAGAGCAGCTGCAAGCTTAGTCTCCATGGATTTTTGTTTGGCGAGAAGACTGCGCTCTTTGTCGCAAAAACGTTTTTGTTGGGAGTCATATCTTGCTTCAGTTTCTGCAAATATTTCTTTCAACATGAAGATATTTCGAAAAGATTATCATATTCAAATTTTTGTGTGCGTACATCTTCTTCACGATCTTTAACGATAGATTGTAAGAGTTTATATCCACCATCGTATCCTTTGAAGAGTTTTCTCAACTTTCTGTTTTATTGACAAAGAGGACCCATGTATTTACTCAAGCAGGTCATTGACTTCTTTTCTTTCAAGGCACGATCAAACAACTTGATATATTGAGAGACTTCCTCATCAATACTTTTTCCTTCTTATGAGTTACTATCATCTAAAAGATCATCCAACTGTTCCTCAAGAGATTTTTCCCAGTCGAAAGTAGATTCAGTCAATGGACAAGTTCTTGAGTTTTTTCAGAAGTTTCAATTCTTTGAGACTCACGCAAGTGGCTCTGAACTGGTGTTGCGTTATCAGAGATGTACTTATCATCCATAGAGTCAAATCACTACAAACACACGCTTGTAAGGTCTTAAACGTGTTTGCCTGCTCTGATACCAATTGAAAAAGCAGGGGTCTAACAACACCACCCAATATTTCGATTAACAATCTGTATGGACAAACTCGAATATACTTTTAAGATAATCAACAAGACTCAATCAATTAAAAGTACATCAACGAGTTTATCTCTCTCTCTCTTGATTTGATTTCCTCAAACAGAAACTGCGGGTACTAATCAAATACAAGGAATAACTTGGATAGTACCAAAGACCAATATCCAAGGATCAATCAATGACAATCAACAACCAAAGGTTGGATTACTCTAATTGATGATATAATGCACAACCTGTTTTATTTCAATTATAAAGATAAAACAATATAATGCGGAAACTGAAATAACATAGACACCAGAAATTTTGTTAACGAGAAAACCGCAAATGCAGAAAAACCCGGGACCTAGTACAGATTCAACACACACTGTATTAAGACACTACAGACACTAGGCTACTCCAAGATAACTTCGGACTGGACTGTAGTTGAACCCAAATCAGTCTCCCACTGATCCAAGGAACAATTGTACTCCCTACGCCTCTGATCCCAGCAGGATACTTTGCACTTGATTTCCTTAGCTGATCTCACCCACAACTAAGAGTTCCTACGACCCAAAATCGCAGGCTTTGACAATAAACAAATCTGTCTCACACAGACAAGTCTATCAAAGGATAAATCTGTCTCCCATAGAAAATCCAAAAGTTTTTGTTCCGTATTTTGATAATAATCAAGGTGAACAGGAACCAATTGATAATCCGGTCTTATATTCCCGAAGAACATACTAGATAAATCAATCACCTCACAACAATCTTAATCGTATGATAGCGAAACAAGATGTTGCGAAATCACAAACAATGAGACGAAGATGTTTGTGACTACTTTTTATATCTTACTTATCGGAGATATTAATCTCAAGCCAATCAATCTGATTGTACTCGTGCGATAGAAGATGCAACATCAGATCACACAACTACGATAAAAGTAGTATCGGTTGGGCTTCACAATTCCAATGAAGTCTTTAAGTCGTTAACCTGGTTTTAAAAGAAGAAAACCAAAGGTTAAAGGAGAAACGACTCTAGCACGCAAATAGTATAACACGTGAGGTGTGGGGATTTGTTTTGCAGAGTTACTAGATGTCCCCTTATATAGTCTTTTAAATCAGGGTTTCTCCTTGGTCACAAAGCAAACAATATAAACCGTTAGATGAAAACCTTATTTAGATTCAAGCTAATATTTCTCAACCGTTAGATCGAAAACTTAGCTTGTTATAAACAAATGAAATTCATGCTTCTAGGTTTGTTAACCGTACCCAAACGTGTACATTGTTGGTTCAACAATAGTTAACCAAAAGGTTAGCCAAATGAGCATTTCATACCAACCATATTCTTCTTCACCATAACTAGTTCAAATGACTCAATTGAACTAGTTAAAGAGTTTTTCAATTGCAAGGACTTATGTACTACACAAGACACAATTGAAGCAAAGATGATTTGATTCACTCGAATCGGTTCATGAAATTTATATCCAAGGTTTGCAAATTGCATTGCTTAGTCTTTATAAGTTTAAGTCTAGAAATCATCTTCAGATATATAACCTTCTTAAGTTCGCACACTAGGTTCGTTGACTTAAGCAACCGGTCAGAGTTTACAATCTCCAGTAGAAAATCTCGGCAAAGACTTTCCGTCGATTCGCGGACTGGGTTCGCGAACTGGTACTCACGCAAAAAATTTGTCAACTCCAGCATAATTTATCGGGATGAGAAGTTCGGCAGTTCGCGGACTGAGTTCGCGGACTTGGAAACAAGCCATTCTTCCGGTTTCTCTTGATCAACAAAGTTCGCAAACTTTGGTTCAAGAGATAGGACTTATGCACATATGTGTTTCCACAACAATACTTATGTCCATCATCGGTAATGTAATCTAAAATCTCATTCCAACCATTGAAATATTCTTAGAGGACGTTATACAGTTGTTACACCATTTCTCGTCATAGCAATTTCAAAGTAATTGAAACATATCATAACTTTCGTCACTAGGTAAAGATAAACATGGTGGAAGCGAAACTCTTACCAACACATATTTTGATATATAGATAGGCAAGGTATACTCAGCTTGAAATACCAAATGTGTATAATCCAAGTCTATATATAGCATACGACTTTTTGTCTGAAGAAGTAGGAGATAGAGTAGATAGACTTTTGAGTAACAGATAAGTACTGAATGTGTATAATCCAAGTCGAGAAGTTCCACCGGTTCTTTGAGTAGTTATTCTTCTTGTATGATGAATCTCCATGAAGTCCTTGAGCTCAATTACACTTTCGATCCTAGTCCGAGACTTAGCTATAGTAGACTAGAAATCAAGACTTATAGTTTTGATCACTAACATTGAAAAACATGCTTGAGATAGAAACACATGCGAGTTCGACCGAGCAATGCTCTAACACAAACAATCACCTGCTAGTTCATCGCAGATCAACTCCCATTACCTAATCTTCATCGTTGTCCACTGCACCTGCGACTGCTCATACATTCAGCTTCTTGTCTCAGCATCCTATAAACCATGTAACTCTCACTGCTACCACCTGCAATCTCTTTGTCAAACCATACAAGACCACCTCTCTGCAACTGGATTTCTCAAACTCCAACTCTTTTCTATGCTCAATTGTCAAGAAGTACCAGCAGCAAACACCAGCATAAGCAACAACAACACATGTTTCCCTTCAGTCAAGCCCATGACCACCACACAAAACTATAGCTTCATTGTGCAGTACATGCACTTCATCCGCCACTGCAACTCAACTGGCACGACAGCTAAACCCATTGTAACAACCAGCTCGCATCTTCACCTGTAACTCCATTCTGTGCTGCAATCTCGCACAATCCATCACCTGCAATTCACCATCAGAGGCCATTATCCATCTGCAGGCTCATCATAAATCGCCCACCAGATTCCATCCTAAAACATACTTCAACACCAACTCCAGTAGCAGACCAAGTGCAACATCTTATCAGCCTCAAGTCAACCACCAGTTCCTTCTCTTCCTTCAATTCGACAGCAACATCACTCAAACCCATCATTGCAAACTCAAATCCGAGTTGAACCCTTTATTCATCACCACCTAACTCTTCACACATCGAAACCCTAATTCATATGCTACCGAATTCAAATTCACATCAATCAAACCCTAATTCATCTCAGAAGCAAATCAACAGACTCCATCAAATTGCCACCAAGATCGAGTTCATCTCAAACCCTAACTTTATTTCTTTTCTTAGTTCTTCACAAACCCTTATCTCGACCATTTCTAGCAAACCATATCAATTCTGCCATCAATTCTTTTCTCAGATTCAATCATTCGATCTCCTTCTCGTCTTCTCTATTTAACAACAACAACTCCAATTTCTTCTCTTAATTCTTATCTGAGACTATAACAACATCAAATCTTTGAACTTCAACCATGGAAACAACATATTTCTCTGATTCTCGGTCAAATTCCATATAATCCCTATCTGTTCTTCTCTTACCAGCAGCCGTCTCTCATCTTTGAATGAGATGAATTTCATAGGAACAATAATGAGAAGAGAATCATTTCTCTTGTTTTCAGGTCTAGGTAATGATAAGAAATTCTATAGGAACCCATCAAATCAATATGGACCACCAAACTCATATATGACTTATCAGTTTCGAATAACCGACAGCCTAATTCCTTTCTCAACTGAACTGTCAGTTTTGAGGAACTGACGGTCCATTCTTCACCTCCTTCTCGAGCACCTTAGTTGGCTTCAAATATCACTCGTTCCTGAATTGGTCTTTTTGTTCTTTTGCTTCAAATGAATAAATTTTCCCTCTTTTCCTCATAATGACTCCATTGCACCTAATCAACTCAAATTCACACATAAGATACACAATTCACAAGAAAAATTGCAAGAAAACATAATAAATAGATAAATATGAAGGTGTTTTAGACACCTATCAAATTCCCCCACACTTAGACTTTGCTAGTCCTCGAGCAAATCAAACAAAACTATTCTAAAACATACATACAACTCTGTATCGTCGAGGCTGCGGTCACACTTAGCACGTATAACAAGCCTTTAAACCTCTAGGTGTCCCTATTGGACGAGTTATAGTCTCGTGAAGGTTTGCAAGAGGTGTACCTACAAAACCTATACTTCCAAACTCCAGCCACCTGTGAAAATTTAAGAATGTCACTAAATATTTTTATTAATTGTCATACTATCAATGATTACAATAGGAAGTACCCACTTTCAAATCCAATTCATGAATTAGTGATATAGCTTCATTCGGAAAGTTGAACACAATCAAAATACTCGGAATCTAATCAACCACTATCACATGAAAATATTAAGAAGATGGATGTAGAAAGTAGATGGTGGCGGACTATTGACTAAGGTGGACGATGTTTCCCAAATCTGTCTAAAGGTCACTGCCAAAACAAACCTAAAAATCCTATTGGATTGAGCTACTGGTCTGGATACTAATATCAACACGACTCGCATATACAAGGAACCAGCGGCCGACAAACTTAATTCTTGATCAATTCACTGATATATACAAGGGAACCAGTGATCGATTTTATTCAACACAATAATAATAATAATATTTTCTTTTTCAAATCAACAACATGACTGGTTCTTTTGGATCCAAGCGTATGATTCTCTTGTCAGCAGATTACATGGTAATTCCCATGGATCTTGCGTTCCACACTTGCTTAGGCGACGAAGACAGGGACAACACACACATATTGTTATCGAAGTGTCAATCTTTTTTTTCTTTTTTTTATTTATATATAAATATGTACACCGTTTGGTCAAACTGGTCTGGTCTCTTTTTTTTATAGTAACCCAATCACTCTATGTCATCCTAGCAGTGATAACAATTCGATGCTGGCGCCCCACCAAATCACTTAGAGAAACAATAGATAAATATAGAAAAATAAAAATAGAACGTGATATGGTGACAACTAACATGTTATTTATTTTTGTATTTTGTTCGTTTTCATATGAGTAGACTCTACTAATGGGTTCCTCAACTCCTACAACCACGAAGTTTACATTAGTGTAAAGCACAAATTTCTAGACTTAGGAGTTTATCATCTTTTTTTTTCTTTTTTAGTTTTTCTATTTTTTTCCTTATAAACACAAGGGAAAACTAATAAGGCTAAAAACTCTATATGAGAACACTCCCCCACACTTAAACTTTACATTGTCCTCAATGTAAAACTTAGTCATTCAAAGTAAAGTTCAAGACGGGAAATTCATAACAGGATATATATACACAATAAGAAAATAAAATTCATAATAAAAACTCATACTCCAACTCATAGCTATTTCTGAACAATAGAGGATAAACACTAAACAAGCTATTTAGTTGGCATCTAATCCCAACTCAGCCAATATATACCTCATTGTCAAGAAAAAATTCCATATACTTAGAAAGGCTAGTGTTTATTTCAAAAATCTCTAAAAGTTGGAGTTTTGATATGAAAATATCCAAAATAAGAAAATAAAGATAAAAGACTTGAGAAATAAAAAGATAAAGATAGATACACAAAACCAGTGGGTTTCCTCCCATTTAGCGCTTGGTTTAAAGTCGTCGGCCCGACTTGCAAGACGAATTCTCCATACACCAATAATCGGAAAAGTTGGGGATCCACCCATAGAACCTGTTTTGCAAACACTAGATTCACACAAATATTAGTAATATAAAACAGAAACGAAGCTATCGACCGAAAGAAGTTTACCCACACTTATTCTTGTCCACACTTGGAAGTGGATATAAAACATAAAATTCGGGAACTTCAACGGTTTCTTGTTCAAAAACATGCATAGTATGAGAATCAAGTATCTCTAATGGAGAAAAATGAGAAACAAAGTCATTCAACAATATTCTCGAAGCACATACATTCAAATCAATAAGAGGTAAAGTAGAAGAAACAATATGCAAAGGATTAGAAAAACCTATCACAATCTCCTGTATGAAGGAATCTTAAAAAGCGGGGGTCTAACAACACCACCCAATATTTCTCTTAGCAATATGTATAGACTAACTCCGAAATAGTTTCTAGAGAATCAACTAGACAGTTAGAATCAATCTAGGTAAAAGTATCCCAAGGAGTTAATATCTCTCTCTTGTTTTGATTTACTCAAGATAATAGAAATCAGCGAGTCTTTAATCAAACACAAGGAATAACTTGGATGGTACCAAAGACCAATATCCAAGGATCAATCAATGACAATCAACGACCAAAGGTTGGATTATTTTAATTCATGATCTAAACGCATAACATGTATTATTTCAATTATAAAGATAAAACAATATAATGCGGAAACTGAAATAACACAGACACTAGAAATTTTGTTAACGAGGAAACCGCAAATGCAGAAAAACCTCGGGACCTAGTCCAGTTTGAACACACACTGTATTAAGTCGCTACAGACACTAGCCTCCTCCAAGATAACTTCGGACTGGAATATAGTTGAACCCCAATCAATCTCCCACTGATCCAAGGTACAGTTATGATCCTACGCCTCTGATCCCAGCAGGATACTGCGCACTTGATTCCCTTAGCTGATCTCACCCACAACTAAGAGTTGCTACGACCCAAAATCGCAGGCTTTGACAATAAACAAATCTGTCCCCCACGGACAAGTCTATCAAAGGATCAATCTGTCTCCCACAGATAAACCCTAATAGTTTTGTTCTGTCTTTTGATAATATCAAGGTGAACAGGAACCAATCGATAATCCGGTCTTATATTCCTGAAGAACAACCTAGAGTTATCAATCACGTCACAACAATCTTAATTGTATGGTAGCGAAAATAGATGTTGCCGAATCACAAACAATGAGACGAAGATATTTGTGATTACTTTTTATATCTTTCCTATCGGAGATATCAATCTCAAGCCAATGAATCTGATTGTACTCGTACGATAGAAGATGCAAGATCAGATCACAAAACTACGATAAAAGTAGTATCGGTCTGGCTTCACAATCCCAATGATGTCTTTAAGTCGTTAACCTAGTTTTAGAAGAAGAAAACCAAAGGTTAAAGGAGAATCAACTCTAGCACGCAAAATAGTATCACACGTATGGTGTGGGGATTAGTTTTGCACAATACTAGATGTCTTCTTTATATAGTCTTTCAAATCAGGGTTTGCAATCAATGTTAGATTAGTAACAAAGCATTCAATATTCACCATTAGATTAAAACCTGATTTAAATTCAAGCTAATATTTCTCAACCATTAGATCGAAAACTTAGCTTGTTATACACACTTGATAATGCACGCTTCTAGGTTTGTTAACCATACCTAAACGTATGCACTTGTTGGTTCAACAATAGTTAACCAAAAGGTTTTCCATATGAACATTTCATATCAACCATGTTCTTCTTAACCATAACTAGTTCAAATGTCTTCAAATTAACTAGTTAGAGAGTTGTTCAATTACAAGGAAATCTCATGTACTACACAAGACACAATTGAAACAAAGATGATTTGATTCACTTGAATCGGTTCATGAACTTTTATAGCCAAGGTTTGCAAACTGCATTCCTTAGTCTTTTTAAGTTTAAGTTCATAAATCATCTTCAGATATATACCCTTCTCAAGTTCGCAGACTAGATTCGCGGACTTAAGTTACCGGGCAGAGTTTACAAACTCCAGCAGAAATTCTCGGGTTTGAGAACTTCGCCGCTTCGCGGACTGGGTTCGCGGACTTAGCTTCACGCAAGTAGTTTGCCAACTCCAGCAGAAATTCTCGGGTTTGAGAACTTCCGCAGTTCGCGTACTTGGCTCACGCCATTCTTCCGGTTCTCTTGATCAACAAAGTTCGCAAACTTTGGTTCAAGGAATAGGTTTTATACATAAATGTGTTTCCACAACAATGCTTATGTTCACCATTGGTTATGTAATCTAAACTCTCATTTCATTCATTGAAAGATTCTTAGAGGACGTTATATAATTGTTACACTATTTCTCATCAAAGCAATTTTCAAAGTGATTGGAACATATCATGACTTTCGCCACTAGGTAAAGATAAACTTGATCGAAGAGAAAAGCTTACCAACACATATTTCGAGATATAGATAGGCGAGGTATACTCGACTCGAAATACCAAATGTGTATAATCCAAGTCTATATATATATAACATACGACTTCTTGTCTCAAAGATTAGGAGATAGAGTAGATAGACTTTTGAGTGACAAATAAGTTCAAGTCTTCACATACCTTTTTGTCGAAAAGTTCCACCGGTTCCTTGAGTAGTTCTTCTTCTTGTATGATGAATCTCCATGAAGTCCTTGAGCTCAACTACACTTTCTATCCTTGTCCGAGACTTGGCTATAATAGACTAGAAATCAAGACTTATAGTTTCGATCACTAACATTAACAAACATGCTTGAGATAGCAACGCATGCGAGTTCGACCGAGCAATGCTCTAACAAAATCATCTTCATCCTTGAAAAATTCAAGTGAATTATTCACCTCTTGTATATCATGGTCCTCTATCAAACCTTGCAACCATTCTTCGTCCCTTTCTGCCGTAACCAAGGTCTCGACATCAACATCATCCTTACAATCCTTTGCAAGCTCAATTGGGTCTTACACAATATGGATCAAATTGGTTTCATTCTCAAAACACTTTTCTTTATTAGACTCAAACCTTGTTGCAAGAAAGTTTTGTAAAACACTAGTTTCATCATACTCATGTACCTTTTCAATAGGTGTTTGATCATTACAAAGATCAAGAGTGATTAAAATACACTAATGTCATCATATATCTCCAAAGGTTGGTCTTTTTCAACACAATCATCTTCGTCTTCACTTTCAGACTTACCGTAATAAGAATCATCGTCATTTTCCCAACCTTTATCACGACGTCGTTTAAGTTCCAAACGGATGGTCCTACTAACTTCATCGACAAGTTCTTCCGAGGCTCCATCATCTTCCAACTTGTATAATTTTTGTGCAAGTTTCCTGACGTTCACACGCTTACCACTATTGGCTACAATAGGTTCTCTTTCCCATGACTCTTCCCTTTGAATGGGTGAATGATCATAACTACGATCTGGAGTCGGGTAAGAAAAAGTGTTGCAGAAATTGGTTTGTGCCACGTTCTCTCTACCACGGTCAAGTTGGTCTAGTATTTGTTGTATGTTTGCAATCCATTCGCAATCTGCATACAACTCGAGTAAAGCCAATCGGAAGTAGAATTGTCCCAACTTGGTGCTTGACTTACATACCCACTACAAAGTTGTTGTTGGTATGTATGAAAATCACCGTAAGGTTGTATAGGATATGCATCATAGCCAATAAATTGGTTTTGATTGTATCTCATAGATGGTGGGAAATTGTCATAGTGTTGAGGTTGTTGAAAACCGTATCCATTGTTCCAATATGCTCCCTCCATAGAAATTGGTACCTGAAACAAGAGTTCTCAAAAATATGTTAAGGACCAGAAAATAAGAAAAACCAAAACAAAACCAAGAAACAAAACTAAAAAAAAAATAAGAAAACAAAGAAAAGTGACAACCGCTACCCCAGCAGCGGCGCCAAAATTTCATCGCTGTCGTATGGGTCAAAAATAAATTATACTTTCTTACTACTCAAAATATATAATATATCAAGGGAAATAAAGGATCGTTCCCACAGAGAGGTCTTGGGTTGTCGTTTGTTTCAGTTTCCTATAAGTAACAAGGGGCTTTTCTGATTTTTATATACTAAAATGAAATAAAAACAAACAAATAAATAAAGAAAGAAAATCAAAAATGCGAAGATATTGGTTAAGGATTTTGTTTTCAATTGTAAACAAGTATTTGAATGTATGAATAGAATTCGTATTTAATCTCGCTATCATTAAAAGCCCTAGAATACCTTATTGCAAGAATACTCCGTAAATTTCCTAAGTTATCAACACACACATTAGAGCTGCGTATGTGAATTCTACCTAAAGAATAACCTAACGCCTTGCGCTAATTAAGTTCATTTCCTAGGAACATTAAGTTTCAGAAATAGGCTAATCAATGCAATTGTCATACATTGCGCATGACAGTTCGGACAAAGGTCAAACTCTACATATGATTATAAGAGTGTATCACTACAAACCATAATCATATCATGCTACTCGTATTCAAGGTTATCGCTTGATGATGAACCCTAAAGTAGTTATAGATATGGATGTGAGTTCAATCAATTCTAGACTTAACTAAACAAACATTCAATCATATTGCAATACATCAATCATGCAATTATTATACACAGTAGAAACAAAATGATAATATTGAGAGAAAACTAATTCATAAAATCAATAACTTGGTTGTGAAATCCAACTACATCTTTAACCAATAATAAAACTTAGTTACTTGTGTTTATGAAAATCATCATAGAAAGCAAAGAAGACTATCATGTGAAACCCTAGAAAACAAGTAGAACAGAAGATAAGATATATGACGATCCATTAGTTGTTTTGTGAATGCTTATATAGCCTCTCTTTTCAGCCGCAAGAATAGACCAACACGGCTTGTGACTTGGCCCAATACAACCACTTCCTTGAGCCCATTAGAATACCAGGTCCATGTATACCCTAGCTTGTTAGTTCCATAGAACTGACAACTTACTTGGTTTATTACTGTGAGCCAGAATCCCTTCATCAGAATTCAGCCTTCCCTGCACTTCCTCACATTCACAAATTCATGCATAATAGACCCATAGAGCCACGACACAGTTCAACTCCTCCCTTTTCTGTTTCAGGCATGGTTTCTCTACATGAACCACAACAAAGATGTCGATTCAGCAGCAACATGCAAGTCAGTGAGCTTGGGCACTTCTTGCGCATTTCTCTCAGCTTGTAACTTGATTCAGTACCACCAAACTGCAGCACCACGACACCATCATCTATTCATTTCAGCACTTCCTCGCCCTCCTCATTCATTTTTCATAGCAAACAATTACCTTCTAGTTCATTGCAGCTCAACTCCCATTACCTAATCTTCATCGATGGCCATTGCACCTGCGACTGCTCATACATTCATCTTCTTTGTCTCACCATCCTACAAACCCTGTAACTCTCACATTCACAAATTCATGTATAATGACTCCATTGCACCTAACCAACTCAAATTCACAAGCAAAATAACAAAGAAAACACAATTAATAGATAAATATGAAGGTGTTTTAGACACCTATCAATGCGTGTCTAGCCTCACCTTGCAAATCAACACGATAGTCTTGAATTTGTGGGAGTAGTTGTGGATTATGTTCCAACTTGGAAATATCAAATTCATTAATTTGTACTCTTTGAGATTTTACTGACTTATCTTTAGAACTTGAGGCCTTAGGATTAACGGGTGGTGTTACTAGCGTATCAAATTCTAAGCTATTATCAGCATTTTACCTCTTAAAAAATCCAGATATTTTAAGTTTGGTTCTTCATTCGCAAATAATCCCACATTGAAATTGAAATTGAAGTAATTTACTAAAGCATTCTATTATATATTGATAACGACTTGACTAGAATTATAAAAAGAGATAAAGAATAGAGAACTCATATGTTGATGGTGAAATGTTTTTAACTAGAATTATAAGAACATGGAACTAACGAAGCATTACAATTGCGTTTTGCATACCTGTTAATACAATGAGCAAGTGTGTTATATTTCTTTCGAATTTCAAGCGAAAAAACTCTGCAACCTCTCGTTATAATTTTTTTTGTTTCTGTTATTGTATTATACGATTACGATAGGAAAAGAAATTTCTTTTTTTATATTTATAGGTTTGGTTTAGTTGTATTTTTTCTTAATCGGTTTTGAATTATTTATTGGTCTTTAATGTTTACAAGGATCAAGGGACCGACCTAATGCTCAATCCTAGTCCTTTCCTTAATTAATAGAGGTAAGAATCTTTCCCTTTAAAGGCCTTGACAAATAAAGCTTTCACATTAAACGGTGATGAAACTCTCATTTCCTATTGGCCTAGAAAGGCCTTTTCTAATGCAGAAGGTATGGTGAGGACACTTGGCATAACTCTATTGGTTGTAATAATTAGAATTTGGTTACAATTTGGATACATCAAATACTTAATTGTCCGTTAGTAACGGTGTTGAAAAAACAGCAGGCAGACAAAGACAATATTTCTGTCACAATTTTAAACTAAATTATTTAGTTACACCGTATTTACACATATACTTAACTGGACGTTATTAACACCGTCTGAGTTATACAATACTTACGTCAAAAGACTGCGAAAATTTTACCCCTTCAAAATTTAACACCGGTTTCTTATAGATTTTTCACAATTGCGATATATCCGCTTGAGCGGAGAAACCAGGGAAGTGAGCTGCTAGCCATCGTTTGCGGCTGATCGAAATAGTCGAATTAAGAGATTTTACAAAAATTATTCAGGTACAAGGTGTGTGTTGAATTTGGAAGTGCATAAACCCTTTTTTCAAGATCGTTCCAGCAAATTTGACACAAATTATTCAGATACAATTCAATTTTGCCTACGGGTAAAAAAACCTAGATTTTGAATTTGTTGTTTTTGAGAAAAAACCAAAATTTATTTATAATTCCACGATTTTGAAATTCTGGGTTTATTTGTTGCCTGTGGGTGTTTATTTGATTTATTTTTTGTATCAATAATCCTGTTAGTCCTGGATCAATGAATTTGTTTAAATCTGTAGAGATGCTGGGAATTGTTACAGCAAAACTTGCAAAGATGGGGTTGTCGCAATTGAAGATCCAATATTGGGGAGCAGTGTTTACTCTCTGTTCAGTTTAAAAATTCAGGTATTACTCTCTGTATCCTTATGATGTTGGTGGTGCCATAAGTAAAAGCTGATATTGAATTAGACCGTGTTATATCCTTGAGTATGCGTCTCTGATCTATGCATAGTAAACAAAGTATTATATCCTTGAATCTGTGTTACTAAATCTAAGGGCTTCCGTTATTATCCATAACATTTGTAGGTGAGAACATGAGACATGGTTTCTTTGATACGGTTTTTCACTACAGATTAAAACAATTTGAATGTTAAGCGGTTTTGCTGCCCAAAGTAATGTCTAAAAAACCTATAAAGATAAGGTACTTGGTCCAGTAAGGTGTAGCCAATTTTTCGTATGAGCACATGTGAATTTTACAATATCTGATAGGCAGGTGTGACTAACTTGGATCCAGTGAAGTCTATCCATCATTGCTTTGTCCTTGGTGGGTTATTGTATGTTTGGTTTGCATAAAGCATTAAGGGAAAATGAGGGAAGTAAAATAGTTTGTTCAAAGATCAGTAATCTAACAAATTCATACACCAATTTGTTCATAGTAATATAGTTTATACAAGTTCATCACTTGCTGCAAAAATGAAGTCCCATCACTTTTCCTAAACTAATGCTACAGATATTTCCATCCACTTTGCAATTCAAGCTGCTGATTCCGAGGTATATAGATGAAGCTGTTTTTAGCACTATTTTGTGAAATGGTTCAAACTTAAATTGTTGTTGGATTTTTGGAAGGTTCAAGCTTAAGTTTTTGTTAGATGAGAAGAACAAAATCATCGGATAGTAAGCTTGATTATTATTTATGTAACCTTGATGATGGGAATATGTTTGTGGAATAATAGAGACAACTATGTACATTATAGCGCACTTCCGCAATCAAGATCTCATTGCAACTTTTTTTTTTTCGTTAGGCAGTAAAAATTTGGAAAATGATCTGGATAATCGCTACTACTTGAATTGGGATGCTAAATGCAATGGTCAAGGCCATCAGCAGGTTGTGTTCATTTCTCCGTCTCGGAGCTAGCACTCTGCGGAGCAAGCACTCTGCTGTCTTGCTGGTACCAATTCTATCTTGACAGGTGAGAAATGTTTGGCGATTCCCACCAATGAATTCGACGCGTAACAAAATTAACAAACCGACCACCTCATAGTCATAGTTCATGCAATGATTTGATCATTTTATTAAAATAACCATAGTTCATGTGATAATTTAATACCAAATTTTCAGGAGGCATGGGAAGTCGGTGGTGCCTAAACTCCTCCATGCGGGGACTATGGTTGTGGTTCTAAAATTGGCTTTTCAGGGAACACCTATCTTTTAGTATTCCTATAGTAGCTTATTTTGAATTGTTGTTCTACTGGGTGTTCATGGAATAGTGGTTTATATTCCTGAATTAAGTTAATAACCTATTCTATGCATGATGTATCTAGCCCCCGGATGAAGGTGAAGGAAATTGAAGGTACACCTCTTCTGGATGAAGACTCCCTAAAAGCTTTGGTCCGCCTCTTGAGGCTAGCATAGGTACCATTCAGTTTGAGTAACTCTAGTTTGGATAGATCTCTAGTTCTGTCCTGATCAGATATATGAAAGATTTTATTGCATATGCTAGCTACAAGTAAGTCAAAAGCGGTCTTTGCGCTTTTAATTTTGGAATTATGGTTATTTACAAGTTGTAATGCATGGATCATGAATTATGGTTATTTACAAGTTGAAAGCACTCTTTAACTATTTTATTTGTTTTTTTTATTCCGATTTGACTGGCAAACCTCTCACTTTTGTTATGATTTGAAAAATCAATACCTCTGAATATATACCCAATTAGTGTGTTAATTGGACTGTATTAGTAGTATCTGTACAAAATCAAAGAAGATTGATAAACAAGAGAAGTGAGTAGTGGTGGATATTGGCAGTTGAACTCCTAAAATATGATGGTAATTCTGTATTCAGCAAAAAATGTTGGCTACTGCTAATGGAGCTTATACTGAGGTACGTATATCATTTCTTGAATCATTTTGATGTGTTTTGAATTTTGGGTATTGTTCTTTGAGGTTGAAAGTGATTACTTTGTAGACCCATAGAGTCATAAACCATAGTTTATTTAGAGATGAAAACTACTTGGCTCAATTACATGAGTACTACTTTCCTCAATTACAGGAAGTGCTTAGGTGAACATAAAAAGAAAAGGAACAAGTAAGAATATTGTTTTTGACTATTAAACTATAATTTCTGTTACTAATTTTTGTTGCTTTTTTCTGTAACTTCCTGATGGACATAGAAGGGTTCAAGAAATTTGGTTTGATGGAGCGAATGTGCAAATTATGTCATACTAATTCCGAGATGGGTTTTCCATTGTTAAAGAATACATAAATAGATTTTCTTGGATGCTGTCTCTGATATTAGATGGGTTGGAGATGATAAAAGAATTCTGGGAGTACATGTTGGTCGACAATCAATTAATTGCACTTCAAATTCAAGAGTGCAGCATCGCCAGGTTATTTCCGTACTTCTCTTGGAGAGAAATTCTTTTATCCCATGGTTAGACCGTCCTGTTGTGAACATGTTGAGACAAACCAAGAGATGCTGTACTCTTAAAATGACTTCCATACCTTGCAGAACACCCTCACGACAAGTCAGGCTGTAGAACTTTAACAACATATGTTGATGATTGTTTAACCATGCTTGAAAACTTGGCCTTACTCATGTTTCTTTTGCAACTATCTTAACATGTACAGGTGATTTAAAAGGAACATAGTGGCATGCCACTGAGTGTGGCATATTGATTCGACCAGTTTTTTTTTTTTTGAACAAAGCTTGAAATTGTCGTCAAACCATATGTACAATTTTTATAAAAATCACTTCATTATTAAGCACCAACATTTCTCTTCTTCTTCCTCTTGATCACTTCCCTCTTCTCCTCCACTTCATCTCTTTTTCTTTCTCTCTTGGTATACTTACTGATTTTGCATCTGTTTCGTTGCGTAGAAGGGAAAGATCGTTGATGAAAATGATGCTAGATCCAACAAAGAAGGTTTTTACAATGAAGATTTTAGGATGTTTTTAGGTAATGTTACTGTTTCTACGTGGATTAGTTTAAATTGCATTATGAAGTTGAGATTTCCCTTTCTATAACCTGTATTCTGTAATCAATCATGTTCGGTGAATTGGACGTAATAGCTTAAAAGCACATGGTACAAAACATATTCATTTGGAGTAATTTCATAGCAATATCGAACCACAATGCACAACTATCGAGTCCAGTGCGTAGCAAGGTTACATGTCAATTTCTTTGAAAGAAAAAAAAAGGGTTTAACACATCACGACGGGGCGGAGCGAAGCCCTTGCACACATTGTTATGGGGCTGCATACCAAGTAAAAGAAAAGAAAAATGTCGCCCCGTACACGCCAAATCCAAAACGCATTGTCACGGGGAGGGCGAACGAAGTGAAAAAGAAAAATGCCCGGTGCGTAGCACGGGCATAAATATAGTTTAAATTGATTTGAAAAGGTAAATAAGAAGATAAAAGTTAACACTTAACTAGATTTAAGGAAGTTAACGAATTAAACGTGTAAAACTATTTCAGCAAACAAATATCCACCAAGAAAAATTCTTGGGGAGGTCACGTACATTAAACCAGAAAATTTTTGGATCTGATATCCAGACAGTAGTAATAGATTTTCAAAATCTTGGGGTGGCCATCCACAGAAATATGTGGCTCTGCCACTGCATATATGAGAAGTGAATTCACATGTATAGGGCACAAAGGTTTGAACTCTGGACCAGGTGATTACCGGCTAGCCAGGTGATTGGAGCTAGCTAGCGCATTTGAGGTTATCCAGGACAGGGATTTGCCTCTACTATGTATGCCCAGTCATGGCCGCGCCCGTTGTACTTAAGCACATTATTAGCCAATCTTTCAACCGGCGCTCCAATACAAATGTAGTTCCGACCCATAAGACCTCTTGTGACGTCAATCCAAAACCTTATTATGGAAATACACTTACTCGCAACCAACGTCATTGTAGCTCTACCTCTCCACGTCCTTTTACAATCTGCTTAAATTGTGCAAGTGATTATATCCTTATTGATCATTACCGATGTTGAAATTATAATCAGTCCGCGAGTTATAACTCCAAAGGTGTCACTATCCATCCACAAAAAAATCCATCAAAAGAAAAATAACACAAAAATCCCAAAAAAACAAAAATAACACAAAAATCCCAAAGAATTTGATGAAACCAATTTTGGTTGCATCATAAAATTTGATGAAACCAATTTTGAAATTTAGGGTTTTTATATCAATATTTAAAAATTTGAGGGTTTTATATCAATTTTGTTTAAGATGGAATTTTAATGAATCCCAACATTTGAATGGATTTTTTGTACCACAAGTTTGGTCACCTTGGATTTTTATGACTAGTTTTGTTTAACTAATATATAAATCAATCATTTTGTCCCAAAACATGGACTTCATTTAAGTTGCACATACTACATAAATGCTTAATATTGACATCTCCACCGAGTACACTTTCCAGAGAGGTTGGAGAAAATTGAAGAGTCTTGTTTACAAGAAGGAAAGAATAGATTCGAGGAAGTAAAGATTAAGAGGAGGAGTTTAAATTCGAAAACAGGGATTAACTTTTTAAAAGAATGCTGATGTATCTACAATATGGTTAAATTTGACCATAATCAAGAGGAGTAAAAACTCATAAATACATCTTCTTCCCCTACCATCAACCCTAAAATTGAACAAAATCCTAATTTCTTTCCTTCATCCTAAATATTGTTGTTTTTAATTAAAATTAGATGCTCTTTAATATCGACAAAGATTAAATATACATTTAATCCTTTAGGATTGAGTTGGAGGATCAAAATTAACTTCAAGATCCACCTATATGCTATCTTCAATAAAAATGAAAAATTATGATTTTATAGTCTCGAAAATGGTTAAATACTGATTGCTGGTGTTAGATCAGGGCACCAACTGTTAACAAAATTGTGAAGGAAGCTAATTTATAAGTTATAACAAATAGATTTTATCATTAGGAACATGGCTTCTAACGGTTAACAAAAAAGTATGACAAATCGGGATGACTAAATAATATATTATATGAAAGCATTAATCTTATAAAATTACGGTTCAACATTCAAAGAAAATCTCTACGTCCGGCCATTTTTATCTTTGATTAAGATTACACGGTCAAACATTTTTTTCTTTTGGGTATCCAAAAAATAAGAAAGAAAAGAAAAACTAACAGTCAACTTCTAACTAGAGAGAAGAGATGTATGCGGGTAATCTTACGAGAAAGAGCGTAGTCATCTAGTGAATGAACTGTAGAGTTGGCCATTTCAGGGACAAAGCTGATTTCACAGTTGCTGAAATTGTTCATGCGCTCTTTGATATCATCTTTTATCTTCCATAGTCTCCAAGGAGGTCTTGTACGTTATGGCACCAGAAAGGCATCTAACTACAACTTGAAAGTCTTATTTAATAACAATATCCTTGAGATGCAGCCGTACAACAAGTTCAGCTACCAGGTAAAAACCATATGCTTCTACAAAGAGGGACATGTTAGATCTGCCAATGCGAGTACCTGCACCCCAGCAATCACCATTATGATCCCTTGCAACAGCTGCACATGCATAATAATTATTTTTTTAGGATTGCTTGACTTTGACCTCTCATTGACCAAAATTTGGTTAATTTTCTTCCCTCCTCAAATCCGTTCTTTCGCTCTTATTAACATGACTCAAGTTCATAAGTTAAGAAGATCTATAAAATGGAGCGCATAATTGTATTTCGTGACATCAAACTCGCCGAATTTAAACTGCCACCATATATACTTCTATATTTTATTGAGATAGCACAACGCAGTTTGAGTCAGTTTTTTATGGCACGATCGCACTTGTTTCAGGAAAATCATAAGTAAGTTTGGATTTTGTTATTCAATATTAACGTTTCACACATCTTAATCTTCTTTTAGGATTTATGTTTGGTTTCCATGAATTCAAAAAATTTCCCAATTTTCTTCGATATTTAATTGTGTTTCATTTCATCATTTGCACTCCCAAATTTAGCCAAAGGGGAATGGTAATGCTGACATGTCGAATGCAGATTCACTTTCAAGTTTGCTGTAAATATAGAGTGTCACATCAGCACAGCAGTTTTATTATCCAGAATCCATGCGTCTTTTCTTTTGGTTAAAAGACGTAATCTAAAATAACTGTCTCTTGCACGCCGTTAGGCTTTAGACACGACTATTCGGCTTAAGACATGGCTATTCAGTTACATATAAATTTTGAAAACAAGGTTAACTTATCAATTCAGCAAAACCCATCGAGGAAATCCCAATACTACCAAGCAGGTTAGATCCTTTTCCCTTTCCTTCTTTTGAAGAGATATAATTCTCCCAAATGGCTTCAATGTAAATTACAAATTCATAAACAAAGTTTAGATTTTCTGATCTATTTTTGATGATTTGTTCGATTTATTTTGAGGTTATAATGATGCTAGTGATCATGCAAATATGGATGGAGTTCACTGTAACAATGCTTTCATGGAGAGTAACTCCGTGTGGAAATCTTTTTGGCCTACTTTTATGAATACGAAGGCATTATGCGTGTGAAAATTGTATGGAAAATCTATTACAGGCTGCTCATACTTACCTAAATATTCTGGACTAAGGTTTCCATACAATGAATAATTGTTTAATCAACATTTTATGAAGAGTTATGAAAATAGTTTTAAAATTGGATTGATGTATGTTTAAGGTAGGAGATGATCTCATGTTTATCATTATTGTTGCATAAAATCAATACTTCTTTATTAAAGGGGAATGGTAATGCTGACATGTTTTCTGTAAATATAGAGTGTCACATCAGCACAGTAGTTTTATTATACAAAACGAAAATTATTGATGAACCGTGGTTTTGTACCGCAGTGAGTACCGTGTGAGAGGGGGTGCATCCCACTCATGCCACACCCCTAACCCAATGCAGAAAGGGTGAAATTTAGGCCGTCAAATTCCTCTCGGTGCACATTACAGTACTGAATCACGGTGTGTGTATCATTGTTCTATACAGAATCCACGCGTCTTTTCTTTTGGTTAAAAGACGTAATCTAAAATAACTGTCTCTTGCACGCCGTTAGGCTTTAGACATGACTATTCGGCTTAAGACATGACTATTCAGTTGCATATAAATTGTGAACACAAGGTTAACTTATCAATTCGGCAAAACCCATCGAGGAAATCCAATACTACCAAGCAGGTTAGATACTTTTCCCTTTCCTTCTTTTGAAGAGATATAATTTTGCCAAATGACTTTAATGTAAATTAAAAATTCATAAACAAGTTTTAGGTTTTTTGATCTGTTTTTGATGATTTGTTCGATTTAGTTGGAGGTTATAATGATGCTGGTGATCATGTAAAATATGGATGGAGTTCACTGTAACAATGCTTTCATGGAGAGTAACTTCGTGTGGAAATCTTTTTGGCCTACTTTTATGAATACGAAGACATTCTGCGTGTGCAAATTCTGTGGAAATCTATTATAGGTTGCTCATACTTACCAAAATATTCTGGACTATGGTTTGTATACAATGAATAATTGTTTAATCAACATTTTATGAAAAGTTACGAAAATAGTTTTAAAATCAGATTGATGTATGTTTAAGGTAGGAGATGATCTCATGGTTATCATTATTGTTGCATACAATCAATACTTCTTTATATAAAGGGGAATGGTAATGCTGACATGTCGAATGCAGATTCACTTTCAAGTTTGCTGTAAATATAGAGTGCCACATCAGCACAGCAGTTTTATTACACAGAACGAAAATGATTGATGAACCGTGATTTTTGTACCGCAGTGAGTACCGTGAGAGGGGGTGGGGCCTATCCCAATGCAGAGAGGGTGACATTAGGCCATCATATTCCTCTCGGTGCACATCACGGGACTGAATCACGGTGTGTGTATCATTGTTCTATACAGAATCCATACGTCTTCTCTTTTGGTTAAAAGACGTAATCTAAAATAACTGTCTCTTGCACGCCGTTAAGCTTTAGACATTACTATTCGGCTTAAGACATGACTATTCAGTTGCATATAAATTGTGAACACAAGGTTAACTTATCAATTCGGCAAAACCCATCGAGGAAATCCCAATACTACCAAGCAGGTTAGATCCTTTTCCCTTTCCCTTTACAAATTCATTAACAAGTTTTAGGTTTTCTGATCTGTTTTTGATGATTTGTTCGATTTAGTCGGAGGTTCTAATGATGTTGGTGATCATGTAAATATGGATGGAGTTCACTGTAACAATGCTTTCATGGAGAGTAACTTCGTGTGAAAATCTTTTTGGCCTACTTTTATGAATACGAAGACATTCTGCGTGTGGAAGTTGTGTGGAAATCCATTACAGGCTGCTCATACTTACCTAAATATTCCGAACTAAGGTTTGCATACAACGAATAATTGTTTAATCAGCATTTTATGAAACGTTATGAAAATAGTTTTAAAATTAGATTGATGTATGTTTAAGGTTGGAGATGATCTCATGTTTATCATTATTGTTGGCAGTGAGCGAAGATGGTCTTATTGAAGAGATCGGAAAAGTAAAATGATTAAATTTTACTTTCTCGCTGCTGTACAAGTTTATTGACTTTATGAGTGTTAAGCTAATTCTGTGTTCAATCTACGTAAACTTCGATCCAAGCAGTTTGGATTCGTTGAATTTCAATTAGAAATGAGTATGGTATTAGGCTGCCACCTGTTTTCCAAATACGTTGTCTGTTGAATGCATGTTTAGAAAGTGGAGCAGTATCTCAGGCAGTATCTCAGGTGCTTGGTTAGATATATGTTGTATATCTCCCAAGAGCTTTCTCACCACTTCTATTTTTAAATGAATTTTACCTTTCCAAAAAAGGAAGTGGAGTATTATGTTTGTGGTGGAGGTGCCGGGAATATACGTACCCTTAAACACTAAACCGTACTAATGACTAAGCATTTGCTCTAAAGAAAATCAAATTCCATATTATGTTTGCAATTTCCTTTGTGTGTGTTTCTTTGATGCCAGTCAAAGCCACTCTTGGAAGCATTTAATAATGCAAGAACCGATAGGAATGATAACTCTGACAAGAGCTTTCAGTGGAATTTTTTGATGTTTGCATCTCACATGGTTTCCATATTCATCTATTTTTGTTTGTACATGTATCTATGCGGAATCTGTTTTCACGTTGTTATTTTGTTGAGATCCACTTTGACAAGAGTATTATGGTACTGCAGTTAGAAGCCACCTATTGGAACGATCAAATGTAGTTTAGATTACTGACACAGAAAGGAATTTATGATGCTAACGAAAATTTACCAAATATTCTTAATTAAACCAAGCTGTCGTTTCGTTTGCAGGTGTGGTTGTGATACCAAGCACACAATTGAAAACCACTAGCATATACCGAATGCTCCGTCAAGCCTGTAACAGAAGTCGGATGTAGAACAATGACGTCTTTGGGATTAAATTAATTTTCAGTTCGAGTTTATGTAGGATTATTTTTCTATTCGGGCAACAGTTTATGATACATTGAAAACAATGAGGTAAGCTTTCACAGTTTCAGTGTCGCGTGTTATGTCTTCGCTGCTCTTTTACTCCCGACCATCTAACACGTACATAGTTCGTGTATCATATTAATATCCAACGATAATGCTACGTGTCTTTGTTTGTGAAGGTATTTATGGGACTCATGAAATGTGTGTTATGTAGTTTTAACAAGGTACCGGTTATTCAACAGTTAAATGAATGCTAAACAAAAGAATCGTGAAGTTATATATGAAATCCAGATTTCTTCAAAGTGAGATATTTTCTACTAGCAGATTTCAGTATCCAAGTACAGTAGGCTCCTTGAGGATTGATGGGTATTGCTACGGCTTCTACCAGAAGTGCTTTTTGATCCGCTACAATGGTAGTTAACGCCATTCGTCGACTAAATAAAAGGTAGTATCACTGCCGTGCATATGATAGTGTTTAATAGGTATGTGTTGTAAAAGTAGCTGTTCTTATGATCAGAAAACCGTGAAGCAATTTTATGATACTAGCCCGGGTATTGCACGGGCAAAACAGACCTTGTTATACTATATAATCAAGTGATGCTCAAAAACTTATAACATCTAAAAATGCAAATGATTATTGTTTCTGCAAATTTTTTTGGTTTAACTGGTATATTGACTGAAAACCGTATCATTAAAATGGAGGGTATGATAATTAGAATTACAAAGATGCCTCCGTCTTGGGAAAATTTTTTTGGTTTCTTTTTATCGGTAAAGTTGGTAAAATATCTAGTGCCGGAGAGTTTCGATTTCAGGTGATCACTGGTTTCATCACCCAATGAGTTTACCATTGTAGTACAGTGACACCGGCTAGAATAAATTTTGTGGGATTCGTTGATTTATGGTAGGAATTTATTTTTCTTAAAACGAATTCCCATTTGCTTTGATTTTTTTTATTTTTTAAGAGTAACAGATTTGTTATATGTGAGTGAATTCACATTTCATATGTTACTATAACCCGCTAGACAAGTGATGCACAATGATTGCGTGTTACAGTATTGCAGGTCAAGTCAGTGATGCGCAAAGGTTGCGTGTTACTGTGTAGACTGTCTAGTGCTAAGATGGCATGATCCTGCAGGGCCAGTGAAGCGCAAAGGTT
This sequence comes from Papaver somniferum, assembly GCF_003573695.1. Taxonomy (NCBI): domain Eukaryota; kingdom Viridiplantae; phylum Streptophyta; class Magnoliopsida; order Ranunculales; family Papaveraceae; genus Papaver; species Papaver somniferum. Next base: position 6,171,598 of record NC_039368.1, on the reverse strand, counting down.
GCACTACATTGTAAGAACATTGGCCAAGTAATGAAGCTTATTGGTCGACACAATAGAGCTTCATTGAGAAAAACAAGGCAGGCCAAGTTTTCAAACGCAACATGCGATGTTGGCCTTTATGCATATCCGTGGAATTGAGTTGGCCCAAACTCAAGGATGATCCAAGAAGGAAGAATAGGCTAAGAGTAGGTCTATGCATTAGATCAAGGCTGGCCAAAGCTTGAATAATGCAAACAAGCTAGTAATGCAAAAGTGGAATTGCTATTGTCAAACAAATTGGCTAAGTGAAGCATATGACGCATGAATAACCAGAATGAGCTTAAGGTGTTGGCCTTGATGATAAAAGCACAAGGATTGTCCGCGCATTAGCTTAGAACAATAACTTTGCAGGGGGAAGACGTCTGAGCATTGGATCAAGGACAACTTCAGAAATGCACAACAGTGGTACAATATGATTCATATGACGATTATAAGTTGGAGTATGAATAAAGATTTATGAGTGCTACCATAAAATGTCCCTGTATTGTAATTTGGAGTATGAATATCTCAAAGATGCGATTAATTACAAATTAAGATGTGCTTAGTTTAAATCTTTATGGTTGCTTGATGGATATTTGTTTTAAGTTTGTTAATCTCATTATTGGTTAAAAAATGTTCACTGATTTCAGATAATAAGTGTGTAAATTCCAACCACGATTTTTAAGACCCAGTTTGTGCTTATCTTTGAGCTTCATTTATCATATGTTATCTTTTAGTTCATTTATTTGTCATCTGTTATCAGACAATCCATCTCGATATAATATACATGTTACTCTGTCATCGTTTCTCCAAGATATACAGAAAATAAAGACTGAAATCCTGTTTTTCAAGAAGTAAATACGGCGACTTGGTGAAACTTATTTTGTCTAAGAAATTGGAGAAAACTGAAGATCTATATATATATATCCATGAGTTGAACACCCAAATTAGTGGAATGAATTTGTGCAGGCCAGGACCACAAAACACATTTTGTTTTATTGTTATTAAGAAGCTGTTTCGCTGAAGCATGATATCATCGATCATGTATGACATGCAACGTAGATGGTACCATACATCACTGGGTTCAATACAGTCGTAAAGTCATTTTAAACAACACAGTAAAATTGTGATTCTTGTAATATTAATGTAACCGACTCTTATCTTATCAATTAGGATAATACTGAATTTTAAACATAAACTAATTTATACTTGGGTATCTGTGAGGATCATGAAATCGTTTTTCTCATAATTTTGGTCTACTAAATTAGATTATGATTGTCCATCTGAAACTTCCACCGGTGTTACTGTTAGCATGAAAGGTCACGATTTATTTCTATCATATTTTTCCTTATGGAAAAAAAATAATAAAAAATAAAAAAATATGTCGGTTAAAAGGTACCAGTTTATTTGGGACGCCAGATATCAAATAAGGAAAAACACCCCTCACCTGTGGATTGGTGCCCCCAATAGCAGCACCGATCATGATTTTTCCTTCAATTTAATCATGAGTATATTATGGATGCTAGTTGTTCATTATTCACTGTTCTCGTACATTTTGGTTGTTGCACGAGTATTATCTGACTGTTTGAACTAATGAATAAATCAATCCTTCCGTCCCAAAACATGGCCTTCAATTAAGTTGCACATACGGTAGATGCTTAATATTGATCACAACTCGATCTACTATGCTTTCCGGAGAGGCTGGAGAAAACTGAAGAACAACCTAAGAAGATTTATGGGACCGGAGCGCATATTTGTTTGTCTCTCGTAATATTAAAATCACGGACCTTGAATTATCACCATCTACATTTGTAAGTTTTATTGGGATAACCCAATTTCATCCAAGTTTACGGCATATACCATCATAAAAATCATAAATAAGTTTAGGCTTATATATCTTTTGATATTAAAGTTTGGGTATATGAGTTATTTTCCTAATTTATTTTGATATTTGATCGATATTCGATTCATTATTTGCACTCTCAAATCTTGTATATATGGCTGATTTTCTCAGTGCCGTTTTCCGCGAAATTTGATTAATCTGGTTTTTTGGACTGTACAGTGTCGTTTAAACGGACAGAATGATGAATAGAATTATACAGATTCCCTAACCTTACAATGAATCTCGTAGGTTTATTGGAACTCCCTTCAACATTAAATGAAATGCTCTGCTTTTGTTAGTGCGGTTTTGGCATCAAATCAGTTCCCCAAGAGTAAAACCATTTAACTGCATCTATCGCTGTCTATGAAAAGTGAATTCACATTTCAGAGGTCACTAACAAGATTTTAATCTCTAGACCTAGCAGAGATGAGCACAGTACAATCCAACTTTTTAACAGGCGCTACAATAAATGTATTGCGACCCATAAGACCACCTCTCATGACAATATTATGGTAAACGCTTGCAACCAACGTCATGCTAGCTCTGCCACTCTCCACGTCCTTTTTCAATCTGCTCAAATTGTTTACACGTAATACCATGCACCATTCTATTCATTTGTACCCATCAAGAAGCAAATATTCATAGTTTATTAACCTCATAATTCATTCTACAACCCAAAGAAAGATTTCTAAAAAAGAGTATTATGGATTCATCATTAGACACAAGAGGTAATGTTAGAGGAATTCGAGTTCTAATGTTTCCATGGTTGGCTCATGGACATGTATCTCCATTCTTAGAACTAGCTAAAAGAATCACTCAGAAGAACTTCTACATTTATTTTTGTTCTACACCTATAAATATAAGTTCCGTAAAAGATCAACTCAGTCGTGATCACCAACTCGAAAATACGTCGATCGAATTAGTAGAACTTAGTCTCCCTTCACTTCCAGATCTTCCTCCTCCTTACCATACAACAAAATCACTCCCACTATCTCATGCCTACTTTGAAGAAAGCCTTTGACTTATCATCACCTTCTTCTAACGACATCTTTTCTACTATCAAACCGGATTTACTTGTTTACGATTTCATTCAACCATGGGCTCCTACTCTAGCTTCTCAGTTGAACATCCCATCCGTTCAGTTGTTAACTACTGGTGCAGCTTTTACTTCGTTCGCTCTTCACCTGTTTAAAGAGAACCCAGCCACCCAGTTCCCGTTTCCTTCGATTTATCTCTACGATCACGAAGCACATCAAGTGATAAAGCGTATTTCACATCCCGGAGGTATGGAAGATAGAGAGCGTATCACTCAAAGTATTGACCAATCAACATGAGATTCTTTTTTTCTTTTCTTTTTTTTGGTTTTAGTATCAGCACCTTTTGATACTTAAAAGCTTTCATCCCCATTTCAATTAATGTTTCTGCGTTCTGCACAAAGAAAAAATTTAATGCCTCAAGTCAACCATATAATGAATGCTTAGGGTTCGTTGGATAGACAACTTAATGGTGTAGCACCTTCTTGTCATTATCAAATCACTGGCAGGAATTATGACAAGGGGTCTACCTAGGAGATGGTGCATATCCTATGTATGGTTGCATCCTGTAAGCGTACAAACCCGTCTCAATCAATAGAGAATCTGTTTTCAATCAATACCAAGAAATCAAAAGGAAGGACATAGAACGTGCATTTGGTGGTCTAAAAAGTAAGTTTGGCATTGTATTGAAACCTTGTCGTTATTATAAAAAATCGGACATGAAAGCAATTATGAGGGGGTGCTTGATAATGCACAATATGTGTGTTGAGATGGAATATCGTGATGAGGAATGGGAGAGGATCACCGGAGATGAACCTCAACCGCCAATTCAAGGAAACGTAAGGCTAGGTGATCATATATTGTACAACACTGCGATTTGGGCGGAACTTTGCTTGGAACTGATCAGTATATACATTTGGAACCGACACGGAGAAGGTTTGAGAGATGGTGATATTCCAAACATGGTGATGGATGATGCCTTGATCGAAGTTCATGAGGGTACAACCGACGTGGATAACGATGAAGACCAATATGACAATGAAGGAGATGATGAATTTTATGAGAATGGAGAGTAAATTTCATATTCACCAATTCATTTAATCATAAATACTCCTTTTTTTTCATTCAAGCACGTTGTCATTAAGTAGACATTTTAATTAGTCTTGTAAACTCCATAACACTCTTTTTTTTCATTTAAGTACGTTTATAATTACATTACATATTTAACTAGAACTTCATAATACTTCTTCATGCATATACTTCATTCAAATCAACTTCGATCTCCACCAAATATCTCCGAAGCGGTGATATGAATGATTGGCGTTTCATGATCCGTTAGGTATAAATTCAAAGCATCTTCACGATTATTATTTGATGCCCTTAATGAAACGACAAAAAGCTTGCAATAACGCATGATGCTTGTTAACCGACATTGTAGGGATTTTTGGCATCTTCCATTAGAATTACCATTGATTCTCACAAATTCTTCAACAACTTGTTCCCAAAAGGTGTTAGTTGTTAGAGACTTTTCTAAAGGATTTGTGTTTTTAATTTTGCGAAAACTTCTCACCAAGTCGTTCTCTTCGACAATTGAGAATCCAACCATGCTTGAATTTTGAATTGAGAATTTAGGAGAAGAAGAAGAGAGTGAAACTTCACAGGTTTGGGTGGGAATTTTGAGTTCATGTGTTGAGTTTTTATAGAGAGAATAAATGATCTGAGTTTGGGCTGAAAATGCAGCCGTTAAACAAACATTGAACCAAACAGTGCCCAGGCGCTGAATAAAACAACGCTTTGCCTAACATCCGCAAGATCAAAAAATAGTTTTTATTTTCAACGACAGGGATGTCAACGTTGTGCCGTTCTGCGCTCTGGCGCTGCACAATTCCGCGGCGACTAATTTCATCCATCGGATCAAGACGACTGTTAGATCTCAACTGCTCAAATTTAGTGGACGTTTGAAACCTCAACAGTTATATTTTCAGGCTACTCTATAAATAGAGAACTACTTCTCCTTCATCCCTCACACCAAAATCAATTGATTCTCTTCTTCATTGATTTTCTTCTTCTTCTTCTTCACATGATTTTGTTCATACAAAATTATGTCACACTTTACTACACAAGTGGATGAGGCACTAATTCTTGGTTGGGTTATAGCAAGCAACGATCTGATTAAAAGAAAAGATCAAAAGAGTCCAACATTTTGGAAGAAGATTATTGAAGAGTACGTACCATAAAATAATAGGCCCTAATGGTAAGGATAAAAAAGTCATTGCAATCAAGGTGCAACACGTTGAGAACCGAAGTGAGAAGATATATTTCACATGCTAGACCCTACTTCTGAAACAAACCTTCGGGGTTGAATGAACATGATTATATAAGTACTTGAATATATTTTTTTTTGATGTTTTTTTTCCCATTTTGATCTCTTTTTTTCTTTCTCTAAATTTTTTCTTTCATTCTTTCTCTAATACATTTTTTTCCCAGTATCGTCTTAGACAACATAATTATGAAGCAGAGTATACGATACTTTGGAGACATGAATCGGTTTTCCAGATTCTCAAGACCTATCAACCCGACTACAACCTAGCGGTGAATAATGATGATGGAGTTGGTACTTTCACTCCACCTACTCAACCTACTCAAGACAATGAAGCTGATACTTCCGCTTCAGTATCTATGGATGAAGATTTGGAGGATATGGCAGTGTTTGGTAGCTCATCATCTACTCATAATTTTGAAACCTCAGACATATTTCGTAGAAGACGTTTTTTGAACAAACAGATGATGTTAGAAGTACAGGAAGATATAACGCAAAGAAAATGGCTCGTGAGGCTAAAGCATCGCAAAGAGCAGATGAAAAATGGATAGCCTCGTCGAACTTGTTGAAAAATCACAAGAACAAAGGGTTGCAAAGTATGAAACATAGGAAGAGTACCTCAAGAAGCACATGGAAAACTCTACTATCTTGGCAAAAACACAAAAAAGGGAAGCTGACTTGAAGATCCTACGCCAAAACCTAAATGAATTAGAAGAATGGGAGAAACCCCTCTACAAACTATGGAAGAACGAGATTTTGGTCTGTAATGGATTACCACCAATCCCCTAAATTAAAATGATATATTAGTAATAATTTATGTTATTTAGAAGTTCATTTTTAATTAAGTTATTTAGAAGTAAGATTTCAAGTTCAATGTACTTTTTATATTTTTCAAGTTATTTTAATTTTAATATGATTCTTGAATTTCTTCAAAAAAGCATTGTAACTTTGTTTTGTAATGTAACGAAAGATATTTCCATTACTTTGGTAAATTTTTCAATTCTGAAACAAGCAACCATTGGAACAAATTGTCAAACATTTCACAATTCAAAAGTTGAAAACATAGTCGTTAGTGATGTAAAAACTAGGTGTAGGAAAAAAAAAGGAACATTTAAAAATTCAGAATTTGAAAAAAATAGTCGTTTTGGTGTAGGAAAAAAAAGGTCAAGCGTTGTATTGTGCAGCGCTGCGTAGGAGCGCCGAATGGAACAACGTCTGGGTCTGGCCTTGAATAGTTCAACGCAGATGTTATGGGATATTCATTCAGCGCTGAACCATTTAACGAAAAGGTCATTGTCCAGCGGTGAATACTGATGATGGAGTTGGTACTTTCATTCAACCTACTCAAGAAAATGAAGTTGATACTTTCGCTCCAGTATTTATGGATGAAGATTTGGAGGATATGGCAGTGTTTGGTAGCTCATCATCTACTCATAATTCTGAAACCTCAGACATATCTCGTAGAAAACGTTTTTTCGAACAAACAGATGATGTTAGAAGTGCCGGAAGATATAACGCAAAGCAAATGGCTCGTGAGGCTAAAGCATCGCAAAGAGAAGATGAAAAAAATGGATAGGCTCGTCGAACTTCTTGAAAAATCACAAGAACAAAGGGTTGCAAAGTATGAAACAAAGGAAGAGTACCTCAAGAAGCACATGGAAAACTCTACTTTCTTGGAAAAAACACAACAAAAGGAAACTGACTTGAAGATCCTATGCCAAAACTTAAATGAATTAGAGGAGTGGGAAAAACACCTCTACAAACTATGGAAGAACGAGATTTTGGTCCGTAAAGGATTACCACCAATCCCCTAAATTAAAGTGATATATTAGTAAAAATTTAAATTATTTACAAAAAAAAATAGGATTTCAATTTCAATGTATTTTTTTCATTTTTAAGTTATTTAAGTTATTTTAATTTCAGTTTCAATTTCGATATAATTTTTGAATTTCTTCGAAAAAACATTATAACTTTGTTCTGCAACGTAACCAAAGATATTTCCCTTACTTTCCACTAGCAACAAACGTCATGCTAGCTCTACCACTCTCCACGTCCTTTTTCCAATCTGCTCAAGTGTTTACACGTAATACCATGCACCGCTCTATTAATTCCTAAAATCAACCAGAAAATTCTTACATCTAATTCACCTCATAATTCATACAATAACCGGAAAAAAAAAGTGATATGGATTGATCACCAAACGTAGAAGAAGATAATGTTAGAAGAATCCGAGTTCTAATGTTTCCATGGTTAGAATCGTTAGATCATGGACACATCTCCATTCTTGTTACTAGCTAAAAGACTCGTTCAAAGAAACTTCTACACTTATCTTTGCTCTACACCCATAAGCTTATCTTCCATTAAATAAAACAAACACACATTAATAAGAAGTGACAAATTAGGTTATGTACATGCACAAACACAGCAAAAATGTTACCGGAAAGTTAGACGGTTGCTACAGGATATCTGCTGAGTTGAAGGTTTTCCCTCTAACCAGCACGGGTGAGTTGCTTGGTATAATAACTCGGTGGACACTTGGTGGCAGTGATAATCCAGGTGTAAAATTTGCGAGGAGAAGTAAAAATACTTACCTTTCGACTACACATTAATTTTACTGCAAAGCGGAGAACATGCAGAGGGGTAGCAATACACGCGTAAGAAACGGATCAGGCTAGGATAGAAGAAAAGAGAGATCATGAGGAGAAACCGAGAAAATAATGCTGGGCCGGATTAAATCTCAAGGCTGGGCCTGGTTAGTAGATGTCCGCGGAGCAGAAACACCCATACCCTCTCGATTTCCTTCTTCCCACCAAGTTTAGAGACACTCCGGGATCTTCAAAATTCGTAACTACAACACCACACAAAGATAAAAGGGTCCGTATCGGTAAGAGAAAGTCTTATGGTGGAATCCAAACTATTATCGGTAAGAGAAAGTCTTATGGTGGAATCCAAACTATTCCAAGTATGAAAAAATCATGGAATGTCAAGTCTAGTGGCTTCCAAGTTAGGGTCTTCCACAAAAAGTCCAAGCAAGGTTCCACGATTTCGTGGAAGGGTTCGTGGAATCCATCTGAACGCCAATAAGAATAGCGTTAAACGTAATTAAGAATGGAGCTAAAACAAACGCAATTAAGAATTGCGTTTTTTTTTATCCATAGATTTAAAATGAGCTGGTGAAATCTAACGGCTAAAAAAAAACTCAATTCTTAATTGCGTTTTTTTAGTTCCATTCTTAATTACGTTCTTTAGCTCAATTAAAAATAGCCTTTCTATTATTCCACCATTACACTTGCGCTTACATCCACAATTTCAAGTGCTGAGGTGATGTGGAAGATGGAAAATGGATGAGTTCCACCATAAGACTTGTTCCAAACTCAAAAAAAAAAAACTTAATTTAAAATTATTTGTGTTTGACGCGGGTTCCCTAATATGTTGTTTGCGACATTTTATGAGCACAACTTAGTAAAAATTCTAAAAACATGCTGAAAATGGGATACTGTGAGAGCAAACAACTCATGAAGACTAGGATTCCTCGACCGTGGCTAGACACTCGCATCTTATTACATGTAGATTAGGCAAAAACGTAATCACATGATATAGTATATTTCTGTTTTAAGGTTAGGCTATGGATGGATATACATATACTGCAGTCTTTAAAAAAATTGCTGATCAAAATGAAGAACAATGCCTTGTGCATGATTTTACTTTCGACACTTTTAGATTAGTCATGGGTAAATTAGATTAGTCATGGGTAAAATAGGGGTGCAAGTTGTTAATGATTCAATCTCATCATACAATCTGGTTGCTCCACAAGGATTTTGCCTGGTTATTCACCTAAATATTAAATCAATCTTTTTGTCCCAAAATATGGCCCTCAATTAAGTTGCATACAGATGATTAATGGTGAGCACCAATACCGACGTCTACATGAGAGGTTGGAGAAAATTGAAAAACTTTACATAAACACCATATAACTCTTTGCTATTTTCAATTACATTCTCATCAATTGATTATACTACACTGGTTCCATCAGTTCATGAAACTAAGTCTTTCTTGGGCAATAAACTTTTTAATATTTTCTTTTATGTAATTCTAGTTATTTTCCCCAGATCATTACAATGTTTTGTGTGATTTAGTGATTTTCCAGAATTATTATAATTTTATGAGTGCTTAACTCATTTATGGCACCATCAATCAATCTGCATACGGACTGAGTTATTTTCTTTACTGCGACATATGAGAAGATGAATTCACAAATTACAAAGACTAGTTTCTCACCCATGCGATACACGGGTCTGCTTCTTGTTTATGAGATATCGACAGCTTGTTATGAAAAATATTTAAAAAATGAGTGACAATATTTTCTTATAAACAACAAATTAATAGGCAAATATCTGAGTTTGTGTGTATGAAAATCAAATGAACCAAAAAAGACTAAAAAAAATTAAAGAGACAATGCAATGAAAATGAACTTCTATTGTTAGGCATCCTCTTTGTCATCGCCAAATGTAATACATCTCGCCAAGGCAAAAAATGATACCAAAATCAAGTAAACATTGCAAATGAATATTTTCCATCATTGGATTTTATTGGATTTTATCCTAGTCTCTTGTTGATAGGAGTTATCCTTACCTTCCCCGAAAAACTTAGTTCATGGTGTTTCCTTTCTCTATTATAAAACAAAGCCTTACTATCAATAATTTTAAAGCACCGCCATATCGAATGAAACTTCAAAAACATATTTGCGAAGTCCTCTTAATAACCTTTTGATTTTTTGAGCTGCAATATATATATAGGAAATACAGGCGTGGACACAATCCAAAATCAAGGGAATGATATTAATTAGTTGAGTGATCTTTATGGTGGCGATGTTCCTTTGCATTGTTAGACCCATTTAGCAAACATCCTAGAAAATAAGAACTGTGTAAACTACTGACATATATAAAATTACAATGAAAGTAGTGGGGTTTGATTCGATATACATGTATTTGATAGTTAATGGTCCTATTATAAGCCTCACATTTTTAGGTGAGACCTAAATAGATTTAGGGACAACTTTCTTATACCTACCCTTTAAACAGATGGTTACTTAAAAATAGAAATTGCATATATTGTTCTTCATCTTTATACTAAATCTAAACATATATCCTTTATTTTCGTAATCATAACATTCCTCTTCTCCTTTTTTATTATGCCGTATTCGAAGAAAAAAAGTCATCGTTTTGATTTTGCTTAAAACCAAATAACGTCGACCAAACAAATATTGGGATTAATTATTTTAAATTAACACCCAAAATTCATTAATCTTAAAGTTGAAATTTAGGATTAATAAAAAAGAAAATTCGAGTTAGACAAACAAAACTGATAAATGATAGTAGTTGTGATCCAATATTAGGATTTGATTGATTGAAATCAAAAAATTGATCGGAAATATTTCTAGGATTTATAATTGCAGAAATATAATCGGTAGGCGTAATAGATTGTTATCTAATGATTATTTTTGCGTCAAAAAATCCAATTTTTCTGTACAAAAATTTAAGCATAATTGGTAGACATCCACACGTGTTTACCGATTGTGAAAGTAAAGAAATTCGGAATTCTATTAGTTTTTGTAAAATTAAAATTTTTGGGGTACTATTATCACAGTCAGTAGATAATGAACATCTTGATTATAAGAAACTACCGATTGTGAATGTAGAAAAATTCGAAACTTTATTAGCCTTTGAAAAGTTAGAATTTGGAATTATTGTCACAATCGGTAGATAATGAACATCATGGTTTACCGACCGTACCATCGGTAAAACTACCGATTGTGCTTGACCAAAATTTTCTCTCAACCGGGAGAAAAACGTAGACTTACTCTATTAGCAAAACTTGAGTAGTAATATCAATGTAGAGTTTCCGTCTGTTTCGCACTTGCAGCGAGATAAGAATGACTAAGAAAACCTGGCCACACAATAACTAAGACACTCCCTCACAATAGAACCCTTCAGCCCAAATGAGGTCAGTAGAGCATCAACCCGCGGTGTGGTGCTATAAGCATACATATTGATACACGAAGGTAATGAATTTAAAAGAATGTGATAAATTATAATATCTAAATCCCCACATCCATTTAAGCATTCCATGACCCATTCGATAATCAATGCAGATAAATGATCAAATGAAAGTGCTTAGACTGTGACCAAAAATAGTTGTAAATGCATGTATTTATATGAGAAACCTTAGTGTTGACTTTAACGACTTTTTGGTTCCTCAAAGCTACACTGTACAACCCATTGGTAAGCAACTAAATTCAAAGTGTCTTACTGGAAGATTTAAAAATGTAAATGAGCAGACAAAGATTACCTTTAACAACATCCAAGAACTGTTGTTCCTATGATGTTACTGTTATTGGAGGGTACTCAAAACTCTTATTTCCATTACTGCGCCACCACCATGAGGAGTTGTACAACTGAACTGGGTTAGGATATATGTGTGTAATCACATAGGCCTAAGGGCGCATCAAAGCTTAAACTGATAAATATTAACAAAATTCATACATACGCGTCATCCTCCCCTTCGTGTCCCGTTTGGTAACTCGTAGTTCATGTAAACCAGTAGTCAACTAATACTATATATATAGTCTCAGATCAGCTACACGAGGAAGTTTTCTCAAATTAAATAAGCCGACGCAAACTCAAGTTCTCCAAAGAAAAAAGTGTTGACAGTTCCGAACGAAACCATTAATTTGTGCCAAAGTGTATCCACCTTTGCTAGCATCTGAACCAACCTCGTTGCATGGCCAATGTATCCACCTTCTTTGCTAGCATCTGAACCAAGATTTTGTTGGCAAAAACAACAAACATACATATAACAAAACTGGTCCAGTGAAATGTGATCACATTATCGGGCAGGAACTCGAGGAGTAGGTCATGAGTGTTAAGAATTTTTGGCAAAAAGAACGAATTCCTAAAGGTAAGAAGAATATGCCGTCGGATGCTCCAATATTGGAAACCGATCAAGCTAAATATGGTGATGAGCTCATAACGTTGAAGAAGAAGCAATCTATCCTTGAGTTGGCAACTGGAACACGTACAATCTTTCCAGACCACAGTGAGAGTGCTGGTGCTACATTAGAAGATGATGATACTATATCGGAACACGCCGAAGATGCAGTTTTGTCCGTGCCGCATATTGCTGCAACTCAAATTGCTGAAGCTCGTAGCGAGAGCGATATCCAGTCCGTGCAGCTCATGGAGGATGGTGGCTTATCTAAGCAATGCGGAGATGTTGCTAACGCTGGTGTTGAAGCTTTACCTGGTTTGCATAATGAAGGTGAGGAATCTGTCCGCAATGACGATGCGGAATTGGTGTTGCGATGTGTTGGTGCAGCACTTGAGGAGCTGGTGCATGATAATTTAACCAAGGAAGGTGATATTACTTTAGAGATGCAAGAGATGGAAGCTTATAGAAATTATGAGGCCATGAAGGAGGCAACTAGGCAACGGGAGGCTGATGCTGAGGCTGCCAAAATTCAACAAGATATTGCTAGAACCAAGCTAGAGAACTTGAGGAAGCAGGTTTTGGACTTGCATCGTTCTCCGGCTAATACTCCAATTACTATGGATGCTAATGAGGAAGCTAGTTTTAGTGAGGCCACTAAGACTTCAAGAAGATCTTCACCAGCTATATCTTTAGAAAATTTATCACTTTCTAATAGGTTTGAAACTGGGACCGAGGAGATTGATAAGGTGGTTATTGAAGTTGATGATGTGATTGAGGATGTAGTTGCAACTAGCACTTCAAACTTAGTTGAGGAGGATGCAAGAAATTTGGAGATTCTTGCTAATAAAGAGTTAGCTGATCATGATAAGAAGGAGTTGGCGGACAAGAAGAAAAAATCTAAAGCTCCTAAGAAGAAGACAGTTGTTGTGGCTACTGTTAGTCAAGTTCAAACTCGAGGTGGAAAATCTTCTAGACAGGGTTCGGCAAGCCCTTCAAAAAGTAGAGTTAATTAATGCGTGTCTTCTATTGGAATGCTCAAGGCTTGGCCAAAGATGGTGCAAGGGCCAAGTTGAATGAGCTTTATTACTTGCACAAACCTGATGTTATTTGTATTGCGGAGCCTCAGGTTCGTTGCACCTCACGTTTTGTTAGGAAGCTTAATTTGCTTGATTTTTGTGATGATGTTATTACTAATAAGGTGCATGGCCAGAAAGGTAATATTTGGGTCTTTTGGAGGAATACTCTAGCAAGGCCGATTGTTTTATCTTCGTCTAAGCAGGCTATCACTTTGGATTTTGCTGGGAATTTTATCACGGTTGTGCATGCTTCTTTTGATGCGGTCGAAAGGAGATCTCTTTGGCGACAATTGGGTCTGGGATATATTTCCATTCCTTGGTTGGTGTTGGGTGATTTCAATTGTGTTTTGCGTCTTGATGAGAAGAAGGGTGGCAGGCCGCTCAAAGAAATCTATATAAATGAGTTTCGAAGTTGGATCTCTGACAATGGTTTGGTTGAGGCCAATGCTATTGGGAAGAAGTATACTTGGTCTAATTGTCGGAGTGGTATGCATAGAATTGTTTCTAAACATGATAGGGCTGTTATTAATGGTGCGTGGCATGATAAGTTTGATAACTGGAGGTGCAAAGCTTTGCCGAGAATCTGCTCGGACCATTCTCCTCTTTTTGGTTTTGCTTTTGATAGTCCTAGGCCGAAGAGAGCTCCTTTTAGATTCCAGAATATGTGGCTTTCTCATCCATATTTTTTGGATTTCGTCAAGGATAATTGGAGTGTTAGGTTGGATGGTGCTCCTCCTTTTGTTTTTACTTCAAAGTTGAAGCGATTGAGGGATGCTTTGAAGATTTGGAATAGAATGGTGTTCGGAGATGTTCAGTTTCGCTTAAAGCAAGCGGAATTGAATCTTGATAAGGAGAATGATATTTTGGACCATAATGTAAGCTGTGAAGTCCAATTTTTGAAGGTTTCAGACGCTAGGAAAGCTGTTGATGATGTGCGGTCTGAGTTGGCCACTATGCTTAAGCAAAAATCGAGAACGAGTTGGTTGGAGGATGGTGATCAGAACACTCGTTTTTTTCACAATTCAATTAGAATGAGGAGGAGCCAAAACACAATTTCCGAACTGAAGATTTCTACTAACTCTACTTTGTTTTTGCAGGATGAAATAAAAGATTACATTGTTGATCATTATCGTGCAAAGTTCAACGGTGGAGCTGTGCATATTGATCCGAGATTATTTGATTATGAGCATGAGAGCATATCAGCTGCTGAAGTGCTGTATGGATGCTATCCCGACCTTGGATGAAGTTAAAGAGGTTGTTTTTGATCTGGAGCGGATTCTGCACCTGGCCCTGATGGATTTACAGGTTCTTTCTTTCGAACCTGTTGGAACATTATTTCTAGAGATCTTTTTAATGCTATTGCAAACTGTTGGGCGATGAAGAAGATTCCTAATGGCATTAACTCTAGTTTTATTGTTCTCATCCCAAAAGCTAATAAGTCTGATGCTATTAAAGACTATAGGCCAATTGGTTTAAGCAACTTCTTCTTCAAAATCATTACAAAATTATGGCACCAGACTTGGCACGGTGTTGAACAAATTGATTTCTGAAGAGCAAGTGGCGTTTATGAAAGGAAGAAACATTCATGAGAACATAGCTTGGCCTGAACTGATCAATGAGATTAGTGTTGAACGAAGCATGGTAATGTTGGCCTTAAATTGGATATAGCCCAAGCTTTTGACACGGTTAGTTGGGAGTTTGTTGTTGAAGTTTTTCGTCAATATGGCTTTTCTGATGCATGGTGTTCGTGGCTACTTAGTATTCTTAACTCTGCCCGTATATCTATTATGATTAATGGTAG
Organism: Papaver somniferum; assembly: GCF_003573695.1. Taxonomy (NCBI): domain Eukaryota; kingdom Viridiplantae; phylum Streptophyta; class Magnoliopsida; order Ranunculales; family Papaveraceae; genus Papaver; species Papaver somniferum. The sequence goes on along the minus strand of NC_039368.1, from coordinate 6,156,480 downwards.
CCCTGAAGGTTTTTTCAGTATCACAAGAGGCCTTCGTCAAGGTGATCCTCTTTCACCTTTGATTTGTTCTTATTGAGGATGTTTTGAGCCGCAATCTCTCTAAGTTGTTTGCTGCTAGAAGTATGCACCACATGGTGATAAGAAAGGTGTGGCTCCAACCCATTTACTCTTTGCGGATGATATTCTTATTTTCTGTAAGGCAATCTTCATAGTCTGCGGAATTTGAAGGAGATGCTTGGCATGTATCAACGTGCTTGGCAGTATGTTAGTTACGCCAAAAGCAAATTCTATTTGGTGGAGATAGACAGTCTCGTGCTGTTGCTATTGCAAACTTTATGGGCATGGAGAGGGCGCATTTCCCGGATAAATATTTGGGAATCCAATTGAAACCTGGTATTGTGCGTCATATTCATGTTCGTCAGGTAATGGAGAAGATTATGGACAAGCTGGCAGGTTGGAAGGGTAAACTCTTGTCTTTTCAGGCCAGGTTAGTTTTGATTAAATCAGTAATTTCTAGCTATTTGCTTCATTCAATGGCTGTCTATAAATGGCCATGCACATCCATCAAGACGGTGGAGAGGGCCATTCGCAATTTTTTGTGGTCTGGAGATGCTGAGAAGCGCAAACATTTCACGGTTCTTTATGATGACTTATGTCGTCCTAGGCGTGAAGGTGGGCTTGGGCTCATAAAGTTGAATGATGTTAATAGGGCCATGCTTATGAAGTTGTGGGTCTCGATTCGTGACTCTAATAAGACTTGGGCAAGATTTTTGAAGGAAAAATATTTCAAGGTTAGTGGCAACTTGATTGATTACAAGTTGGGTTCCTCGGTTTTTCCTGGCATTAGATTGGTGCATAACTTTGTTCAACAGCACACGTGCTCAATTATAGGTAACGGTGCTAATACTTCCTTATTTTTTGATAATTGGTGTGCTGATTTTTCAATTGCACAACGTCTTGGCATCAAAACAAAGGGCCCTAATGATTTTAAGGCCAAGGTTAGTGATATTATTGTTGATGGCTCTTGGGCTATTCCTCCAAAGACTAAACAATTGATGTTACGATGAAATATTGATGTTGATAATTTGCCTCTTATTGGTGGTGGAGATGATTATAAAATTTGGGACTTGGAAAATAAGGGTGTTTTCTCTGTCAAGTCGGCCAAGGCTGCTATCCGTGGACCAGCTGAAATTTTGCCAGCTGTGGCTCTTTTTTCTAGAAGTGTTGTACATCCTACTTTGGGTGTGCAGTACTGGAAGCTATTTTATAAACAATGTTGTGCTACTGATGATAATGTTATGAGGAAGACAGGTAGGTAGATGCCTTCTATGTGTCGTTTATGCAGAGAAGATTGTGAAGATGTTAGCCATATTACTTGGCATTGCAAAATTGCCAAGAGGATTTGGAATTGGGCAGCTGAGATTTTCAATCTGAAGTCGAATGAGGACCTCGTGGCCTCCTACAAGGTGGCAAAGGGGCAGAGTCGAATGATTAAGGATCTGTGGCTTGTTGCAAATCTTGCAATAGTTACGGAATTATGGAAGTTGCGTAACAAAGCTTATTTTAAGAACATGCGGGTTCGTTGGCTGGAGTTTAAAGGCAGAGTTCATCAGGTAATTCGTGATAACTCTATTAGAATGAAGGGCCATATGCATAATACTTTGGATGATTTGCGTATTGTTAATTTCTTTAGAGTGAAGCATAGATCTTGCGATCACTCTGATCCAATTGAAGTTACTTGGACTCCACCAAATCCTGGTGAAATTATGATCTGTTGTGATGGTGCATCACTTGGTAACCCGGGACAGGCTGGTTCTGGTGTTGTCTTCCGTGATTCTAACTCGGTAGTCTTGGGAGTTTTGTGCGTTGGTCTGGGCTGGCAGACTAACTTCTATGCTGAAGTTTGTGCGGTTATATATGGTGCTGTCGTTGCTCAAAGATGGAATGTGAAGAACCTAAGTGTCAGATCTGATTCGATGAGTTGTTTATTTGCTCTTCAAAAAGGCGACTTGCCATGGCAGCTAATGCAGAAGTGGAGAATAGCGAAGGCTTTTTATAACAATATTAGCTATATTCATAGCTACAGAGAAGCTAATTTTTCAGCTGATGTCTCGGCCAAACAAGCATGTTTGTTGGCTGAGGAACATTATGAGTTTTATGAGGGTAGGCCAGGTTTTATTCAATCTGTTGAATGGCCTGGAGAGGTTTACTATCGTTTTTAGGTTTTTTGGCGAGCGGTCTTTTGGCTTAGCGCTAACTTAGCCTGATCCCTGTACATTTTCGCTTTTTTATTCTATTTTATTGACCGAGTAAAAAAAGAGTGTTAAAAAAAGAAGTAGAAACAGTCAAAATGTTGATACCATAATGTATCATATTGCAATATCTTTTTAATAATGCTTCGAAGCCTCACCCAAAAGGATAAATACGTTAACTCTCAGTGCAATATATAGTAGCTTGGTATATCTTCTAGCCAATAACGATGATTTCTTTCTGCGGGCTTAAATATCTTATAAATGAAGTTAATAGTAAATTAAAAGAGAAAAAGGAAATTGGAGACAAAAATATTAAAGCTTACTGCAACTATTAACATAGAAAAGTTAAACACAATCTAAAACAATGAGCAACAACGAAAATTCAGAACATGCACCTTGGTTGCACTGGAGAAACACAATCAACACCAAACCTTGTGTTCTGAACTTCAAACATCTCAGTTTGCAACGTCATGCTCACTTCAATGTTTCTTTTTCAGACATGCCATCATTAAAGATGGTAAAAATAAAATCAATATTTCTCCACACGATAAATAAGAAAGTTAACATATTAATGATCGAATTTTATATAGTGATAAAAAGGTTGTCGTTCTCTCGAATTTGTGAAGATTGATTTAAGATTTAAGATTATGGAAATAACTGAGACTATGGATTCCACCATTTACCAATTTTTAAGTGATTTAATTAACAACAATATTTATGCAATTCATACGTTCAATTTGATTCTAAGATATTGCCAATATTAGATTTCCAAAATATTAATTGTTAATCGCAAGTATGGAACATCAAGAGCTCTAAGCTAAGCATGCACCATTAAGAGAGAACACAACTAATTAATCAAAATATTATAATAAATTATAGTTCAGTGCAAATAATCATAAAGAAGTTGCAATAATAAATTAATAAGAAAACCACTTTATTATTGGAACAACGCTTCCTCCATAATCCCGGCACGTGATTCTAGGTCCTCATTATTATAAAGAAAACTAAATAGAAGAAATAAAAGAAAATTGTGAAACTGGCTACCGGCTCACCGACTCTCCAATCATCCCCGGTTTTCTGTTCTCGACATCAATATATAGATTTTAACAAAATCTGACCTTCCTCTTTTAATTCTCTTCCACATGTCATGTCCAATAGGAGTGTGCCACTTGTCTAAGAATACACAATATTACCTAATAAAGACTCGCCACATGTCCGACCACTGGCTTTTCTTTTCATGGGAAAGAAAATATTATATGAGCACATACTGATCTTATGCACGAGGTAAGTACTCATTTTGTCATTATCTCAATTCCAAAACAGATGTCATGTATTAATGTGGTGAAGTATATATTATGCTCAAAATCAATCTTCTTTAGTTACAAAAGATATTTAGTTTCCTTTCTTCCTCCACCATTTCGACATACCTCGTACATTAATTATTGAGTGGGATTTTTCATTTTACGTGATATCTCCTAAATCCTTCGAGAACTAATCACCAAGTCCTTCATCCTAAAATCCACGAGACCAAAATGCCCGAGCATGTTAATTTCTTAAACCAACTTCAGCCCATCATCTCCTTCACTAACTTAAATTGGGTCTATCCCATTTAGATCCAAAAGTATCAACGATCCCTGTACTCCGTAGTCCATATTTTCTTCTTGGAATCCTAGGTTTAACAGATTTTCTTGGAAGAGCCCATTTTATTCATTTACCTACAAAAACACAATAAATACCAAATAAGCACCAACAATATATATTTTGGGTAGTAAATATGTAAGAATTAATCGCTCATCACACCCCCAAACTTATATTTTGCTAGTCCTCGAGCAAATTTATTCTAGAAAATAAAAACTCACTAGGTGGCCCTAGTGACCGAGTTATAGTCTCGGGAAGGTTTACCAGAGGTGTACCCACAAAACGTTTACTCCAGACCCTAGCTATCTACGCAGAACCTTGAAAGGCACTAAAGAATCTCTGTGGTTGACATACTCTCATTGACTACAGGAGGAAGTACCCTGATACGAAATTCCAATTATTGTACACGAGTTTGCACTCAGCATACTAAAGTTCATATATAAGTGACAGAGCTCTACTCAGATAATTTCTGGACATCATAACCGGAGTCTACCAATCACATGTAAAGATTAAGAAGATGGATAAAGAGAAAAAATTGATGGTTTAAAGTGAACGGTGTTTCCCATATCTGTCTGAAGGTTTCTGCCAAGATGAACCTATCCTAATGGACTGAGATACCGGTCTGACTAATATCAACACAACAGGCATAAACAAGGGGACCAGTGGTCGATAAACCTAACTCTAGGCCAACACAACTGGCGTATACAAGGGCACCAGTGGTCGACTTTATTGAATTTATTCCGGTTGGTCTGATAGTCTGGTCCGAATTTTTTATTTTTTTATTTATTTTTTTTGGTATCTCAATCACTCTATTTCACCCTAGCAATGGTAACAACTTGAATCGTGTGCCCCACCAAATCATTTAAAAAAATAAAAACATAAGGATTAGGATTCAACGATATATGGAGAAACTACCATGTTTTTTTTAAGTCTAACACCTGAGCTCTGTGCTTTTATGAATAGACTCTTTAGATGTTTCCATCTATTCAGATCGGTTCCTCAACTCCTACAACCAATATGTTCCCATCCACTTAGATTGGTTAGTGCCAACCTTAATAAGCATAAATTTATAGGCTCTGGAGTTTATTCATTGCAACTAAAAGTTTCTCCCATACCCCCAAACTTAAATCTAACATTGTCCTCAATGTTCTAAAGATGAAATTAAAAGCATGAACAAGGAGAAACTGTTACCGCTCGAAGCAAAAGAGTTAAGGAAAGATATTACCGTGTTGCAAGAGCATGGGTTTCCTCCCAAGAAGTGCTAATTTTAAAGTCTTCAGCCTAACTAAGAAAGGATTAGTCACCTTATAGAATCATAAAGTAATAGCCGGAATAACTGCGGATCACCAAAACCAAATAGAGCTATCACAAGTAAAAGGAATCTTCCCCATGCCAAGAAACTTAACAAATAAAGCACATCCTTGTCTAGTTTCTTGTTTAAGACAACTACATCTATATGTGGTTCAGGTTCAGGTTCTATAACTGGGTCTAGATAACATATTTTCATGGGTTGCATTTCCTCAAAAGTTAGATCCGAATGTTCAGGTTCTAGAGTCTCGAAAAACTCAAATAAAAACTTAGAAGCACATAATAATAACCTAAATAATTGCGGATCCTTAAAGTCAATCAAATTTGACTTACACAACTGACCATAAAGAGAGTGGTGGTCTTCCTTAAACAAATATGTCGACCCTAATCTCCTAAAGTAATTAGGTTTAGGCTCAAAACTTAATATCTGACACATTTCAATTTCATAAGTTCCCACAATTGGAGAAAAAGTTTTTGGTGGGAAAACAAAGTCAATAGATGTGTCGTAGCCTGGGTTAACCACATCAACCAGAGGATGGGTTTCTAACAACTGAACTTCTTTCTGGACATCATTAGGTTCAGGAAAACGTGTATGAAGATAATCTTGTAAAATGGTTGAGGCATATATGTTAAGTTCCAAGTGAGGGACCTTTTTAAGAGTTAAATCACATGGAGAATAAAAATCACCCCCAAACTTAGAGTTTTCAGTGTCTCTATAAAGACTAGTCACAACTTCCCTAGTTTCAAGGTCACCATATTCCTGAAAATGGTCAATTGATTATTCTAAGTCAGGTACATCCTCACTCATCTCTACGATTTCATTTTGTTTTTCTAAGATGAATCTTTCTAAATCGCTATACTCGAAAACAATATTCTCAGGATAAACCCGCTCCTCTAAACTATCATCGCCTTCGTAATCAAAAGGAAATACTACATCATCTAAGGAAGTCTTATCTTTAGTCAAATACTCTTCCTTTTGAATAGGTGAATAATTATTAAAATTATTTGGATTTGACCTAGAAATAATATTATCATTATAAAGCTCAGTTGGAGTAAAAAAATCCTGATCACTATGCCTAAATATTTCAGATTCTTCATCAGCACTATCCTCATCATAATAACATGAAAATGGTTGAACCTCATCAAAAGTATTGCTTCCAATTCTATCCTTGTCATCTTGATTATGTAAATAAAAAATTTCCTCACTTTCAAGGTTGATTTTTGAAGCAATGTATTGGCAATTCAGTGCAATTCGAGCAATTCTTTCCTCCGTTTCTAATTCAAGCCTACGTGTTGACTCAGCAAACTCACTTGTTGACTCGGTTAACTTACATGTTGACTCAGCTAACTTCCTGAGGTTATCTTCTAAAGAAGGTTCACTCATTGTTACAGTTCTTTTGTCTATAACTAAGTCATATGTGTCCGCTGAATTATGTGTTGACTCATGTAACTTACGCATTGACTCAAGTATCTTACGTGCCTCATCTAGAGAAGAGGAATTATAGGAATTTTGCTCGTATGACCGGTATTCATGTGAATAGTAATTGGGCTCACAATGGTATGAGCCATAACCTTCAAAAGTTTGGTGTTCCCAACTACTATTCACACTATGGTCATAAAAAGAATAATGTTCATGTTGCTCAGTCGAATAATCATTGTATTGGCTATACCAGTTCGACATCCTAACTGCAAGGGAATTCTAAACAAACACAAAGAAGGCTTACTCGACCACAACAAGCCTATTTTATCTAGCAAACAAAAAGCATGAAGGCTCCCTTAGATTGTTTATATACCAGCTTTTATTCTTTCAAAAAGGAATTCGTTACAATCCGAGCAAAACTTTCTGTAATCAATCCGAGTTAAAGTAAGTTGAATAGAGACGAGGGAAGCTCAGTGGAGCTTTGATACCCAAGGCCTCACTGGCGTTATAAGTCAGCGTATTCAACTCACAGAAACCATCATGAACTTCAAATTATGCTCAATAGAGAAATATTTTCCGAACGACTTTCCTAATAAGCTCGTTACCCTATCGGTCTCGTTCTAGTCCAAATTTTAATGCTTAGGTTCGCGTAGGTTACGTGTTCCTAAGGCGGGCAAGAAGGAAACGGTGATGAAATCTGAGTCCTTATCTTGATTTGACCAGGCTTTGCCCTTTACTAGAAAATTAAATCAGATTTCATGTCCTCAACATATATGCATACGAAATCATCCAGTAAACCCGCTGACATGGGATTCGCGGGTGTTTAGAATTCTTACCTCCCGTTCCAGACGGGGTATGAACCGTTGAAGTCGACTCGGGCCACGACTCCTATGTCATGTACGAACCCGTCCTTCTCTGCAAACAGTTTATTTAAAACTACCCTTCCGTAGGGTTTGAAAAATAAAGTCCAATGTTCAATGTCCAAAAGAAAAGAAGAAAAAAAATGTTCATAAATAAAATATTACAAAAATAAAATTCTTAGTTACAGTTTCTAAAAAACTAAAATAAATTATTTACAAAATCTTCTTCTTTACTCCTTTTGGATTTCTCTTTTCTTTCCTTTTTTGGCTTTTCCTTTCTTTTCAGCACTTTCTCTTTTCCTTTAGCTTAGCTCCAAATCTGAAAGCAAACAGAAACACTGAAACGCGTAAAAAAGAACAAATAAAATAAAACCTAAAAACAAATCTATAAACAAATCCTCGGCATCGGCGCCAAAAATTGATCGAATTTTATATAGTGGTAAAAAGGTTGTCATTCTCTCGGACTTGTGAAGATTGATTTAAGATTTAAGATTATCGAAAGAACAGAGATTATGGATTCCACCATTGACCAATTTTTAAGTGATTTAGTTAACAACAATATTTATGCAATTCATACGTTCAATTTGATTCTAAGATATTGCCAATATTAGATTTCCAAAATATTAATTGTTAATCGCAAGTATGGAACATCAAGAGCTCTAAGCTAAGCATGCACCATCAAGAGAGAACACAACTAATTAATCAAAATATTATATAAATTATAGTTCAGTGCAAATAATCATAAAGAAATTGCAATAATAAATTAATAAGAAAATACCACTTTATTATTGGAACAACGCTTCCTCCATAATCCCAGCATGTGATTCTAGTTCCTCATTATTATAAAGAAAACTAAATAGAAGAAATAAAAGAAAATTGTGAAACTGTCTACCGGATCACCGGCTCTCCAATCATCCCCCGGTTTCCTGTTCTCGACATCAATATATATGTTTCAAAAAAATCTGACCTTCCTCTTTTAATTCTCTTCCACATGTCATGTCCAATGGGAGTGTATCACTTGTCTAAGAATACACAATATCACCTAATAAAGACTCGCCACATGTCCGACCACTTGCTTTTCTTTTCATGGGAAAGAAAATATTATATAAGCACATACTGATCTTATGAACGAGGTAGGTACTAATTTTGTCATAATCTCAATTCCAAAACATATGTCATGTATTAATGTGGTGAAGTATATATTATGCTCAAAATCAATCTTCTTTAGTTGCAAAAGATATTTAGTTTCCTTTCTTCCCCCACCATGTCGACATACCTCGTACATTAATTATTGAGTAGGATTTTTCATTTTACGCGATATCTCCTAAATCCTTCGATAACTAATCACCAAGTCCTTGATCCTAAATCCACGAGACCAAAATGCCCGAGCATGTTAATTTCTTAAACCAACTTCAGCCCGTCATCTCCTTCACTAACTTAAATTGGGCCTATCCCATTTAGATCCAAAAGTATCCACGATCCCTGTACTCCGTAGTCCATATTTTCTTCTTGGAATCCTAGGTTTAGCCGATTTTCTTGGAGGAACCCATTTTATTCATTTACCTACAAAAACACAATAAATACTAAAATAAGCACCAACAATATATATTTTGGGTAGTACATATGTAAGAATTAATCTCTCATCACACCCCCAAACTTATATTTTGCTAGTCCTCGAGCAAATTTATTCTAGAAAATAAAAACTCACTAGGTGGCCCTAGTGACCGAGTTATAGTCTCGGGAGGGTTTACCAGAGGTGTACCCACAAAACCTTTACTCCGAACCCTAGCTATCTAAGAAGAACCTTTAAAGGCACTAAAGAATCTCCTTGGTTGGCATACTCTCATTGACTACAAGAGGAAGTACCCTGATGCGAAATTCCAATTGTTGTACACGAGTTTGCACTCAGCATACTAAAATTCATATTTAAGTGACAGAGCTCTACTCAGATAGTTTCTGGACATCATAACCGGAGTCTACCAATCAATGGAAAGATTAATAAGACGGATAAAGAGAAAAAAATAGATGGTTTAAAGTGAACGGTGTTTCCCGTATCTGTATGAAGGTTTCTGCCAAGATGAACCTATCCTAATGGACTGAGATACCGGTCTGACTAATATCAACACAACTGCATAAACAAGGGGACCAGTGATCGATAAACCTAACTCTAGGTCAACACAACTGGCGTATACAAGGGCACCAGTGGTCGACTTTATTGAATTTATTCCAGTTAATTTGATAGTCTGGTCTCAATTTATTTATTTTTGGTATCTCAATCACTCTATTTCACCCTAGCAATGGTAACAACTTGAATCGTGTGCCCCACCAAATCATTTAAAAAAATAAAAACATAAGGATTAGGATTCGAGAGATATGGCGAAACTACCATGTTTTTTTTTAATTCTAACACCTAAGCTCTGTGCTTTTATGAATAGACTCTTTAGATGTTTCCATCTATTCAGATTGGTTCCTCAACTCCTACAACCAATATGTTCCCATCCACTTAGATTGGTTAGTGCCAACCTTAATAAGCATAAATTTATAGGCTCTGGAGTTTATTCATTGCAACTAAAAGTTTCTCCCATACCCCCAAACTTAATTCTAACATTGTCCTCAATGTTCTAAAGATAAAATTAAAAGCATGAACAAGGAGAAGATGTTACCAATCGAAGCAAAAGAGTTAAGGAAACATATTACCGTGTTGCAAGAGCATGGGTTACCTCCCAAGAAGTGCTAAGTTTAAAGTCTTCAGCCAGACTAAGAAAGGATTAGTCACCTTATAGAATCATAAAGTAATACCCGGAATAATTGCGGATCACCAAAACCAAATAGAGCTATCACAAGTAAAAGGAATCTTCACCATGCCAAGAAACTTAACAAATGAAGCACACCCTTGTCTAGTTTCCTGCTTAAGACAACTACATCTAGATGTGGTTCAGGTTAAGGTTCTATAACTGGGTCTAGATAACATATTTTCATGGGTTGCATTTCCTCAAAAGTTAGATCCGAATGTTCAATTCTAGAGTTTGGAAAAACTCAAATAAAAACTTAGAAGCACATAATAATAACCTAAATAATTTTGGATCCTTAAAGTCAAACAAATTTGACTTACACAACTGACCACAAAGAGAGTGGTGGTCTTCCTTAAACAAATATGTCGACCCTAATCTCCTAAAATAGTTAGGTTTAGTTTCAAAACTTAATATCTAACACATTTGATTTTCATAAGTTCCCACAATTGGAGAAAAATATTCTGTTGGAAAAACAAAGTCAATCGAGGTATCGTAGCTTGGGTTAACCACATCAACCAGAGGATGGGTTTCTAACCATAGATACAATGACACGATAGAGAGTTAGACTAATATAACAAAATAAAATACATGGAACACTGAATATAGTAACAATCCTAAAATCAAATAAGCATAAGAAAAGGTTTGGTATGTTACATTTTCGTTTAGGAGGTGCTATCGATGTCCGTAGGTTTTTTGGTTGACACAAAATCCTTCTTGTTTCTCTTCGTTGGCACTTTTTATCTTGTAGTAGATTGAACTTCTGATGATAATGCTGGTAACGTTAGTTTACAATCCCGTAAAATAGAATCAATCAAACATCTATGAAAGAGAGACATTTACCAAATTTTTCGTGCCATCGGGCTTATTTTGGACAAACAAAGAGCTTATAGACAAATCGAATAACAAATAAAAAATCAAACCTAGAAGAAATAAGAAGCTGCACCGAAACAATGGTGTTTGGCTTTTGGGGTAATGGTTTATATAGATAGAGACACCAACCGAACCCATAAATAAGACGATTTTCTTTTGGAAATAATATCTTTAAAAATATCAAGGATGTCTATATTTTTGGTAACTCGTGCCGCCTATGAACCAAGAAAATAATTTGTTTACCTATTTGTATTATATTTTTCACCTAATGTTATCAAATAGTACCGTGTCTGTTTTTGGCATGTGAAGGTAGCAATAATATCATAATATTATTTTGTTCAAAAAATATTAGGCATATGTATAGAAATAAAATTGTTTTAGTTATTTATTTTAATATATTTTTATGGAAGGCATAATATTAAGAAAAATAAGATCCGAACTCATTGTTTATTGCATCTTTGTGCTAATATTTTTGTTATTCATTCTCGAAGTTTTGCTGAATGTTATTTTTTAATACCTCTATAATATTCTATTAATTATTTTGCGTCTCGACTATTGGACAGGATTGATGATCATTCTTTTTTTCCGGAAGAGGGAATATCCTTCCGCATATGTGTAAGCATCTACAAATTTATTTATTTATTCTATAAAGAGTTTTTAATTTCTTTAAGAGTGTAATTTTAAATATCAATTAAGGTTTGTTAAGTTCTTGATAGTTTGTAAAATTTGTAATTATAGTGTGGAGTTAAGATATTGATTTAGTTACGAAAATTGTAACTGGACGTTGGACATTGGACAATTTTCTTAATTTTTTTACGGAGATTGATTTAATTTTATGATGAAACCATGATAAACAATGTGTATTGATTTAATTTTTGATGTGATTAAATGTGACTAACGTATTTTTGGTAATGTCAATTATTTTATTTGTCTAATTTCATGTTAGATTTTGTTTAGAATTAAATATCATATGTTTGCCAATATTATGAGATTTATTTTAAAATTTGGTAGGAAAATATATATTGTGGAGTTTAAAATATTCTCTTAAAATTTTATTGCTTGAAATTTTAAAAAACCTTACTTTAAATTAAAAAAAAAGTGGAGCCAGAATCAACCAGGAGCTCCGGTTAACCACAACGCTCGAAAAAACTCTATTTTTATATAAAGAATAGCAACTGAAAATGTAATGGCACTTAGTACGTCAAAAACTATAAAATATTCTAATAAGGTTTCTGCTGCAGGCATGATAGAATCTCTCTCTGCAATGAGAATGGTTCCCACTTCAAAGGAAGAGGGGCAAGATATTTCTAATAATCTTGCAGATAATCACAAGGAGACTAACATTAGGAAAATTTAATGTGAATCTTTTTCTCATGTCTAGCGTTAATTTGTGGACTTGCATTTTGTTTTTGTATTTGGTTGTGGCGTCTCAAATTTTTGTTTCTCTTGAGATATCTTGTCCTGCAAGTTAGCTTTAGCTTTAGTTCTTTTTTTTTCGGAATACAATTATATGAGTGGTCTTTTTGTTTTTCAATCTAATTATATGTAAAGAAAAAAATACAGCTACAATTCTTATTTTCAAAAGAAAATGATGGATTTTCTTATGAGTGGAAGGGAAGAACAAAAAGACCACGCACACTGCCTCCTTCCAAAAGTCAATCACGAGTATGCAAATGCGGTATTTTACGAACCCAAATACATGCCCCTCTTGATAGACGCATTTATGTGTCTAATATGTCTCTATTGTATGTATTGTTAGTGCTCAATTTTGCATTTATTGTGTTCTTTTATGTCTTTGTAGGAATTCTTAGAGAAATAAGCTCTTGCGGCGATATTGGCTCAAAAAGTGGTGTTTTACACCCGAGAATAGAGTACTAAAGGCACCCTCGAAATGCACCGGAAGCGTCCCAGAAATGTGCCGGAGAATCCAGAAAATTTACTATTTCCACCCCAAAATTACTATTTCCACCCCAATTGCTATTCGCACCCCCAGTTTGGATAGGGGACACCATCTTCTTCATTTCAAAAACTGAATTTTGGCGGGAAAACGTGCATGAGAACTGGCAGAAGTTTGATCGAATTTTTTAACGTGTTATAGGGAGATTAAATGGCTGAGACTTGGCAGGAAGATGTGATTAAGCCTAAGGAAGATATTTTGGGTGTCGGGTCCGATCGAATTTGGCTAGAATCGTCTAGGAAATTCACGAGTTGGGAACAGGGCAGTTCATGTCTGTCACGGGTTTGAGAGAATTTTTGGAGGAATTCGAACGTGTTCTGATGATGCATGGAGGACTCTAACACACTTTTGGACCGTGTAGAAGACAATTAAGGTGAGTTTCCATGAAATTAACAGCTGCAGATACGTAATCGAAATAAAAAAGGAAAAAAAATATATTATGAACTGTCCGAGTAATGGAAGATTTTTGGGAGTTATTGCAAAGGATTTCGTCTACCTGTTGAGTATAAAAAGACTTCTGGGGTAGAGTAGAAGGCTGTCGAGAGTCTGGGAGCTGAGGAGATCCAGAAAAGAAGAAATCAAGAGTTGATCAAACTCTGTTTCTGCTGCGCTGCTGCTGCTGATGAAGAACACCAAGAACGCGAAGAACAGACTCGCGTAAGCAGTCGTTCTTCAACAGCGAGCTGAGGGTCGTATTCAAGAGCGTCAACAGCAGTAAAGAACTGTCGTTGTTTAGCAGCAATCGGTTTGTATCGTTCTTTTCTGGATCAATTTTGTGGGTCGTACGTTTTAGAGTCTAACGACTTAGAAACAATAGTCTTGGAAGAAGAAGATAGACCCGTAGAGATGAGTAAAGATGCACTACCTGATTATAACTTAGAAGAATCTCTTGAATATTTTAAGGACTCTGAAGATACGGAAATTCAAGAAATAATTAGAGGTCTATCTAGAGACACTGAAAACTCTAAGTTTGGGGGTGATTATCACTTCCCTAGTGCCTTACCTTTAACTCTCATAAAGTCCCTACACTTAGGACTTGATATCTGTGCCTCGACCATTTTACAAGATTACGTTCATACTCGTTTTCCCGAGCCTAATGATGTCCATGAAGGAGTTCAGTCGTTAGAAACCCATCCTCTGGTTGATGTGGTTTGCCCAGGCTATGATCCCCAGATTGACTTTGTTTTCCCACCAAATAGTTTTCTTCCAACTGTGGGAACGTTTATATTCCAAATGTGTCGAATATTAAGTTGTGAGACTAGACCTAAATGCTTTAGGAAATTAGAATCGACACATTTGCTTAAGAATGACCACTACTCTCATTGTGGTCAAATTTTTAAGTCAAATCTTATTGACTTAGAGGATCCTCAGTTATTTAGGTTATTATTGTGCGCTTTTAAGATCATATTTGAGTTTTTCCAGACTCTAGGACCTAATAATTTGGATCTAACCTATGAGGAAATGCATCTGAGGAAAATATTTTATTTAGACCCTTTCATAGAACCTGAACCTAAACCACAATTATATATAAATATCTTAATCAGGAAACTAGATAAGGGCATGTTATTCTTGTTCACTTTCTTGGGTTATTGTAGTTTCCTTTGGTCAGCTCTTTTTCGTTTTGAAGACCCACAGTTATTTCGACTGTTACTTTATGGTTCGAGTTGACTAATCCTTTCCTAAGTCTGGCTGAAGACTTTAAACTTAGCACTTCTTGGGAGGTAACCCAATATTCTTGCGACACGGTAATATCCTTCCTTATCTCTTTTGCTTCAAGTGGTAACAGTTTCTACTTGTTCATGCTTTTAGTTTCATCTTTAGAACATTGAAGACAATGTTAGATTTAAGTTTGGGGGTATGGGAGAAACTTTTTAGTTGCAATAAATAAACTCCAGAGCCTAGAAATTTGCGCCTATTAAGGATAGCACTAACCAATCTAAGTGGATGGAAACATTTTTGTTTTAGGAGCTGAGGAACCAATCTGACTAGATGGAAACATCTATAGAGTCTATTCATAAAAGCACAGAGCTCATGTGTTAGAATTAACATGATAGTTTCGCCATATCTCGTCGAGTCCTTTTCACTTTCTATTTTTAGTTTTCTTTTATTTCAAGTGATTTGGTGGGGCACACGATTCAAGTTGTTACCTTCGCTAGGGTGAAATAGAGTGACTGAGTTACCTTTTCCAAAAAAAAAAAAGACCAGACCAGTTAGACCAATCGGAATAAGTATTAACACTTGGATAGAAATATGCGTGTGTTCTCCCTGTTTCCGTCGCCTAAGCAAGCGTGGAATGCAGGACCCGTGGGATCTATCGTGTAATTTGCTGACAAGAAGC
The DNA here is from genome assembly GCF_003573695.1 of Papaver somniferum. NCBI lineage: Eukaryota > Viridiplantae > Streptophyta > Magnoliopsida > Ranunculales > Papaveraceae > Papaver > Papaver somniferum. The sequence continues at coordinate 6,141,045 of NC_039368.1, read as the reverse complement.
ATGCGCTTGGATCAAAAAGATCTATTCATGCCGTTAAAAAAAAAAAAAGGTTATTGTTATGGGTAGTCAACTGCTGGTTCCCTTGTATTTGCCAGTTTGTTGATCTAGATTTAAGTTACTGACCACTGGTTCCCTTGTATATACCAGTGTGTTAATATTAGTCAGACCGGTATCTCAGTCATTTAGGTTAGGTTCATCTTGGCAGAGGCATTCAGACAGATATGGGAAACACCGTTCGCTTTTCAACCATCTACATTTTTCTTTCCATCTTCTTAATCTTTTCATGTGATTAGTCTGACTCCGAGTATGATGTCCATCGTGAAACTATCTTAGTAGAGCTGTCACTTATATGAATTTTAGTATGCTTGAGTGCAAACTCGTGTACAGCAATTGGAATTTCGCATCAGGGTTCTTCCTCTTAGAGTCAATAATTGTATGCCAACCAAGGAGGTTCTTTAGTTCTTTCCAAGGTTCTGCGTAGATAGCTAGGTTCTGGAGTATTGGTTTTTGTGGGTACACCTCTGATAAACCTTCCCGAGATTAACTCGGTCATTTTTCAAGAATAAATTTTGCTCGAGGACTAGCAAATAATAAGTTTTGGGGTGTTGATAGACGCATTTATGTGTCTAATATGTCTCTATTGTATGTATTGTTAGTGCTCAATTTTGTATTTATTGTGTTCTTTTATGTCTTTGTAGGAATTCTTAGAGAAATAAGCTCTTGCGGCGATATTGGCTCAAAAAGTGGTGTTTTACACCCGAGAATAGAGTACTAAAGGCACCCTCGAAATGCACCGGAAGCGTCCCAGAAATGTGCCGGAGGAATCCAGAAAAATTACTATTTCCACCCCAAAATTACTATTTCCACCCCAATTGCTATTCGCACCCCCAGTTTGGATAGGGGGACACCATCTTCTTCATTTCAAAAACTGAATTTTGGCGGGAAAACGTGCATGAGAACTGGCAGAAGTTTGATCGAATTTTTTAACGTGTTATAGGGAGATTAAATGGCTGAGACTTGGCAGGAAGATGTGATTAAGCCTAAGGAAGATATTTTGGGTGTCGGGTCCGATCGAATTTGGCTATAATCGTCTAGGAAATTCACGAGTTGGGAACAGGGCATTTCATGTCTGTCACGGGTTTGAGAGAATTTTTGGAGGAATTCGAACGTGTTCTGATGATGCATGGAGGACTCTAACACACTTTTGGACCGTGTAGAAGACAATTAAGGTGAGTTTCCATGAAATTAACAGCTGCAGATACGTAATCGAAATAAAAAAGGACAAAAAATATATTATGAACTGTCCGAGTAATGGAAGATTTTTGGGAGTTATTGCAAAGGATTTCGTCTACCTGTTGAGTATAAAAAGACTTCTGGGGTAGAGTAGAAGGCTGTCGAGAGTTGGGAGGAGATAAGGAACGCTGCAGAATCGAGAACCATGATTTCTCTCTGCTGCTTCTGCTGCCATTGATGAAGATGAAGAACACGAAGAACGGACCCGCAGCAGCAGTCGTTTACCAACAGTGAAAGAGACTCGCAGGAGTGGGTCGTAGGTGTGGGTCTTAGAGTTTCAGTAACAATAGCACCTGTTCTCTGTCGTTTATTTTGGACGCCTTCTGTGGGTCGCAGAATCCTGTTTAATACTATTTACTTATCTTTCTCTTCATTGTAAAACACTTTTGAGCATCAATGAAATTATTAGAGAGCATTTTTACTATGATGAGTTAAACCCCAACACCGGGGCGACGGAGGAGGCCGAGCTTCATACATGGGTAATTTTATTAATTCTTTTTAAGACTTTTGCATTAAAAATTAATTGAAATATGATTTGATTAAATTGGGTATTATTTGATTAGATGGATCATGCTTAGCTTAGGTGATCTGATGTTCCATGCTTAACATTTACAACCAATGTTTTGAGAATCGACTTTGGAAAAATAAGAGTCCATATATGTTTTGAGCGATTATTGTTGAGAATAAATCATTAAGCCTTATGTTATGAAGATTGGCCGAATCATTAGTCCCAGTACCTCTCTACCAATTTGTCAATATTTTTGTATATTTTTTTTTTAAATCTTTACAAGTCCGAGCAACGAACTTTTACTACCACTTTCAAAACTACAACACCTCTACAAACTTAACCAATTCTGTAGTTCCATTTTTTTCATAATTAATAAATTTTCAACAAACATCAATGATACAAAACATTGAACAAACAACTAATTAAGAATATACCAGGGAAAGGAAAAACAACCCGACTAACCGCCATAGCCGTAGATGATCCGGTTAACATACAAAAACAACTTAGCACCAGACGAAATCCAACTTATATTATACTCTTTGTCCTCCACACGCTGAAAATATCATCAAGATTTGCAAAAAAGAGAGAATGACTTCATATTTTTATTACCGCAAAATCATTAAAACATAACAAAATAATAGATGAGAAGAATATGCACGTATGTACATATTACCAGCTATTATCGCACGGAGATAATGTATATGCTAGATATATAACTATGAACGGGAAAACTAAATTTTGCAACCATTTTTGCAACCATAATAGATGAGTCTTCTTCACTGCTAGATCCTTCTATCTTTCTTACATCAATCAAGATATATTTAGTTATCTGTAATAACATAAGAAGCGGGAAAATAAACAAAGAACAATCATATATATACGATCGATAATAAAATTGATCAAAAAACCTTAATTTCCTGATGATTTAGCAACAGGTGAAGAAGTAACAACCTTAAATAAACAATGGCAAGAGTTGCAAAACATGTTTTACGCCCAAAACATACGGTGTTTGGTTTGATATCGCAGAAATATTTGCAAGAATTAATAGGGGTATATCTTGATGTTGCTTCTTTTGGAACAATTACAACAGGTGCATGACCGAGGAAACCTGCAAAACAAAACGACAAATGTCACAAAAAATCCTAAATCGCAGGAAAAAGAAAAGAAATAACAACAAAATCTTAAAAAGAAATGCGGAAACAAAAGGGTTTTGGCTAAAAATGGAGTTTGGGTTTGTTTGAATGCTTTATATAGAGACACCAAACCCAAAAATAAAATGATTTCATTTTTTATGTAATATTAATTAATATCTAAGATTATCTGGAATTTCCTTTTTATTTTGAACATAATATTAAGCAATATCTACATTTTCCCGATTATATCCATCTATTATAATATTTTGGCAACTTCAAGCAAAGAAAATCATAAATTTACCTATTGAAGTTTTTTTTTTCCAATCGCAGTTGAAAGTATCTTTATTAGTGCATTTAATTTAATATTTTTCTGAATAAGCAATATTAAAAAGTATAGTAATAAAATAAGGATATTCGGAAGAAAAGAGATATTATTTCCGCACTTGTGTGCAAATTTTTTTTTTTTTTTGTAGTTTTATACTTCGGATTAGAGCTTGCAAACGGGCGGGCCGGGGCTGGCTTGTTACGGGTTACACGGGTTCGGGTTAACACGGGTCAAAACCCGCGGGTTGATATTCTTCACGGGTGGTCATTTCATCGACCCGCACCCGTAACGGGTTAAACCTGCGGGTTCACGGGTTAACCCGTTTATGGTGAGTCAACTCACCAGAAACCGATTTGAAAGCCTCTGATTTATGAATCAATTAACAATGCCCTTACGAATGTATGAAAATCTAGCTACATAAATTGCAATTGAAACAAGAAACCGATAGAATTTAACTTGGAAACAGATCAAATTGAAACCCCTAAATATCAGCGACGAGAAACAAATATATACTATGTAAACAAATTTCGTTAATACTGTTTTTTGGTTTATTTTCCTTCCCTAACATTCATATAATTCATTCATTGAAATCGCACATTCAAATCATTACACACTCCTACAATCTCTGCAACAATAGCAACAACAACTGCAGACGAAGAAAAAGAAGAAAGAAAAGAAGAACATCACCACCATTATCTTCTCAAGCCAAAGTCACAACTTGAATTTAGCCTTCCCTGACTTGTTCTGCAACACTGTCACAGACTCACATCCCACCTTGTTTCAGCTAACACAAACTATTCTGCATCTCCTAACCCTGGCAGTAAACACCAATACCAACAACCACCAATTTCATTCAAAGTCATGATCTTCTCGTCCAAACCCTTCTGCTTACAACTCTGCATCACCAAAACCAATAGAATCAACTCCATCAGTACCACCAACACCTTCAGCTTCCCTGTAACAACCGTTATCAATTGATTCTTTCAATTCTTCTCTATCTCTCACCGCCACAACAACTCCATCTGCTACTAACACAAATCCATTGTTGTACAACTAATCAACTCCATCAAACCCTGTCCTAAAAATCCATCAATCTCCTTAATTGTTGATCTGAAGCTCTCCAAACCCATCTTATTTTGATTCCTCACAGATCCATTAATCATCTCCTCCAATAAATTCCTTTATCTCTAAAATCGAGCTTCAGTTTCTTCTTCCAATTCACAGACTACCAGTTCATTATCCAAGAATCCTAATTTCTCTAATTTCTGCACTAACAAAACCTCCATCAACTGCATTCTCATATTCACTATTCTTTAAATCGATCTCAAACAGAACCCTAAATCATCAATTTCAGCAGCAACAGATCATATCTTCATCAATTTGATTTTCTCAGCGGCAACAACTTCTTCTCGATCTCTCCTGAGTTTATTATTACCACCGACAGTTTCATGATTACTCGTTTCTGTATTCACATAAACATTAGAAAATCAAAACCCAAAAGATTTTAGATCAACACCCATCTTCGATTCAATAAAAGAATCTTGATAGTTGAATTTTTTCTTCTGAATTCTTAAATCCTCATCAATTTTAGATCTCAGTTCACCAATCAAACCCTACTTCGATCCATATGAGAAAATCTATCGAACTTATCATCTTCTTCCACTTCAATTATAGATAATTTTAGCTTCAATTTCTCTCACTTTCTGTGAATCTCTCTGCGGACGAAGAAGGAAAAAGAAACGAAGAAGGAGAAAGAAAATATGAAGAAGAAATAAACTGAGGGGACAGTTATCCTGAGGTGAAATGCGGCGTAATAATGTGGGGAAATAGAATTGCGGGTAACGGGTTGAACCCGCGGGTTTTACAAACCGGTCCGGGTTAACCCGTTTCCCTACAAGCCGGCTTTTCTCCAACCCTAACCCGGCTTGTTTAGGCACCAGCCGAGCCGGGTGCGGGTTTTTTACGGGCCGGGCCGGGAAAACCCGCGGGTTTTGGCTTGTTTGCCAGCTCTACTTCGGATAGCCACTATTTTTGGATACTTGCATGTACTTGTTGCAATTTTTGTGTCTAAAAGATATTTGGTATAATCTACATCTCATAATATAATATTTTTTTGGTTTGTATTTATGGAATGAATAAAATTAATTTTAAATCATTACTATTATTGCATTTTTCTACTAAAGCTTTTGTTTTTCTATTCTAAACATTTTGTTTGATATCATGTATTGATCATCACGATTTTCTATTAATTATTTTGTATCTTTAATATTCTACAGGACCAACAATTAAATGTTCTAGCAAAGGAGAGGCAAATTCGAATTATTGGTATGTATCCACGACTCTAAACATTTTTATTTTTAATTTGGGCATTGACTCATATTTGGCTCAAGCATGATTTAGCTTCATTGTTGAATCGTTTTTGTAATTTCATATGGAGTTGTAATTGCAAAGTGCAATTAGAATTTGAATTTATTTAATTATTAGTAGTTTGGAACTATAATTAAAATTAGTTTCATTGGAATAAATGTAATTGAACAATGAACATTGGATTTTTTTTTGTATGATTGATTTAATTTGTGATGAAATCATGATTAATAGTGCATATTTCTATGTGATTTTATTTTAATTTGTTTGTGAAATTCTATGTTAGATTAAATTAAAATAAGATATATTATAATTAACTTTTCAATATATTTTTGGTAATTTTATAAGGTTTTTTCAAGATTTAGCTGTTTTCAGAAATAATTTTTATGGAATGTGATTGTCTATAAAATATTTTGTGGGGCAAAATATATCTTCTTGGATTTTCTTTTCCAGAATATTTTCAATTACCATAAAAACAAAAATGGTGGAATCAGAATCAACCAGAAGCTCCGGATAACCACGTCGCTCGAAAAAACTCTATTTTTATATAGAGAATGTAGCTAAGATATGATCTCTAGACCTCTTATGGATAAGCGCATTACTAAGCAATAGCTTTCAACAGGCGCTACAATGTGTTGCGCTCATAAGACCTCTCATGACGTTGATGCAAAACCATATTACGGAAAACACTTGCAACAAACGTCATGCTAGCTCTACCACTCTCCACGTCCTTTTCCCAATCTTCTCAAGTGTTTACACGTAATACCATGCACAAATCTATTAATTCCTAAGATCAACCAGCAAATTCTTACGTCTAATTCACTTCATAATTCATGCAATGATCGAAAAGAAAGATTGAAAAAAAAAGTGTTATGGATTCATCACAAAACGTAGAAGAACATAATGTTAGAAGAATCCGAGTTCTACTGTTTCCATGGTTAGCTCATGGACACATATCTCCATTCTTGGAACTAGCTAAAAGACTCGCTCAAAGAAACTTCTACACTTATCTTTGCTCTACACCCATAAACTTATCTTCCATTAAAGATAAACTCAGTCGTGATCATCAACCCGAAAATACGTTAATCCAACTAATAGAACTTAATCTTCCTTCACTTCCAGATCTTCCTCCTCATTACCATACAACAAAATCACTCCCACCTCATCTCATGCAAACTTTGAAAAAAGCCTTTGATTTATCAGCACCATCTTTCAGTGACATACTTTCTACTATTAAACCGGACTTACTTGTTTACGATTTCATTCAACCATGGGCTCCAAGTCTAGCTTCTCAGTTGAACATCCCAGCAGTTCAACTGTTAACCACTGGTGCAACTTTTACATCCTTCTGTTTCCACCTCTATGACAAAAATACAGAAACTAAATTCCCGTTTCGTGCGCTTTGTATTTCCAATTACGTAAACCGTAAATTTATCGAGCGCGCTTCTAGTCCCGAAGGTATTGAAGACAGATATCGCTTTACTCAGTGTGTCGACAAATCGATAGACGTAGTGTTGATCAATACTTTTATGGAGATTGAAGAAAAATATCTAGATTATCTCTCTTGTGTGTATGGAAAAGAATTTGTACCCGTTGGTCCTCTTGTTCAAACCGATACTGACAGTACTACTTGTGAAATGAACAAGTTTAGTGGATGGCTTGTTAACAAAGAAAATTCTTCAGTAGTATTTGTGTCAGTTGGTACAGAGTATTTCATGTCAAAAGAAGAGATACAAGAAGTTGCTTATGGTTTAGAGCTCAGCGAAGTGAATTTCATATGGGTAATTAGGTTTCCCGATAATCATGAAGGAGAAGGTCTAGCTCAAGTTTTACCAAAAGGGTTCATGGAGAGGATTGGGGAGAAAGGAATGGTTGTGGAAAAATGGGCACCACAAGCAAAAATACTTGGGAGTAGTAAAATCGGTGGATTTGTGAGTCACTGTGGATGGAATTCAGTGTTAGAGAGTATGAAATATGGTGTTCCTATAATAGCCATGCCAATGCATCTTGATCAACCAGTAAATGCAACATTGGTGGTGGAGCTTGGCTTATGAGTTGAGGTTAAGAGGGATAAGGATGGGAAGTTGGACAGAAGAGAGGTAGGAGAAGTGATTAGAAAGGTGTTGATGGGAAAAGAAGGAACGGAAGTCAAAAGGAATGCTATGGAAATGAGTGAGATGATGAGACACGGGAGATAAAGATGTTGAGCTACTAGTGCAGAAATTTGAAAGCCTCTGTGACAGTGGAAGAACAAGAAATGAACAATGACAAGAAAAATTCATACAAATATTTCCAGGAATGGGAAATTCTCATTTACATGGATTCTCTGAAACATCATCATCACTGTAATGTAATATCTTCAAACCTTTTCTTTTTCATCTCAGCTAGAGTTTCAGTGAAAACAGCTTTTGTATTATCAATTAAATACTTATAAAAGTTTAATTAACACTTCGGAACACATAGCAGAATAGAGTTATTACATATAGCAAGATACTATCATTTGGGGGGAAATCTGATAAAGAATGGGTTTTAGTTCTATAACAAAGGGTACAACTTAATACTGCCAGTCTGCCCCGAATATTTTTCTGTGTATTTTATCTATTTATGCTTTATATCATGAATGTATATATCAGCCTACCGCTTTGGATTGCACCGAGTTTCATCCCACATCTTAAGCATCCACGAGTTCAGGGGAAGGCGCGGGTAGGGGAGGGGCTCCTCCAGTTGACGGCCTGACCAATTAAATAAAAAAAAACAGCAAGTTAGATAAATTAGTCAGAATGAAGTCAAACAGAGAACAAAAATTGTGGAGATCAAAAAATTACAAAACTAAGGCAGAAAGATTTCCAAAATAAATACAAATAAATCTGAACCGGAACATAGCTCGAAGGAAGAGTAACTTACAGTCCCACAAACACTTTAAAGGCATCGTAGATACCCCATTGTGCTGCACTAAGGGTTCCAATCATAACAATGCGCAATAGAAGGCCACGAGTAAATAGACCCACGACACCCATCTTCCTCACAGCCTACAACAAAACGAGAGATCAGATTACACAATGATAGCAAATAAAAGAAACTTAGAAAGACAATAGAGCAGCAGTGAAACTGGGAGAAAATGAGAAAGAGGTGAATACTCACATCTGCAACAGTGTCATCCTTTGCATTGTTGAGGAATGAAACAAGATTATCAGCAGGATGAGAAACAATAGCACATAAGACACCAGCAATGTATCCACCACCAAAGCTGACACCCAATTGCATGGATTTACTGCATTCATCCTTGGGCTTGGGGGTAACGTGTTTGTAAATGTTCTCCACTATGGTCTCAAATGATGTGAACTTCATCATAGTGTCTGTAAAATATTAATTCTTGCAAGGAATGAACTGTTAAGCAAGAGCTAGCTGAAAATGGAACTGCTGTCAAGAAGCAAGGATAAGCTGAGAAAGGTACTGTGTTGACGAAAACATTTGCTAAGAAACTTGAGTTTTCTATTACAACATTATAACTTTGGCTTTCCGGTGCCATATTCTTAGTGTCAACCGAAAACATGTTTTCATCAACCACACAAGCATGTAGGGGACATGCAGCTAAAAAGAAATTGAAATAGCTCCCAGATATGCTCTAATAAAAAAATTCCATCTATCAGTTCATCAACTAGATACAGGTCGCATGAAAGACCATGGCAAAGAAACAACTACTATGAAGGAAAACAATACTATCTACATAAACAGGTCTCCAAAATGGATTACTTGAAGTTTAATGATGCAATAAGCACACTTCACATTATATTCTGCCAGGAGTTCATGATCCTTTCTAAAGGGCATATAATGTCCACATGTTGTGTATAATATGGACAGCAGGCTCGTGCCTGAACATATATATAGGGCCTGAAATAAGGAATCGATATTGCGTAGCTCAAAGGAAATAAACCAGTAAACTGTGGAATACGAACTCAGAAAATATTACAAATGTACATGTAAATATAACATGCAGTAGTGTCTGAATATGTCTATCTAATGTAAATGGCAGGAGTGTTGAGCATGAAAAAAAAAAGTATCTGGAACATGACATTCAGGTCCCTTCAATGCTACCCAAAACAAAAAGCCAAAGGATTGTCAAAACCAAAGCCATGTATATTTAACTCACTCATCAAGCAATTTTCATTTGGAAACAACTAACAAATTCAGTGATCATGAGAGGAATGAACAGCGGAAACATGAAAAGCAATATCTTACATGGAATCTGTCGACCCCAGAGAGGAACAAGACCCTTGTATAACCTGCAAATGAATGTCAGCACATTAAGAAATAGTGACGGATAACACTATAAATTTTCTCTTAAAAGGTAATTTCATACCCGACATAGCCTTCAGCCCTGATGATCTTTGGAAGTCCATCTGACAATCCCCTTGCAAACCCAGGCTGAGCTTGGACTCGTACTTTCACACCCTCCATGGGACACAAAGCAACATCGGCAATGACCTCAGCGGATGCAGAACCAACTAGGTAGATAAGAGTCTTGTATTTGACTGCGTTCTCTGGCCCAGCAAGGTCAGAGTAGTACTTCTTGAAGAATTCATAAAACCCATACTTGCAGGCACCCTGCGCACTGTAACCAAGCAGGGTAGGCACCCAACCCCTGAAGAAACCTCTAACTCCTTGTTCTTTATATAGAACCGGACGAGATGCTCTTGTATTTTGCAGGATCAATCTGGATACACGCAAAGAGTAGAAGAGTTACTGTAGAAAGATGAATGCGTATTTATCTTGGTAGACTAAACTTCTTAGCATATAAGATAAATGGTGAGCTCGAGAAAACCTAAAACAGTTTGAGAACGACACTAAGAAACGAATAACCACGTCTCACATCTTTTAATGATGCAGATATAGAGTAATGAAAGAAGAAACTGAAAGAATTGATATAAAAATCTGGCGGGTCTTGTAAGGCCATCTATTTCATCAACTGCAAAAGATAAAAATAAGAACTCTGTACTGTAAATTATAGTTCAGAACTATTCATAGCAGACACAGCCTGTCCAAGGCAAACTATCAGAGGAGAGTGATCGATCAACATTGGAGACAAACTTAGACCGTTATATGCATTGTAAAGTTCAAAAGGGAATTGTTGCGATATTGGATGCTAAAAGCTAATTAATAGCTTAAAATGACACTAAGCGAAATTAACCATTCCTAAAGCTCAATCAACTCCAATCCAACTTTCTCTAAATCATTAGAGAAACAAACAAGTTCAATTTAAATCCTAAATCCGAAGTAACTACGATGAAATCCACATATTCATAAAATCCGAACTCAACACCTCTAAATTATAAACTGAGGCAAAATCAAAGAGTACCAAACTGACAAGATTTCACAATATCTAAAACTAAATTATAAGAATAGAAATTAAAACCTGCATATTACATTTGACAAGATCTAAAGGAGTAACGGCCATACGAGTAATTCCACAACAAAGACTTCCACCAACAGTACATGCAGCATAGTAAGATGGTGAATACATCTCTATCTTTCTTCCAGGTTCATTTGGTGAAGCAGCAACAACAGAATGCGGCACTGTTGCTGCTGCTGTTGATGAAGAAGGGAAAGTTCGATTTCCATTCGAATACTTTTCCAAATCAAACGAATTCTTTGTAGATGTTGCGTATAGATAATTTGGAATCAGAGCTTGACGTGATGAGTTTTCTGTCATCTTTTTGATTTCTAGGGTTTTCAGGGGGTTTGGATTTGAATGGAGGTTTGAAGATTGCTGAAGAGGATTTAAATAGTCTAATCATCATGTGATTACTTGATTGAAATTTTGAGTTTGAAATTGGATGAATCAGTCAAGATTCAAACAGTACTAAAGAAGATGTAGTGTTCTTTAAACTTTGGCCGTGCTGGATTTATCGTGCTTTGTCGCGCAATTACGTATGGTCATTATTTTTTTATCATTTAAGTAAGTATGATCAGTTGGTCACTCTTTTACCATTTACGTACTTCGTCATAACAAGCATATTCTAATTGTGTTTTCAATATAGTGAGGTCGGTACGAGTTTATATATAAACCAAAAAGAAAATTAACACGGAGAAAAATTGCTTTTGGTGTGGTTTTGTTATATTGGAGTATTCAGTTGGAAGATAATATGGTGTATGAGAAGTTGGAGAAAATTGTAAACCATTGGTACATAGTAGGTATTTGTCTGTTCGAGTTGGTTTGATCGCAAAGGGGATATAAATATTATGTTCCTTTGTTCACCATTTTATAGGAAAATGTATTTAGCTTCTCTTATTATTGTGAACCCATGTTGTTTTAGTCACTAAAAATTCTAGCTAATCATTGATAATTCACGTCCTCATATCTAACGGACAGTCAGAATTTAATCTCCATTGAAAACCTTAATTATCATTATTTTGATGCAAATAAAAACCTTAATTATCTTAGCTTAGTTAATCATCCCCATAGTTTTCTTCTTTTGGTCTTTTAAACTTTTTTTTTCCGAATTATTTTTGTCACCAATATAATGATACGTAAATTAGACTTAGGATAATTACCTCACCAAATCTAAATATGATACGTAAATTCCACTTTGGGTAATTTCCTCACCAAATCTAAATACCAAAAATGTACCAAAATTTTCCAAAGCTTAAACTTTTGAAGTTGCAACAGCTTGAAGCTGTTGCGACCGAAACTTTGCACCGATAATGTAACCGTTACGAAAAAATGCACATCGACTTTAGTAACACGGCAGAACTGTTACGATCTCACTTTGCAACTGTCATCTACCGTTGATAATCACTAAATTTGGGGTAGTGATTAATCAACCTATTTGGAAGACTGAATTCCTCACATGTTTACATATATTGTTATCCTCCACGACTCTTGATAAATTCTTAAATACTCCTTACAGAAACCAAAGGATTTAAGAAATAGACGACATAACTAAACAAGAACAAACAAAAAACAGAGTCTCATTCCCCAACTTGTAACTAATATTCATCTACAAAGATTTTTAAATCAGTATGTAGCTTAATAAACTAAGTATCAGAGATGATAAAAAAATAAAGACATACATGTTACTCGATTACTTGATCCTCAATTACAGTAATTCATAGCCACCGCATTTCCTCACTTTCACCACCACCACTAACTAGCAAACACCGTTATCAATTTCTCTATTAATTGGTATTAATTAAAATTGGAATTGGAAAATTTGTTGTTAATATCAATTCATACGTTTCTATTTCAATTCATACCAATTTAGTTTTTGTATTCGATTCCAACAGTAGAGACATCATTGATCTAGTGTAGACCTAGAAAAAACTCTAACTTTACCCAATTAGCATCATAACAAAAAAAAAAATCAAACAAATCAAACCCATACATCACCTTTTTGGGTTTGTTCTTGAGAGTGAGAGAAAATAACAATGTCTCTCTCGCATTATAAGATAATAAACAATATTTTTGTCAACTCTCCTGATAATAAAAAAAATAAAATATCGGATGGATATTATAAAAAAAATATCTTGGAGATACTTGGATGTTGGAACCAGTGCCATATTTTGCTTGTCTTCTGTACCCAGGAATTCAAATCCAAGGGTTAAATACATATATGTGATGTTCTTTTCCCACAAGACAATTTTCATCTTTGACATAAACATGAAGCACAATTATTCGATTATAGGGTGTTTCCACTCAGAAACAGAAAATGCGGATGCTTCTTAACAAGTAAAATTTAACTTTTAAAATTCAAAAGTTAAAATGAAAAAAAAGACTTAATTGCTTCCTACAAGTTTATTTTTTGTTTTTGAAAGTCAAAGTTGCGTTGCTAAACTAACTTCCGCATGTTTAACCTAATTAAGTCGAAAATTTACTTCTTCGATATTGAGTTATCAAGAAATTATGAATATGTTGTTCCGTCATTTTGGGAACTCACTGCTTTTGGTTAGTATTCGTGATTTTACTCAGAGCGTGTTCGAATAAATGAGAGCCATATAAAGTTCTGGTTTCGTTTTTTCATGCACTTGCAATTTTGTATGATCACTCTTCTACCATTTCTGAATTCTTATTATTGTATAATATTTTTCTATTATATTGCTCGATTGTGTATATATCAGGTACCTATAAACCATCACCACATGAAACTAGGCTTGTTTATCCACTCTTCAAGAATATATTTGTTAGTATAATGTTTGTTTATGGATATTTTCGAGAAGTTAGAGAAAACCATAATCCATGTGTTATATATCAGTAACAAGAAAAAAGAAATATATAAGAATATACAATAACAATTCTAACTAGTTGTAACTTTTATTTCTTATGTCCAATTTGAATAAATTGGATTGCCATCAGCTTAGGAGGGTTTATGTGGAATGAAATTAACCGAGGAGTATCCTAGTTTAAAAAGTGTATGTGATGGATATAATACCTTATACAACCAAAATTTTATTCATTAACGAGGTGTTATTATAACTTATATTATTATGAGCCGAAAACGAAAATTTAATAAAAGAAAACAAGATCATGTTTACCGAAGTGAATAACCTTTGAAAGAATACATCATGATAAATACAAGTCAAATATTTACATTTATCACACAATAACATTCCAAATCGCTTAAGACCACACTTAAAGCAACTCCCTCAGGAGCGAAGGGAACCCCATGCAAGGATTTTACACCCCTTCGATTTTCAAAATCTATGTTAGGGACTTTTAAGAGCCATGACACGGTAAATGGCACCATATTGCAACTAATGGTGTACAATTGAAGGGGTGAACGTTTCTGATACCATGTCAAAATCTTGGTTTTTAAATCTTCCAAACGCAAAATCTGATTTACCCGTGACACCACAAAAAAAAATCCATCATTGCGAAATATGAACTCTGAAGAAGTTAACATCCGTATAAGTGAATCATTTGGTTCTTTAATATGTTCTTTGATATCTTGGGATGGGTGGGTGGAGGGGGGTGGGGTGGAGCTAATAAAGGTGTTCTTGAAAAGTGCTATTTTTGGAGCTTATATGAAATTTGGTACACTTCAAAGTAAATTTGTAAGCCTATTAGCAATCTTACATTCTTGTGATTCTTGTTCTTTTGATAATAAAGTTTCCGTGTTTTTATGGTGCAAATTTGTATGATCACTTCTATTAAATTTTGTCACGCAAGTTTTATGAGTGTTATTACCTGTATTAACTCTACTCCAGAAGATAAAAATTCTCCTTAAAATAATTACCCACCCGGACATTCCTCTTGTGTACGAACCAGTCAGAAAAACATAAAGAAGAATTTGATTCCTTCAACTAATTAATGGGGTGTTTTTACCTTAACATTTTGTCTGTGAGATGTTGAAGAAAACTATAGAATTTGATACACAAAAATGGCACAACAAATATATGTATGAAAACTGAATAAACATATATTCACCAGTTGAAAACGAAGACAGTCTTTCGGCTGGGTTTCATAATGGAAAACACGATTTGTGGTATGGAGACTCCAATACTGCACAGTGTACATATTTTAGTCCCCTAGCGTTTCTAAAATATGAAATGTATTCACACTCAGATTAAAATGGTTACATAAGCATTCATTGAATATCAAATAGTTTATATTCGAAAAGAAAATTAGGAATCACGAAAACTAGATAAGATTATTGTCAGTTTGATGTTTATTTTTCCTACTTTACTTTTCTTTCCTTATACGATTTGGACACACTTTGAAAAGTTACATTTTGACTTAAGTCGAAAAGGCAGAAAGTTGGTTATGCAATTTCAAATTTGACTTGTGAAAGAAAAATTGAAGTTAAATCTTTTTGTTTCAGACCTCTGGGGATAGGCTTCTACTTTAGTATTCACACATACCACAACGGATTGAAGAAAACAATAAATTACATGACATGCAACTCAAAAAATAATATTTTGATTCGGAACATATCTGAATTTCTTCTTTAAGAGGTATGAGAAAATTGTAAACATGATCGATACAACAACGTATAAAAAAGCCTTAGTCTATTATCGAGGATCTGTCAAAAGCTAGAAGACAATTTTTATTTGAAAGATGATTTATCATTTTAGTTTTGAGAGCACCTTAGTAATGAATTATTTTTACTATATAAATAACATTTGGGCTCTACTTGTTTGATAAAATCAAATCCATGGAGGTTGTTGCATTTTGGTATTACAAATGCAAAAATATTTTACAAATGGATAATAAGTGGGGGTAAAGGAGATTAGACTTTCTTCGTCACCTTGGGTCCTAGATTCACGTCATCGTTTAAATGAGATCTTGGGATTGAAGATGAACTTTAGGTAAAATGTATTATCTTTATTTATTTGCTCTAAGTACGAGTATATCTCTTCGAAAATTCTAAACATACCATCCTCTAGGACAATCTAAAGATCGGCCACTCATAGGGTTGGACACCACAAAACCAGCGCCCCTTATAATTCCTTTATGAAGGGGCCCACTCACACCCGTTCCTGTAAGTAGGTATATCGTCCAAAAATATGGTCTAGTTGGAAGCACTCATATTTATTTTCTCGTGGTTATGGATAGATATATCATATATGTTGTTTTGTATTCCCTTGGGAATCACGTTGGGAAGTTCCACTCGGAGGACAAGAAATAGATTATGTGTTTTGAAATTAACATAGAAGACTTATGAGTCACGACTTACTGTTAGAAGTTGTCGATGTTTTAGGAAGGTTCTAGAATTTTCTATAACCATCTAGGTGTTTCCTTATTTTGGTATAGTTAGAGGCTTCTTGTTTTAGTTAAACTCAAGGATTCCTTTCTTAATTAGCTATGTTTAGGTTTCCTAGTATAACTCATATACTTGGAAGACAATTTTATAACCTATATAAATAGGTGTACAAGTCCTAAGAAAATACACACGGCACAATTTAGAGAAGAGTTCTCATAACTAGAGAATTTTAGGGTTTTAGAACGTTTGTTAGAGAATTAGTTTGTTGTTTGTGAATAGGAATCTGCTGCTCATAGTTGTGGTTTAATTCTCTGTAATTTTTTATAATAAGAGTTGATCGTAGCCGTTTGTGGACGTAGACATATTGCCGAACCACGGTAAAAATTGTTTTTTTTTTTTTGTTTCTGTTTAGTGCATCTAGTTTTTGTTTTTTTTAGTTCTACATTGATCCAAAGAACTAGTGTCTTGTGAAGAGGTTAATTCTAAGGTATTAATCCTAACAAGTGGTGCAGCGAGCGTGGATAGGATCATAGTTAGAAGTGAAAATGTCTAGTTCTACATAAAGTGGAGTTTCAAAGGTGCATGGATTTGATTTTATCAAGTACAATGGGAAGAATAATTTCACATCATGACAAACTGATGAAAAAGATATTCTTGTTAGTATGAAACAAATCAAAGCAATCAAGCGAAGCCAGCAACGTTTCCAAAGGATTGTGCTGATGAGAAATGGGTTGATCTTGATTTGATGGCGTGTTCAACTATTCGTTTATGTTTGTCAAGGGATATCTAACTTTTCGAGTGAAATCTCTGCAAATGTGTTGTGGGAGAAGTTAGAGAAGCTCTACTTACAAAAGGATTTGACTTCGGAACTTTACTTAAGACTCCATGCCTTTAGGATGTCTCCAGGTAAGTCTATGATGGATCATATTAATGAGTCTAATAAGATATGTTCTGATTTTTCTAATATCAGTGTCATTATCTCTGATACGGATAAATCCATGATATTATTATGTTCTTTTCCTCCATCGTATGATTCTTTCGTTGACTATTTGCTGAGTGGCAAAACCGATGAAGACGACGAAGATGATGATAAGTTGGTTTTCGATGATGTGGTCTCTTCTTTACAAGCTAAGGCATTAAGGAAGCAAGAGTTCAGCGATGAAGCACAAGTCGAGGGCTTGTTAGTTTATAGGGGAAAGAATGGTAATAAGAAGTCTAAATCAAGGAATCATTCCAAAAAGAGCGATACTTAGTGTTATTATTATCGAAAAACTGGTCATATTTGGGTTGATTGTCTCAAGATTAAGGAAAGAGATGAGAAACGTGAGAAATCAGATTTGAAGAATATTGTTGATTCGGTTGCTGAAGATAGTGAAGTTTTATAAGACCCAATGTGTGGTTTTGATGAGGAAGTGTTAACCGTTACATCAAAGAGTTATCTCAATGGTAGTTGGATGTTTGATTCAGGTGCTTCGTATCATATGTGTTCTTCAAAGTATTGTTTCACTACTTACAGAAAAGTGAATGGTGGTACTGTTATGATGGGAAATTCTAATGCCTGCAAAACAGTTGGAGTTGGTACGGTACAGGTTCGTTTGCGTGGTGTTATCACAACACTTTCAGAGGTTAGACATGTTCCAGAATTGAGAAAGATTTTGATTTCGTTAGGAGTACTTGAATCACTTGGATAAAAGTATGTTGTTGAATATGGATTCTTGAAGGTATTCTACAATGGTAGTTTGAAGATGACCGGTGAAAGACATGGAAATCTATATTTTTTACATGGAGATATAGTTTGTGGTGGAGCTATGGTTTCTCAATCAATTGATGAGAACCAGGTGGAGTCAACACGTTTATGGCATATGCGTCTTGGGCATATGAGTGAAAAAAGGTGTATCTGTGTTGAGTAGTAAAGGATTACTTGGTGGTGAGAAAACTTGCAATCTTGATTTCTGTGAGCATTGTATCTTTGGAAGAAATGTAGGAGCATTTTTGGTACCGTTGCACACCACACGCAGGGTATGTTAGATTACATCCATTCGGATGTTTGGGGTCCCTCTGTACAGTTTCTAAGGGAGGCGCTAGGTGGTTTGTGACCTTTATCAATGACTTTACGAGGAAAGTTTGGCTTTACACCATGAAGCATAAGAATGAAGTCACCGAGGTGTTTAAGAAGTGAAAGACCATGGTAGACAAACAACTTGGTCGTGTGATTAAGAAGATACATTATGATAATGGCAGTGAATAAATCGAAGACCCACTAAAGGAGTTTTGTGAGGAACAAGGTATCGTTAGGCACTTCACAGTCAAGGGTACACCAAAATAAAATGGAGTAGCGGAAAGAATGAATCGAATGTTACTTGAGAGAGCACGGTGCATGTTGTCAAACACAATTTTAGACAAGATTTGGTGGGCTGAAGCAGTGAATACGGCGTGCTATTTAGTGAATCGATCACCATCAACAACTATTAAGTGTAAGTCACCTATGGAGGTATGGAATGGTAATCCCGTAAACTATTATAATTTAAAGGTGTTTGGTTGTCCAGCCTATTTTCATGTGAAAGAAGATAAGTTGGGTGTTAGGGCTAAGAAAGTAATTTTCTTAGGTTATCCATTAGGTGTGAAAGGATATCGTCTATGGTATCCAGAATTGAATAAGTTCATCATTAGTTGTGATGTGACCTTTAATGAGAAAGTTATGCTTGATTCAAAGAAGTTCACAGGTTGGGACTCTCAAATTGAAAGTGAGAGTAGTAGCAGTGTTGAAGATGACTCGACGCAGGTGGAGCAAAGAGTTCCTAGTTCATCTATTATAGAAGAAGAAGAATAAGAATAAGTAACTCTTGTAGAAGATGAAGCTGAGTTTGAGGTTCCTAGTGAGGAATCTACACAGCAACAAGTTGAGAATATTCTTTCCTTGACTTCTCAACGTGAGAGACGTGCACCAGTCCGTTATGGTTTTGATGAGTATGCGTCTTATGCATTATATATTTTTTAGGATGAGCCGTTTACCTTTGAGGAGGCAATAAGTAATACTCATGCCATTGAGTGGAAAACATCCATGGATGAGGAGATGAAGTCTTTTCACAATAATTGCACTTGGGAACTTGTTAAATTTTCTAAGGGTCGAAAGAAGATTGGGTGCAAATGGGTCTATACGGTAAAGGATGGAATTCCAGATTCTAAGGGTATCGTTAGTGGTGTACGATATTAAGCAAGGTTAGTGGCTAAGGGATATGCACAAATGGAAGGTGTGGATTATAATGAAGTTTTCTCTCCGGTAGTTAAACACACTTCTATCTGAGTCCTTTTAGCATTTGTATCGCATTTTAACTTAGAGCTCGAGCAATTAGAGGTCAAGACAGCGTTCTTGCATGAAAATTTGGAGGAAGACATTTATATGTCACATCCCATTGGTTATGAAGTTGTTGGTAAGGAAGATTATGTGTGTCGACTTGAGAAATCATTGTATGGTTTGAAGCAATCGCCAAGACAATGGTACAAGAGGTTTGATACATTTATGTTGCAGCAAAAGTATACTCGTAGTAAATACGATCAGTGTGTGTACTTTAAGAAGTTTCCAGATGGAAGTTTTGTTTATCTTTTACTCTATGTGGATGACATGCTCATATATGCAAAGAGCAAGTCAGAAATTGATGTTTTAAAGAAGCAATTAAGTTTAGAGTTTGAGATGAAGGATTTGGGTCCAGCTAAGAACATTTTGGGTATGGAGATTACTCGAGATAGATATAAGGTGAAGTTATGTCTTACTCAGAAATCCTTTCTTGAGAAGGTTCTTCATCGTTTTGGAATGCATAATTCCAAAGCTATTAGTGTTCCAATACCGCCTACAGTTAAGTTATCGAAACAGTTGTGTCCTACTACAACTGAGGAGAAGGAGTTTATGTCAAAGGTTCTCTATAATAATGCGGTAGGTTCTTTGATGTATGCTATGGTTTGTACTCGTTCGGATATTCACAAGCAGTTGGTTTAGTTAGTCGTTATATGGATAACCCTGGGAGAGCACATTGGTACGCGGTGAAGAGAATATTGAGATATCTTAATGGGACCTTGAATATTGGTTTAGTGTTTGAGAAGGAGCAGTATTTGAAGGTCTGTGTATTTGTTGATTCTGATTATGCGGATGATAGGGATAAGTGTCGTTCTACTTTGGGGTATTGTTTTACATTGAGTAGAGGACCTATCAGTTGGAGGTCTATGTTACAACCAATCGTAGCTTTGTCTACTACGGAGGCAGAGTATATTGATGTGACGGAGGCTGTTAAGGAAGTGTTATGGCTTCGTGGTTTAGTCAAAGACTTGGGGATTATACAACGGAGTGTTCTTGTAAACTATGATAGTCAAAGTGTTATTCATTTAGCTAAGAACCAAGTTTATCATGCACGCACCAAGCATATTGATGTTCGTTATCATAAGGTTCGGGAAGTGGTTGATAACGGATTAATAAAACTATTGAAGGTTGATGATGAAGATAATCCAGCAGACATATTGACAAAATTCGTTCCGAATGTCAAGTTTGAGAGGTGTCTCAGCTTGATCAATACTGCTCGTTGTTGAGGCCCTAGGGGCATTAGAGGATACGGTTAACTTGTGAAGATCAAAATCAGTTTGGTGGAAACATCGGCAAGGTGGATAATTGTTAGAAGTTGCCTATGTTTTAGGAAGGTTCCATAATTTTGTAGAACCATCTAGGTGTTTCCTTATTTTGGTATAGCTAGAGGTTTCCTGTTTTAGTTAAACTCAAGGATTCCTTTCTTAGCTATGTTAGGTTTCCTAGTATAACTCATATACTTGGAAGACAAGTTTGTAGCCTATATAAATAGGTGTACAAGTCCTAAGGAAATACACACAACACAATTTAGAGAAGAGTTCTCATAACTAGAGAATTTTAGGGTTTTAGAACGTTTGTGCATAAAGAATTAGTTTGATGTTTGTGAACAACAACCTGCTGCTCATAGTTGTGGTTTAATTCTCTGTAATTTGTTCTAATAAGAGTTGATCGTTTGTGGACGTAGGCATATTTCCGAACCACGTTAAATCTCGTGTCTTTCTTTGTTTCTGTTTAGTGCATCTAGTTTCTGTTTTCTTTAGTTCTACATTGATCCAAAGAACTAGTGTCTTGTGAAGAGGTTAATCCTAAGGTATTAATCCTAACAGTTACATCATTTCTGCTATGAAATAAAAAAAAATTGTGTCAATAAGTCTTTCCTAGGCTTTCTCTAATTTGTTAATCTTCTTTAAAGAAAACATAAAATCTTAGGCGCAGTTTTGATTTCAAAAATAAATTAAAAAAAAAGGAAAGAGATGTTCTCTGCAATTGACAAATATGTTTTTGTTTTGAATAGAAATGAAAGAGATTAGAGAATTAGGTTTAGTATTTAACAAACCATGATTCAGACAAAGTACAGCAAATTAAATTGACGGGATATCGAGCTTATGCTAGATGCCAATTTACACCCCACATATTCCCAATTTCCCGTGGTAAACTGGGTCGTGCTAGCACGCATAAAGTCCATACAAGCATATTAGAATTCGAGCCTAGTTCAGCCCGGCACAACATGTGACTTATTCCAGAGCGACATATCGCGGTAGCTTCGTATGATGTGCTGAGCCAGCTTAATCGTCACAATAACATAGTACAACATGCAGAATGGACAAACACGTGACGCAATACCACATAACACTTTAAGAAAGCATGTCATAATATGCCTAAAACATTACATCACATTTTATGTATATTTTATCCAGAATGACATTTTTTCTTGTCGTTATAGGATGATTTATTTCTATAATTTTTTCTTAATACATAAAATATCTAAATATTTTGAAAACTACTATCTATCGGAAACATGAATGACACAAGGCTATCATATCATGTTTGTTGAGTCCAATTTTGTGCACTCTGTTTTAAAGAGTGTGCACGAAACAAATAAATACCATTGGTTCTTTTAAACAAGCCGTTATCTCATGCAGTTAAATTAGTTTTATCTTAATTTAATTTAAATCTAAAAATGGAAATCGTACTAATCCTATCCCAATTTATAGCATTTTTAACAATTATGGAATGTTCAGGTTCCGATTCCGATTTTAATGATTGTGTAACTAGTTTATTTGAACAACGATGTTTTGATGCTGGTTCTTTCTTTTGTCTCGTCATGTGTTTAGAGATTTAAACGGTTCGAGCAAAATCGCGTTCTCTGTTGTTACACCAGATGACCCAGTGGAATGAATGGTCATCGGCATAAGCAACAGTAACGAAATGCCGAAAAAGATCAAAAAAAATATTATTGGTACTCGAAATCAAAAGATGTTGCATTTACTGGTGATGAGTTTATTCCTCCCCTACAATACGATTAAATTTCCCTGAATTTTGATTAATTACTCCTGCTTTAGTTTGGGATGATGAATTCAATGGATCTGTACTTGTGCTCACAATCCATTGATCAATTCCTCTTGATGTATAATGATCATCCATGAATTATAGATGTGTTGTTTAGCTTATAGCTCATAAGCACTCAAGAAATCAATTTCATATACATTTTGATTCAGAAATGCACGTATGATTAGGTAAAGTAAGAACCCTCGAACAAGGATGCATGAGAACGATTTCATTGTAATGGCACTGTCAATACAGTGCATGGCCGGCTAAAATTGATTACCTATTTTTTCTATGGAAGGAAGACACTGCAAATTAGGATAGGATCAGATATTATGAATATATGATTACCTTTTCTAGATTTAAATTAAATTAAAATTAGATAAATCTAATTTCATAACTTAAAGATAACCATTCATTTTAGCGAACCAATCACATTGATTTGTCTCGTGCACACTCTTTAAAGGAATGTGCACAAAATTGGACTCATGTTTGTTTTTCTAGCACAATATAACAAAACATACCCTCTAACACGTCCCAGCACGGCAAGCCTTAATCTATGGCACGACGCAACACAACACGACATATAGCACTTTAGACACGTGATATCGTAGGTTGTGCAGGTCTGGATCGGCACGTTATCCACCTTTTGGTTGTGGAGATAGCTTTAAATGTAGGTTGAAAATACTATTCACCAGTTGACTAATACTCCAAATTCAATGAGACAGAGACACACATAATCCAAACTTTTCTACTCACTTTCCTTTCTTTCTTCGCTTCACTTAACTCTTTCAAGTGAAGTCACTCAGATCTCAGAAATCACTCACTAATCGGTGCTGTTTCTATCTAATTAAGGTACTTTCTTCTACATCTCCATGACCCGGATCTTTATTCCCATGTTTTGATTGTTTCATTTCCATCCATTTTTGAATTTTTCCATCTTATCTTATCTTATCTTACTAATATAAAGAAAAGACCCAATTGTTTGGTGAAGCTTGATTTTGGTGAAGCTTTTTTATGTGACAAAAATAGCCTTCTGTATCTTTATTATTTTCTGCCCGCGACTGTGTAAACATGGAATGGTACGAAGGATAAAATTATATTTTTTTAGGAGAAATTAGGCAAAGTCTAAGGAAGTGATACATAGAAGAGCTAGTGGTATCATTGTTTAGACGAACATCTGACCCACTGCTAAGGTTCTTACAGACAATAGCCATATTTAAGGCTTGCAATTTTGGAGTCTATGTAGAATTTTAAGACCCGTTAAAACAAAAGTTACAGCTTTAATTTTTAATGTGGTATCTTCATTCAAAAGCTGCTTTTCCCTGTGATAGTTCCTGCTGAATCTTCCTTTGATGGCTTTGATGTAAAGAGCATGAAATGTTCCAAAATTTCATTGGTTTCAGCATGTATCTCGATATTCATGTGTTGTTTTTCCTCAGCCCAGCCAAATGCTAGTTCTGCTCCTCTTGTGGCTCATCTTGCTCCCAATTGGCCTGTGTGTCCTCTACTATCAACATATTTGCCTGCTAAATCAGTAACAGTCAGAGCTGAGAAAAGCTGATAACTGTTAGGATCCTATATAGTACAGATTTTGATTATGTAACCATAATCCTGCTTTTGCTGAGGGATCCCAACATGGAATCCTGTTTCTTCTCTTTGAAGACCAGTTCAAGAGATATGCCCTGAGTATTCAAGGCATGATGAGCCAAATTCTGGATTTTGTTATAGTCACATAAGTGTTGTTGAATACTAACAGTGGTTTTCTTAGAATTGGGTGTGATGTTTTGGAAAACTAGATCACATCTAGCCTTCCAAATAAACCAGCAAGTAGTAGCATAAGTGCTGATATTTTCACTATTGCTTGTATGTTGAAACCAAGCATTGAACCAATCCATGAAAGGTGTTTGATGGTCAAACAGACCATGAATTTCACCAAACATATGATTCCAAACATCAGTAGCAGCTGGGCAATTGAGGAACATGTGTGTCATTGTCTGCTCCCCACTTTAGCATATTTTGCATATATGATCAATATAGTGAAGAATGCTTGCGGTTTTAGCATTAGTTGGGAGGATTTCATGAGCACATTTCCAGAGAAAGATTTTGATAGCAGGTGCAACTTCCAAACTCCATAAAGCTCCCCAGTCTCTTGTTGCATGGTCATTTCTGTAAAGATTCTCTATTTTGGCTTTGTACAAAGCTTTAACAGAGAATTTTCCTGTATTGTTGAGGTTCCATTATGTTGTCCTCTTCCCTGGAGTGGATAACAAGATCAGTGATAGCTTGAGAAATATCAGGACTGAAGATCTGTTGAATAAGCTGAATGTTCCATTCCTTTTGATCTGTCATTAAGTGAGCTAGAAGCTGAATATCATTGGGGCATTTTGCAGGTTTTGTGAGTTTGTCAGTTGAATTAGGTATCCACATATCCTCTCAGACTCTTATTTTGTTGCCATTGCCTATTCTCCAGAAGCAGTATTGTTGGATGTTCTGAATACATTCAAGAACCCCAAACCATTTCCAAGAATCTCCATCTTTAGTTTTGGTGTTCATATTTAGCACATTTCTTCCTATTAAGTATTTGGCATCCATCAATTGGAACCATAGAGAATCTTTATCCTGTTTCAATCTCCACCCTATCTTTGTTATCATGGAGCTATTGAAAAGTTCCATATTCATAAATCCTAATCCACCAAGTTCCTTAGGTTTGCATATAGCTGTCCAAGCCTTAGGGTAGTATCTAGTGGGATTTTCCAGGTTCTTCCCCCAGAAGAAATCCTTTTGTTACTTGTTCATGTCTTGAAAGGTTTTCTTTGGTATTCTGAAACAGTTCATTTGGTAGATACTGGCTTTTGAAGTGATAGATTTTATTAAAACTTCTCTTCCAGCAGGGTTTAAAGGAGTATTCTTCCAACTTGAGAGCCTCATCTTCCTCTTATCCACTCCTGGTCTGAAAGATTTTATCTTGCTTCTATGAGTAAATAGTGGAGAGACTAAGTACTTGTCATTTAATAATAGAACCTGAACTCCTAACAAATTGCATATTGTAGGAATTAGAGATGGATCAGTGTCCTTGCTGAAAAAAGCACCAGATTTATTGAAGTTGATAAATTGACCAGAAGTGTCCCCAAAAATATTGAGGATGTCCTTGAGGTTTTGGGCTTCAGTTGTATTTGCTTTGCAGAAGACCATACAATCATCAACAAAAAGAAGGTGGTTTATTGATGGAGCATTCTTGCAGATTTTTACTCCAGAAATAATGCCCAAGTCTTCAGCATGAGATAGAGTTCTAGATAGGGCTTCCATACAGAAAAGGAGTAGGTATGGGGATAGGGGATCCCCTTGTCTGATCCCTCTTGAGGGGTTGAAGAAGATATCTGGAGAACCATTTATAAGGACAACTGCAGATGTAGAAGAGATGCATTGCATGATCTTCTTGCACCAATCAGAGTTGAAGCCAATTTTATTTATAATGGTATGAAGAAATTTCCAGTAAACTCTATCAAAGGCTTTTGCCATATCAATCTTGATCCCCATGCTTCCTTTATTACCCTTTATACCTTTTCTGGTTCTCATGGAGTGAATAATTTCATGAGCAATGGCTATGTTGTTAGAAATTTATCTTCCAGGTACGAAAGCAGAGTGGTAAGGAGAAATGAATTTTTTTAGGTATGGTTTCATTCTTTGAGATAAAAGTTTGGATATGATTTTGTAGGTGGTGTTGCAGAGACTAATGGGTCTGAAGTGACTAGGACAAGATGGGTTATCTATTTTGGGTATCAGGGATATGAAAGTTGAATTCATTTATCTGAGAAGATCCCCAGACATGAAGAAATGCTGGACCATTTTTACCAAGTCTTCTCCCACAATATCCCAATTGGCTTGAAAGAAGCTTGGTGGGAATCCATCTGGGCCTGGAGCTTTATCTTTGGCCATATTGAAAAGGATTGCCTTGACTTCATGTTTGTCAGAGATTCTGTTGAGATTGTTGTTGTCATAGTTGGTTATAGAAGTAGGTATGAGGTTGATAATATCATGATTCATAACAGGTGTTTCAGCAGTGGCCATCTTAGTGAAGTGGTTGGTGAAGCATTGATTTATTTCTTGATAGTCCTCAGTCCAGTTTCCAGCACTATCCTTTATAGAGTCTATCATATTTCTTCTTATTCTGCATTTGGTGGCTCTGTGGAAGTAACTAGTATTCTTGTCCGCCAATTTGATGAATTGGTCTCTGCTTTTGGTTTTCCATAATTTTTCTTCAACGTCTTGCCAATCTTTAAGAACTTGCATTGCAGCTTTTATAGCTTCACTTCTATCATGTCTGAAGTAGTTTCCTTGTAACCAGTTTAGGTGTTGTTTACTTTCTTCAATATTAGTTTTGATTTTGCCATACACTTCTTTGTTCCAGACTTTTAGTTTCATCTTAATGTTTTTGAGCTTTCTGGAAATGAGGAAAGCACTAGAACCAGACAAGTTTCTCTGCCAGCATTCAACAATAACATCCTTACATTCCTTATAGTCCAACCAAGGACCAAAGAATTTGAAAGGAATTTTACCAGTGCACCAAGAAGGATTAGTGTTAAGAAGAATAGGGTGATGATCAGAACCAATAGCTAGAAGATTAGAGATAGTAGAGTTTGGATACATGAGAATCCAGGATTCAGTGGCAAGTCCTCTATCCAATCTCTGCTCAGTGAGAGCAGGGCCACTTCTCTTATTAGACCAAGTGAAAGGACATCCTATACTGCATAGATCATTTAAATCCAAATCAATGATTTTGTTACTAAAGCGATTAGCTTCAACACTGTCAAGTGGTTGAGTACTGTACTTTTCATTATCATGCAAAATGAAATTGAAATCTCCAATGACCAACCAAGGAAGGAGTGTTTGGAAGCTGTGTACTCCAAATTTTTTCAAGATTTAATTTTACTCTTAGTGTCATAAGGGTTGTCATAGTAACCAGTAAAGAGCCAAGAAGGTCCACTAGTAGGCTTGATTATAGCATTGATATGGTTAATGGAGTAATCAAGAATATCAACATCTAGATTGTTCTTCCATATCATTACTTGTCCTCCAGCAGTACCACTAGCCCCTCTAGGATTAACATGCCAATAATTCTGAATATGAAGCCGTTGCATAGTTTTTATAAGTTTTTCATGCTTCTGTTTGGTTTCAGAGATGAAACATATGTCAGGGTTGAATTTAGTCAACATGTCATTAAGGTATTTCTTGGTGTGTTTTTTCCCTAGCCCTTGGCAGTTCCAAGCTATTGAAGTGAATAACTGCCAGAAATAGGATACAGAGGGATATTTTGAGGTAGGCCTTCTAACTATGGGATCATAGTAAGTTAAGATGCAACAAAACAAAGAATTGTGGAAGTGGTGCTTATAATTATGATTAAATGGAGAGATGGTAGTGAGATGTACCTCAAAATTTGATGTAGAGGTGCCAGAATCACCATTAGCCATTTGGGGAGTGCTTGAGTCCAGTGGTTCAGCATAGTTGTCAGGATAATCCTTGAATCTATTGGTGTTGTCAGCTTCATTAGTTTCCATAGGTACTTCAGCAGGTGTTGATTGCCTCTTAGGTATAATTTTGAGCTTGCCGGTTTCAGAAGGAGTATCTGGGTCAGTGGGAGTGGTTAATTCAGCAAAGACATGAATTGTCTTCCTAGCCTTCCAAGCCTTCTTTTTGATCTTAGCAGTTTCAGAATCCATCCTTTCTTTGATTTGAGACAATGTTGGTAATGTTTGAGAGGGAACAGCTGGGAAAATACTAGGTGGATCTAGAGCTTGAGAAGTATTGGTGTTAGGTGGATGAGAGAATTTGGATTTAGCTGCTTCCTTGAGCTTTATCTTTGATTGATGATTCTTATAAAAGAACAAGATGATGGTACCGGGTTCGAATCCCACCAACGTTAATCTAAAAGTAATTCTAAATCAAATCACTACTACTTCGTATTTATTTTTTGATCGTTCTCTTGATTTTACACTTTCTAGGCTTCTAGCTGTTTCGGAACTCAATATTACATTAGAGATTTTAAATTTAAACGGGGTTGTAAGGTGAATTTCTATCTTTTGAGGTTAGTATTTCAACCATCTTAGCCTATTTGATTACCATTGATAGTATACCTGATGGATGCATTCAACATGTTTGACGAAATAACAAACTAAACTTTGATATATAGAGTTATTACAGCTCATATTAGCAGATGATAAAATGAATAATATCATGGTGTTTTCACATTTGGGTAGTGCATGCCGTGACTGTGTTCCTTAGTTCTGTTTTAAAGGTGTTATCATAATTTTTAAGGTTTTAGTCATTGTACT
Source organism: Papaver somniferum (assembly GCF_003573695.1). NCBI lineage: Eukaryota > Viridiplantae > Streptophyta > Magnoliopsida > Ranunculales > Papaveraceae > Papaver > Papaver somniferum. The sequence goes on along the minus strand of NC_039368.1, from coordinate 6,111,996 downwards.
CTATATTATCTTAGCTATCTGTCATTATGTAATATTCAATGAGGATTCCAACAACCCTCTTGCTCAGATAGTGTTAAAATCCTAAGTAAATAAGCAAAACGGTACAGAATATACAAATGTGACCTGTGGATATAATTGAACGCAGTAATCATGAATATTATCAGTTCTACGTAGGATGGTCATCCTGTCATAACTGTACTAAAATGCATTAGATTGGGAAGTATACATGATTTCCCTATCAGTCAATCAAGAAGTATACCAAGGTGAAGTCTCTCAATTAAAATCCGATGCCAACAGTAATAGCAATCAGTGTGATCCGGGATTGACTATTTGTCGACATGTTGATTTACGACAGGCGATGTCTTCATTGAGACGCAAGTCATAACAGTAGACTTTGGCTTACTCATCCTGGGGTCCTTTTAAAAGACCGATATCTTTTCATAAGTTTCAATGTTAAATTTGGTTTTTACTCCAGCAACGAATCCACTGACAAATATTTTGTGTTAAATGTCATGAAGTCATTCCAAATTGAACAATTAATGGGAAGAAGATGTGAATCTCTCGGGTCGAGAGCTGGAAAGAGTCGTATTATGTCTTTGCTTTGGGAAGGTTTGAATTATTCCGTTCATTGTACTTTGATGTTCAATCATAGTTCATTGTTGTAGTCTTGATAAATTTCTTATCTTACGGCAGTTGTATAATATCCTATAAGCAAAATTTAATTTGATTATGGTTTGACCAAAAACAATTCATTACATTTTTACAATGTTTTTTATATCCCTCGCAGCCCACGGATGATAGTTAAGCCAAGTGATTATCTTGATTCAGAGCAATGTATTGTTGCCTCAAAAGCCATTAACAAGTTCTGCCTCCACGCTAAGAAGACTGTTTTTATTGTTGAGCATGATTTTATAAAGGCGACTTCTTGCTGACAGAGCAACCTTCTTCTATTCATTGTACTGCCAATCTGCTCGCTCTCTGTTGACAGGGAGGGATTTCCTATAACATATTTCATACATTTTGTTTCTGAGTTGCAGAATATTTTTTTTCAGTTTCTCAAACTTAATATAATGGTCACCAGTAAGAGAACTTGAATGAATCAACCATTTTGTGCAAGTGCATATTTATGATTGAATGAAAAGATCGTCGTTTTGAAACATAGTGGGCACTCGCGTCGTGCGTGCATCTTTGCTGGAAGAATGTATAATTTTGATGTAAAAGGGTATTTATGATTGAAAAATTATTGAATGAAAAATTCGAGTTTAGTCGTAATTATTTTTTATAAATTAGCTTGAAATTAGTTTTCACCGCTTGGCGTTCATCGTTAACTTTGATCATTGACCCGTTGTTGACTTTAACGACTAATACTAAAAAAAAAAAAAAAATTACGGAATGAAGGGAAGGGCAGGCGCATCGCGTGTGCGTGCTATACTAGTTAACATAAACCCTAGGTTGGTTTCCGAACATATATGAATTTGTGTCCCTAGAAACAAAAACCTTCCACTTTTGTTACTATACTAGTATTAAAATTTCAAAATGAAATTTCATGATTAGAGAACTTTTATTTAATTTAATTTAGAAAAATGTATTCTAATTTATTTATTCATGTTGTTCTGTGTATGATCATTTCAAAACTTGTGAAGAGGAATCACAACATATCAGTATGAGTGAGGCAGAAGCAATGGATAGGATTAGTAGTTTACCAGAAGACATTCTTCATCATATCCTTTCTTTTCTTTACATCAAGGATGTTGCTCGTACTGGCGTATTTTCGAAAAGATGGAACTACATTTGGACCACCGTTCCCATCCTTGAATTTGCAAATTACACCTCTGAGACCGAGAAATTCATGGATTTTGTCGATGGCACATTACGTCGTTATAGCTCGTCTAATGTAGACAGGTTCTTTCTCTGGTGCAATCTATCGGTTGGATGAGAATCGGCTTCGTTCTTGGATATCTACTGTAATAGAGGGTAACGTTAAGGAGCTCAGACTATTCCTGAGCCACAGACAATGCTTCTCAGTTCCCCGATCTCTCTTTAGTTGTGAATCACTGATACTTACGTCTGGATGCCGTAATAACACCTTTCCGAAATATATCACTCAAGCGGCTTGAACTAAGTCAATTTAAATTCAGCGATGAGTGTTGGAATGAGGAACTCTTTTCAAGATCCCCTGTTCTTGAAGAATTGGTTCTGGAAGGCTGCATTTATTGTATGGGGAATCTCTGTATTTCAGTTCCTACACTGAAGAAATTGAAAATGTATGATATCGGTCTTATGAGTAGTGGTGGTATAAAAGACTGTGCTCTCAAAATTGATTCTCCAGATCTTGTGACGTTCACCTACTATATGAATGTTGCAAAAGAATATGTCTTGTCTAGCTTTACAACACTGGTCGAAGCAGACGTTAACATATTCTTTACAAGCAGACGTTCAGACCTAATGATTCTCCATGCTGTCATTAGATAATTTATAAAATTTAAGTTTTGAGCTTACGTTTGTTAACTTGTTATGTCTGTAGTGACTAATAATCTGATATCTTTCTATTGTTTCAATTTCAATTCCAGTATATGAAGGATGAAATGGAAGACAGTGATGAGGACATTGAGAACGACAGTGACGGTGTTGAGGGTGATGGGGATGATGACAACGGAGTCGCTGATGCTGGTTCTGTTGAGGGCGAAAACAACATTGACAATGAAGATGACGCTGCTGAGCGTGGAATCAATGATGTTTGTTTCCACAACTTAAATCGGTTAGCTTCGAGGAATTTGTTGGGAACCCAAGGGAGATGAGGTGGGTAAAACTGATTTTAAGGAACGCAAAAGGTTTGCAAATGATGACTGTTTGTCACTTTGATCCTGACAGTGAGTTTGATGCACCCATTGTTAATGCGAGAAGTGAAAAAGAAGTTAAGGCAGAGATGGCCAGTTTTCCAAGAGCCTCGCCAGATTGTATGATTAAGTTCTGTTCTTACTGTTCTTAGGATTAGAACTTGTTGTTTTTTCATTGAAAATTAAGGTTAGTTTGGTTCGGCTTTATTTCTTTATTTTCCAGGCACTCTTTTGCATCAAGCACATTCCCAAGTAATGGCTGTTTGAACCTAGCTAGCCTTCCATTTCTTGATAACACTAATTTACATGAAGCACTAATTTGCAGTAAGCTTTATTTTATGACACAAAACAAGGTTCCATTTCTGGCAATTCTGTGCATCTTTTTAGAATCATCATATTGCTTCTTCGGCTGCAGTTTGATTCTTCAATACTTGGGCATTTAGTCATCCAGCCTTTTGCCTTGCGAGTTAGGCGTTGAAGAATTGGGGCAAAGATATGGCTGGAAGATCTCCCCATGTTTAAATTGCAGTCCTAGACGGGGGTGTTTGATGTTGTTTGCGCTAAGTGAAGCAAATTCCGCAAGGGTTATCAGGTTTCCTGGTAATCATAAAACAGATTTTCTAGCTGAAGGTTTACCAGAGGGATTTATGGAGAGGATTGGAGAGAAAGGAGGAATGGTTGTGGAGAATTGGGCTCTGCAAGCAAGAATATTACTGAATGATAAAATTGGTGGATTGTTAGAATTCTTGGAATTCAGTGCTGGAGAGTATGAAATATGGTGTTCATACTGCAGACTTGATCAACGAGTAAATGCAAGTGATTAGAAGTAAAAAGGAAAGCTATAGAAATGAGTGAAACATAAGGGAAATCAAGATATTGAGCTAGTAGTGCCGAAATTTGAAAGTCTTTGGAAACAAAAAATGAACAATGAGAAAAAAAATACATACCCCAAAAAAAATGTTCCATGAGTGGGATGCTCTGAAACATCATCATGACCGTAATGTAATCATCTTCGAACTTCTATGAGTACTTTCAAAGGTTCAATGAACAATTCTGAACAAAAGTACAGAATGGAGTTTGTTACAGATAGCAATATAGAACTTGGGGAGAAATCTGATTATAAATGGTTTTATTCTACCTCAAATTGCAGGGTACACAGTGCCCCCTAAAAAGATCTTGTGTATTTATCAGACTATGCTAAACTCATCAGTACAAAATTTACGCAATCTATATAACCTACAGTTGACCATTGCAGTGAGTTTCATCCCACATCTTAAGCCTCCGCGAGTTCAGGCATAGCAGAAGGAAGGGGAGGAGCTCCTCCAGTTGTTGGCCTGAACAATGAAAAGAAAGACCAACATTTCTGAGATTAGTCAAAATGAAGTCAAACACAAAACCAAAAATGTGGAGTTCCAGAAATTACAAATCTAAGAAAGAAAAGTTCAGTGGAAAAAAAGCTGATCAGAAAATAGGTGGAAGAAAGACGAACTTACAGGCCCACAAACACCTTAAAAGCATCATAGATTCCCCACTGTGCTCCAGTAAGGGTTCCAATCATAACAATGCGCAATGGAAGACCCCGAGTAAATAGACCCACCACACCTATCTTCTTCACAGCCTAGAACAAACAAGAGATATGCTTAGCGAAGAAACAAGATAAAAGAAACCTGAAAGACAACAGAACGACACAACAAAACTAGAAGGAAAAGAGAGAGATAGCTACTCACATCCGCAACAGTGGCATCCTTAGCATTGTTGAGGAACGAAACAAGATTATCAGCAGGGTGAGAAACAATAGCACACAAGACACCAGCAATATATCCACCAGCAAAGCTGACACCCAGTTGCATGGATTTACTGCATTCATCCTTGGGCTTGGGGGTAACGTGCTTGTAAATGTTCTCTACTATGGTCTCGAACGATGTGAACTTCATCATAGTGTCTGCAAAAATATTAGTTGTGAGGAATGAACTGTTATGCAAGAGTTAGCAGAAAATGGAAATACTGTCAAGAAGCAAGGATATGCTGAGAAAGGAACTGGGTTGAAGAAAACATTTACTAACTCGAGTCTTCTATTAATAAATTTAAACTCCAGCTTTCCAGTACAATGTTCTTAGTGTCAACCGAAAACATGTTTTCATTGACCACACAAGCATATACAAGACATGCAGCTGAAGAAATAGAAGTGACTCCCAGATATATTCGCATTAAGATATTCATTTACTTTATCAGTTAATCAACTGGACACAAGTCGCATGAAAGACCATGGCAAATAAATAATTACTGTGAAGGAAAACATACTATCCACAAAAACAGGTTTCGAAAATGGATAATTTGAAGGCTAATGATGTGATAACTGATAAGCACACTTCACTTTTTATTTTGTCAGGAACTAATGATCCTTTATAAGGCCACATAATGTCCATATGTTGTGTACAATATGAACGGTAGGCTCATGCCTGAACACATATGAGGCATGAAATAAGGATAATATTTTGCTTAGCTCTAAGAAATCAATCGGCGGACAGTAAAATCCATGAATATTAGAAAACAGTACACTAATATAGTATGTGTCCGAATATATCTATCTAAATCAAATGGCAGAATCGTAAGCATGAAACAAGAAGAAAATAAAAAGGCATCTGAACCATGACGGACAGCTGTACGTAAATTGAACGGAGTTCCGTCCGATGACAACCAAAACAAAAGGTTAAAAGATTATCGACTCAAAGCCATGTATTTTCAACTCATACATCTAGCAATTTTCATTTGAAAACAACCAACAAATTCAGTGACATGAGAAGAATGAATGGCGGAAACATGAAATGCGATATCTTACATGGAATCTGTCGACCCCAGAGAGGAACAAGACCCTTGTATAACCTGCAAACGAATGTCAGCACATTAGGAAAGAGTGACGGATGGAACCATAACATTCAACATAAAAGGTGAATACATACCCGCCGTAACCTTCAGCCCTGATGATCTTCGGAAGTCCATCTGACAATCCCCTTGCAAACCCAGGCAGAGTTTGGACTCGTACTTTCACAGCTTCCATGGGACACAAAGCAACATCAGCAATAACCTCGGCGGATGCAGAACCAGCTAGGTAGATGAGAGTCTTGTATTTGACTGCGTTCTCTGGCCCAGCAAGGTCAGAGTAGTACTTCTTGAAGAATTCATAAAACCCAAGCTTGCAGGCACCCTGTGCACTGTAACCAAGCAGGGTAGGCGCCCAACCCCTGAAGAAACCTCTAACCCCTTTTTCTTTATATAGAACCCCAAAACCGGACGAGATGCTCTTGTATTTTGCAGGATCAATCTGGGTAGGAGCAGTGATTAGAAGAGTTACTTCACAGTTTGAGAACGACCTATTAACTTAAAAAGATAAATGGTGAGCTCAGGGTAACCTAAAACAGTTTGAGAACGACCCTAAGGAACGAATAACCAGGTCTCATGACTTTGAAAGGAAAAAACCTGAAAGCAATCGGTATGGAAATCCGCGGAGTCTCGTCAGGGCATCCATTTCATTAACTGCTAATGACAAAATAAAAATGGAAATCCTAGTTTCAGAACTATTCTCAGCGAACACAGCCTATCGAAAACTATGAGACGAGAGTCGAACAAGCAACACTGGGAGACCATATTTAGACCTCTTACAACTCTTTGAAACTTAGATATATACATACACCAAATTCAAAAGAGAAACATGAAGTGATCGCATGGCAATATCAGTATATTCAGCTTGTTTTTAATTGAAGCACAGAATCTTAGCCATATATGATTCATAACTGAAACAAAGGGAATGGTACAATATTCTGTGTTCATAGCTAGTCATGATTGCAACAAGCTGACTAGAGGGATAAGAATTACAAGATCATCACCAAGTTCAATCATAAGAAAACAACCAAGCCAAACCTTTCCCTCCTTTACTTTTCCCAAAACGCTAAGCGAATTAACCATTCTTATGGACAGACTACCCAACTTCTAAGGCTCTAAAAGTTAAAATCCAAATCTAATCTAACTTTCTCTTAAGTTTCTATACATCTGTTTCTCCAAATCATTAGATACTACAAGTTCAATCTAAATCCTCAATCGTAAAATCAAAATTCAACATCTCTATAATTATCACAACAATTGATGCAAATGCAAAACATAAGAACTAATGCTAATTTTTATTTTCAGAATCAACTAACAATAAAATATATGGAAATCAAAACCTGCATATTACACTTGACAAGATCTAAAGGAGTAACAGCCGTATGAGTAATTCCACAACTAAGGATTCCACCCATAGTACATGCTGCATAGTAAGATGGTGAATACATCTCTATCTTCCTTCCAGGTTCATTTGGTGAAGCTGCAACAACAGAATATGGTACTGTTGCTGCTGCTGTTGATGAAGAAGTGAAAGTTCGATTCCCATTAAAATACTTTTCCAAATGAAACGATTTGTTTGTAGATGTTGAGTACAGATAGTTTGGAATCAGAGATTGACGTGCTGATGATGAAATCGACATTTTTTTGATTTCTAGGGTTTTTAGGGGTTTTGGATTTGAATGGAGGTTTGAAGATTGTTGGGGAGGATTTAAGTAGTTTCACCATCATGTGATTAATTGATTGAAAATTTGAGTTGAAATTGAATTAATCAGTCAAGATTCAAAAAGAAGACGAAGAAAAATCTTTGTGTGAAGAAGATGAATGGAAGCCAGGTCCGTCTTCCTGGGGGCCTGAAAATGACTGGTGACTTGTTGAATTCTAGGTGGTAAATTACCAAGATAGCCCAATTTATCGGGCCGAATGCTGATAACCGTACGATTAAAAAGGTCCGAGATCACCCGTGATCAAGTGACATGTTTATTAGCATTCCTTTGGTAAGCAAATCATTGTGTCGTGTCATCATATCATGCAATTACGTATGGCCACTATGTATTTCGGTAGCATAACAAAGGACATTCAGTTTGTATTTTCGATCGAAAGAGATATGTGCGAGTTTGTATATAAACCCAAAAGAGAATTAAGTATGAAGAAAAACTTGCATTTGGTGTTGTTTTGTTATCGTTGGAGTATTTCGTTGGAAGATAATATGGTAGACGAGAGAGGTTGGAGAAAACTGCAAACCATGTTACATAACCCAGACAGGTTTAATTTTACCGTGGGAGGGATAAACAACGATGTTCATTCTCACATTCATAGGTGACTTAAGGAGTTCAAATTTAATTGTTTTTGCGGGAAGTTATAATTAATCACTTTTTCATATATTTCCCACCAATATTCTTTTACCTATGTCTTATTAGATCGATGCTTTCAAGATGTTTGAGATGTCGAAGAAAGCTGTAAACTATGATTCATTATCTGGATCATGAAGGCATAATAGATTAGTGTAAATCCAATACGCATCTATTAAAGAAGAGGACACATTTATTAGTTGAATTTCCGGTGGTTAATTAATTAATAAGATACCCCATGCTTGAGAAATAGTGAGTTCAAGCCATTGTGCTAACATCACCCTTTGAACAAAAAAATTGTCGAGTTGAATGAGGCCATAACTAAAAACTTGATAAAGTTGAAAATATGACCACACCGCCGAGAGTGACCAAGTGCCCGAAAATCAAATGTCATATTTTCTTTCATTATTGTTTGTGTAAATAAATGTGACCGGCTGGAGTAACAAAATCTAATTCACAATAAACCAAAAGTGTGGTTTCAGAAATGAGAAGTATGGTTTTCATTTATTTGGTAACGGTGTTTTTGTCATGCAATAATGTATTTCGGGTGCGTAACAAGTACATTCGTAATATTTTAAATATGACGAGAGGTTGCGAGATTACATATAAACCAAACATAGAATTAAGCCAAGACTTGCTTTTGGTTTCGTTTTCTTTTAGAATGTGAGTGCGTCATTATCATTGTGTTTGAAGAAAAGATTGGCATACCAGAAGTTGGAGAAAACTGTAAACCATGGTGCATAACCCAAATCTGTTTTAATCTTTAGGTTTGATCGCTAAGAGCGTCCACAATGGTACGATCATAACCAAAGATCAAAGACCAAAATAAACGATCAAATTTGAGAGTAGTCTGGAGTGTGACGTTAAGGCAGTGGAGTATTTTTAGTCGAGCGGAAGTATAATGAACGCTTGCATGTGGAGCGTTCATATAATCTTCGTCCCGAAGAGGCGTTGATATAGTTTACGCTCGTTGTGGGGCGTTGTTAAAGAATACGCTCGTTGTGGGGCGTTCATATAGTTAACGCTCGGAGAAGGGACGAACATATAATCTACGCCTGGTGTGGCGGACACGTGAATCAACGCCTCATTCAGGCGTTAAGAATATCAACGCCTCATTCAGGCGTTAAGAATATCAACGCCTCGATAATATCATGTCAGATCATTCAGGCGTTAAGAATACGGACATATAATTCAACGCTTCATACGGGCGAACTTATAATCAACGCCCGGTTCTGGCGAATGTATAATGAACGCCCCCTTGTCAGGCGTACGTATAGTGTTGTACCCAAATTAACACACGTATCGAGCACGTGTGGACAAAGAGAAACCACCACGTATATCACACGTGTTCACTTGGTGTTTACCCTAATCTTCTCCGTCTTCTTCTTTTCTTTTCTTTTCTTCTTTTCTTTTCTTTTCTACCTCATGTTTACCTCCTGTTTGTTTCTACCGCCCACAAACACAACACATCACAGTAACTAGCAGGAAAAGAGAATAGAAAAAAAAACCAGATACTTGATGAATCCCGGTTAGAAAAGAGGTATGTTTCTTTTTTCTTAATCACCTTTTTTTATCCGTATTGGTGTATAAATTATTTAGGGTTTTATTTGTTAAAATTAGTTTATATTAAGATGGGTTTTAAAGAACAAATATGAATATGAAATTGATTAAATATAATTGGGTATGTGTGTTTTATGATTTTAGAGAATAATATGTATGTGAAGAAAACCAGTTTTGATGCTTATGTAAATTTGGTTAAAAGAAGTTTTAAAATAATTATAGAAAATGTAATTTGTGGGTGGAATAGATTTAAACAATTTGGCTACTGTAAAAATTGGTAGTTATGTAGATTATGTGTGTTATATATGTAGAAGAGATGATTTGTACATATGTGAATATGGTTAAAAATAATTGAATTTGTATTGTTTTTTATTGAATTTGGAGGTGATTAATTTTAATTGTTTTTATGAAATTTTATGAAATTTTGTCTACTGTAATTCACGTAAAATAATTTGGAGGTGATAAAAATAATTTGGAGGTGATAAAAATAATTCACGTAAAAGATTTTGTCTACTGTGAATATGGTTAAAAAGATTTTATGAATTTGGAGGTGATAAAAATAATTTGGCTACTGTAAAAGATTTTATGAAATTTTGTCAAATATGTACAACACTTAATTTGTGGGTTATATAGATTAATATGTGTTTTTACAATTCACGTGGTTATGCCAAAAATTGTAGTTATGTACATTTTGTGTGTTACATATGTAGAAGAGCTAATTTATATGTATGGAATTGATTTTTTAGTGATTTTTATGGAATCTTGAAGTGATTAAATTGGGTTGTGGAATGTTGAAAGGATTTTCAAAATGCATCGGTGACGATTTAATTTGTATTCGTAGAATTATAGATTTTGGAATTGATATAGTTTGTGGTAAGGATTTTTATAGTATTTGGAATATAAATGGTGGTGGACTAATAAAAATAAGAAATGGCGCGGGTTGGTCTAATTGCATCTATCTTGTGTGTGCATAGATGTTGAACAAATTCACATCGCGGTTCAATGGTCGCATGAAGACGAACAAGAAACAAAAATCTGTAGCCGAAGAGGATTATAACTTAATCGCTACTGGTACAATTAAGGAGGTTGATATTCCCCGGTTAGGGAGGTTTCCTATACTGCAAGATGATAAACCGCACGCTACTACGGACATTACATTTACAGGGGAGCACAAATTGAAGTATCAACATCGTGGATCTTTGGCATCGGTAATTCATCACTATCAAACTATTTCCCCCATCTGTGTCGTTACCGGTCTCTCCTTGAGTTGTTGTTTGCGGTCCTTCATCATCTTCCTCGTTATTCTCATAAGTGTCCAAATCATGCGTCGTATCGAATACAAAAATCGATCGTCGATTATATTTTATATTTTCTAACACAACTTGGTAGCACTCTTCGTGCTTAAATTTTTTCCCATCGTTGCATTCCTTGAACCTCTTGTTAACTTCTTCAAGCTGTTAATGTTTTTAAAAACACTTAAGTACATGGGCGCTTATTAAATATTAGAAAACAATGGTTGGAAAAATCAAGAATGCTTACCTTCTTTTCAGGACCCCATCCAGTATGATATTCACCTTCAACTTCTGCCTCTTTTGCCGAAAATAACGCCACATCTTTACTTATTCCCTGATATCGTTTTTGCCAAGAACTCCAAGACCGCTCTGGATTATTAGGTAAATGAAGTTCAATATCATCCTTGATACGAGTCCACAACGTCGCCTCTGATTGATCAGCTCCAACACTAGAATCTTGAGATATAGATAAATGAATTTTACACATTGTTACATCTTTGATTGTCGTAAAATTTGGACCTCGTGCTACTCTTGGTGCCATTGTAAGCGAATCCGTGAAAATTTTCCAACTGATTTGAAAGCAGAAACAATATTTCTTCTTATTGGTTTGGATAGTTTGAAGTATTGAACCCTGAAAATGTCACAGGATCTCATGTGTATATATAGGTGTATATATGGGAAAAAACCGTCTTCCTAACTTTCCAACGTTCCAAATTATCCAACGTTCCATTTTCTTCAACGTTCCATTTTCTTCAACGGTCGAATTACCAACGGTATAAAAAAATTTCAAAATCAATTTTGTCTAAGTATTTTTTTTTTTTTAAACTCAAGCTTGGGGCGTTAACTATATAAACGCCTGGCGTGGGGCGTTAACTATATCAACGCCGGGATGGGGCGTTAATTATATCACCGCTCGTTGTGGGGCGTTAATTATATCACCGCCTGGCTTGAGGCGTTAACTATATCAACGCCTAGTTGGGACGTACACTTTATCAACGCCTGGCGTGGGGCGTTAAGAATATCAACGCCTGGGTGGGGCGTTTGTATAATCTTCGTCTGAATGGGGCGTTCATTTTATTAACGCCTGACGTGGGGCGTAAACTTTATCAACATCTCAACGGGCAAACATTTTATCAACGCCTGAACCGGGCGTAACTTATATAAACGCCTCTTTATGGGGCGGTGACTTTACGTACGTTTCACAACAGGCGTAGATTATATATACGCCCGATGCCAAACATTGATTATACCTCCGCTCCACTATATATAGTTTTGGTCTTGGTCCCAGACCAAATATGGTCTGGAATTTGGTTTTGGTCCAGATTTTAGTCTTTACTCCGTCCCGTTGCGTCTCCTCCCTGGATCATAATTATAGGTTTACTCGTCCATTGCAGTTGCTCTAAAGGGATAAATAATAAGCCTCAGTTTTTGTGTGGAAACTCAAATGTTGGAAGTTCATTTTATTCTTTTCATTTTTATTTTTTTTCGAAGGATTATGTTGGTCTCGTTATTAGCAATCACTTTTTTGACCCATGAGGATTGTATGAGATAATATTAGTAGTCACAATTTCATAATAATTTAATTATTATAGATTATTTTTGGGGTGTATCTCTCCCTTCTCTCTACTTCCTCCCAAAATCTTACGCACACAAAAGAAAGAAAGGAAAAAAAAAAAAAACCTTCATCTTTTTCCTTATTTGTTCAAATCTGGTCCTTTAGGGGTCGGACCTGAGCAAAGATTACTTGTTTTGATTAACTTTGTTGATTATAATAAAATTTTTCGTTATTAGAACGATTTTTTTTGCGCTATTATGGCGTATTTATCTGCACTTTCATAGGGTTTTTTTTCTTTAGATTTGTTCGTGATTCGTTATCTCGGATACAAGTACATCGGCGATTCAATGCGGCCAAGATCAAGTTCTTCATCAGAAATATAGATCGCGGGTTTCCGAGTTATTCGCTATACATGAAGAATTTTTTGAGAAAATTACTCCTCTCTCATAGGACACCTCTTAGTAAAGAAGAAAATAAATTAAAATGGTTGAATTATAATTTCGGGTATCATTCCTTCTCCAATCTCTATGTACAAGAATTGGGTGTTGTCGTTATAGATCGCTCTTTCTCTTCGCGATTTATTTGCGTGTCGCATCTCACTTGTATTTGTTTCATGTGTTTTGATGTACTTGTCTTTCTTGAAAACCATCATGTATACGTTTCTTATATGGAATGACATACTTATGGTTTGTGTTTGTATGGTAATAATTCTACCGGCTAGGACCGGAGTTATACCACCGGTACAGGTACAAGTACATGTCCTCAAAATGAGGTACCGGTCAACCGGCTTCACAAGAAACACGGACTGTAACGGCCCATGTGCAGCTCTAGTCACATCAGCTGCAAGACGAATGGAAAGCTTTTGTATAACATAATGATCTTAACCAGTGGCAACTTTTATTCTCCCTTTTATTGTTGCGTCGGATTCCAAATTTGAAAATTATCAGTGTTTAGGGTCTAGTGTGTGGTGAAATTAACCGAGCAGTAACCTAGTTTAAAAAATATAATGTCGAATGATTTGTTATTATAATTTATACAATTATGTCTCGAAAAAAAAACAAATTTGTTAAAAGAGAACAGGATCACCGGCAACGGAAGTGGATCACCTGTGAAAGAACACTAGTTACACCAGATAGAGAGAAAACAATTCATCTCATACTAATGTGAAAAAAGAGGTAATTGTTTGGTGAAGCTTTTTCACTTGACAGAAATACCCCCCTCCAATCTTAGTTATCCCTCATATCCCCTTCAAATCCCCGATCTAAATTACGATTCAGTTTTCACACCTACGCTACCACTACCATCCATCAGGGAAACCGCCACTGTAACAACACCACCTTCGTCACCAACAATTCCGTCATCACCACTACTAACACCACCTTAGTTATTAACATAGTCTGTTAAAATTAATAATACAAGTTAAAAAAAAAAAAAAAAGCGTTTAAACCGATTGGATTCTAGAGATAAAATTGAAAGTGAGATCGAAGTAAAATTTCATAGATCATCCGGGATTTTGTGATTATATCAAAACAAAAATAAAAATCAAGAAAAGAAAAGACTCTTTAGAGAGAGCCGGTGAAAACCCAAATTCCAATTCTTTATAGAGAGAATTATAGTAAAGAAATCAAATTTGATTTGGCTCGACGAATTTCAGCCAAGTTACAGTAACATTTTCATGAATTCTGATTACAAGTGAGAATTTCTTGAATTCTGATTACAAATGATTTATCAAGAAAGTAGTTGCTAGATAGACAGGGAAATGAAAAAGAGAGGTGATGGTGGTGCCTGCCATTTTGAGTTGGAAATGGTGGTGGTGGGATGTAGATGGGTTTTCTGGTTTAGTTGTGTGGCTGATGGTGGTGATTTAGAGATAAGTCATACAGGAAGAGATCTTGAATAAGTGACACGTGTAGGCAGCACATATAATCAGGCGTAACGTGAAGAGTTCAGTGTAGCTTTATGCATCATACTACATACTTAGACGATTAAAATTCGACACGTGTGTAAATTTTGAATTAAAAAAAGATGACCACATCCCTCTGATTTCTCTTCTTCTTTTTTGCTTGGCAAGAAGGAAAATAAATTGAACAAAGGGAAAGAATACATAACCCAAACTGGAACCTGACTACATTCCTCTGAATTGTATGGTGACAAATAATGGGCACAAGCAGTACCGAATAAATAAATGCATAGTTGGAACAGAATGTCAGTGAGGGCACTCGCTATCTTTGCTAGAAACACATTGTGTGTAGACCTTATGTCATATCAACTCCCAGCACAATCGGTATCAGAATAGCCTTGTAATGCAATGAAACCCTTTGTGAAAAATAGACCATGATATAGTGTACCTTTCCTATATCTCAATTGTAAGTACCTGCAAGCACGTCAACATTATTTGACTGGTCTAGAGATAACCAAGAGACGACTAAGCCGACGACTAAGCCGCTAATGACTCGATTAATTAGAGACGAACGTTAATTAATAGAAATTAATTTAAAAATAATTTAGATTTGAAACTAGTATCACTAGTTAGATCTCAAAAAGTTACGTGAAATAGATTATTCGAACGTGTCATTCGGATACCGGTCGAAGAAGAAATCATCGGAATTGTGAGAAGGACAAAATATTATTTTGTAGAAGTACCGACTTGGATGCCCTTATTCGTTCGTGGGCGCCTTGATAATTTCTTTGGTTTTATCCAAAACCAAGCGTACATCTCTCTTTCCTTCTTCTTTCTTCTTCTCTGTTCTTCCTCTCCTTCTCTCTATCGTTTTCAGTTTCAAAGATTTGAGGTGAATTTGTATGAACAATTCATAGGATCTTAGTATCATGTTGATCATAGGAAGAAGGTGATGCTTCTGCCGTTGGTCGAGTTCCAGGAGAAGAAGAAATTGAAGTTAGAGTTTTTCTGAAGTAGAATTTGTGTAGAACCGGTTAGGATATAGTGTTGTTAATGGATAAAGGGAAGAAGGGTTGCTGTTGATTTAATGAGATGAAGCTATTCTGATGATGAATCAAAATCAGGTAACTTAGGGTTTTATTAATTCGGGTGTTTATTATTGATTTGATTGATTTGGTTGAATTATTATGATGGGTTTGTGTTCGATTGAGGTCTAGATGGTTCTATAGGATTTAATTTTAGTTTCTTTAAGATAATTGAGTTTCAAGTTAGGGTTTTGATAAATTTAAGTTGAGGATTAGGTTTTCTGAGATGAGAATTACTGATGAAGAAGAATTGGAAATTGGGTCGTGATGAATAAATTGGAATCCAGGTGAAGGGTTTATGTGAATTAGGAGAACAAGTGACAGATATTCTGTAGAGGAATGTTTTGTGATGGTTTTGGTACTGTTAATGAAGGGTATGTCTGTGAGTGAAGATGAATCAATACTACAAGTGTTGATGTTGTACAGATTGTATTGATACGGCTATAAGGATTCAGGGCTTGCCTCAGTTGAGGTGATTTGTCTTGAGCTGTTATGGAGTGAACTTATCTTGAGGTATGTTAATGGAGATGAAATAGCTCATGAATTGATCAGCTGATGGTGAACAAAAGAAGATGAAGGTCAGGGCTGCTGATTATAAGGAGAATGAAGTTTGTTTGGTTGTTGTGAAATGGAGAAGTTATACTTGTAGGCTGAATTATAAGTAATGAAAAGGAGTTGATCTGAGTTGAGTATGGAGCTGAACTTTAGTTCCAGGGATGGTGATGCAGATTATTTGAATGGAGCTGTAATATCTTAGAGCTGTAGTGAGGTCCAGATTAATGGAATGAACTAGTGTTGAGAGGTGTTGATGAAATGCAACTGAAGTAAAAAGTATTATAATGCTGCGAAAACATGGATGAGGTGAAATTGAAATCTCAGGGCAAAGAAATACTGAGAGTATGTATATGTAAGGCGGTGTTGGATTGAGTTTCAAGAGGCAGAATTGAAGGATATGGTTCTACAGTTGGGGTTCTTGGTATTTGTGACGAAATGGAATTGATTATATTGTTGTGGTTGACATGAGAACTGAAATGGAGTTAGCTGAAGGTACTTATGAGCTATGCCCTGAGTGTTGGAGTTGCAAAAAAGGGTATATAAATGAAACAGATTATTGTGGTGCTGATCAATTAGTAGTGTAGAATTTAGTTACAGTTGTAACTAGTTAGGTTGGTAATGACCTGTAATAGTTGCTGGTGAAGTTGTTTATGATTTGCAAATGAAGAGTATGTTGAAGTTAAACTGAGATGCATGTTGGAAATTAGATCAGTGGAATTGTGTTGTGTATTGCATCATTTTAGTCTTGGCAGGTTAGGTGTTGCACCTTGTTTGTGCATTGCTCAGGCCCGTGCAAAGGCTTTGGCCTTGAGCTTCTCAGCTCAGTCAGAACCTGACTGACCTATACCCTGACTCAGATATCTGAATGAGTTGAATCGTTTTGACTCACCGAGTTCCCTATCTTGACCCGAGTTGACTCAGTTGACCGATTTGTACTTGACCATCTGACCTGGATGTTCACTGTTAGTTGACCCTTTAACTGTTAGAGACCGTTAGTTGAACCGAGTGGACCGGGGTTTGTGTATTGGACTGAGTTTAGTGGACTTGGGCTTAGTGCCATGTATTCTTAGTTTGATGTTTTGGACCCTTTATGGTCCGAATTGGCCTTTGGTTCCTTCTACAAAATTGTAGATATTCATAAGCCTTATCAATTGGACTATAGAACCAACCTAATTTTATAAATAAACCTTAGTTGTACTAAAGTTAGATATTTAAAAGATGTAGGGTCATAAATGGACTTAGAACCATTAGATAGTTCACTTATCCTATAACTTGATACTTGTATGAGATTTTGTTATGAGCCTTGTGTGGGCCTTTTGGTTAATCTTTAGAGTGTTGTGTGATTAAAAGTTAGTCTGTATTAACAACGATCGATTCCAATGATGAACCAGTGGATTATGGATCTCGAGGTATGCGAGGCTTGTCATCAAAAGAGGTGGGAATTCTGTAACCTTCTTGTAATCATTAAGCTTTATTTATCAGCGGGCATGATGAGACTTTACTATCTATGTGCATGATTGCGTGTAGTTTAATGTGCTACTCATGTATCTTTGAGTATGATGTATATGTTGCATCTGTATGTACGATGTTTTGCTACGATGTTTTGTGTGTGTTATGCATTGTGAGATTTCCCTACGAGGAGTGTCTGTGTTTCCCCACGGCTCTTAGCTAAGTTAAGTAAGGCGGTAATTCATCCGTAGACAATATTACCTAGTAGGGCAGTAATTCATCCATGTGCTATATTATTATAACTATTTCATTAGTAGGGCGGTAATTCATCCGTTATAGTATTATTGCTTATTAAGATAGTAGGGCGGTAACTCATCCGTTTGAATATTACCTAGTAGGGTGGTAATTCATCCGTTATGATATTATATATATTATTCTATTTGAGGGAAATCACTCGTGTGCATATTATACTTGTTTGTCTAACTTTCTGATCTTCATGGTAATATTCTGAATCATAGATTGTATGGGCACTCTGTGTGGATGATGTTATTATTTATTGATTAGGGTTGTTCTCGCGTCGTCTTCTCCAATAAGTTTGGAGAGGATAGGATAACACTTGCTTCTTGTTGCATGAATTGCTGAATGTTTAGATTCATTACTCTTCTTTTCAATTTCTGTTCTTAGAACTGTGAATCATGTTAGTGATTACTTGGAAGTTATATATTTTCTTTGGGAACCCTTTGGGACGATGTGCTCACTTGTTCCCACTTCAGTTTCAGTAATCAGAAGGAATGATGCGTGCGGAGATATCAATTTTCGTAGATTAGTGCTCTATCGAATATAGTGTTGTCGTGTATCTGTATTATATGTATTCTTCCTTTATTCTGTAAAACAACACAATTATATATTTATATAATATGAGAGACTTTCAAACATACTGTATCAGAGAGTTTGGGTTTATTTGTAAGCACTTTATGTGAATATGGTTCTTAAGATTGATAATCTGGATTTGATGCTTCAATTAGGTTATAATCCCATAGCTAAGCAGGCTATAGAGTTGGGGCATCACATCAGCACTCTCTTAGCAGCACTCAAATGAGATGTTGTGGGAGAGTCCATAAATTGACAAATTTGGTTTACTGCAAAACATAATTCAGGTCTGGTCCAATTTAAATACTGAATAGATCCCACAATAGACATATATTTTATAAGGTTAATCAAGAGATCTTCATCATTTACACTGAGTTTAAATGAAGAAGGACAAGGAGTTGAACAAGGCTTCATTCCAACAAGATTAATCTTGTTCAATAAATCCAGGGCATACTTTGTCTAAGAAATAAAAAGACCATTCTTGTTATTTTTAACTTCTAATCCCAGTAAGTAATATAGTTGGCCTAAATCCTTAACTAGAAATTGAGTCCATAAATGTTTGATAACAGAATCACAATGAAATGAACCGTTGCCAGTGATGATAATATCATCAACATAAACTAAGTTGATGTTAATTGAGAACTTAATTTTTTAATAAATAAAGAAGAATCAGCAAGAGATGGGACAAAATCAATAGCTATAAGAGCATCCATGAGTTTGTTATACCATGCTCTTGGTGCCTGCTTCAGGCCATATAAATATTTGCTCATCTTACACACATGCGTTGGATGGTTCTTGTCTTGAAATCCAGGAGGTTGTGACATGTAGACATCCTCCTTTAAATCCCCATGAAGAAAGGAATTATTATGTATAATTGTCTGAGTTGCCATTCAAATTTAACTGCAAGAGATAATACTACTTTTATAGTAGAAGGTTTAACAACTGGACTATATGTGCCAGTATAATCAAGACACTCAGGTTTGTGCCTCTCTATAGAACCATCTGCATTGTATTTAATTTTGAAAACCCACTTATATCCAATTAAGTTCTGAGAAGGATAAGGTGGTACATATGTCCAAGAGTTTGCATCCTTGAGAGCCGTGTACTTATTTTTCATTATTTTTTGCCAAACTGGAACTTTGGAAGCTTGAGAATAACAAGTTGGAGTAGAAACTGCAAGATGAGAAAGATGAGTAGATGAAAGAGCATACTTAGTAGCAAAAAATACATTAGGTTTGAAAACACCATTCTTGGATTTTGTTTGCATAAAATTAGTAATAGCAGTTGTAGAAGCATCAGATGGTATAGTTGAAACTGTGGAGTTGAAAACACTACACTATTTTAAGGCATTTGTAACCCAGGTTTGCAACGACACAAGAACCGTTGCGAAATCTCCGTTGCTAAGTTTTCGCAACGGCGTATATCTGTTACGAATTCAGCAACCGCGCCAGCAAGGTTGCGAATAGCAACTACCCTGGGTTCAAGCGTGTGAAACACGTGTGTGGTCGGGAACACTAGGACTGATAACTACGCCCAAGTCAAACTTCGGTCAAGTATGCTTCTCTTTGTTTCCACCCTTTAGCCAAAGTTGACCTATATCCTGCCCCTTACTCGATTTTATCTTCTTTTTTTCTCCGCCACAGACATAGACTCACTCTTTCCTCTCCTCTCCATCTTCATCTTCATCTCCATCTCGATCTGCTCAGCTGAGCTCTTCATTCTCTTCTCAATCTCTGAACTCTATCATCGTGTAGAAGTGTATCATCAGGTATAATCTTTAACAAGTTTCTTAGGGTTTACAGATTTTGATATTTAGGGTTTCAGTTACGATTTTTAGGGTTCGAGACTTTGATTTCTAGGATTTAAAATTTTGATTTAAGTTTATCGAATCCTAGGGTTTCGTTTAAGTTTTTCGGTTTTAGGGTTTGATCTTTGATTTGAGTTTTTCGATTTCACTTGTGAATCTGATTCTTTTGATTTCAGTTTTTCTATTTATTTTTCTCTTTCCATTTTATGGTTTGTTTATCTGAATCAAATACCTTTTTTTTTTCATGTTAGGGTTTGTCAAGATTGAAGAACTGAAGTTCAGTTCATTAGAGTTTTTGTGTAGAGTCTGTAGTCATCTGATGTAGTTGATTGGAAATATTGGTTGCTGTTGTTTTTTGTAGGTAATGACAGTGTTGTATTGTGGTTCCGCACTAGGGTAAAATTTAGGCGGAAAAGTTGGTTATTTTGAATTGCGGGTATGAAGGAACGGCAAACTCTTCGAGATGGGTTCTCGACGTACTTGTCAGATGTTGATGATGATAAATTAGATACTTCAGGTGAATCAATTCTTAAAATTTCATATAGAGTAAAGCTTAATTTCAATTTTTGTGTTGATTTGAAACCTGAATGTATTTGTAGATTATAATGATGTAATTTGAACGTGACAAGAGTTCTGATTCGTGTATGGGTTTCGTGCATGTGCAGGAGACTCTATTAAAGGAATCGGTGAATCCTTCATGGATATTATGTCATTTCTTCCTTTTTATTTGGTTACCATCTTGGGTAAAAACTCTATCTTTTCATCTTTGTTGTCGGGTAAAAACTCTATCTTTTCATATGTGTTGTCTGAAAAAGTATCTAAAAGGGTGCAAATAAGTATTACTTATTTGTTGTAAAAGTGTGTGGTTAAGGATGGTTGTATGTGTATTTGAATTTGTTGGGTACAGGGTAGTGAGAGAACCACTTGAAAGTATTTCACTGGATCTTTTTTAGCAGGAATTCCCTTGCTGAAGGTATATATGTCCCTTGATAGATTTATACTTTACTTCATATATAGCCTGGTTTGCATCTGTAGGTTTTTAAGTGTTTTGTTTTTCTTGATAATGATGACTTAAAGGTCTGGTGGTGAGTACATGTCTTGGTGGTGCATTTCTTGGGTCCATTTTAAGTGGTTCAACAGAAGATGATGTATGGCGTCGTAGGGGTTTTCAGTTGAGTGATTTACCAATGATTATTGGGTCTTTTCTTAGGTAAAATCCTTGTGTTGTTTTGAACAATTTCGTTTCTTTGTTTATTAAGTTCAAATGTAGCTTATTAGAAAAGATTTCTTTGACCATATGCTTGCAGCGCGATAACAGAAATCCTGGAAGGTATGCTTCTTGGGAGGTTTCTTGTTGGAACAGCATGGGTGTAGGTCCATATGTTGCTTCTCTCTATGTAACTGAGGTATGTGATTCATTTGTTCGGTACTCTTGAAATTGTTTATTGAGTCTTTGCTTACTGTTAACATTTTCTGATATGAAGTGGCTCTTATTATATGTAAGCAGGTTTCACCTTCTTTTGTAAGAGGTACTTATGGGAGCTTTATCCAGATAGCAGCATGTCTTGGACTTATGTCATCCCTGTTAATTGGAATCCCAGCCAAGGAAATTGCTGGATGGTAAGAAACTTCATGTCGTATTGGTGCTGATGGCATTTCTCAAGTCGTTAATATCTCTATAGATTATGCTCATCTTGTTATTCATACACTTGCTTTTGTGCTCCCTTCATCTGATTTTGGTCCCATCCCTACTCAATCAAATGCTCTTACTGTTGATATTTATCATCTCATTTTATTTCTCTACATTCAATCTTACAAAAAGCTTCTTCCTGGAACTCATAAAGACTCCGCTTCCATATCTGATGTTTGGTCTTGAACATCGTATTTATAGAAGCACCTGGCTAACATACTTTCTCTATTGGTGGACTCAGTGGATGGGGAAGATGAGGAATTCTGGTTAGTATATCTGTATCATCAATTTTATGTTTCTTCACTCGATTTTAACTTGACGAATTCTATCATTCACGTCTTTAGAGCAGGGTTTCGTTAGTGGTCATATTTTATTATATATTTTCCTGTATAAAATGGAAAGTTGTGACGCATTAATAGTTTATCAGAATCATATGATATCGGTGTTAGAAAGTTGAGATATAGATTAAGGGGGTGGAAGTATTTTGAGATGGATGGATAGTACAATTGGTTTTGACTAGGACTCTTTTCTGTATAGTTCATCTCATTATCTCATTATACAGATAGGGATGCAGGTCATTATGTCCTTGAGGTGCATATATGACATAAGCTAACTGTTCAAAAGTGCAACTCTATCATTCAGACTTGCCTTCTCTGGTCAGTTCTGACAAATCTTTTTCTTTTAAGCTTACTGTGCTCACAAAAGAAACTTTTTCTTTGCTTTTATGCTATAACAAAGAATATTCTATTGTCAGACCTGGAACCATCTCTCAAAGCTCTTAAAGATAAGCTCTTGACTAAAAATGTGCATCGACTTTGTAATGAACATTGATTGTTAATTGGTAAAGATAGTTTCAGGGCATTGACTGTGTTACATTCTAACTTTTTGCCCAATATTATGAATGTGTGAATTACTTTGATAGCAAATTGCTTGGATTTTTTCAGTGGATTGTGAACTCTCTACAGTTGAGCATATTCATTCATGGAAGCTTCGCTATGGTTATGACCGTGTGAATGATGATAAATATGTTTCCAACATCGAGGCCAAGATGACTGATGGTATGTCATATATCTTAAATTACATAGTAGTTTACCAGTTCTTAGTTTCGTTTTTAGTATAGTCAAGACTCAAGATTTTGGTGAATGTTTTGTACTAAATAAAACAAGAACAGTTTTAGGGGATAGTTTTGTGTATTATGCTTGCAAGATGCTACTTCAGCTGGATTACAAGATGATCCCCAAATTCTGGTGCAGATTCAATGTGTTTACAGAACACCAATTATATGCGCAAGCTTTTGTTGTATCATTGTTTTAACCTAGGTCATTGGAAGGAGGATTAGAGACAATGGTAACTTATACAGTTCCCCATATTCATCATTTCCACAGATTTTGCCTGCTTGTACTTATACATCGTATTATTTCTTTATTAGTTTTTGACTCAATCTTTATAAGCATAATGGTTATCTGATTGGAAGAATTTGTGATGCTTTGTTCGCTGGTTGATGAATGATGTTGTGTTATGAGATCAGAAATTAAGGTTGGAGAACAAAGCAGCATCCATTAGGTCCCTTAGCAGCTGCAAGATTTGTAAGTTTATGTAGTATCTCCTTATAGTGATTTAAGTTAGAAGAACTTAGGAATTTAGGAACCAAGTATGTTTCTAATGTGTACACTAGTTTGTTGTGATACTTAGAATACATTTGTATCAAATACTCATACTTTTTGTTAACATCAATTGAAGAATCCATTTTTCATAATATGATACAGTTTTGTATGTTGAATGAATGAATAACATAGTTTTTGTATCTGTGGAAATGATGAATACGGGGAACTGGGTGACTGCAGGGGGGAAATGGATTTTGACCAGGTCAATGAAGACTTGACCTTTTATGTTATGTTGCAAAATATTAACAACACCCTCGATCTGATGCTAAATTAGAACCAGAACCAATAACATTTAGTTCCGGGTAGGGGTATTCCGGTAATTAGAAACAGCTTAGCAACGATAACTATCGGTTGCGAATAAACAAAGTCGTAACGGCACGTGCCGTCGCGAAAAAATGCAACAGCGTGTTTTGCAACAGGTCCTGCCTTTGCAACCCCATTCAGCAACGTCTATATTCCGTTGCTAATCTCTAAAAAATGGTGTAGTGAAATGTCAGATGATGTAGTAGAAGTTTGTGAAGCATAAGAAGTATTAATAATTTCTGGATGACAATCTGATTGAGAAGTATCTAACTAAAAAGTATATGATTGAGAAACCAAGAAAAATGCACTTCACACTTATCTAACAAAAACTTATCCTGGAATGTAGGGTAAAAAACCACTTCATGAAAAACAACATGTCTAAAAACAAAAACTCTTTTAATGGATGGATCTAAACTTCTATATACCTTGTTGTGAGAACTATAGCCAAGAAAAATGCACTTCACACTTCTTGGCTGAAGTTAATTTGAAGTGTATGGCGTGGACCAAGGAAAACATAAGCATCTAAAAGTCTTCAAACACAAATTGTCAGGTCGTTTATTAAACACATTTATATGGAGGGTCAAAAGACGCTAACCTTGAAGTCTGTTTTGATTACACAATTTGCAGTTGAGAGTGCATCAAACCAATACTCAAAAGATAAACCAGATTATATCAAAAAGGTTCTTCTTGTAGCAAGGAGGTGTTTATGCTTAGATTCTGACACCCCATTCTGCTCAGGAGAATGTTGACAAGTAACTTCATGTTGAATACCAATGTCTAGAAGAATTTCTTTTAAGGTCTTGTTAACAATCTCCCCTCCACCATCAGTTCTTATAGTCTTAATTTCAAGATTTAACAGATTCTCAATATAAGCTTTGAAATGCATAAACGGGTTTCGAAAATCAGACTTAAGAGTGAGAGATATACCTAACAAAACTTGGAAGAATCATCAATTAAGACATAATAGTGAAATATAACTACAAAAGTAACAGGTGCAGGACCCCATACATTCATATGATGTTGTAGTGGAAATGTAGAAACAGAAATAGATACATTAAAGGGTTACTTATATGATTTTATTAGCTGGCATTCAGAAAATTAAGAGGTTTGATACTGATGTCAGAGACATTTATTAACTTAGCAAGTATTGAAAAGGTTTGAAAAGAAGGATGTGCTTGCCTTCTATGCCAAAACAGTTGATGAAGCTTTGGCACATGAAAAAGCAGTAGAAGTATTTGTGGTTGAAGCTAAAGAAGGTAATGTGTCAGAGATCATTCGATACAATCAATTCTTAATGGTCCCTTGAATAAGAATCCTCGTGGTGTGTATGTCCTTAGCAGTAAAACCAGAGGAAGTAAATGTAAGAGAACAATTACTATATCTTGTGAATTTATGAACAAAATCAAGTTTTGTTTAGCTAACGGAACATGAAGTATATGTTATAGATGAAACTGTTGATGTGGTACTAAGATGACTGAAGAACCAGATCGTAAAATAGACATACCTGCACCATTAGAAGTAGTGTCAAATTCACCACCAAAATAAGCTGAAGTAGAAGCAATTTGAAAAGAATCAGCTGTCAGGTGATTTGTTGATCCAGAATCCATATATCATGGATTTTCACCTAAGATATTTGCAACAGTAAGCATATCCTAGAGATGTTTAAGAGGATCACGACCTTGATATGCAAAATTCATGCTACTCCAACATTCATCAGCAGGATGTCCATATTTGCGACAGAGATGACATGTAGGCTTGTCTCCAGATGCAAGATCAGCTGGTCTTGTAACATTAGTTGGAAAAGGTGTTGATGGAGTTAGTAAAGTTCCCGATTGTCTACCAAAACCTCTACCAAATCCACGACCTCCTATACTAGGATTAAATCCTCTAGTACCTCTACTATATCCTCTTGCATTGGAAAAGAATGCTCTATAAGTGGATTCTTCATTATTGACAGTAAGATGACTTTGACAAACAATATCCTCACTAAGTAAAAGAGTATGTAACTCAATGCTTGAAATAGTAGGATTGCGAAGCCTTATAGAAGTAGCAAAAGAATTAAATGACCAAGACCAGTTAGTGTGAATACCACAATTTCATATCAGAAATAATATATCCACAAGCAGCTAATTCATTTGTGATCATCTTAATCTCAATAGTGTTAGCAACAATAAAAGAATTACCTTTCTTGATAGTCAATAATTTTGTTCTCAACTGAATTGAATGAGTTGAAGAAATACAAGCAAATTTATCTGAAATACCCTTCCACAATTCATAAGGTGTAGAAGCATTAGCAAAGTAATAAATTAGCATATCAGAAATTTTGGAATTTATCCACATGATAATTGCAGAGTCTTCATCTACCCAATATGTATAAAGAGGATTCTCTACACCGTTGTTAGCGTTGGTACGATTTGTGAATTGAACAGGACATTCATGAGATCTATCAAGAAATTTCATAATCTTGAATTTTCTAATCACAAGTAACATCAGAGATTTCCAGGTGATAAAATAAGAATCGGTGAGCTTCAAAGTAAGCATACTCATCAATTGATTTGTTGGAATTTTAGGAATCGAAAATGAGGTTGGATTTTCCATTAAAGCAGATCTGTAACTTATAAGATTTGAAAAACCAAGAAACAAAATGAAAGATCGATGAAGAAGAAGATGATTATTCAAAATAGCAGAGAAGAGCAGAAGCAACGATGATCGTAGCCATGAGAATTCATCAAGAATTCTCGTCCAATACCAATTGCATGAAAAATACAAGCCAAACATTTACATGTTGCCCGAAGTAGCATTTAATTTGCTTAAGACCGCGCTTAACTCAACTCCCTCAAAAGTATATGAACCTAAAGACCAATTGAAAAAAGTAAACTCGTTACTCCATCAGTGACAGAAATTGGCAACTTATATCTCACTGCAAAGAATCTTCCATTGAGCAAAATCTATTTTGTGCAAGAGATTTGTTTACCTTATAATTGGTAGATTGGAAGCGGCACATTAATTCTTCGTGAAGCCAATGACAAAAATAGTGAATGGTAAATACTTGATAAGTGCTCCAACCACCCTAAACGAAAGAGTCTAACCAAAAAAGACCTTATTTGGTGTTACTATGGGTAGACCAAACTCAATCATGCAGTATCTGATAGTCTCCACTTCACGGCTGACCAAATGCCGGTTGAAAAAACGAGAAAAAAAAACGGCAAATTAAGAGCCGTTTGAGTCTAAAATCGTCAAAACATAATATAAAAATATAAACTAAATATATTTTAGGTATTATTAGATATTTAGATAAATAAGAATCTTATAAAATCTTTCAAAATATTAAAAAAAATAAAAAAAAACTTTGGTGTGGACGGCTAATCAAATGCCGTCAACAATTTTTTGTGTTTCAAAACCGCAAAAAGTGACTCTATCCATAGCCCTTGCTCTAAGGAGTAAACAGCTGTACGAGTAAGTCACTGGGTCCTCAACTATGCTCTCTGATTTTTTGGGGAGAACTAATAAATGTGTTTTTGAAAAGTACAATTCTCGAGGGTTGTTAATAGGTGCTAATTTACTAACGAGTGTACTATTCCGAAGATATATTATGTTAGGAATCGATCAAAAAACGCAACGGAATTGAGTTTTTAAATTTTTTCTAAACAAAACCCAACTTTGTTCATAGATGTTAATAATAGCAAATTGCATTTAAGAGATTTGTGTACCAATTATAAGGTAAACAAATTATTTATTGATTAGGGTTGTTCTCGCGTCGTCTTCTCCAATAAGTTTGGAGAGGATAGGATAACACTTGCTTCTTGTTGCATGAATTGCTGAATGTTTAGATTCATTACTCTTCTTTTCAATTTCTGTTCTTAGAATTGTGAATCATGTTAGTGATTACTTGGAAGTTATATATTTTCTTTGGGAACCCTTTGGGACGACGTGCTCACTTGTTCCCACTTCAGTTTCAGTAATCAGAAGGAATGATGCGTGCGGAGATATCAATTTTCGTAGATTAGTGCTCTATCGAATATAGTGTTGTCGTGTATCTGTATTATATGTATTCTTCCTTTATTCTGTAAAACAACACAATTATATATTTATATAATATGAGAGACTTTCAAACATACTGTATCAGAGAGTTTGGGTTTATTTGTAAGCACTTTATGTGAATATGGTTCTTAAGATTGATAATCTGGATTTGATGCTTCAATTAGGTTATAATCCCATAGCTAAGCAGGCTATAGAGTTGGGGCATCACATCAGCACTCTCTTAGCAGCACTCAAATGAGATGTTGTGGGAGAGTGCATAAATTGACAAATTTGGTTTACTGCAAAACATAATTCAGGTCTGGTCCAATTTAAATACTGAATAGATCCCACAATAGACATATTTTATAAGGTTAATCAAGAGATCTTCATCATTTACACTGAGTTTAAATGAAGAAGGACAAGGAGTTGAACAAGGCTTCATTCCAACAAGATTAATCTTGTTCAATAAATCCAGGGCATACTTTGTCTAAGAAATAAAAAGACCATTCTTGTTATTTTTAACTTCTAATCCCAGTAAGTAATATAGTTGGCCTAAATCCTTAACTAGAAATTGAGTCCATAAATGTTTGATAACAGAATCACAATGAAATGAACCGTTGCCAGTGATGATAATATCATCAACATAAACTAAGTTGATGTTAATTGAGAACTTAATTTTTTAATAAATAAAGAAGAATCAGCAAGAGATGGGACAAAATCAATAGCTATAAGAGCATCCATGAGTTTGTTATACCATGCTCTTGGTGCCTGCTTCAGGCCATATAAATATTTGCTCATCTTACACACATGAGTTGGATGGTTCTTGTCTTGAAATCCAGGAGGTTGTGACATGTAGACATCCTCCTTTAAATCCCCATGAAGAAAGGAATTATTATGTATAATTGTCTGAGTTGCCATTCAAATTTAACTGCAAGAGATAATACTACTTTTATAGTAGAAGGTTTAACAACTGGACTATATGTGCCAGTATAATCAAGACACTCAGGTTTGTGCCTCTCTATAGAACCATCTGCATTGTATTTAATTTTGAAAACCCACTTATATCCAATTAAGTTCTGAGAAGGATAAGGTGGTACATATGTCCAAGAGTTTGCATCCTTGAGAGCCGTGTACTTATTTTTCATTATTTTTTGCCAAACTGGAACTTTGGAAGCTTGAGAATAACAAGTTGGAGTAGAAACTGCAAGATGAGAAAGATGAGTAGATGAAAGAGCATACTTAGTAGCAAAAAATACATTAGGTTTGAAAACACCATTCTTGGATTTTGTTTGCATAAAATTAGTAATAGCAGTTGTAGAAGCATCAGATGGTATAGTTGAAACTGTGGAGTTGAAAACACTACACTATTTTAAGGCATTTGTAACCCAGGTTTGCAACGACACAAGAACCGTTGCGAAATCTCCGTTGCTAAGTTTTCGCAACGGCGTATATCTGTTACGAATTCAGCAACCGCGCCAGCAAGGTTGCGAATAGCAACTACCCTGGGTTCAAGCGTGTGAAACACGTGTGTGGTCGGGAACACTAGGACTGATAACTACGCCCAAGTCAAACTTCGGTCAAGTATGCTTCTCTTTGTTTCCACCCTTTAGCCAAAGTTGACCTATATCCTGCCCCTTACTCGATTTTATCTTCTTTTTTTCTCCGCCAGACATAGACTCACTCTTTCCTCTCCTCTCCATCTTCATCTTCATCTCCATCTCGATCTGCTCAGCTGAGCTCTTCATTCTCTTCTCAATCTCTGAACTCTATCATCGTGTAGAAGTGTATCATCAGGTATAATCTTTAACAAGTTTCTTAGGGTTTACAGATTTTGATATTTAGGGTTTCAGTTACGATTTTTAGGGTTCGAGACTTTGATTTCTAGGATTTAAAATTTTGATTTAAGTTTATCGAATCCTAGGGTTTCGTTTAAGTTTTTCGGTTTTAGGGTTTGATCTTTGATTTGAGTTTTTCGATTTCACTTGTGAATCTGATTCTTTTGATTTCAGTTTTTCTATTTATTTTTCTCTTTCCATTTTATGGTTTGTTGTTTATCTGAATCAAATACCTTTTTTTTTTCATGTTAGGGTTTGTCAAGATTGAAGAACTGAAGTTCAGTTCATTAGAGTTTTTGTGTAGAGTCTGTAGTCATCTGATGTAGTTGATTGGAAATATTGGTTGCTGTTGTTTTTTGTAGGTAATGACAGTGTTGTATTGTGGTTCCGCACTAGGGTAAAATTTAGGCGGAAAAGTTGGTTATTTTGAATTGCGGGTATGAAGGAACGGCAAACTCTTCGAGATGGGTTCTCGACGTACTTGTCAGATGTTGATGATGATAAATTAGATACTTCAGGTGAATCAATTCTTAAAATTCATATAGAGTAAAGCTTAATTTCAATTTTTGTGTTGATTTGAAACCTGAATGTATTTGTAGATTATAATGATGTAATTTGAACGTGACAAGAGTTCTGATTCGTGTATGGGTTTCGTGCATGTGCAGGAGACTCTATTAAAGGAATCGGTGAATCCTTCATGGATATTATGTCATTTCTTCCTTTTTATTTGGTTACCATCTTGGGTAAAAACTATATCTTTTCATCTTTGTTGTCGGGTAAAAACTCTATCTTTTCATATGTGTTGTCTGAAAAAGTATCTAAAAGGGTGCAAATAAGTATTACTTATTTGTTGTAAAAGTGTGTGGTTAAGGATGGTTGTATGTGTATTTGAATTTGTTGGGTACAGGGTAGTGAGAGAACCACTTGAAAGTATTTCACTGGATCTTGGTTTTAGCAGGAATTCCCTTGCTGAAGGTATATATGTCCCTTGATAGATTTATACTTTACTTCATATATAGCCTGGTTTGCATCTGTAGGTTTTTAAGTGTTTTGTTTTTCTTGATAATGATGACTTAAAGGTCTGGTGGTGAGTACATGTCTTGGTGGTGCATTTCTTGGGTCCATTTTAAGTGGTTCAACAGAAGATGATGTATGGCGTCGTAGGGGTTTTCAGTTGAGTGATTTACCAATGATTATTGGGTCTTTTCTTAGGTAAAATCCTTGTGTTGTTTGAACAATTTCGTTTCTTTGTTTATTAAGTTCAAATGTAGCTTATTAGAAAAGATTTCTTTGACCATATGCTTGCAGCGCGATAACAGAAATCCTGGAAGGTATGCTTCTTGGGAGGTTTCTTGTTGGAACAGCATGGGTGTAGGTCCATATGTTGCTTCTCTCTATGTAACTGAGGTATGTGATTCATTTGTTCGGTACTCTTGAAATTGTTTATTGAGTCTTTGCTTACTGTTAACATTTTCTGATATGAAGTGGCTCTTATTATATGTAAGCAGGTTTCACCTTCTTTTGTAAGAGGTACTTATGGGAGCTTTATCCAGATAGCAGCATGTCTTGGACTTATGTCATCCCTGTTAATTGGAATCCCAGCCAAGGAAATTGCTGGATGGTAAGAAACTTCATGTCGTATTGGTGCTGATGGCATTTCTCAAGTCGTTAATATCTCTATAGATTATGCTCATCTTGTTATTCATACACTTGCTTTTGTGCTCCCTTCATCTGATTTTGGTCCCATCCCTACTCAATCAAATGCTCTTACTGTTGATATTTATCATCTCATTTTATTTCTCTACATTCAATCTTACAAAAAGCTTCTTCCTGGAACTCATAAAGACTCCGCTTCCATATCTGATGTTTGGTCTTGAACATCGTATTTATAGAAGCACCTGGCTAACATACTTTCTCTATTGGTGGACTCAGTGGATGGGGAAGATGAGGAATTCTGGTTAGTATATCTGTATCATCAATTTTATGTTTCTTCACTCGATTTTAACTTGACGAATTCTATCATTCACGTCTTTAGAGCAGGGTTTCGTTAGTGGTCATATTTTATTATATATTTTCCTGTATAAAATGGAAAGTTGTGACGCATTAATAGTTTATCAGAATCATATGATATCGGTGTTAGAAAGTTGAGATATAGATTAAGGGGGTGGAAGTATTTTGAGATGGATGGATAGTACAATTGGTTTTGACTAGGACTCTTTTCTGTATAGTTCATCTCATTATCTCATTATACAGATAGGGATGCAGGTCATTATGTCCTTGAGGTGCATATATGACATAAGCTAACTGTTCAAAAGTGCAACTCTATCATTCAGACTTGCCTTCTCTGGTCAGTTCTGACAAATCTTTTTCTTTTAAGCTTACTGTGCTCACAAAAGAAACTTTTTCTTTGCTTTTATGCTATAACAAAGAATATTCTATTGTCAACCTGGAACCATCTCTCAAAGCTCTTAAAGATAAGCTCTTGACTAAAAAAATGCATCGACTTTGTAATGAACATTGATTGTTAATTGGTAAAGATAGTTTCAGGGCATTGACTGTGTTACATTCTAACTTTTTGCCCAATATTATGAATGTGTGAATTACTTTGATAGCAAATTGCTTGGATTTTTTCAGTGGATTGTGAACTCTCTACAGTTGAGCATATTCATTCATGGAAGCTTCGCTATGGTTATGACCGTGTGAATGATGATAATATGTTTCCAACATCGAGGCCAAGATGACTGATGGTATGTCATATATCTTAAATTACATAGTAGTTTACCAGTTCTTAGTTTCGTTTTTAGTATAGTCAAGACTCAAGATTTTGGTGAATGTTTTGTACTAAATAAAACAAGAACAGTTTTAGGGGATAGTTTTGTGTATTATGCTTGCAAGATGCTACTTCAGCTGGATTACAAGATGATCCCCAAATTCTGGTGCAGATTCAATGTGTTTACAGAACACCAATTATATGCGCAAGCTTTTGTTGTATCATTGTTTTAACCTAGGTCATTGGAAGGAGGATTAGAGACAATGGTAACTTATACAGTTCCCCATATTCATCATTTCCACAGATTTTGCCTGCTTGTACTTATACATCGTATTATTTCTTTATTAGTTTTTGACTCAATCTTTATAAGCATAATGGTTATCTGATTGGAAGAATTTGTGATGCTTTGTTCGCTGGTTGATGAATGATGTTGTGTTATGAGATCAGAAATTAAGGTTGGAGAACAAAGCAGCATCCATTAGGTCCCTTAGCAGCTGCAAGATTTGTAAGTTTATGTAGTATCTCCTTATAGTGATTTAAGTTAGAAGAACTTAGGAATTTAGGAACCAAGTATGTTTCTAATGTGTACACTAGTTTGTTGTGATACTTAGAATACATTTGTATCAAATACTCATACTTTTTGTTAACATCAATTGAAGAATCCATTTTTCATAATATGATACAGTTTTGTATGTTGAATGAATGAATAACATAGTTTTTGTATCTGTGGAAATGATGAATACGGGGAACTGGGTGACTGCAGGGGGGAAATGGATTTTGACCAGGTCAATGAAGACTTGACCTTTTATGTTATGTTGCAAAATATTAACAACACCCTCGATCTGATGCTAAATTAGAACCAGAACCAATAACATTTAGTTCCGGGTAGGGGTATTCCGGTAATTAGAAACAGCTTAGCAACGATAACTATCGGTTGCGAATAAACAAAGTCGTAACGGCACGTGCCGTCGCGAAAAAATGCAACAGCGTGTTTTGCAACAGGTCCTGCCTTTGCAACCCCATTCAGCAACGTCTATATTCCGTTGCTAATCTCTAAAAAATGGTGTAGTGAAATGTCAGATGATGTAGTAGAAGTTTGTGAAGCATAAGAAGTATTAATAATTTCTGGATGACAATCTGATTGAGAAGTATCTAACTAAAAAGTATATGATTGAGAAACCAAGAAAAATGCACTTCACACTTATCTAACAAAAAACTTATCCTGGAATGTAGGGTAAAAAACCACTTCATGAAAAACAACATGTCTAAAAACAAAAACTCTTTTAATGGATGGATCTAAACTTCTATATACCTTGTTGTGAGAACTATAGCCAAGAAAAATGCACTTCACACTTCTTGGCTGAAGTTAATTTGAAGTGTATGGCGTGGACCAAGGAAAACATAAGCATCTAAAAGTCTTCAAACACAAATTGTCAGGTCGTTTATTAAACACATTTATATGGAGGGTCAAAAGACGCTAACCTTGAAGTCTGTTTTGATTACACAATTTGCAGTTGAGAGTGCATCAAACCAATACTCAAAAGATAAACCAGATTATATCAAAAAGGTTCTTCTTGTAGCAAGGAGGTGTTTATGCTTAGATTGACACCCCATTCTGCTCAGGAGAATGTTGACAAGTAACTTCATGTTGAATACCAATGTCTAGAAGAATTTCTTTTAAGGTCTTGTTAACAATCTCCCCTCCACCATCAGTTCTTATAGTCTTAATTTCAAGATTTAACAGATTCTCAATATAAGCTTTGAAATGCATAAACGGGTTTCGAAAATCAGACTTAAGAGTGAGAGATATACCTAACAAAACTTGGAAGAATCATCAATTAAGACATAATAGTGAAATATAACTACAAAAGTAACAGGTGCAGGACCCCATACATTCATATGATGTTGTAGTGGAAATGTAGAAACAGAATAGATACATTAAAGGGTTACTTATATGATTTTATTAGCTGGCATTCAGAAAATTAAGAGGTTTGATACTGATGTCAGAGACATTTATTAACTTAGCAAGTATTGAAAAGGTTTGAAAAGAAGGATGTGCTTGCCTTCTATGCCAAAACAGTTGATGAAGCTTTGGCACATGAAAAAGCAGTAGAAGTATTTGTGGTTGAAGCTAAAGAAGGTAATGTGTCAGAGATCATTCGATACAATCAATTCTTAATGGTCCCTTGAATAAGAATCCTCGTGGTGTGTATGTCCTTAGCAGTAAAACCAGAGGAAGTAAATGTAAGAGAACAATTACTATATCTTGTGAATTTATGAACAAAATCAAGTTTTGTTTAGCTAACGGAACATGAAGTATATGTTATAGATGAAACTGTTGATGTGGTACTAAGATGACTGAAGAACCAGATCGTAAAATAGACATACCTGCACCATTAGAAGTAGTGTCAAATTCACCACCAAAATAAGCTGAAGTAGAAGCAATTTGAAAAGATCAGCTGTCAGGTGATTTGTTGATCCAGAATCCATATATCATGGATTTTCACCTAAGATATTTGCAACAGTAAGCATATCCTAGAGATGTTTAAGAGGATCACGACCTTGATATGCAAAATTCATGCTACTCCAACATTCATCAGCAGGATGTCCATATTTGCGACAGAGATGACATGTAGGCTTGTCTCCAGATGCAAGATCAGCTGGTCTTGTAACATTAGTTGGAAAAGGTGTTGATGGAGTTAGTAAAGTTCCCGATTGTCTACCAAAACCTCTACCAAATCCACGACCTCCTATACTAGGATTAAATCCTCTAGTACCTCTACTATATCCTCTTGCATTGGAAAAGAATGCTCTATAAGTGGATTCTTCATTATTGACAGTAAGATGACTTTGACAAACAATATCCTCACTAAGTAAAAGAGTATGTAACTCAATGCTTGAAATAGTAGGATTGCGAAGCCTTATAGAAGTAGCAAAAGAATTAAATGACCAAGACCAGTTAGTGTGAATACCACAATTTCATATCAGAAATAATATATCCACAAGCAGCTAATTCATTTGTGATCATCTTAATCTCAATAGTGTTAGCAACAATAAAAGAATTACCTTTCTTGATAGTCAATAATTTTGTTCTCAACTGAATTGAATGAGTTGAAGAAATACAAGCAAATTTATCTGAAATACCCTTCCACAATTCATAAGGTGTAGAAGCATTAGCAAAGTAATAAATTAGCATATCAGAAATTTTGGAATTTATCCACATGATAATTGCAGAGTCTTCATCTACCCAATATGTATAAAGAGGATTCTCTACACCGTTGTTAGCGTTGGTACGATTTGTGAATTGAACAGGACATTCATGAGATCTATCAAGAAATTTCATAATCTTGAATTTTCTAATCACAAGTAACATCAGAGATTTCCAGGTGATAAAATAAGAATCGGTGAGCTTCAAAGTAAGCATACTCATCAATTGATTTGTTGGAATTTTAGGAATCGAAAATGAGGTTGGATTTTCCATTAAAGCAGATCTGTAACTTATAAGATTTGAAAAACCAAGAAACAAAATGAAAGATCGATGAAGAAGAAGATGATTATTCAAAATAGCAGAGAAGAGCAGAAGCAACGATGATCGTAGCCATGAGAATTCATCAAGAATTCTCGTCCAATACCAATTGCATGAAAAATACAAGCCAAACATTTACATGTTGCCCGAAGTAGCATTTAATTTGCTTAAGACCGCGCTTAACTCAACTCCCTCAAAAGTATGAACCTAAAGACCAATTGAAAAAAGTAAACTCGTTACTCCATCAGTGACAGAAATTGGCAACTTATATCTCACTGCAAAGAATCTTCCATTGAGCAAAATCTATTTTGTGCAAGAGATTTGTTTACCTTATAATTGGTAGATTGGAAGCGGCACATTAATTCTTCGTGAAGCCAATGACAAAAATAGTGAATGGTAAATACTTGATAAGTGCTCCAACCACCCTAAACGAAAGAGTCTAACCAAAAAAGACCTTATTTGGTGTTACTATGGGTAGACCAAACTCAATCATGCAGTATCTGATAGTCTCCACTTCACGGCTGACCAAATGCCGGTTGAAAAAACGAGAAAAAAAAAACGGCAAATTAAGAGCCGTTTGAGTCTAAAATCGTCAAAACATAATATAAAAATATAAACTAAATATATTTTAGGTATTATTAGATATTTAGATAAATAAGAATCTTATAAAATCTTTCAAAATATTAAAAAAAATAAAAAAAAACTTTGGTGTGGACGGCTAATCAAATGCCGTCAACAATTTTTTGTGTTTCAAAACCGCAAAAAGTGACTCTATCCATAGCCCTTGCTCTAAGGAGTAAACAGCCGTACGAGTAAGTCACTGGGTCCTCAACTATGCTCTCTGATTTCTTGGGGAGAACTAATAAATGTGTTTTTGAAAAGTACAATTCTCGAGGGTTGTTAATAGGTGCTAATTTACTAACGAGTGTACTATTCCGAAGATATATTAGATATATTATGTTAGGAATCGATCAAAAAACGCAACGGAATTGAGTTTTTAAATTTTTTCTAAACAAAACCCAACTTTGTTCATAGATGTTAATAATAGCAAATTGCATTTAAGAGATTTGTGTACCAATTATAAGGTAAACAAATTATTTATTGATTAGGGTTGTTCTCGCGTCGTCTTCTCCAATAAGTTTGGAGAGGATAGGATAACACTTGCTTCTTGTTGCATGAATTGCTGAATGTTTAGATTCATTACTCTTCTTTTCAATTTCTGTTCTTAGAATTGTGAATCATGTTAGTGATTACTTGGAAGTTATATATTTTCTTTGGGAACCCTTTGGGACGACGTGCTCACTTGTTCCCACTTCAGTTTCAGTAATCAGAAGGAATGATGCGTGCGGAGATATCAATTTTCGTAGATTAGTGCTCTATCGAATATAGTGTTGTCGTGTATCTGTATTATATGTATTCTTCCTTTATTCTGTAAAACAACACAATTATATATTTATATAATATGAGAGACTTTCAAACATACTGTATCAGAGAGTTTGGGTTTATTTGTAAGCACTTTATGTGAATATGGTTCTTAAGATTGATAATCTGGATTTGATGCTTCAATTAGGTTATAATCCCATAGCTAAGCAGGCTATAGAGTTGGGGCATCACATCAGCACTCTCTTAGCAGCACTCAAATGAGATGTTGTGGGAGAGTGCATAAATTGACAAATTTGGTTTACTGCAAAACATAATTCAGGTCTGGTCCAATTTAAATACTGAATAGATCCCACAATAGACATATATTTTATAAGGTTAATCAAGAGATCTTCATCATTTACACTGAGTTTAAATGAAGAAGGACAAGGAGTTGAACAAGGCTTCATTCCAACAAGATTAATCTTGTTCAATAAATCCAGGGCATACTTTGTCTAAGAAATAAAAAGACCATTCTTGTTATTTTTAACTTCTAATCCCAGTAAGTAATATAGTTGGCCTAAATCCTTAACTAGAAATTGAGTCCATAAATGTTTGATAACAGAATCACAATGAAATGAACCGTTGCCAGTGATGATAATATCATCAACATAAACTAAGTTGATGTTAATTGAGAACTTAATTTTTTAATAAATAAAGAAGAATCAGCAAGAGATGGGACAAAATCAATAGCTATAAGAGCATCCATGAGTTTGTTATACCATGCTCTTGGTGCCTGCTTCAGGCCATATAAATATTTGCTCATCTTACACACATGAGTTGGATGGTTCTTGTCTTGAAATCCAGGAGGTTGTGACATGTAGACATCCTCCTTTAAATCCCCATGAAGAAAGGAATTATTATGTATAATTGTCTGAGTTGCCATTCAAATTTAACTGCAAGAGATAATACTACTTTTATAGTAGAAGGTTTAACAACTGGACTATATGTGCCAGTATAATCAAGACACTCAGGTTTGTGCCTCTCTATAGAACCATCTGCATTGTATTTAATTTTGAAAACCCACTTATATCCAATTAAGTTCTGAGAAGGATAAGGTGGTACATATGTCCAAGAGTTTGCATCCTTGAGAGCCGTGTACTTATTTTTCATTATTTTTTGCCAAACTGGAACTTTGGAAGCTTGAGAATAACAAGTTGGAGTAGAAACTGCAAGATGAGAAAGATGAGTAGATGAAAGAGCATACTTAGTAGCAAAAAATACATTAGGTTTGAAAACACCATTCTTGGATTTTGTTTGCATAAAATTAGTAATAGCAGTTGTAGAAGCATCAGATGGTATAGTTGAAACTGTGGAGTTGAAAACACTACACTATTTTAAGGCATTTGTAACCCAGGTTTGCAACGACACAAGAACCGTTGCGAAATCTCCGTTGCTAAGTTTTCGCAACGGCGTATATCTGTTACGAATTCAGCAACCGCGCCAGCAAGGTTGCGAATAGCAACTACCCTGGGTTCAAGCGTGTGAAACACGTGTGTGGTCGGGAACACTAGGACTGATAACTACGCCCAAGTCAAACTTCGGTCAAGTATGCTTCTCTTTGTTTCCACCCTTTAGCCAAAGTTGACCTATATCCTGCCCCTTACTCGATTTTATCTTCTTTTTTTCTCCGCCACAGACATAGACTCACTCTTTCCTCTCCTCTCCATCTTCATCTTCATCTCCATCTCGATCTGCTCAGCTGAGCTCTTCATTCTCTTCTCAATCTCTGAACTCTATCATCGTGTAGAAGTGTATCATCAGGTATAATCTTTAACAAGTTTCTTAGGGTTTACAGATTTTGATATTTAGGGTTTCAGTTACGATTTTTAGGGTTCGAGACTTTGATTTCTAGGATTTAAAATTTTGATTTAAGTTTATCGAATCCTAGGGTTTCGTTTAAGTTTTTCGGTTTTAGGGTTTGATCTTTGATTTGAGTTTTTCGATTTCACTTGTGAATCTGATTCTTTTGATTTCAGTTTTTCTATTTATTTTTCTTTCCATTTTATGGTTTGTTGTTTATCTGAATCAAATACCTTTTTTTTTTCATGTTAGGGTTTGTCAAGATTGAAGAACTGAAGTTCAGTTCATTAGAGTTTTTGTGTAGAGTCTGTAGTCATCTGATGTAGTTGATTGGAAATATTGGTTGCTGTTGTTTTTTGTAGGTAATGACAGTGTTGTATTGTGGTTCCGCACTAGGGTAAAATTTAGGCGGAAAAGTTGGTTATTTTGAATTGCGGGTATGAAGGAACGGCAAACTCTTCGAGATGGGTTCTCGACGTACTTGTCAGATGTTGATGATGATAAATTAGATACTTCAGGTGAATCAATTCTTAAAATTCATATAAGTAAAGCTTAATTTCAATTTTTGTGTTGATTTGAAACCTGAATGTATTTGTAGATTATAATGATGTAATTTGAACGTGACAAGAGTTCTGATTCGTGTATGGGTTTCGTGCATGTGCAGGAGACTCTATTAAAGGAATCGGTGAATCCTTCATGGATATTATGTCATTTCTTCCTTTTTATTTGGTTACCATCTTGGGTAAAAACTCTATCTTTTCATCTTTGTTGTCGGGTAAAAACTCTATTTTCATATGTGTTGTCTGAAAAAGTATCTAAAAGGGTGCAAATAAGTATTACTATTATGTTGTGTAAAAGTGTGTGGTTAAGGATGGTTGTATGTGTATTTGAATTTGTTGGGTACAGGGTAGTGAGAGAACCACTTGAAAGTATTTCACTGGATCTTGGTTTTAGCAGGAATTCCCTTGCTGAAGGTATATATGTCCCTTGATAGATTTATACTTTACTTCATATATAGCCTGGTTTGCATCTGTAGGTTTTTAAGTGTTTTGTTTTTCTTGATAATGATGACTTAAAGGTCTGGTGGTGAGTACATGTCTTGGTGGTGCATTTCTTGGGTCCATTTTAAGTGGTTCAACAGAAGATGATGTATGGCGTCGTAGGGGTTTTCAGTTGAGTGATTTACCAATGATTATTGGGTCTTTTCTTAGGTAAAATCCTTGTGTTGTTTTGAACAATTTCGTTTCTTTGTTTATTAAGTTCAAATGTAGCTTATTAGAAAAGATTTCTTTGACCATATGCTTGCAGCGCGATAACAGAAATCCTGGAAGGTATGCTTCTTGGGAGGTTTCTTGTTGGAACAGGCATGGGTGTAGGTCCATATGTTGCTTCTCTCTATGTAACTGAGGTATGTGATTCATTTGTTCGG
Organism: Papaver somniferum; assembly: GCF_003573695.1. Lineage (NCBI taxonomy): Eukaryota > Viridiplantae > Streptophyta > Magnoliopsida > Ranunculales > Papaveraceae > Papaver > Papaver somniferum. Next base: position 6,071,399 of record NC_039368.1, on the reverse strand, counting down.
TACTCTTGAAATTGTTTATTGAGTCTTTGCTTACTGTTAACATTTTCTGATATGAAGTGGCTCTTATTATATGTAAGCAGGTTTCACCTTCTTTTGTAAGAGGTACTTATGGGAGCTTTATCCAGATAGCAGCATGTCTTGGACTTATGTCATCCCTGTTAATTGGAATCCCAGCCAAGGAAATTGCTGGATGGTAAGAAACTTCATGTCGTATTGGTGCTGATGGCATTTCTCAAGTCGTTAATATCTCTATAGATTATGCTCATCTTGTTATTCATACACTTGCTTTTGTGCTCCCTTCATCTGATTTTGGTCCCATCCCTACTCAATCAAATGCTCTTACTGTTGATATTTATCATCTCATTTTATTTCTCTACATTCAATCTTACAAAAAGCTTCTTCCTGGAACTCATAAAGACTCCGCTTCCATATCTGATGTTTGGTCTTGAACATCGTATTTATAGAAGCACCTGGCTAACATACTTTCTCTATTGGTGGACTCAGTGGATGGGGAAGATGAGGAATTCTGGTTAGTATATCTGTATCATCAATTTTATGTTTCTTCACTCGATTTTAACTTGACGAATTCTATCATTCACGTCTTTAGAGCAGGGTTTCGTTAGTGGTCATATTTTATATTTTCCTGTATAAAATGGAAAGTTGTGACGCATTAATAGTTTATCAGAATCATATGATATCGGTGTTAGAAAGTTGAGATATAGATTAAGGGGGTGGAAGTATTTTGAGATGGATGGATAGTACAATTGGTTTTGACTAGGACTCTTTTCTGTATAGTTCATCTCATTATCTCATTATACAGATAGGGATGCAGGTCATTATGTCCTTGAGGTGCATATATGACATAAGCTAACTGTTCAAAAGTGCAACTCTATCATTCAGACTTGCCTTCTCTGGTCAGTTCTGACAAATCTTTTTCTTTTAAGCTTACTGTGCTCACAAAAGAAACTTTTTCTTTGCTTTTATGCTATAACAAAGAATATTCTATTGTCAGACCTGGAACCATCTCTCAAAGCTCTTAAAGATAAGCTCTTGACTAAAAATGTGCATCGACTTTGTAATGAACATTGATTGTTAATTGGTAAAGATAGTTTCAGGGCATTGACTGTGTTACATTCTAACTTTTTGCCCAATATTATGAATGTGTGAATTACTTTGATAGCAAATTGCTTGGATTTTTTCAGTGGATTGTGAACTCTCTACAGTTGAGCATATTCATTCATGGAAGCTTCGCTATGGTTATGACCGTGTGAATGATGATAAATATGTTTCCAACATCGAGGCCAAGATGACTGATGGTATGTCATATATCTTAAATTACATAGTAGTTTACCAGTTCTTAGTTTCGTTTTTAGTATAGTCAAGACTCAAGATTTTGGTGAATGTTTTGTACTAAATAAAACAAGAACAGTTTTAGGGGATAGTTTTGTGTATTATGCTTGCAAGATGCTACTTCAGCTGGATTACAAGATGATCCCCAAATTCTGGTGCAGATTCAATGTGTTTACAGAACACCAATTATATGCGCAAGCTTTTGTTGTATCATTGTTTTAACCTAGGTCATTGGAAGGAGGATTAGAGACAATGGTAACTTATACAGTTACCCATATTCATCATTTCCACAGATTTTGCCTGCTTGTACTTATACATCGTATTATTTCTTTATTAGTTTTTGACTCAATCTTTATAAGCATAATGGTTATCTGATTGGAAGAATTTGTGATGCTTTGTTCGCTGGTTGATGAATGATGTTGTGTTATGAGATCAGAAATTAAGGTTGGAGAACAAAGCAGCATCCATTAGGTCCCTTAGCAGCTGCAAGATTTGTAAGTTTATGTAGTATCTCCTTATAGTGATTTAAGTTAGAAGAACTTAGGAATTTAGGAACCAAGTATGTTTCTAATGTGTACACTAGTTTGTTGTGATACTTAGAATACATTTGTATCAAATACTCATACTTTTTGTTAACATCAATTGAAGAATCCATTTTTCATAATATGATACAGTTTTGTATGTTGAATGAATGAATAACATAGTTTTTGTATCTGTGGAAATGATGAATACGGGGAACTGGGTGACTGCAGGGGGGAAATGGATTTTGACCAGGTCAATGAAGACTTGACCTTTTATGTTATGTTGCAAAATGTTAACAACACCCTCAATCTGTTGCTAAATTAGAACCAGAACCAATAACATTTAGTTCCGGGTAGGGGTATTCCGGTAATTAGAAACAGCTTAGCACGATAACTATCGGTTGCGAATAAACAAAGTCGTAACGGCACGTGCCGTCGCGAAAAAATGCAACAGAGTGTTTTGCAACAGGTCCTGCCTTTGCAACCCCATTCAGCAACGTCTATATTCCGTTGCTAATCTCTAAAAAATGGTGTAGTGAAATGTCAGATGATGTAGTAGAAGTTTGTGAAGCATAAGAAGTATTAATAATTTCTGGATGACAATCTGATTGAGAAGTATCTAACTAAAAAGTATATGATTGAGAAACCAGAAATACTGGAATATCACTTATGTCACTTAGCTAACAAAACAGAATGGAGAGGAAAGTCAAGAAATATAGTGTCAGTTGTGAAGTATCCTGGAATGTAGGGTAAAAAACCACTTCATGAAAAACAACATGTCTAAAAACAAAAACTCTTTTAATGGATGGATCTAAACTTCTATATACCTTGTTGTGAGAACTATAGCCAAGAAAAATGCACTTCACACTTCTTGGCTGAAGTTAATTTGAAGTGTATGGCGTGGACCAAGGAAAACATAAGCATCTAAAAGTCTTCAAACACAAATTGTCAGGTCGTTTATTAAACACATTTATATGGAGGGTCAAAAGACGCTAACCTTGAAGTCTGTTTTGATTACACAATTTGCAGTTGAGAGTGCATCAAACCAATACTCAAAAGATAAACCAGATTATATCAAAAAGGTTCTTCTTGTAGCAAGGAGGTGTTTATGCTTAGATTATGACACCCCATTCTGCTCAGGAGAATGTTGACAAGTAACTTCATGTTGAATACCAATGTCTAGAAGAATTTCTTTTAAGGTCTTGTTAACAATCTCCCCTCCACCATCAGTTCTTATAGTCTTAATTTCAAGATTTAACAGATTCTCAATATAAGCTTTGAAATGCATAAACGGGTTTCGAAAATCAGACTTAAGAGTGAGAGATATACCTAACAAAACTTGGAAGAATCATCAATTAAGACATAATAGTGAAATATAACTACAAAAGTAACAGGTGCAGGACCCCATACATTCATATGATGTTGTAGTGGAAATGTAGAAACAGAAATAGATACATTAAAGGGTTACTTATATGATTTTATTAGCTGGCATTCAGAAAATTAAGAGGTTTGATACTGATGTCAGAGACATTTATTAACTTAGCAAGTATTGAAAAGGTTTGAAAAGAAGGATGTGCTTGCCTTCTATGCCAAAACAGTTGATGAAGCTTTGGCACATGAAAAAGCAGTAGAAGTATTTGTGGTTGAAGCTAAAAAAGGTAATGTGTCAGAGATCATTCGATACAATCAATTCTTAATGGTCCCTTGAATAAGAATCCTCGTGGTGTGTATGTCCTTAGCAGTAAAACCAGAGGAAGTAAATGTAAGAGAACAATTACTATATCTTGTGAATTTATGAACAAAATCAAGTTTTGTTTAGCTAACGGAACATGAAGTATATGTTATAGATGAAATGTTGATGTGGTACTAAGATGACTGAAGAACCAGATCGTAAAATAGACATACCTGCACCATTAGAAGTAGTGTCAAATTCACCACCAAAATAAGCTGAAGTAGAAGCAATTTGAAAAGAATCAGCTGTCAGGTGATTTGTTGATCCAGAATCCATATATCATGGATTTTCACCTAAGATATTTGCAATAGTAAGCATATCCTAGAGATGTTTAAGAGGATCACGACCTTGATATGCAAAATTCATGCTACTCCAACATTCATCAGCAGGATGTCCATATTTGCGACAGAGATGACATGTAGGCTTGTCTCCAGATGCAAGATCAGCTGGTCTTGTAACAGTAGTTGGAAAAGGTGTTGATGGAGTTAGTAAAGTTCCCGATTGTCTACCAAAACCTCTACCAAATCCACGACCTCCTATACTAGGATTAAATCCTCTAGTACCTCTACTATATCCTCTTGCATTGGAAAAGAATGCTCTATAAGTGGATTCTTCATTATTGACAGTAAGATGACTTTGACAAACAATATCCTCACTAAGTAAAAGAGTATGTAACTCAATGCTTGAAATAGTAGGATTGCGAAGCCTTATAGAAGTAGCAAAAGAATTAAATGACCAAGACCAGTTAGTGTGAATACCACAATTTCATATCAGAAAAATATATCCACAAGCAGCTAATTCATTTGTGATCATCTTAATCTCAATAGTGTTAGCAACAATAAAAGAATTACCTTTCTTGATAGTCAATAATTTTGTTCTCAACTGAATTGAATGAGTTGAAGAAATACAAGCAAATCTATCTGAAATACCTTCCACAATTCATAAGGTGTAGAAGCATTAGCAAAGTAATAAATTAGCATATCAGAAATTTTGGAATTTATCCACATGATAATTGCAGAGTCTTCATCTACCCAATATGTATAAAGAGGATTCTCTACACCGTTGTTAGCGTTGGTACGATTTGTGAATTGAACAGGACATCATGAGATCTATCAAGAAATTTATAATCTTGAATTTTCTAATCACAGGTAACATCAGAGATTTCCAGGTGATAAAATAAGAATCGGTGAGCTTCAAAGTAAGCATACTCATCAATTGATTTGTTGGAATTTTAGGAATCGAAAATGAGGTTGGATTTTCCATTAAAGCAGATCTGTAACTTATAAGATTTGAAAAACAGAAACAAAATGAAAGATCGATGAAGAAGAAGATGATTATTCAAAATAGCAGAGAAGAGCAGAAGCAACGATGATCGTAACCATGAGAATTCATCAAGAATTCTCGTCCAATACCAATTGCATGAAAAATACAAGCCAAAATTTACATGTTGCCCGAAGTAGCATTTAATTTGCTTAACACCGCGCTTAACTCAACTCCCTCAAAAGTATATGAACCTAAAGACCAATTGAAAAAAGTAAACTCGTTACTCCATCAGTGACAGAAATTGGCAACTTATATCTCACTGCAAAGAATCTTCCATTGAGCAAAATCTATTTTGTGCAAGAGATTTGTTTACCTTATAATTGGTAGATCGGAAGCGGCACATTAATTCTCCGTGAAGCCAATGACAAAAATAGTGAATGGTAAATACTTGATAAGTGCTCCAACCACCCTAAACGAAAGAGTCTAACCAAAGAAGACCTTATTTGGTGTTACTATGGGTTGAGGGAAACCCCTTTGGCCCAAACTCAATCATGCAGTATCTGATAGTCTCCACTTCACGGCTGACCAAATGCCGGTTGAAAAAACGAGAAAAAAAAACGGCAAATTAAGAGCCGTTTGAGTCTAAAATCGTCAAAACATAATATAAAAATATAACTAAATATATTTTAGGTATTATTAGATATTTAGATAAATAAGAATCTTATAAAATCTTTCAAAATATTACAAAAAAATTAAAAAAAAACTTTGGTGTGGACGGCTAATCAAATGCCGTCAACAATTTTTTGTGTTTCAAAACGGCAAAAAGTGACTCTATCCATAGCCCTTGCTCTAAGGAGTAAACAGCCGTACGAGTAAGTCACTGGGTCCTCAACTATGCTCTCTGATTTCTTGGGGAGAACTAATAAATGTGTTTTTGAAAAGTACAATTCTCGAGGGTTGTTAATAGGTGCTAATTTACTAACGAGTGTACTATTCCGAAGATATATTATGTTAGGAATCGATCAAAAAACGCAACGGAATTGAGTTTTTAAAATTTTTCTAAACAAAACCCAACTTTGTTCATAGATGTTAATAATAGCAAATTGCATTTAAGAGATTTGTGTACCTTAGCTCTCGCTAATACAAATCTCCAAGAACAGCAAACACCACAGATGAATCCTCACTTTAAGCTTTATCTCCGAACAACATCCATTTGCGCTGTGACGGGAGGTAGAAGAAAACTTGTTGTAGCTTTGGTCTTCAATTGCAAAACAAAACTCCTTTTGATTTATGAGAATATCAAACTTGTTATAGCCTTTATCTTATACCAATCACCTTTACTGTGTAAACTTAAGAGAAAGAAGAAGAAAGTTTATGTCTGTTGATTTTTCTTATTCCCTTGGCTTTGTTAGAAACGAAAACGTGAGAAAGAGACACGTTTACTAGCTTTTGGGCTTTCACACAAAATTCTTAATTGTACAAGGACGGGAGAAGAAGATGGCATGTGTCTCTGGCTTAGAGAGCTTGTTCCGCTTATATAGTTTTCATATAAGGAGTCATCCTTTTTGTTCTCAAAAAAGTTCTCCAAATACAATTAGGTCTTTTGGGATACAAGAAATTTTAGCTTTCTTTAACAGTATAGAATTCCTTGTGTCTCACACAATTCCAAATACGATTAAGAAATTACAAGTCACTCCACCAATGACTTTTAATTGACAAACTCTAAAATTACCTGTTTTAATAAAAGCAAAACCCTTCCTCTACTTTCTAACATTAAGTTCCTCCGCTAGTACCGGTATTCATAAATTCTCATAGGCGTGTAACACTTACATATCAGCTCCTATGCAGAATTTATATTTTGGTCCTTGATGTGTTTTTCATATTATTATTATAATAATCACTTAAACAATTTAAATGACACTCGCAATTCTAGAATAATAATTCCCGCACAATAATCCAAGGGAATACACCATCCAAGGCAGATACCATATTGAACAAATATATTCTTACTGCGCACTCACAACTATCCATCTTACCCAGATATTGAATCCAAATTAATGACCTCACTGCTTGGTAAGACAAGATACCCGAAAATACACGTAAGGTATATACATATCCTCAGGTTTAAGAACTTACGTAAAGTAGTAGCTTAGATCCATTCAATAGCTGATATACAATTAACAGAACTAACCGACCGGTTCGATATAATCCAATTATATCAACCTGCTAGATTTAGAAGTCTCCACTTCTATGATTGAGATTCATCATAATATATATGTATTTATCATAGCAAGTTATAATCTAAACAATGAATAAAATTCACATAGAAACAAATAAATGTCAACAATATATTATATCTCCCACTAAGTTATAAATAATATATTCAACCATATCTCACGTAGCATGTTTAAAGTAAACTATTAGATAAATTTAAAATGTAATGTCAAACTTATTGTTTTTGGGCATAATCCCAACGTATTATGCTTTGTCTTGTACCATATTAGGAATCTTATGATTCTCTTTCTTTTAATAACAGAGTTTCCGTGATTTCAAGTGCAAATATGTATGATCGCTTTGGATCAATTTGTCTTCCAAGTTTAATGAGCGTGTATTTACCTATATTACCTTTACTTGAAATCATTCCCCGTTCGGCCATTCCATTCCATCCGTGTAATGAGAAAAGCATAAAGAAAAATTTGACTCCTTAACTAAACGAGTGTTTTGACGTTAACAGTTTTGTTCGTGAGATAGTGGAGAAAACTATAGACTTTAATGCATAAAATGGAACAGCACAAATCATGAATAAAAACTGAATTGCCATGCATTCACCCACCGAAGACGAAGTTAGTCAATGAACTGGCTTTCACCGTGCAAAATACGATTGTGGGTTAAAGTACTACTATTACATTACCGTAGAGAGTTCATATTTTTGTACAGTCTTAAAGATAAATATCAAATGTGTATCTACTTAAAGAAAATCAGGAATCACGGATTTGCGCCTGTATTATATGTTCAGATCTAAGGCTAGAGCATAGATATTGCAGATTATAGTGCTTAACTATAGTAGTGATGAGATTCCAAAATGATTAGCTTGAGTTTTTTTTTATTTTTTTTATTTTTTTTTTTTTGATGAAAGAGAGATTGAGTTAATTAGTCTTGAAAAAAAATATAGTTGTTATCTATATGTTGTTCAACAACGAAACTGACACGATTTTTGGGGATTTGTCATTTATGTTTTTAATTTTTCTTATTACTTTTTCTTTTTTACTTTTATTTCTTTTAATTTTGTGTGTGCGGGGCTTCGTCTCGCCCAGTCCCGTGGAGATGCATTTTTGATTTGGTGTGAGCAAGGCTTCGCCCCGCCTCGTGGAGATGCATTTTCAATTTGATATACGCAGGGTTTTGCCCTACCCCGTGGGGATGCATTTTCGATTTGGTGTGCGCGGGGTTTCGCCCGCCCCATGAAGATGCATTTTCGATTTTGTGTGTGCGGGGCTTTGCCCCGCCCCGTGGGGATGCATTTTTGATTTGGTGTGCACGGGACGTGGCAATACATTTTTGATTTGGTGTGCTCGAGGCTTCCCCCGCTCCGTGGCGATGTATTTTTGATTTGGTGTGGCGGGAAAACACATTAAATAGGTGGAGAATATGTTTGTTTTATTTATTTTTTTCATTTTATTTTCGCAGAAAATATGTGGATTTTTTCCCTCTTTATATATTAATTTGGAAAAAAGAGTTCTTATACGGTAGATATTCGATTTCCAAATTGAATTTGGACTTCCAAAAAATTCCAAACATGGTAGGTTAGGTTTTCCTTTTGATTTTGTAATTTTTATACTAATCATACGTTGCCAAGTATCCTCGCGAATTCCAAATTGAATTTGGTTTCCTTTTTTTTTTTAATCTTTTCGTATTCTTTTTAAACCAATCATATGTTGCCAAATGTACTTCCAAATTGAATTTGGTTTCCTTTCTTTTATCTTTTTCTATTCTTTTTAAACCAATCATATGTTGCCAAGTGCCCTCGTCAAAACGCTCGTTTCACAAAACTCAAAAAAGGCATATTTCGGCCAATAGAAAGCAAGGGTTTCCTCACTATTCAACGTGGGAGCTTTATTTATCTAGGTTAAGTTTTTAGATTTGGTTAATTACCAAAATCTTTCGTAATGTTATAAGAGCATCTCCAATAGAAGGTGTAAAAAATCTAACATGGCTTTTTAATTTAGTCCTTTTATTTATGGGGTCTACACATAGAATAAATATAGGACCTTACATATAAATAATCATCCCAACATTTAAGATTTTTTTAAGAAATATAGTGAAAAATATGACATGGAGGTCGAGCCGGAGGTGTAGATAACACTTTCTTGAACACCTTCATATTTAGTAATTGGTCCCTCCTAATTTGTAGGACCCTACTATTGGAGATGGATTCATGCCAAATGGGGGTCTAAAATCCTATGTATCACTTAAAAAAATAAAATTCATCCTCTGTTAGAAATGCTCCAAGGTTAACATATATGTAAACCAGTTCCCCAGGTATGAAAATCATCTAACGGATGTTTATTTTGACTATTTTTCGTGAAAATATGGAGCAACCACAATCGTCCAGGATAGCAATGGAAACCACCTACAAGTAAGAGCCACCCATATAGCTAAACCATCGGTTCTGAAGAAACTGGAGGTATGGTGCTTAGGGGGTGCAATTAGCTGCGCACTGAAGATGAAGGAAACTTCATATGCCCTAGTTTGGTAGAATTTATGATTTCCATCGGCCGTTTTAGTTGGATTTAAGACGTTTAATGATTATTTTTCAGGCACTTTAGTAAGGCCGGTTCCTATGGGGATGGCAAGCGGTGTAGACTATACCGTTACCGGTCTATCTCAACCGTTCGGTGGATTTGAAACCTCCAACGACTCTTTCTCCACCTCTATAAAAGGGAAAAAAATCACACAAAAATTACATCAAATTTTTTACACAAAAAAATTCTATCTTTATATTTCAAAATGGCAAAGTTTGAATCCCAACTTGACTTGGCTACCCAACTTGATTTTTCTGAAGTGGTGCTTGAATCCTTCCTTAGTAAGATATGTGAGGGTTATAAAGAAATAGTTAAAAACAAAAGAAGTCTACAAGTTTTTGATATTAACCAAATCAAACCTCCAACTAAGAAAAGACAAAGAAAAGCTCAATGGAAGGAAAATTTGAAGGCAAAGAAGATAAACAAGGGAAAGTTCGTTCATGAGCGCATTGATTGGAAGTTTGGTGAAATGAAGAAGATAAACAAGATGAAGAACATTGTCCCAAATTTTTACTTTTAAAGTCTTTATTGTAAGTTATATCATTATCTAGACGAATGAAAGAGGCACTAATGTAAATTAAAATTCAAAACTTTTGATGAAAAATGCACTAGTTTTATATTAATAATATCTTAAAATTAAAACTTGATATAAATGATAGTTGCATTCATACAAATGAAAGATGCATCATATTTGGGTAGTTCTAAACTGATCATATTTGGGCAATACCCTCAAGATAAGATAACAACCCCCCAATTGAAAAAAAATTCCAACTCTGTGGCGCCATTCGAGCCGACACATTTTATCCACATCAAATGCGTTTTGGCCATTTTGTCGGTTTCGATAGCCTTCAGCAAGTGCAGCATCCCACAACTTCACATCCTTGCTGATTATTCCGAAGCGATGACACAATCCGTCTGCAGTTCGATTATTAAGGTTCAATGTTTCTTCTTGAAATCTCTGAAATATGCGACTCCATACAACCTCATGATGTTGATGTTGTCCACATCGACCATATCTTGCATAACAAAAGCATAATGCCTGCAAACGAATTCATCTTCAGATATGCTAAATTTGCCAGCTCGAACTCGAACTGACATATTGGATTTGTGGAGTGAAAGAATGGAGATTGAAGAAAGGGTGTGAGTTGAAATGAAATTTGATATTGTATTTATAGGTTGATAAAATGATGACCTTTGGATGAGATGATACGAGCGGTCTAGTCTAGACCGCTGGCAGTGGACACTACACCGAGCGGTCGAGGTTGAAACTTTACCTGGTCTGGCTAAGTGACAAATTTTCCACTTAGCCAGGCGGGTTTGCCTATTTGCCACCTCCTTAGTGGGTGCATAAATGGGAAACATTCATGTTTACCACACCCATAGAAAGAGGCCTAATGAGTTGCTTTTATGGTACTACAAAAATGATTTAGGCTCCAATTGTCTGGTAACATCAAAGACACGGAGGTTGTTGAGTTTGTAGCTACAGATATGGTTGTTCATGGTCGGTTTTGGTACGGTTTCTAGCCAAACCAAAATCGAAACCAATACTGTTGGTTTCTAAAAATCTAAACCAAACCAATCCATTAACCATTGTTTCGGTTTTAAATGGTTTCGGTTTGTCCCAGTGGTTTTTGGTTAACCAATAATTATGTCGAACAAAAAAAAATTACACAAATTTACAGATAAAAAAAATCGTAGTTGTCGATAGTATTGGTTTACACAAATTTACAGACAAATAAATAAATAAAATAAAATATCAAGAATAGTTAAAGCTTACTCTAATTCTAGAGATCAAAAAAAGATATATAATATATCTTAATTTAGTTATTGACAAATAAAAAAGAAGGAAGACAGGAAGAAAAAAGTCGAGTAGCATCGGCTATAGTTGGGGGTGGAGAAGGGAGGCGACTGAGAGAAGGAGAAAGAGAAAGAAGGAGAGTATCATAATGAAATATTAGATTTAGGGTTTCTATTTATCCTCTAAATCAATGGGTAGAATCTAATACTTGTAAATCAACGGTAGAAACTAAGTTTAAAAATTAATCGGTTTTCCAATGGTTTTTGATTCGGTTTTAGAGGTCAAACCAAACCAAAACCAACACTATCAGTTTTCCACTTTCTACACCGTAACCAATCCATTAATAAATGATGCGGTTTGGTTTCTTTCTAATTGGTCTGGTTTGGTCCGATTCCAGCGGAAAACCGAAACCATGTTCAGCCCTAATTACAGATGCAAAAAAGCAACAAAAATGATTAAATTAATTCATATCTAACAGTGTTGTTTATTTTAATACCCCTACATTTTGAAATCTAACCTGGAAGACTATTATTGAGCACATCATAGTCATTCTTAGTAGACCGTGATTTGGGATTACTCCAAAACCGTCAATTCCACCTTCCCGAAATTAGCAGGAATCGAGCCCAAATCCCATCAATGTGAATGGAAGGTTTTGGAGTAGTCCAAAACCCCTACCAAGAATTTTTGAATTCATATTCTCTCCTTCCTGAGAGAGGGCAGAAGTTGAATTCTCCACATAGGAATGATACTGGAAATATCATAGCCCTCCTCCCTTCTCACAGGAGCATGGTGTAGATGCGCAGTTAGGATTATGGACTAGACCCGGTCAAGGGCAGGTCCACTGGCATATGTCTGCTTATTCACAAGAAATTTACCGAACATTGTCAACACATTACAGAAGATTATATTGCAATTTTTTTTGGTTGGTGTTATGTACATGACTGTATACTTGATTTACATTTCAACATTTTACATTCCTTGTTGAGCTTCATGTGCTTTACATTTATACTTGATTCTCTGTTATTTCCTTCGTACGAACATTATTTATGATAATACTCGACTAGACAATGACAAGCTCGAAGACTTTGAGTCGATGAATCGATATAATCATCCCCTTTACGCTTACGATGCACAATTTTAGAATTAGAACGTGTGCGAATATGGTTTGTGAACACGTAGATGGCTTCGTGATTTATGTGTTCACAATCTGGCGCTAGAAACAGGGACTTTGTCCCGGTAAAATATTTATCTTATCCTGTGATTTCACATTAAAACGCGCATTATAGTTATATCCTATTCTGGGTTCAGCGTGCTTTCAAAACCTTTTTTATTCCGAGTTCATGGTCTTCATTTTCACAATCACCATTTCAAAGCAGACAAATCCACGGCTATCTATCACATATTTGCACGTGAGGCGTTTTTCTTTTAAAAACTAAGACTTAATAATCCAGATTCATGAGTTCTCGCTACGGATCTGCCTTTTCAAGAGTTTCCTTTTCAAAAGTAGTCTGAAAACAAGGTCCATGATTGTTTATTAGAGGAATTGTGTTGAGAAAACTAGACCGACAGAGTCTTTATGTTTCTCTTTTATTAAGGCCCTTGGGCAGCTCATTTCCTTTTATTCCACAAATTCTGCGGATACGAATGGCACTAACCCGATCCTTGTGGATATCTTTGGTTCTCTTTATTTATTCCCCTATGCAGAAAAAAAGACTAAAAATGGAAAAGATACTAGGGGAAGGAAAAACCAAAGACTCATCAAAGGAGACACCGAGGATTACCCCGGTCATGACCCGAAGCAAGCAGAAAGGAGACAAAGCTAAAACAGCTACACAGAGGCAGGATGCTGCGAAAATCACCTCACCTATGAACGCTAACTCCATTGCAGTCGCGGCTCTCAAAGCAGCATCCACAAAAAACAACGCAACTGTTGTGGCCCTCCAGGCTACAGAAGCTAACAAGACTTTGGTTTCAAACCAAATCCATCAACAAGGAGAAGGGATGGAAGAATCTATGACACATCAGCCCGCACATCCACCAGTCTTCGGAATGTCGTCAACCAACGTTCAGAATCAAATCATACCAGTGGTTTTAGTACCGCGGGTGGAAGCTCAACCGAGGGGACCAAACGTGGAGATACCAACAATCGAAGCTGATCTCTACCACCCTTAATACACACAGTAGACGAAGGGGTAACTATGGCCGTAGGAGTACAAGCCGGAACTCCCAATCAGGGGTCAAACCAGTCCTACCGACTGATGGTAGAGCTCGAAGAATTGAAAAAGAGCCAGCAGGTCTACGCAGATGTCGTAGATTTTTTGGCCAGGGAGAACCAAGACTTGAAAGATAGGATTTCCCAAAGCACGAAGACTAGCCAACAATTGGACGAAGCAAATTCTAAGGCACCAGAGCCTAATCAAGACCGAAGAATTATCCTAGCAAACACCACTAGGGGAAGCAGTGCATCCGATCCAGAATATGCCGCCGAAGACTTAGACTATTATGACAGTGAGGTTCGAACAAAGAAACGCTCAACTGAACATGAGAACGTGGGACATTACCGCGCAATGGAAGAGCTGCATGAAGAGATAATGGCTGAGATCAGTCAGTTAAAAGCCAGACAAGGCGGAGGAATACTTGAAGAAGTGATGAAAGAAGCTAACTCCACGCCCTAACTCATCGCCTGGAAAATACCCCCATTCCGTTAAAGTGCCATGTCCCAACTTTTGACTGTTATGACGGATCCAGTGATCCCGCGGCACATATCCGGTATTATATTCGTATCTTAGCCCGATGGAGTCAAAACGACGCCGTCTTCTGTAGGTATTTCCCATCAAGTCTGAAGGGATCGGCTTTGTTTTGGTTTGACAACCTGCCAACTCGCAGAGAAATTCTTGAGAACCTACATGTACAACAAATTTGTCAACACCGGAATGGATAAACTTTTTTCTCTGGAAATTGGTTACAAGGAGAGCATGAGGGAATACACCAACAGATGACACAAGATCTTCCAAGCCATAGGGAGTGTGGATCCCGTGGTAAGCATCAACTGCTACAAGTGGGGATTAGACCGAATGAGTCCACTATTTGTTGAGATCCACGGAAGCGTACCTAAGACAGAAGGAGATCTTCGAATAATTATTGAGAAATACGCTCGTCTTGAAGAAATCCAGCGTGAGAACCCGAGGGCGCAAACGCAGAGGTCTCACCATACCAATTCCGCAAAACAAACCAGCGGGGCCAAAAGAACTAGCTCAGTGGGACGACCGCACGAAGATAGGAAGGAACTAAGTGATGAACGACGAAAAGACGATCGAAAATTCGAAGATCAGGTTTACACGAAGCTCAATGCTATCTACGCTCGGATCTTGCGAGAGATCAAAGGAAGGGAAAATTTGGAGTAGCCGTGGTCTAAGGGAAAACAGCCTCCAAGGACTGAGAAGTCTAAAGATTACTGTGAGTATCATTGCTTCAATGGACACCAGACCGAGAAATGCAAAAACCTCAAAATAATGATCCAAAAATTGATTGATGCTCGCGAACTCAAGCAATACATACGAAAGGAAGTCACCGAGGACAGATCCAAAACGAACCAAGCAAGTCCAACTTCCAGAGGGAAACCGCACAATCAACACCATCTCGTGTTCTGAAGCCGCAGGGCCCTCACTTACAGTGCAGATAGGAAAGAGGATATGAAAGCAATTCGAAGACCACTATGAATTATATAAGATTGATGGCATAGAGGTGGACGAACACGAAGAGTGGATGGACGCACCTATCATCTTCGATACTGAAGATATCGAAGAAGATATGGAAGATCATAACGATCCCTTGGTCCTCACACTACCAGTGGACGGATGTAACCTCAAAAAGATCCTCATCGACGGGGGATGCTTAGTGAACGTTCTATTCTACGACGCCTTCAAACGGATGAAGCTCCATGATGAACAGTTGATGACCTCTTATTACACCATCTACGGGTTCAACGGAGCGCCCACAAAGCCATTGGGAGACATCGTGTTGCAGGTGAACGTCGGGCCCATGAAAGTAAAAACACGATTCAGCGTGGTAGACGCCCCATCCCCCTATAACGCCATTATTGGACGAAAGTGGGTACATAAACTCAAGGGAGTGGCAGCAACCTACTACCAATATCTCAGGTTCCCTACACCCGAAGGAGTAATGGAAATCAAGGGAGATCGGGTCTCTGCAAAAGAGTGTCAGGCCACTCAGGATCGTATCAACAACGAACAGGAAGAACAACGAAAAACCCGAAGGATCAAAAATAAAGAGGCTGCGAAAGAAAATGCCATAGACTTGTTCCTCAAGAAAACCGCAGGGAAGGGTTTGACAAAAGATGATAATGTCCTTAACACAGAGGCAAGTACTTCAACAGCCAACGAAGGACAGACACATACCAAATAGCAATTAAAGGACGTCCCAGTCATTGGGGACCCGAAGCCGGTGTTCACACCAGTGGACCCCGTAAAAGAAATCAGCATAGGAACGGAAGAAGACCCGAAGATGGTCAAAGTAGGGACCATAATGGACGAAAAAAGAGAAGATTCCTTAACCAAATTACTTAAAGAATACGCGGATGTATTCGCCTGGAAGTTAGGAGACATGCCGGGGATTGATCCAAAAATAATCCAACACGAGATGCGCATCAAACCAGGCACGCCACCTTTCAGGCAGAAAATAAGAAAAGTTGCACCAGAGTATCATAAGGCAGTAGAAAAAGAACTCCGGAAACTACTAGAAGCAGGCTTCATCAAGGAAGTCAAGTACCCTACATGGATCTCCAACATGGTCGTCGTTCCTAAGAAAAATGGAGGGGTCAGGATATGCATCGACTTTACTAACCTCAACAAGGCATGTCCAAAAGACAGCTATCCTCTACCAAGCATAGATCAACTGGTTGAAGCAGTGGAAGGGTACGAAGAGCTGTCATTCATGGACGGATATTCTGGTTACAACCAAGTATCCCTGGTAGAAGAAAATCAACTACACACAACATTCTACACCCCGCATGGCCTTTATTGCTACACTAGAATGCCCTTTGGACTTCGAAACGCAGGGGCAACTTACCAAAGAATGTTCGATGCTATCTTCGGGCCATGGATTGGTAGTACCCTAGAAGTCTACGTTGATGACATGCTCGTCAAAAGTAGGCTGCGCAAAGATCACCACCAGGACCTGAGAGATATTTTCGAAGCAATGAGGAAACATCACATGAAAGTAAATCCAGAAAAATGCACTTTCGGTGTCACCTCAGGGAAATTCCTCGGATATCTGGTAACAAAATGGGGTATTGAGGTAGACCCCGCAAAGATTCAGGCCATAGTGGAAATGCCATCTCCGAAGAATTTAAAAGAAGTGCAAAAGCTTAATGGGTCCTTAGCAGCCTTGGGAAGATTTCTTGCCCGATCCTCGGAAAAATGCAAACATTTTTTCAATATTCTCAGAAAAGGGAGTAAGTTTGAATGGACCGCAGAATGCGAAGAAGCCTTCAAAAGAATCAAGGAACACCTGGCTTCAATTCCAATCATGCAGAAGCCTGATCCTGATGAGGTTTTGGCATTGTACATAGCAGCGACAGAAGACGCAGTTAGCGCAGTGTTGGTCAAAACCAATACAAAGATAGAACAGCCTATCTATTATGTCAGCAAGACCCTCAATTCTGCGGAAAGGAATTACACGAAGATCTAACAACTCATCCTGGCATTAGTATGGGGAGGACCTTTTATAATACACGACATTGCGGGAAACTGTTCCTATTATCTTCGCAATCTGAAAGGCGAAGTCCTGCGGCACCCTTGGAATGCTAAATGGCTCAATCATGTTAGTGATTACTTGGAAGTTATATATTTTCTTTGGGAACCCTTTGGGACGACGTGCTCACTTGTTCCCACTTCAGTTTCAGTAATCAGAAGGAATGATGCGTGCGGAGATATCAATTTTCGTAGATTAGTGCTCTATCGAATATAGTGTTGTCGTGTATCTGTATTATATGTATTCTTCCTTTATTCTGTAAAACAACACAATTATATATTTATATAATATGAGAGACTTTCAAACATACTGTATCAGAGAGTTTGGGTTTATTTGTAAGCACTTTATGTGAATATGGTTCTTAAGATTGATAATCTGGATTTGATGCTTCAATTAGGTTATAATCCCATAGCTAAGCAGGCTATAGAGTTGGGGCATCACATCAGCAGTCTCTTAGCAGCACTCAAATGAGATGTTGTGGGAGAGTGCATAAATTGACAAATTTGGTTTACTGCAAAACATAATTCAGGTCTGGTCCAATTTAAATACTGAATAGATCCCACAATAGACATATATTTTATAAGGTTAATCAAGAGATCTTCATCATTTACACTGAGTTTAAATGAAGAAGGACAAGGAGTTGAACAAGGCTTCATTCCAACAAGATTAATCTTGTTCAATAAATCCAGGGCATACTTTGTCTAAGAAATAAAAAGACCATTCTTGTTATTTTTAACTTCTAATCCCAGTAAGTAATATAGTTGGCCTAAATCCTTAACTAGAAATTGAGTCCATAAATGTTTGATAACAGAATCACAATGAAATGAACCGTTGCCAGTGATGATAATATCATCAACATAAACTAAGTTGATGTTAATTGAGAACTTAATTTTTTAATAAATAAAGAAGAATCAGCAAGAGATGGGACAAAATCAATAGCTATAAGAGCATCCATGAGTTTGTTATACCATGCTCTTGGTGCCTGATTCAGGCCATATAAATATTTGCTCATCTTACACACATGAGTTGGATGGTTCTTGTCTTGAAATCCAGGAGGTTGTGACATGTAGACATCCTCCTTTAAATCCCCATGAAGAAAGGAATTATTATGTATAATTGTCTGAGTTGCCATTCAAATTTAACTGCAAGAGATAATACTACTTTTATAGTAGAAGGTTTAACAACTGGACTATATGTGCCAGTATAATCAAGACACTCAGGTTTGTGCCTCTCTATAGAACCATCTACATTGTATTTAATTTTGAAAACCCACTTATATCCAATTAAGTTCTGAGAAGGATAAGGTGGTACATATGTCCAAGAGTTTGCATCCTTGAGAGCCGTGTACTTATTTTTCATTATTTTTTGCCAAACTGGAACTTTGGAAGCTTGAGAATAACAAGTTGGAGTAGAAACTGCAAGATGAGAAAGATGAGTAGATGAAAGAGCATACTTAGTAGCAAAAAATACATTAGGTTTGAAAACACCATTCTTGGATTTTGTTTGCATAAAATTAGTAATAGCAGTTGTAGAAGCATCAGATGGTATAGTTGAAACTGTGGAGTTGAAAACACTACACTATTTTAAGGCATTTGTAACCCAGGTTTGCAACGACAAAAGAACCGTTGCGAAATCTCCGTTGCTAAGTTTTCGCAACGGCGTATATCTGTTACGAATTCAGCAACCGCGCCAGCAAGGTTGCGAATAGCAACTACCCTGGGTTCAAGCGTGTGAAACACGTGTGTGGTCGGGAACACTAGGACTGATAACTACGCCCAAGTCAAACTTCGGTCAAGTATGCTTCTCTTTGTTTCCACCCTTTAGCCAAAGTTGACCTATATCCTGCCCCTTACTCGATTTTATCTTCTTTTTTTCTCCGCCACAGACATAGACTCACTCTTTCCTCTCCTCTCCTCTCCATCTTCATCTTCATCTCCATCTCGATCTGCTCAGCTGAGCTCTTCATTCTCTTCTCAATCTCTGAACTCTATCATCGTGTAGAAGTGTATCATCAGGTATAATCTTTAACAAGTTTCTTAGGGTTTACAGATTTTGATATTTAGGGTTTCAGTTACGATTTTTAGGGTTCGAGACTTTGATTTCTAGGATTTAAAATTTTGATTTAAGTTTATCGAATCCTAGGGTTTCGTTTAAGTTTTTCGGTTTTAGGGTTTGATCTTTGATTTGAGTTTTTCGATTTCACTTGTGAATCTGATTCTTTTGATTTCAGTTTTTCTATTTATTTTTCTCTTTCCATTTTATGGTTTGTTGTTTATCTGAATCAAATACCTTTTTTTTTTCATGTTAGGGTTTGTCAAGATTGAAGAACGGAAGTTCAGTTCATTAGAGTTTTTGTGTAGAGTCTGTAGTCATCTGATGTAGTTGATTGGAAATATTGGTTGCTGTTGTTTTTTGTAGGTAATGACAGTGTTGTATTGTGGTTCCGCACTAGGGTAAAATTTAGGCGGAAAAGTTGGTTATTTTGAATTGCGGGTATGAAGGAACGGCAAACTCTTCGAGATGGGTTCTCGACGTACTTGTCAGATGTTGATGATGATAAATTAGATACTTCAGGTGAATCAATTCTTAAAATTTCATATAGAGTAAAGCTTAATTTCAATTTTTGTGTTGATTTGAAACCTGAATGTATTTGTAGATTATAATGATGTAATTTGAACGTGACAAGAGTTCTGATTCGTGTATGGGTTTCGTGCATGTGCAGGAGACTCTATTAAAGGAATCGGTGAATCCTTCATGGATATTATGTCATTTCTTCCTTTTTATTTGGTTACCATCTTGGGTAAAAACTCTATCTTTTCATCTTTGTTGTCGGGTAAAAACTCTATCTTTTCATATGTGTTGTCTGAAAAAGTATCTAAAAGGGTGCAAATAAGTATTACTTATTATGTTGTGTAAAAGTGTGTGGTTAAGGATGGTTGTATGTGTATTTGAATTTGTTGGGTACAGGGTAGTGAGAGAACCACTTGAAAGTATTTCACTGGATCTTGGTTTTAGCAGGAATTCCCTTGCTGAAGGTATATATGTCCCTTGATAGATTTATACTTTACTTCATATATAGCCTGGTTTGCATCTGTAGGTTTTTAAGTGTTTTGTTTTTCTTGATAATGATGACTTAAAGGTCTGGTGGTGAGTACATGTCTTGGTGGTGCATTTCTTGGGTCCATTTTAAGTGGTTCAACAGAAGATGATGTATGGCGTCGTAGGGGTTTTCAGTTGAGTGATTTACCAATGATTATTGGGTCTTTTCTTAGGTAAAATCCTTGTGTTGTTTTGAACAATTTCGTTTCTTTGTTTATTAAGTTCAAATGTAGCTTATTAGAAAAGATTTCTTTGACCATATGCTTGCAGCGCGATAACAGAAATCCTGGAAGGTATGCTTCTTGGGAGGTTTCTTGTTGGAACATGCATGGGTGTAGGTCCATATGTTGCTTCTCTCTATGTAACTGAGGTATGTGATTCATTTGTTCGGTACTCTTGAAATTGTTTATTGAGTCTTTGCTTACTGTTAACATTTTCTGATATGAAGTGGCTCTTATTATATGTAAGCAGGTTTCACCTTCTTTTGTAAGAGGTACTTATGGGAGCTTTATCCAGATAGCAGCATGTCTTGGACTTATGTCATCCCTGTTAATTGGAATCCCAGCCAAGGAAATTGCTGGATGGTAAGAAACTTCATGTCGTATTGGTGCTGATGGCATTTCTCAAGTCGTTAATATCTCTATAGATTATGCTCATCTTGTTATTCATACACTTGCTTTTGTGCTCCCTTCATCTGATTTTGGTCCCATCCCTACTCAATCAAATGCTCTTACTGTTGATATTTATCATCTCATTTTATTTCTCTACATTCAATCTTACAAAAAGCTTCTTCCTGGAACTCATAAAGACTCCGCTTCCATATCTGATGTTTGGTCTTGAACATCGTATTTATAGAAGCACCTGGCTAACATACTTTCTCTATTGGTGGACTCAGTGGATGGGGAAGATGAGGAATTCTGGTTGGTATATCTGTATCATCAATTTTATGTTTCTTCACTCGATTTTAACTTGACGAATTCTATCATTCACGTCTTTAGAGCAGGGTTTCGTTAGTGGTCATATTTTATTATATATTTTCCTGTATAAAATGGAAAGTTGTGACGCATTAATAGTTTATCAGAATCATATGATATCGGTGTTAGAAAGTTGAGATATAGATTAAGGGGGTGGAAGTATTTTGAGATGGATGGATAGTACAATTGGTTTTGACTAGGACTCTTTTCTGTATAGTTCATCTCATTATCTCATTATACAGATAGGGATGCAGGTCATTATGTCCTTGTGGTGCATATATGACATAAGCTAACTGTTCAAAAGTGCAACTCTATCATTCAGACTTGCCTTCTCTGGTCAGTTCTGACAAATCTTTTTCTTTTAAGCTTACTGTGCTCACAAAAGAAACTTTTTCTTTGCTTTTATGCTATAACAAAGAATATTCTATTGTCAGACCTGGAACCATCTCTCAAAGCTCTTAAAGATAAGCTCTTGACTAAAAATGTGCATCGACTTTGTAATGAACATTGATTGTTAATTGGTAAAGATAGTTTCAGGTCATTGACTGTGTTACATTCTAACTTTTTGCCCAATATTATGAATGTGTGAATTACTTTGATAGCAAATTGCTTGGATTTTTTCAGTGGATTGTGAACTCTCTACAGTTGAGCATATTCATTCATGGAAGCTTCGCTATGGTTATGACCGTGTGAATGATGATAAATATGTTTCCAACATCGAGGCCAAGATGACTGATGGTATGTCATATATCTTAAATTACATAGTAGTTTACCAGTTCTTAGTTTCGTTTTTAGTATAGTCAAGACTCAAGATTTTGGTGAATGTTTTGTACTAAATAAAACAAGAACAATTTTAGGGGATAGTTTTGTGTATTATGCTTGCAAGATGCTACTTCAGCTGGATTACAAGATGATCCCCAAGTTCTGGTGCAGATTCAATGTGTTTACAGAACACCAATTATATGCGCAAGCTTTTGTTGTATCATTGTTTTAACCTAGGTCATTGGAAGGAGGATTAGAGACAATGGTAACTTATACAGTTCCCCATATTCATCATTTCCACAGATTTTGCCTGCTTGTACTTATACATCGTATTATTTCTTTATTAGTTTTTGACTCAATCTTTATAAGCATAATGGTTATCTGATTGGAAGAATTTGTGATGCTTTGTTCGCTGGTTGATGAATGATGTTGTGTTATGAGATCAGAAATTAAGGTTGGAGAACAAAGCAGCATCCATTAGGTCCCTTAGCAGCTGCAAGATTTGTAAGTTTATGTAGTATCTCCTTATAGTGATTTAAGTTAGAAGAACTTAGGAATTTAGGAACCAAGTATGTTTCTAATGTGTACACTAGTTTGTTGTGATACTTAGAATACATTTGTATCAAATACTCATACTTTTTGTTAACATCAATTGAAGAATCCATTTTTCATAATATGATACAGTTTTGTATGTTGAATGAATGAATAACATAGTTTTTGTATCTGTGGAAATGATGAATACGGGGAACTGGGTGACTGCAGGGGGGAAAATGGATTTTGACCAGGTCAATGAAGACTTGACCTTTTATGTTATGTTGCAAAATATTAACAACACCCTCGATCTGATGCTAAATTAGAACCAGAACCAATAACATTTAGTTCCGGGTAGGGGTATTCCGGTAATTAGAAACAGCTTAGCAACGATAACTATCGGTTGCGAATAAACAAAGTCGTAACGGCACGTGCCGTCGCGAAAAAATGCAACAGCGTGTTTTGCAACAGGTCCTGCCTTTGCAACCCCATTCAGCAACGTCTATATTCCGTTGCTAATCTCTAAAAAATGGTGTAGTGAAATGTCAGATGATGTAGTAGAAGTTTGTGAAGCATAAGAAGTATTAATAATTTCTGGATGACAATCTGATTGAGAAGTATCTAACTAAAAAGTATATGATTGAGAAACCAAGAAAAATGCACTTCACACTTATCTAACAAAAACTTATCCTGGAATGTAGGGTAAAAAACCACTTCATGAAAAACAACATGTCTAAAAACAAAAACTCTTTTAATGGATGGATCTAAACTTCTATATACCTTGTTGTGAGAACTATAGCCAAGAAAAATGCACTTCACACTTCTTGGCTGAAGTTAATTTGAAGTGTATGGCGTGGACCAAGGAAAACATAAGCATCTAAAAGTCTTCAAACACAAATTGTCAGGTCGTTTATTAAACACATTTATATGGAGGGTCAAAAGACGCTAACCTTGAAGTCTGTTTTGATTACATAATTTGCAGTTGAGAGTGCATCAAACCAATACTCAAAAGATAAACCAGATTATATCAAAAAGGTTCTTCTTGTAGCAAGGAGGTGTTTATGCTTAGATTCTGACACCCCATTCTGCTCAGGAGAATGTTGACAAGTAACTTCATGTTGAATACCAATGTCTAGAAGAATTTCTTTTAAGGTCTTGTTAACAATCTCCCCTCCACCATCAGTTCTTATAGTCTTAATTTCAAGATTTAACAGATTCTCAATATAAGCTTTGAAATGCATAAACGGGTTTCGAAAATCAGACTTAAGAGTGAGAGATATACCTAACAAAACTTGGAAGAATCATCAATTAAGACATAATAGTGAAATATAACTACAAAAGTAACAGGTGCAGGACCCCATACATTCATATGATGTTGTAGTGGAAATGTAGAAACAGAAATAGATACATTAAAGGGTTACTTATATGATTTTATTAGCTGGCATTCAGAAAATTAAGAGGTTTGATACTGATGTCAGAGACATTTATTAACTTAGCAAGTATTGAAAAGGTTTGAAAAGAAGGATGTGCTTGCCTTCTATGCCAAAACAGTTGATGAAGCTTTGGCACATGAAAAAGCAGTAGAAGTATTTGTGGTTGAAGCTAAAGAAGGTAATGTGTCAGAGATCATTCGATACAATCAATTCTTAATGGTCCCTTGAATAAGAATCCTCGTGGTGTGTATGTCCTTAGCAGTAAAACCAGAGGAAGTAAATGTAAGAGAACAATTACTATATCTTGTGAATTTATGAACAAAAATCAAGTTTTGTTTAGCTAACGGAACATGAAGTATATGTTATAGATGAAACTGTTGATGTGGTACTAAGATGACTGAAGAACCAGATCGTAAAATAGACATACCTGCACCATTAGAAGTAGTGTCAAATTCACCACCAAAATAAGCTGAAGTAGAAGCAATTTGAAAAGAATCAGCTGTCAGGTGATTTGTTGATCCAGAATCCATATATCATGGATTTTCACCTAAGATATTTGCAACAGTAAGCATATCCTAGAGATGTTTAAGAGGATCACGACCTTGATATGCAAAATTCATGCTACTCCAACATTCATCAGCAGGATGTCCATATTTGCGACAGAGATGACATGTAGGCTTGTCTCCAGATGCAAGATCAGCTGGTCTTGTAACATTAGTTGGAAAAGGTGTTGATGGAGTTAGTAAAGTTCCCGATTGTCTACCAAAACCTCTACCAAATCCACGACCTCCTATACTAGGATTAAATCCTCTAGTACCTCTACTATATCCTCTTGCATTGGAAAAGAATGCTCTATAAGTGGATTCTTCATTATTGACAGTAAGATGACTTTGACAAACAATATCCTCACTAAGTAAAAGAGTATGTAACTCAATGCTTGAAATAGTAGGATTGCGAAGCCTTATAGAAGTAGCAAAAGAATTAAATGACCAAGACCAGTTAGTGTGAATACCACAATTTCATATCAGAAATAATATATCCACAAGCAGCTAATTCATTTGTGATCATCTTAATCTCAATAGTGTTAGCAACAATAAAAGAATTACCTTTCTTGATAGTCAATAATTTTGTTCTCAACTGAATTGAATGAGTTGAAGAAATACAAGCAAATTTATCTGAAATACCCTTCCACAATTCATAAGGTGTAGAAGCATTAGCAAAGTAATAAATTAGCATATCAGAAATTTTGGAATTTATCCACATGATAATTGCAGAGTCTTCATCTACCCAATATGTATAAAGAGGATTCTCTACACCGTTGTTAGCGTTGGTACGATTTGTGAATTGAACAGGACATTCATGAGATCTATCAAGAAATTTCATAATCTTGAATTTTCTAATCACAAGTAACATCAGAGATTTCCAGGTGATAAAATAAGAATCGGTGAGCTTCAAAGTAAGCATACTCATCAATTGATTTGTTGGAATTTTAGGAATCGAAAATGAGGTTGGATTTTCCATTAAAGCAGATCTGTAACTTATAAGATTTGAAAAACCAAGAAACAAAATGAAACATCGATGAAGAAGAAGATGATTATTCAAAATAGCAGAGAAGAGCAGAAGCAACGATGATCGTAGCCATGAGAATTCATCAAGAATTCTCGTCCAATACCAATTGCATGAAAAATACAAGCCAAACATTTACATGTTGCCCGAAGTAGCATTTAATTTGCTTAAGACCGCGCTTAACTCAACTCCCTCAAAAGTATATGAACCTAAAGACCAATTGAAAAAAGTAAACTCGTTACTCCATCAGTGACCGAAATTGGCAACTTATATCTCACTGCAAAGAATCTTCCATTGAGCAAAATCTATTTTGTGCAAGAGATTTGTTTACCTTATAATTGGTAGATTGGAAGCGGCACATTAATTCTTCGTGAAGCCAATGACAAAAATAGTGAATGGTAAATACTTGATAAGTGCTCCAACCACCCTAAACGAAAGAGTCTAACCAAAAAAGACCTTATTTGGTGTTACTATGGGTAGACCAAACTCAATCATGCAGTATCTGATAGTCTCCACTTCACGGCTGACCAAATGCCGGTTTAAAAAACGAGAAAAAAAAACGGCAAATTAAGAGCCGTTTGAGTCTAAAATCGTCAAAACATAATATAAAAATATAAACTAAATATATTTTAGGTATTATTAGATATTTAGATAAATAAGAATCTTATAAAATCTTTCAAAATATTAAAAAAAATAAAAAAAAACTTTGGTGTGGACGGCTAATCAAATGCCGTCAACAATTTTTTGTGTTTCAAAACCGCAAAAAGTGACTCTATCCATAGCCCTTGCTCTAAGGAGTAAACAGCCGTACGAGTAAGTCACTGGGTCCTCAACTATGCTCTCTGATTTCTTGGGGAGAACTAATAAATGTGTTTTTGAAAAGTACAATTCTCGAGGGTTGTTAATAGGTGCTAATTTACTAACGAGTGTACTATTCCGAAGATATATTAAGATATATTATGTTAGGAATCGATCAAAAAACGCAACGGAATTGAGTTTTTAAATTTTTTCTAAACAAAACCCAACTTTGTTCATAGATGTTAATAATAGCAAATTGCATTTAAGAGATTTGTGTACCAATTATAAGGTAAACAAATTATTTATTGATTAGGGTTGTTCTCGCGTCGTCTTCTCCAATAAGTTTGGAGAGGATAGGATAACACTTGCTTCTTGTTGCATGAATTGCTGAATGTTTAGATTCATTACTCTTCTTTTCAATTTCTGTTCTTAGAATTGTGAATCATGTTAGTGATTACTTGGAAGTTATATATTTTCTTTGGGAACCCTTTGGGACGACGTGCTCACTTGTTCCCACTTCAGTTTCAGTAATCAGAAGGAATGATGCGTGCGGAGATATCAATTTTCGTAGATTAGTGCTCTATCGAATATAGTGTTGTCGTGTATCTGTATTATATGTATTCTTCCTTTATTCTGTAAAACAACACAATTATATATTTATATAATATGAGAGACTTTCAAACATACTGTATCAGAGAGTTTGGGTTTATTTGTAAGCACTTTATGTGAATATGGTTCTTAAGATTGATAATCTGGATTTGATGCTTCAATTAGGTTATAATCCCATAGCTAAGCAGGCTATAGAGTTGGGGCATCACATCAGCACTCTCTTAGCAGCACTCAAATGAGATGTTGTGGGAGAGTGCATAAATTGAAAAATTTGGTTTACTGCAAAACATAATTCAGGTCTGGTCCAATTTAAATACTGAATAGATCCCACAATAGACATATATTTTATAAGGTTAATCAAGAGATCTTCATCATTTACACTGAGTTTAAATGAAGAAGGACAAGGAGTTGAACAAGGCTTCATTCCAACAAGATTAATCTTGTTCAATAAATCCAGGGCATACTTTGTCTAAGAAATAAAAAGACCATTCTTGTTATTTTTAACTTCTAATCCCAGTAAGTAATATAGTTGGCCTAAATCCTTAACTAGAAATTGAGTCCATAAATGTTTGATAACAGAATCACAATGAAATGAACCGTTGCCAGTGATGATAATATCATCAACATAAACTAAGTTGATGTTAATTGAGAACTTAATTTTTTAATAAATAAAGAAGAATCAGCAAGAGATGGGACAAAATCAATAGCTATAAGAGCATCCATGAGTTTGTTATACCATGCTCTTGGTGCCTGCTTCAGGCCATATAAATATTTGCTCATCTTACACACATGAGTTGGATGGTTCTTGTCTTGAAATCCAGGAGGTTGTGACATGTAGACATCCTCCTTTAAATCCCCATGAAGAAAGGAATTATTATGTATAATTGTCTGAGTTGCCATTCAAATTTAACTGCAAGAGATAATACTACTTTTATAGTAGAAGGTTTAACAACTGGACTATATGTGCCAGTATAATCAAGACACTCAGGTTTGTGCCTCTCTATAGAACCATCTGCATTGTATTTAATTTTGAAAACCCACTTATATCCAATTAAGTTCTGAGAAGGATAAGGTGGTACATATGTCCAAGAGTTTGCATCCTTGAGAGCCGTGTACTTATTTTTCATTATTTTTTGCCAAACTGGAACTTTGGAAGCTTGAGAATAACAAGTTGGAGTAGAAACTGCAAGATGAGAAAGATGAGTAGATGAAAGAGCATACTTAGTAGCAAAAAATACATTAGGTTTGAAAACACCATTCTTGGATTTTGTTTGCATAAAATTAGTAATAGCAGTTGTAGAAGCATCAGATGGTATAGTTGAAACTGTGGAGTTGAAAACACTACACTATTTTAAGGCATTTGTAACCCAAGTTTGCAACGACACAAGAACCGTTGCGAAATCTCCGTTGCTAAGTTTTCGCAACGGCGTATATCTGTTACGAATTCAGCAACCGCGCCAGCAAGGTTGCGAATAGCAACTACCCTGGGTTCAAGCGTGTGAAACACGTGTGTGGTCGGGAACACTAGGACTGATAACTACGCCCAAGTCAAACTTCGGTCAAGTATGCTTCTCTTTGTTTCCACCCTTTAGCCAAAGTTGACCTATATCCTGCCCCTTACTCGATTTTATCTTCTTTTTTTCTCCGCCACAGACATAGACTCACTCTTTCCTCTCCTCTCCATCTTCATCTTCATCTCCATCTCGATCTGCTCAGCTGAGCTCTTCATTCTCTTCTCAATCTCTGAACTCTATCATCGTGTAGAAGTGTATCATCAGGTATAATCTTTAACAAGTTTCTTAGGGTTTACAGATTTTGATATTTAGGGTTTCAGTTACGATTTTTAGGGTTCGAGACTTTGATTTCTAGGATTTAAAATTTTGATTTAAGTTTATCGAATCCTAGGGTTTCGTTTAAGTTTTTCGGTTTTAGGGTTTGATCTTTGATTTGAGTTTTTCGATTTCACTTGTGAATCTGATTCTTTTGATTTCAGTTTTTCTATTTATTTTTCTCTTTCCATTTTATGGTTTGTTGTTTATCTGAATCAAATACCTTTTTTTTTTCATGTTAGGGTTTGTCAAGATTGAAGAACTGAAGTTCAGTTCATTAGAGTTTTTGTGTAGAGTCTGTAGTCATCTGATGTAGTTGATTGGAAATATTGGTTGCTGTTGTTTTTTGTAGGTAATGACAGTGTTGTATTGTGGTTCCGCACTAGGGTAAAATTTAGGCGGAAAAGTTGGTTATTTTGAATTGCGGGTATGAAGGAACGGCAAACTCTTCGAGATGGGTTCTCGACGTACTTGTCAGATGTTGATGATGATAAATTAGATACTTCAGGTGAATCAATTCTTAAAATTTCATATAAAGTAAAGCTTAATTTCAATTTTTGTGTTGATTTGGAACCTGAATGTATTTGTAGATTATAATGATGTAATTTGAACGTGACAAGAGTTCTGATTCGTGTATGGGTTTCGTGCATGTGCAGGAGACTCTATTAAAGGAATCGGTGAATCCTTCATGGATATTATGTCATTTCTTCCTTTTTATTTGGTTACCATCTTGGGTAAAAACTCTATCTTTTCATCTTTGTTGTCGGGTAAAAACTCTTTCATATGTGTTGTCTGAAAAAGTATCTAAAAGGGTGCAAATAAGTATTACTTATTATGTTGTGTAAAAGTGTGTGGTTAAGGATGGTTGTATGTGTATTTGAATTTGTTGGGTACAGGGTAGTGAGAGAACCACTTGAAAGTATTTCACTGGATCTTGGTTTTAGCAGGAATTCCCTTGCTGAAGGTATATATGTCCCTTGATAGATTTATACTTTACTTCATATATAGCCTGGTTTGCATCTGTAGGTTTTTAAGTGTTTTGTTTTTCTTGATAATGATGACTTAAAGGTCTGGTGGTGAGTACATGTCTTGGTGGTGCATTTCTTGGGTCCATTTTAAGTGGTTCAACAGAAGATGATGTATGGCGTCGTAGGGGTTTTCAGTTGAGTGATTTACCAATGATTATTGGGTCTTTTCTTAGGTAAAATCCTTGTGTTGTTTTGAACAATTTCGTTTCTTTGTTTATTAAGTTCAAATGTAGCTTATTAGAAAATATTTCTTTGACCATATGCTTGCAGCGCGATAACAGAAATCCTGGAAGGTATGCTTCTTGGGAGGTTTCTTGTTGGAACAGGCATGGGTGTAGGTCCATATGTTGCTTCTCTCTATGTAACTGAGGTATGTGATTCATTTGTTCGGTACTCTTGAAATTGTTTATTGAGTCTTTGCTTACTGTTAACATTTTCTGATATGAAGTGGCTCTTATTATATGTAAGCAGGTTTCACCTTCTTTTGTAAGAGGTACTTATGGGAGCTTTATCCAGATAGCAGCATATGTCTTGGACTTATGTCATCCCTGTTAATTGGAATCCCAGCCAAGGAAATTGCTGGATGGTAAGAAACTTCATGTCGTATTGGTGCTGATGGCATTTCTCAAGTCGTTAATATCTCTATAGATTATGCTCATCTTGTTATTCATACACTTGCTTTTGTGCTCCCTTCATCTGATTTTGGTCCCATCCCTACTCAATCAAATGCTCTTACTGTTGATATTTATCATCTCATTTTATTTCTCTACATTCAATCTTACAAAAAGCTTCTTCCTGGAACTCATAAAGACTCCGCTTCCATATCTGATGTTTGGTCTTGAACATCGTATTTATAGAAGCACCTGGCTAACATACTTTCTCTATTGGTGGACTCAGTGGATGGGGAAGATGAGGAATTCTGGTTAGTATATCTGTATCATCAATTTTATGTTTCTTCACTCGATTTTAACTTGACGAATTCTATCATTCACGTCTTTAGAGCAGGGTTTCGTTAGTGGTCATATTTTATTATATATTTTCCTGTATAAAATGGAAAGTTGTGACGCATTAATAGTTTATCAGAATCATATGATATCGGTGTTAGAAAGTTGAGATATAGATTAAGGGGGTGGAAGTATTTTGAGATGGATGGATAGTACAATTGGTTTTGACTAGGACTCTTTTCTGTATAGTTCATCTCATTATCTCATTATACAGATAGGGATGCAGGTCATTATGTCCTTGAGGTGCATATATGACATAAGCTAACTGTTCAAAAGTGCAACTCTATCATTCAGACTTGCCTTCTCTGGTCAGTTCTGACAAATCTTTTTCTTTTAAGCTTACTGTGCTCACAAAAGAAACTTTTTCTTTGCTTTTATGCTATAACAAAGAATATTCTATTGTCAAACCTGGAACCATCTCTCAAAGCTCTTAAAGATAAGATCTTGACTAAAAATGTGCATCGACTTTGTAATGAACATTGATTGTTAATTGGTAAAGATAGTTTCAGGGCATTGACTGTGTTACATTCTAACTTTTTGCCCAATATTATGAATGTGTGAATTACTTTGATAGCAAATTGCTTGGATTTTTTCAGTGGATTGTGAACTCTCTACAGTTGAGCATATTCATTCATGGAAGCTTCGCTATGGTTATGACCGTGTGAATGATGATAAATATGTTTCCAACATCGAGGCCAAGATGACTGATGGTATGTCATATATCTTAAATTACATAGTAGTTTACCAGTTCTTAGTTTCGTTTTTAGTATAGTCAAGACTCAAGATTTTGGTGAATGTTTTGTACTAAATAAAACAAGAACAGTTTTAGGGGATAGTTTTGTGTATTATGCTTGCAAGATGCTACTTCAGCTGGATTACAAGATGATCCCCAAATTCTGGTGCAGATTCAATGTGTTTACAAAACACCAATTATATGCGCAAGCTTTTGTTGTATCATTGTTTTAACCTAGGTCATTGGAAGGAGGATTAGAGACAATGGTAACTTATACAGTTACCCATATTCATCATTTCCACAGATTTTGCCTGCTTGTACTTATACATCGTATTATTTCTTTATTAGTTTTTGACTCAATCTTTATAAGCATAATGGTTATCTGATTGGAAGAATTTGTGATGCTTTGTTCGCTGGTTGATGAATGATGTTGTGTTATGAGATCAGAAATTAAGGTTGGAGAACAAAGCAGCATCCATTAGGTCCCTTAGCAGCTGCAAGATTTGTAAGTTTATGTAGTATCTCCTTATAGTGATTTAAGTTAGAAGAACTTAGGAATTTAGGAACCAAGTATGTTTCTAATGTGTACACTAGTTTGTTTTGATACTTAGAATACATTTGTATCAAATACTCATACTTTTTGTTAACATCAATTGAAGAATCCATTTTTCATAATATGATACAGTTTTGTATGTTGAATGAATGAATAACATAGTTTTTGTATCTGTGGAAATGATGAATACGGGGAACTGGGTGACTGCAGGGGGGAAAATGGATTTTGACCAGGTCAATGAAGACTTGACCTTTTATGTTATGTTGCAAAATGTTAACAACACCCTCAATCTGTTGCTAAATTAGAACCAGAACCAATAACATTTAGTTCCGGGTAGGGGTATTCCGGTAATTAGAAACATCTTAGCCACGATAACTATCGGTTGCGAATAAACAAAGTCGTAACGGCACGTGCCGTCGCGAAAAAATGCAACAGAGTGTTTTGCAACAGGTCCTGCCTTTGCAACCCCATTCAGCAACGTCTATATTCCGTTGCTAATCTCTAAAAAATGGTGTAGTGAAATGTCAGATGATGTAGTAGAAGTTTGTGAAGCATAAGAAGTATTAATAATTTCTGGATGACAATCTGATTGAGAAGTATCTAACTAAAAAGTATATGATTGAGAAACCGTAGAAATATCTGGAATATCTGACTTATGTCACTTAGCTAACAAAACAGAATGGAGAGGAAAGTCAAGAAATATAGTGTCAGTTTGTGAAGTATCCTGGAATGTAGGGTAAAAAACCACTTCATGAAAAACAACATGTCTAAAAACAAAAACTCTTTTAATGGATGGATCTAAACTTCTATATACCTTGTTGTGAGAACTATAGCCAAGAAAAATGCACTTCACACTTCTTGGCTGAAGTTAATTTGAAGTGTATGGCGTGGACCAAGGAAAACATAAGCATCTAAAAGTCTTCAAACACAAATTGTCAGGTCGTTTATTAAACACATTTATATGGAGGGTCAAAAGACGCTAACCTTGAAGTCTGTTTTGATTACACAATTTGCAGTTGAGAGTGCATCAAACCAATACTCAAAAGATAAACCAGATTATATCAAAAAGGTTCTTCTTGTAGCAAGGAGGTGTTTATGCTTAGATTATGACACCCCATTCTGCTCAGGAGAATGTTGACAAGTAACTTCATGTTGAATACCAATGTCTAGAAGAATTTCTTTTAAGGTCTTGTTAACAATCTCCCCTCCACCATCAGTTCTTATAGTCTTAATTTCAAGATTTAACAGATTCTCAATATAAGCTTTGAAATGCATAAACGGGTTTCGAAAATCAGACTTAAGAGTGAGAGATATACCTAACAAAACTTGGAAGAATCATCAATTAAGACATAATAGTGAAATATAACTACAAAAGTAACAGGT